>NC_141152.1:130197145-130837645 GCF_053477565.2 Lygodium microphyllum | reverse complement strand
CTTCACCTTCATGTGGTAGTCATTGATGCTCATATTTTCTCTTTGCACATTGTGCAACTCTTGCTTGAGCTACATTTTCCTGGCTTGTGTATTTGTGCTATACATTTTTGACAGAGTATCCCATGCCTCCTTTGGCGTACTTGCATGATGGAACCTAGAACGGGCTGGCACTGGCTCGTGCACTAGCCGGACCTCTATCTCACGTGCTCAACAACCCCACGGCCTCGCGGCCAGGAGCGCTGATGACACATACATTGCCTTCCTAAATGTCTTGCATTTGTATTACGTCGTTTGTAGTCCACTCTTCTCTCACCCACTACTCCTCAGAGGGAGTCCCTTACACATTGCCTAATGGCATGAAGCACAGACATAGGGGGTCCTCCAACGGCTGAGTGTCGCCACCCCTCTGCGACTCTCCTACACCTTGGGGATTGGCTCCTCGATGCGTCGCTCAACATATAAACATTTCACACAAAATCCACTCAAGGTACCATTTAATCGTATACAGAAATGTACCATTATCCTTACTTCTCTTTCCCTTAGACCCCACGACTAGCCTATGGCTTAGGGTGTCCTGTCTCTCACTCAACGTAAGTCAAGATCCTAATGAAAACAATTGCCGTGCATCCAGGATTTCTGATACCTTTAAATACTTTCCATGATTTATGCATATTGTGGATGCCAAGTGCTCAAACAGTTATGAAATCAATATTGTGCACATGTGGAAAACATCCTTTCAATGATTTTCAACTACCGTTCTTATGCGGCGTTGCACGAACCTAGCACCGAGGAAACCCTCGTGCTACTAGGCTCTTATTTTATAATTATTCACCGACCTATATGGCATGCAAACAAAAACCAGCAATCTTTTCATCATCTTACTCTGCATTTAGACACATTTTGACCACTCTACCCTCCCATCGATCAAATGTTGCATTGTGGTATAGATTTATAGGGCATTTTGCCATCATTTTATGTGTAAAGAGCGGAAAAAATACACTAGAACAAGAAGGTGGGGTTGAACTGAGGCAAATCCTCATGCTTCAGTCCCCACAAACATTCACAAACATTGTTCTTAATTTTCATTAATTTTTCGCACCCAAAATGCATTTTCTCCTATTTTTAGTGATTTTTCTCTATTTTCCTTGTATTTTCCCTCATTTTTTGCCTTATTTAATTACTGAAAATTCAAAATAGATTATGGGCTATGGCCCTTAGTTCCTTCTTGCAGCAAAAATGAAAATTTAGTTGGTGTTCCTATTCATTTTCCCATTTTTATGCCAAAAAACATAATTTTCCCTTGATTTTCCATATCTTAAGTATTTTAGTGTATTATTTTGAGCCACAAGATGCATATTTTTTTGATTTTTTAATTATGATCAACAAGTACTCATGGAAAACAGCAACATAAACAAATTTTAGCCCACATGAACAACATTTTATCAATTGAAAACAGTTTTCCTCTTCTTAGTTGTGTAAGCCAAAAAGAACTCAAGTACAGAGAAATAGAACAACCCTATATATGGGTCTCAAACCAAACTCAACTAACTAAGGTGGCATACTAACTAAGCCACGAACTAGAGTAGATAAGGATAGCTATCATCTAGCTATTATTCATGGGTGGTGTACCAACCGCATCTGCAACTAACAAGTTGGTGACATAAATACACAACGATCACCCTGGCATATCACGAGTGGAGCTCAATATCTCAACAGGTATGGGTCTGCTTCAGCTTGGGTATCTCTGTGTAAAGTGGGATGTCCAGGATCCGACGCTAGAATGCTGTTAGGAGACCTTGGCCAGCCATGAAATCTCAAATTTCCTTAGAAAAAATTGAATTACCGCTTATTTGCGTGTTTCGGGTTTCATGTCCATGGCTGCAAATCTGAAAATCAGTAGCACTTCATGCTCAGCACGATCACAAATCATCATTTCCAGCCCATGGAGCAATCCAATCCATGCCGGACAAGCCTCTACCATTCTTTCTTCTTCCTTCTTCTTTCCACATGAATTCCCTCTTAGAAGAGAGAGAGGGAGGAGAGAGAAAGACTAGATTTCCATCTCAACATTCAGGCCATCAATTGATGGGCGAAGGGCGGCGATACAGTCAGCATTCAGGAGGGAATGAAGCCCCATAATCCATTGGGGGGGTTGTTTGCAGCAGGCAAGTTGCCTCTCCATCCTCCATGGCGCATTTTTCGGGCGCCATCTTTCTCCACGTTTTTTCATCCCTCTTCATTCTCTCTCCACGTTTTTTGATCAAGAGGTGCATAAAACTTTGGGAGGGAGGGTCCAAACTCAAAAGGCATGCCCAATTTTGGCCTCCCAAGTGTCCACCTTTTCATATCTTGACCGGTTTCTTGGCCATTTCCCCTTCCGGACTCGGAATTGAGCTCTGGAAAATCCTGGGCGTCCGGCTTAGCATCCCGCATTGGCCAGTAGCTCGTGTTAACCCGCACGACTGTCCGAAAAATTATGAAAAATCAACGAGTGTCGCTCGGGCACCTTTAAAGCACTTTGACGCTTAAAATCGTTCTAGATCGAGCCGCCGCCTTTGGCATTGAATATTTTTCCCTTCACTTTTCTTTTTCATAAAATACACCCAAACTTTTCTGCTATAGTCATCAATAAAAGTGACAAAATAATGACAGCCTCCAAGAGATACAGCTTTAGTAGTCCACACATCAGAGTGGATTAATTCCAATGGCTTCTTACTCTCTTGAACATGTCTAGGAAATGGTTTCCTTGCCTGTTTTCCAAACTGACAGGCTTCACATACCTTATGCATTTCTGCAACCTTGAATTTTGGATATCCTGCAACAATATTTTGGGCCTGCATTGATTTAAGTCATTGTACATTAACATGACCAATGCGTTTATGCCAGATATCAATATCTGAAACTACACCGGTCCCATGTGCAAACATTGCTGCACTCAATTCAGGCATGTCTGCATCCAATGTAAACATTCTGCCCTTCTTCTTTCCTTTTGCTATCAAGCGAACTTTATTTTTCATATCCTCAACAAAGCATCCATGAGGATTAAATCTGACCTGCAAGCCCTGCTCAACCATTTGACCAACAGAAACCAGATTCTTGGTGATATTTGGTACATGAAATACATCTGACATGTATTTCTTTTTCCCATCCTGCATAGACAAAGGAAATTTTCCAATCTGCACAATAGGATGTGCAGTATCATCACCAGTCTCCACAAATCCTGGTTTTTCCATTTTCCTTGCATCTTCCATCCATTCTGCATGACCCGTCATGTGGTTTGATGCACCTGAGTCAACATACCATACATCGTTGCTTTCTTCTACACTTGTCACAGAATTGTTCATGTGCTACACCATAAAGAAATACTCATTTCTATCATCACCCTGTCTACTAGAAGATGCATAATTCCCTTGTTGCAGTTTTCCATTCATGATGTCATTCTGCTTTTTATAGCAGTCTTTAGCCATATGACCCATTTTACCACAGTAGTAGCATTCAACATTACTGTTTGCATTTTGGCCTCTTTGCCATCCACCACGACCTCTTTGGCTCCCCCTGCCTCTAAAGTTACCACGTCCTCCTCCATAGGACTGGTTTTCTTGAGTTTGCTACATATTTTGATTTCTACCACGGCCTCCAGATCGGCCTCCTCTACCTCTGCCTCTACCTCTTCCAGCATTTGAGTAGAAGACAGCTTCTTTTGAAGTTCCTCCTGAAGAAGATGCACCACCATTTCTCTGCTCCTCAGAAATTAGAAGAGCAATCAACTCCTCAAAATCAGGAAATCTTTCACGGACGGAAATGGATGTTTGGAACTGTGCATAATCCTTTCCTGGACCATTCAAGGTCACAGAAACTAAATCATCATCTTCCACTGGCGACCCAATGGAAGCAAGTGCATCTGCAATCTTCTTCACCTTCATGTGGTAGTCATTGATGCTCATATTTTCTCTTTGCACATTGTGCAACTCTTGCTTGAGCTACATTTTCCTGGCTTGTGTATTTGTGCTATACATTTTTGACAGAGTATCCCATGCCTCCTTTGGCGTACTTGCATGATGGAACCTAGAACGGGCTGGCACTGGCTCGTGCACTAGCCGGACCTCTATCTCACGTGCTCAACAACCCCACGGCCTCGCGGCCAGGAGCGCTGATGACACATACATTGCCTTCCTAAATGTCTTGCATTTGTATTACGTCGTTTGTAGTCCACTCTTCTCTCACCCACTACTCCTCAGAGGGAGTCCCTTACACATTGCCTAATGGCATGAAGCACAGACATAGGGGGTCCTCCAACGGCTGAGTGTCGCCACCCCTCTGCGACTCTCCTACACCTTGGGGATTGGCTCCTCGATGCGTCGCTCAACATATAAACATTTCACACAAAATCCACTCAAGGTACCATTTAATCGTATACAGAAATGTACCATTATCCTTACTTCTCTTTCCCTTAGACCCCACGACTAGCCTATGGCTTAGGGTGTCCTGTCTCTCACTCAACGTAAGTCAAGATCCTAATGAAAACAATTGCCGTGCATCCAGGATTTCTGATACCTTTAAATACTTTCCATGATTTATGCATATTGTGGATGCCAAGTGCTCAAACAGTTATGAAATCAATATTGTGCACATGTGGAAAACATCCTTTCAATGATTTTCAACTACCGTTCTTATGCGGCGTTGCACGAACCTAGCACCGAGGAAACCCTCGTGCTACTAGGCTCTTATTTTATAATTATTCACCGACCTATATGGCATGCAAACAAAAACCAGCAATCTTTTTATCATCTTACTCTGCATTTAGACACATTTTGACCACTCTACCCTCCCATCGATCAAATGTTGCATTGTGGTATAGATTTATAGGGCATTTTGCCATCATTTTATGTGTAAAGAGCGGAAAAAATACACTAGAACAAGAAGGTGGGGTTGAACTGAGGCAAATCCTCATGCTTCAGTCCCCACAAACATTCACAAACATTGTTCTTAATTTTCATTAATTTTTCGCACCCAAAATGCATTTTCTCCTATTTTTAGTGATTTTTCTCTATTTTCCTTGTATTTTCCCTCATTTTTTGCCTTATTTAATTACTGAAAATTCAAAATAGATTATGGGCTATGGCCCTTAGTTCCTTCTTGCAGCAAAAATGAAAATTTAGTTGGTGTTCCTATTCATTTTCCCATTTTTATGCCAAAAAACATAATTTTCCCTTGATTTTCCATATCTTAAGTATTTTAGTGTATTATTTTGAGCCACAAGATGCATATTTTTTTGATTTTTTAATTATGATCAACAAGTACTCATGGAAAACAGCAACATAAACAAATTTTAGCCCACATGAACAACATTTTATCAATTGAAAACAGTTTTCCTCTTCTTAGTTGTGTAAGCCAAAAAGAACTCAAGTACAGAGAAATAGAACAACCCTATATATGGGTCTCAAACCAAACTCAACTAACTAAGGTGGCATACTAACTAAGCCACGAACTAGAGTAGATAAGGATAGCTATCATCTAGCTATTATTCATGGGCGGTGTACCAACCGCATCTGCAACTAACAAGTTGGTGACATAAATGCACAACGATCACCCTGGCATATCACGAGTGGAGCTCAATATCTCAACAGGTATGGGTCTGCTTCAACTTGGGTATCTCTGTGTAAAGTGGGATGTCCAGGATCCGACGCTAGAATGCTGTTAGGAGACCTTGGCCAGCCATGAAATCTCAAATTTCCTTAGAAAAAATTGAATTACCACTTATTTGCGTGTTTCGGGTTTCATGTCCATGGCTGCAAATCTGAAAATCAGTAGCACTTCATGCTCAGCACGATCACAAATCATCATTTCCAGCCCATGGAGCAATCCAATCCATGCCGGACAAGCCTCTACCATTCTTTCTTCTTCCTTCTTCTTTCCACATGAATTCCCTCTTAGAAGAGAGAGAGGGAGGAGAGAGAAAGACTAGATTTCCATCTCAACATTCAGGCCATCAATTGATGGGCGAAGGGCGGCGATACAGTCAGCATTCAGGAGGGAATGAAGCCCCATAATCCATTGGGGGGGTTGTTTGCAACAGGCAAGTTGCCTCTCCATCCTCCATGGCGCATTTTTCGGGCGCCATCTTTCTCCACGTTTTTTCATCCCTCTTCATTCTCTCTCCACGTTTTTTGATCAAGAGGTGCATAAAACTTTGGGAGGGAGGGTCCAAACTCAAAAGGCATGCCCAATTTTGGCCTCCCAAGTGTCCACCTTTTCATATCTTGACCGGTTTCTTGGCCATTTCCCCTTCCGGACTCGGAATTGAGCTCTGGAAAATCCTGGGCGTCCGGCTTAGCATCCCGCATTGGCCAGTAGCTCGTGTTAACCCGCACGACTGTCCGAAAAATTATGAAAAATCAACAAGTGTCGCTCGGGCACCTTTAAAGCACTTTGACGCTTAAAATCGTTCTAGATCGAGCCGCCGCCTTTGGCATTGAATATTTTTCCCTTCACTTTTCTTTTTCATAAAATACACCCAAACTTTTCTGCTATAGTCATCAATAAAAGTGACAAAATAATGACAGCCTCCAAGAGATACAGCTTTAGTAGTCCACACATCAGAGTGGATTAATTCCAATGGCTTCTTACTCTCTTGAACATGTCTAGGAAATGGTTTCCTTGCCTGTTTTCCAAACTGACAGGCTTCACATACCTTATGCATTTCTGCAACCTTGAATTTTGGATATCCTGCAACAATATTTTGGGCCTGCATTGATTTAAGTCATTGTACATTAACATGACCAATGCGTTTATGCCAGATATCAATATCTGAAACTACACCGGTCCCATGTGCAAACATTGCTGCACTCAATTCAGGCATGTCTGCATCCAATGTAAACATTCTGCCCTTCTTCTTTCCTTTTGCTATCAAGCGAACTTTATTTTTCATATCCTCAACAAAGCATCCATGAGGATTAAATCTGACCTGCAAGCCCTGCTCAACCATTTGATCAACAGAAACCAGATTCTTGGTGATATTTGGTACATGAAATACATCTGACATGTATTTCTTTTTCCCATCCTGCATAGACAAAGGAAATTTTCCAATCTGCACAATAGGATGTGCAGTATCATCACCAGTCTCCACAAATCCTGGTTTTTCCATTTTCCTTGCATCTTCCATCCATTCTGCATGACCCGTCATGTGGTTTGATGCACCTGAGTCAACATACCATACATCGTTGCTTTCTTCTACACTTGTCACAGAATTGTTCATGTGCTACACCATAAAGAAATACTCATTTCTGTCATCACCCTGTCTACTAGAAGATGCATAATTCCCTTGTTGCAGTTTTCCATTCATGATGTCATTCTGCTTTTTATAGCAGTCTTTAGCCATATGACCCATTTTACCACAGTAGTAGCATTCAACATTACTGTTTGCATTTTGGCCTCTTTGCCATCCACCACGACCTCTTTGGCTCCCCCTGCCTCTAAAGTTACCACGTCCTCCTCCATAGGACTGGTTTTCTTGAGTTTGCTACATATTCTGATTTCTACCACGGCCTCCAGATCGGCCTCCTCTACCTCTGCCTCTACCTCTTCCAGCATTTGAGTAGAAGACAGCTTCTTTTGAAGTTCCTCCTGAAGAAGATGCACCACCATTTCTCTGCTCCTCAGAAATTAGAAGAGCAATCAACTCCTCAAAATCAGGAAATCTTTCACGGACGGAAATGGATGTTTGGAACTGTGCATAATCCTTTCCTGGACCATTCAAGGTCACAGAAACTAAATCATCATCTTCCACTGGCGACCCAATGGAAGCAAGTGCATCTGCAATCTTCTTCACCTTCATGTGGTAGTCATTGATGCTCATATTTTCTCTTTGCACATTGTGCAACTCTTGCTTGAGCTGCATTTTCCTGGCTTGTGTATTTGTGCTATACATTTTTGACAGAGTATCCCATGCCTCCTTTGGCGTACTTGCATGATGGAACCTAGAACGGGCTGGCACTGGCTCGTGCACTAGCCGGACCTCTATCTCACGTGCTCAACAACCCCACGGCCTCGCGGCCAGGAGCGCTGATGACACATACATTGCCTTCCTAAATGTCTTGCATTTATATTACGTCGTTTGTAGTCCACTCTTCTCTCACCCACTACTCCTCAGAGGGAGTCCCTTACACATTGCCTAATGGCATGAAGCACAGACATAGGGGGTCCTCCAACGGCTGAGTGTCGCCACCCCTCTGCGACTCTCCTACACCTTGGGGATTGGCTCCTCGATGCGTCGCTCAACATATAAACATTTCACACAAAATCCACTCAAGGTGCCATTTAATCGTATACAGAAATGTACCATTATCCTTACTTCTCTTTCCCTTAGACCCCACGACTAGCCTATGGCTTAGGGTGTCCTGTCTCTCACTCAACGTAAGTCAAGATCCTAATGAAAACAATTACCGTGCATCTAGGATTTCTGATACCTTTAAATAGTTTCCATGATTTATGCAAATTGTGGATGCCAAGTGCTCAAACAGTTATGAAATCAATATTGTGCACATGTGGAAAACATCCTTTCAATGATTTTCAACTACCGTTTTTATGCGGCGTTGCACGAACCTAGCACCGAGGAAACCCTCGTGCTACTAGGCTCTTATTTTATAATTATTCATCGACCTATATGGCATGCAAACATAACCAGCAATCTTTTCATCATCTTACTCTGCATTTAGACACATTTTGACCACTCTACCCTCCCATCGATCAAATGTTGCATTGTAGTATAGATTTATAGGGCATTTTGCCATCATTTTATGTGTAAAGAGCGGAAAAAACACACTAGAACAAGAAGGTGGGGTTGAACTGAGGCAAATCCTCATGCTTCAGTCCCCACAAACATTCACAAACATTGTTCTTAATTTTCATTAATTTTCCGCACCCAAAATGCATTTTTTCCCTATTTTTAGTGATTTTTCTCTATTTTCCTTGTATTTTTCCTCATTTTCTGCCTTATTTAATTACTAAAAATTCAAAATAGATTATGGGCTGTGGCCCTTAGTTCCTTCTTGCAGCAAAAATGAAAATTTAGTTGGTTTTCCTATTCATTTTTCCATTTTTATGCCAAAAAACATCATTTTCCCTTGATTTTCCATATCTTACGTATTTTAGTGTATTATTTTGAGCCACAAGATGCATATTTTTCTGATTTTCTGATTATGATCAACAAGTACTCATGGAAAACAGGAACATAAATAAATTTTAGCCCACATGAACAACATTTTATCAATTGAAAACAGTTTTCCTCTTCTTAGTTGTGTAAGCCAAAAAGAACTCAAGTACAGAGAAATAGAACAACCCTATATATGGGTCTCAAACCAAACTCAACTAACTAAGGTGGCATACTAACTAAGCCACGAACTAGAGTAGATAAGGATAGCTATCATCTAGCTATTATTCATGGGCGGTGTACCAACCGCATCTACAACTAACAAGTTGGTGACATAAATGCACAACGGTCACCCTGGCATATCACGAGTGGAGCTCAATATCTCAACAGGTATGGGTCTGCTTCAGCTTGGGTATCTCTGTGTAAAGTGGGATGTCCAGGATCCGACGCTAGAATGCTGTTAGGAGACCTTGGCCAGCCATGAAATCTCAAATTTCCTTTGAAAAAATTGAATTACCGCTTATTTGCGTGTTTCGGGTTTCATGTCCATGGCTGCAAATCTGAAAATCAGTAGCACTTCATGCTCAGCACGATCACAAATCACCATTTCCAGCCCATGGAGCAATCCAATCCATGCCGGACAAGCCTCTACCATTCTTTCTTCTTCCTTCTTCTTTCCACATGAATTCCCTCTTAGAAGAGAGAGAGGGAGGAGAGAGAAAGACTAGATTTCCATCTCAACATTCAGGCCATCAATTGATGGGCGAAGGGCGGCGATACAGTCAGCATTCAGGAGGGAATGAAGCCCCATAATCCATTGGGGGGGTTGTTTGCAACAGGCAAGTTGCCTCTCCATCCTACATGGCACATTTTTTGGGCGCCATCTTTCTCCACGTTTTTTCATCCCTCTTCATTCTCTCTCCACGTTTTTTGATCAAGAGGTGCATAAAACTTTGGGAGGGAGGGTCCAAACTCAAAAGGCATGCCCAATTTTGGCCTCCCAAGTGTCCACCTTTTCATATCTTGACCGGTTTCTTGGCCATTTCCCCTTCCGGACTCGGAATTGAGCTCTGGAAAATCCTGGGCGTCCGGCTTAGCATCCCGCATTGGCCAGTAGCTCGTGTTAATCCGCACGACTGTCCGAAAAATTATGAAAAATCAACAAGTGTCGCTCGGGCACCTTTAAAGCACTTTGACGCTTAAAATCGTTCTAGATCGAGCCGCCGCCTTTGGCATTGAATATTTTTCCCTTGATATTCATAATTTTTAGCTATTTTTAAGCACTTTCCAGCACCAAAATTCCGCTCTCATTGGCGACCACGGGATAGGGCGACTCAGCCCGTCGAATCCACGAACATATTTGCACATAAACAACCAAAGAAGCATCAAGCTGATACAAAACAAACATATAATAAAACTCAGCACAATGCTCCCCCTACCCCTGGACAGAACCAAGGCATGACATCCACAAGGAGTAGGCCTAGCATCATCTAATAGAAGATCTAAAGTGAGTCACTAACCAGCTGCTCCAACACAGCCAAACTAAAAACCTATCAAAGCGGTTGCCCTAAGTGGTAGTCTGAACTACTTACCAACTAAAGACAACACAACTAGGAGCTCCTACAAGGCGAGGACTCCTATAGCCTGATCAAGGAGTATTTTCTTTCAGTACATTTCTTCTTTTAGGGTTTTTATTTTATCAACATACTTGGGCATGTAAAAAGGAGGGAGCTGAGCGTAGTGACCCAAGGAGAACAGAGCATCGGTCTCAGGACCTGTCTCGGCACCCAAGAACCTACCAAGCCCTCGCAAGGCGACACTTAATTCTTTTCTAATGCTCACTTTTATTTTCACTCCAACCTTCCTTGTTTTATCATTCTTTTTCCAGCAAGAAGCCACCCCTAGGAAGACAAGGTATCGGCCCCGGGTCTGACTCGTCCCCAGGAACCTACCAAGCCTTCGCAAGGCAATGATCAACTGCCTACACATTTTCATTTCTTTTCTTTTGTTTGATAGGGGTTAGAACCCCTTTTTACATACCTTCGTATTTATATTCATCTTTTGGGATGTTCAGGGTTTCTTGGCATCATCATTATTATCTTCTGGCAGGCTTCTCTAACTGCCTCACTACTAACAAGAACTCCTAGGACGGCTGCCTAGCAGGCTAGCAGAACAGGGCCACTGGACTTCCTTCTAAAACAGGTCGTTCGATGCCTGACAATGTCTTTACAGGAGGCAAGGACTACTCCGACCTCCCTCAAACATACTTAGCCTAAAACTGGGACTTCATGCCTTGGTTGCCGGTCCCCAACAAAAATGTATCCCCTTGACAAGTACAAATACACATATAACAGGAAAGAAAGGTACTCGGAAAGGAGAGGTATCACCTGGATTGGCCACAAGAAGCTTCCATCACAGCAAAGGCTCCTCCAAGCTCCACCAAATTCCACGAATCACAAAACCTGTCCAGCACAACACTTAAAACAAAACCCAATTAAACGCACCTGCCCTAGACAGGGAAATGGCCCTCTTGGCCTAATGAAATAAAATACTTCACTACAAAACTAAATCGGCCCTCTTGGCCTAACGAAATCTGGAGGTAATATCCAAAGCAGCTAGCCTTCCTAGCTTAAAACTAGATAGGTCATTTTAGTCCACGTAATACTGATGTCCTTGGCATATACATCACACCCTCTCAGACTACCCAAGATGCCAAAGATAGCATATCATAGGTTGACTAGCCCCATGCTACTCATGCAAGTTAGCTAAAAGCTTGATCTTGTATTTTTTTCCTTTTTTTCTTTTTTTCTTTTTTTCTTTTTAATCTTATGGTTTTCTTCTTGTAGAGCTACAAGTCCAAGCCTTTCCACAAATAACTCATCAATAAGACCGATCCCTTCTTGGGCACTATGAGCTGAATGAAAAACCTTAGTGGGCTCGCATGTCCCACATTTATTGTGATCCGAATAACCTGGTCGTTCAAGCGGCTGAGTGGCTCCTTTGGGAGAAAGAATCATAGCTTTGTACTCATTCAAACCTCCCCTATTTGGGTTTTCACGTAGATCAGTGCTGCGACCCAAACTAGGTAGACCTTCAAGCCTAAGCATATCACATGGGTGTATCCCAAGGCAGTGTATATGGTCAGATGTATATCCAATCTTACCCTCTTGGGGGTTCAACAGAATATATCCAGATGGGATCCTTGGCCTTGCATCTGACACTCCTGCCATACTTTTGTAGATTTTGGGTCTCCAAATCCATCTCACATTCCCCTTAATATTCTTGCATTCCCTCAATTTACTGCACTTGTCGAACGAACTCAATGCAAACTTATCCCTATGGCTAAATGGCCTCACATCCTTATGACCTTTGTGAAGCACATGTGGACTTTTAGCATTTTGCATCCTCTTTACAAAAGATGTCTTTACTTGTTTACGTCCATACTGCAAATTTTCTTCCATAAGAACCATGCTTTCACTAGAAGGAACAACATCCACCCGGAAGCATGATTCACTTAGAGATGATAAAGATCTCTCAAAAGCCTTACTAGCAACAAAATTAGAACCACACACAGAATTCTTATCAACACTCATAGGCCCATTGGTGCGATCCATATTTCCATCACAACTATCTCTCGTGCAAGTGTTGCAAGCCCTACTGGGACTTACATGGCTTGGAACCTGTTCATTGAGAGGCATGTCATTACTACTCATAAGATGACCATTTTTTGCTTTGAAATTTTGGCCACCAAGGTTTCCCTCATAGGCTACCTTGGTATCAACAAGTGAGCTGTCTTCTTGCAGAAATGGTTGGAAGCTAGGATGCATGTGTACTGAGCGGGGAAAACTCCAAAAGTTTTCCCAACATCTCTGAATATGACCCTCATAATCGATGGCATGCATTTTTGCTTCTCTTAAAGACTTAGGATTCCGCAGTCCCACTTGGATTTGCGTATTAATCTCTAAGCCATTCAAAAAGAGCTCACATGGCACATCATCTGGTAGTGCACTAGCTCTTCTTGGCCAAAGCCTAATAATACTATCAAAGGCTCTAGCATACTCTTTAACAAAAGGATAAGACTCCTGTCTAAACTGCCCTAAGACTTGAATCATAGGGAGCTTCTTTTCATACTCATCTAGAAATCTATCACAAGACTCCTCAAATGATTTGATTGACCCTTTTGGGAGGTTCCAGTACCATTTCCTTGCCTCCCCCTTTAGGGTACTTGGGAATACAAGCATCCGATGTATATCGTCAAACCCACTTGCAATACAAGTTAGGTCGTATTCTCTTAAATGAATCATCGGATCCTCATTTGGCAACCCATAAAACACTGAGAGATCCCTATAAAGAGGAGGACATTTAGTCCTCCCTTTTGGGATCAAGACTGGGTCATTAAAATCTTCGTATTCCTCTTGACCTAATACTAGTGTATTAGGGTCTTTAACCTCTTCCATTTCCACCTTTACTGGTGTGGAAGAGTCACTAATTCCATGAACTTCCCTTTCCGCCAACTCACAAAGTGGTTTAGGGAGTCCAACACTATGCAATAGGGAATCTATCCCATCATCTGCTAGTGGTGTTCTAGTAAGCCTATTCTCATCTACCACCACTTTGCTAGAACTTAGGATAGGTCCTAATGAAATCTTCCTTACTAACAATGGTTTTCCACACACATGGACATCATCCAATGCTTTATGGATCTTGGCAATCACACTACGGTACCCAACTGCGTCGGGCACTAGCATCGGATGTATCTTTAGATCATAATCATCATGTCCTCCTATGTGCATATTAACCATCATTGTCACAGTCTTTTCTATGACATTATCATCATGAATTATCATAGATGACTGTGTCATCTTAGCACTACTTTCACTTTCCCTTTTCTCTAATCGCCATGGGCTATTAATCTTAGAGGTAGCTCCATGGGTATTTTCCCATAGGGACCCAAACTCAAGCATGGTATCACTTTCAGGGCAAAGGGTAAAATAGTCAATCACCCAACGTGTTAAAGATCCCACTAGACTGTTCAAGATAGACAAAGTATCCTTTGGGTGTTGGGAATTTCTTGGATTGACCGTCATACTAATGACCAAAGTTTTTATCAAACTAACTTGATATCCACCACTTCAAGGCGGCTATCGACCAGTAAAACTAACAGGTCCCTTATGAGACCAAGATTCGGAGATCGCCACTTATCGGCAGCTCCCGGAACACGCACCACTGATGGAACCTAGAACGGGCTGGCACTGGCTCGTGCACTAGCCGGACCTCTATCTCACGCGCTCAACAACCCCACGGCCTCGCGGCCAGGAGCGCTGATGACACATACATTGCCTTCCTAAATGTCTTGCGTTTGTATTACGTCGTTTGTAGTCTACTCTTCTCTCACCCACTACTCCTCAGAGGGAGTCCCTTACACATTGCCTAATGGCACGAAGCACAGACATAGGGGGTCCTCCAACGGCTGAGTGCCGCCACCCCTCTGCGACTCTCCTACACCTTGGGGATTGGCCCCTCGATGCGTCGCTCAACATATAAACATTTCGCACAAAATCCACTCAAGGTACCATTTAATCGTATACAGAAATGTACCATTGTCCTTACTTCTCTTTCCCTTAGACCCCACGACTAGCCTATGGCTTAGGGTGTCCTATCTCTCACTCAACGTAAGTCAAGATCCTAATGAAAACAATTGCCGTGCATCCAGGATTTCTGATACCTTTAAATAGTTTCCATGATTTATGCAAATTGTGGATGCCAAGTGCTCAAACAGTTATGAAATCAATATTGTGCACATGTGGAAAACATCCTTTCAATGATTTTCAACTACCGTTCTTATGCGGCGTTGCACGAACCTAGCACCGAGGAAACCCTCGTGCTACTAGGCTCTTATTTTATAATTATTCATCGACCTATATGGCATGCAAACATAACCAGCAATCTTTTCATCATATTACTCTGCATTTAGACACATTTTGACCACTCTACCTGGTGCGCAGATCGGACGCAGATAGCTCACGTGGTGAATCCCAGAAGGTCCCCAAGAACAAAGTACTCTACTTTTTAGCACAAAAACCCATGTAAAAGCAAGCACGACAAGAGGCAAGAGACAAATTGGGTTCAATCTCCCCCATGCCTTGTGTGTGCGCTTCACAAAGCATGTATTTAATGTATATTTCCAATCTTCATGCTCAATAATAGCCCAATTACAAAAATATGACAAGCTTTTAGCTTTTGAGTTTGCTTTCTACCAAAAATAGGAAAATAAAGCTAATGGACGGTGCCCATAGTGTCTGGCACGCCCAATCTCAATGTCCAAATAGAAATAACATATCCAGGCGCATAAGCGCATACAAAATAATAATAAATAATCGATGTCTCAATAGACATAACAAAATATAGGCGTGGCGCCTATCAAAATCTAGTCCAAAAGTCGAAAACCCGCTAGACTCCAATGCTTTCCTCCGCCACTGCTACTATCTCTACACATCAACTGAAGCATTCACAATCGTTAGTAAAATAACACAATTAAACCGACAAAAGTGAATACCTAGCAGTCTTCAGCTACATAAATAAATCAACTGGTTAGAAATAAATCCTAACCTTAATTTATTACGAGTGCGCACTCTAAACTCATAAACGTTTATTAATTTAATATGCATTTTGCGGAATCACCCGCTATGGAATCACCCATGTACACACTAAATTAATGAAACGCCCGAAAAGGACAGGCGTCCCCATCAACTTCTCGCACAAAGAATCCTCTTTGCGTATGAGCCCCGGTCATCTAAGTTTACGGAATCCACCGTAAAACCTCACGGAATCCACCGTGGAATATGCCTCCTGGCATCATACCCCCGGGGTGGGATAGCAATTGACCTCAATTGCTATTAGCTCAATGTGGAGCTAACAGAGTGGGGAAAGCATTTAAGTCTCTAGCGTGCATCCATTGTGCTTCCTCTACAGGATGGTTCTTAAATTTGACTAGATATCTAGAATACCTTCGGCCAGTTCTAGTGGTCATGTAGTCAGTGTCTATAATGGCTTCTGGTTCAAGTATTTCAGTCTCTTCTTCTAGTAAAGGTGGGTTTTCATAGACAGGGTGGATAGGTAATTGGCCTTTAAATGGTCTCAATAAACTAATATGAAATGTATTATGAATTTTCCAATGAGATGGCAGTTCTAACTTGAATGCATTGTCATTAATCTTATGAATGATTCTAAATGGTCCGTAGAATCTAGGGGCTAATTTGACAACTGGATGTCTATCTACACTTTGCAGTCTACGCTTTTCTATTCTAAGCCAAACATAATCATCTACTTTGAAATTCATGGCTTGTCTTTTCTTGTTGGCTTGTTTGGTATATGATTGTTGGGCTTTAGCAATCATATCCTTGACCTCATCAAAAATAGTGTTATGCATAACAGCAATATCATCGGCATTTTGTATTCTATTAGACAAAGATGCAACAGGTGTAGATAATCTATGTCCATAAATAACTTCAAAAGGTGCTTTCTTTGTAGATGTGTGCGGTGTATTATTGTAAGCAAATTGTAATAAATGCAAATGAGTATCCCATGTTTGAGGTTTAGAGATAGTGTATGCACGTAAAAGATCTAAAATAGTGCTATTTGTGGCTTCTGTTTGTCCATTTGTTTCTGGATGAAATGCAGATGAGAAATCAATCTTTGTGCCTAGATTTGCAAACAGTGTTATCCAAAAATTATTACAAAATCTAGAATCTCTATCTGAAATAATCACTTTCGGCAATCCATGCTTAGTAAAAACAGTTTTCAAAAATAACTGTGCTGCTTGTGATGCTGTTAAAGTTTTCTTACATGCAATGAAATATGCTTGCTTACTAAATCTATCTACAATTGTCCAAATCATGTCATGGTTAGATTTAGTATTTGGTAAACCAGTAATGAAATCCATAGATATATGTTCCCAAGGTTTAGATGGAATAGATAAAGGCATTAATAATCCATACTATTTACCATGATGTCTCTTTATTCTTTGACAAATCAAACATTCAGAAACAAAATTAGATACATCTGCATCCATATGCGGCCAATAAAAATCTTCAGTTAACATGCGTAATGTAGAAATGATACCTCTATGACCTTGATATGAAGACAATGAATTTCATTCAAAACAAAAGATCGGAATGGAATAGTAACACACAGTCTCTTTTCAAAGAACATGAATCCATCATTATATGACAATGAATCAACAGGAATGAAATTATTTTGAACTAATTTTTGCCAATCAGAATGAAAAGTAATATCCTGGTGATATGTGTCTTTCATAGCAATCAAAGAATCAAAAGATATGATAGAAATGTTATGAATTGCTGGTCTTCTACTCAATGCATCGGCAACTACATTTTCTTTTCCAGGTTGGTATTGAATGATAGGATGGAAACTTTGAATGAATGAAGCCCATTTGATATGACGGTCAGAAATTTGGGGTTGGCTAAGTAGATGTCTAATGCTTTGCTGGTCGGTCTTTATCATGAATTCTGAACCCATTAAATAATGCTTCCATTGTTTCAATGCTTGAACAACTGCTAAGAGTTCCTTGTCATAAGTGGAATATTTGAGCTCAGAGGGTTTCAGTTTAGAACTAGAATATGCTATTGGATGGTTGTCTTGCATTAGCACGGCTCCTATTCCTGATCCGCTAGCATCAGTCACAACTAAAAAGAATGGTCTATTAAAGTCAGGCAATTGTAGGACAGGGGCATTGGTCAATGCACGTTTAAGTAAATCAAAGGATTTCTGCTGGTTTTCAGTCCATTGATAAACAATGCCTTTCTTAAGAAGTGTGGTCAGTGGTAAAGCAAGTAATGAGAAATTACGTACAAACTTCCTATAGAAACTAGCAAGACCAAGGAATGAACGTAATTCATGTACATTTTTAGGAATAGGCCAATGCAATATTGCGTCAATTTTCTTAGGATCAACTTTTATTCCTTCTTTTGATACAATATGACCTAGATATTCTATTTCTATCTTAAAGAATTCACTCTTGTCAGGATTTGCAAATAATTGATTTTCTTTCAGTAATTGAAAAACTAATGATAAATGCTCATAATGCTCTTTTTCACTTTGACTGAATACTAAAATATCATCAAAGAAAACAATCACACAATATTGATATTTTAGAAAAATACGGTTCATCATTCTACTGAAAGTGGCAGGTGCATTAGTTAATCCGAATGGCATAACTAAGAATTCGTAATGGCCAAACTGTGTCCTGAATGCAGTCTTAAATATGTCGGATCTATCTAGCCTCACCTGATGATATCCAGATTTAAGGTCAATTTTACTAAATATAGAAGATCCTTGCAGTTTGTCCATAAGGTCATCAACTCTAGGTATAGGATACCTATTCTTTACAGTGATCTTGTTTAATGCTCGGTAGTCAATACACATCCGATAAGTATTATTCTTTTTCTTGACTAAGAGCACAGGTGCACCGAATGGAGAACTGCTAGGTCGAATTAAGCCTCTATTTAGTAATTCTTCAACTTGACTCTGGATTTCTTTCTGCTCTATTTGATTGTGCCTATATGGGGCTTTGCAAGGTGGTTGTGTGCCAGGTATTAGGTCAATCTTATGGTCTTCTGGACGTGATGGAGGTAAACCTGGTGGTAGGTCTTCTGCAAAACAGTCCTTAAAATATGCGAGAAATTCCTTATGCCTAGGGTGCATATGATTTTCCTTTGCATGCAATTCATTCACCCAAATGAGATATGATTTAGTATTCTTGCGTAGTGCACGTTTTTCTTGAGTATGCGAAAGCAGTGGAAACATATGAGATGCATGCATACCAAATAATGTAATAGTTTTTCCTTGAAAATTAATATTCATTGTGTGTGTGGAATAATCTATATTGGGATTATGTTGGTGTCTCCATGGCATTCCTAGAATAATGTCGCTAGACTGTAATGGGACAACTAAGAAATTTCTTCTTTCAATATATGGACCAATTTGAATTTCTAAATTTTGAACTTCTTGTGTACCATTGTACCTAGTGCCTAAAAATGCAGCTTTTATGCGATAGTGCATAGGTACAGTATGCAATTTCAATTCCTTTACCAATTTTGCTGAAATAAAATCATGCGTACTACCGTCATCATGCAATACAGTTCTTTCTTTTCCATGCACCATACATTTCATAGTCAACAATGAATGTGAAGTAGGCATACCTGGTAAAGTGTCGGAAGTAGTAGTAGGATCATCTTCATCTTCAGTGAAATCCGGCATATCCTCATGCTCGTCTTCGTCCATAGCTCCAAGGTAGTTGATATGTGCTGATGGCTTCTTTGAATGACAATTTGCTGCGAGATGCCCTGGCTGGTGACACTTGTAGCATACGATGGGCTTGGCTTTGGTCACATTATTTGCAATAGCTGGGAGTCTGGGTATATTTGGATTTGCTTGTGGAATAGGTTTAGAATTTGGATTGACAGTAGATGGTAATGCAGGTGGTTTAGGCCAATTCTTGCGGAAAGATGGTGATGAGAAACGACCTGGATTAAACCTTCTGAAATTGGAATTGAATTATTTAGATCCATAATTACCGTTTGCTTGAAATGGCTGTGGTCGTCGATCTCTTCCGCGTAACTTATCTTCAGTGTCGTGGGCTAAGGAGATGGCGTCTTCAAGGGTAGCAGGCTTGAACATATTCACCTCAGCGTAGTAATGTCCAAGAAGTCTAGACATATACTTCCGCTTATGTGTCGTCTCTGGTACGTCTTCAAGCATGCGTAGCTGTAGGAGTGCATTCCAAAAACGCTCTGTATACTGTGGAATAGGCTCACGATCGCGCTGTTGAAGTAAATCCCATTGCTTGATAGCCTTCTCATGAAATTGCGGTGGTAGGAAATTTTGCATGAACTTCTTCTTGAAATCTTCCCATGTAGCAGGACATTCTATACTCTTGCGGACTACAGTCCACCAAAGTGATGCTCTATCTATCAGATGATTAGTAACACACTTGATTTTATCTTTCTCGGGATAAGTTTCCTCATGGAAATAGTCATCAAACTGGCTAATGAATGATAAAACAGTCTTTCCTTCTCTTATGCCATTGAAAGTGCGAAACTTGAAACTTCGTTTACTTATCTTGGATTCCTTGCGAATGGTTTGTGCTTCAAGAGTGGCGTCGATGGTACGGCGTATCAAATCTTCAGCTTGAGGTTCTTCTTTGTCAGTGGACGCTCCTTGTAGCTTTGTCAATTGCGCTTGCAAGGCTTGCCTAGCTCTTCGCTCTTCGTCCAATTGTAACATGATAAGATCCAGCTTTTGCTCCATGGTAGGCTCGGGTAGATCGTCTTCAGCCATAGGATCATCCATGTGTGGGGTAGTCATCCTGTAAAACTCAACAAACCTTTCTCACTCAAAATCAGTTAGCGGGATGAGCGTAGCTCAAATTTGGGATTACAAGGCTATGTATTTTGGGTATTTTCTTCTTCAATTTTCAGAAATTCTAAAATATTTCTGTCTCCATTGGCTGAAAGTACTTCAACGAACTTGCAGATAGGTAAAACAGCTTGCTGCGAACAACTTTCCAGTTCAGAGTTTTTGCAAACGAACAAGTCTTCTAGGAGTTTCGAGCGTTAGTCAGTTCTGATTTAGTCTGACTTGCAGAGTTGCAGACTTAACAGACTTGCAGGGTTGTGAACTTGCTGAACTTAGCTGACTTGCAGGACTTGCAGTACTTGATTAGTGTCGACTTGCGAAACTTGTCTTCTGGAGTGCGTGACCGAGAGTTTGCAGACTTATCTGCCTTCACTAACTTGCAGAGTATAGAGGTAACTTAAGCTTAATTAGTTAAGCTTAAGCTTAATAAGCTTAAGTAATGGAGAAATAGGCCGCCGTTTTTCAATCGTGGGGGGGGGGGCGTTTTTGATTCCGCCGAAAATTTCGGGGGTCCTCCTCTTGATCACGACTTGACGATTTGTTGCTAATCAAGCTTCTCTTAAGTTCTTAAGCTTTGTACTTAAGCTTTGTTAATGAAGAAGATAAGAAATTTCTCACTGTTCATCACGACTTGTTCATGGAGTTGAGGGAGTGGTCCTCCGCCGACAGAGAGTGGTCCTTCGCGATCTGACAGTAGAAATAGGGGTTCTTGATCGCCAGAAGTCTGCCTGTATCGACGGTTCGCGACGAGATTGACTGTAGAGGCCGTTTGTTCCTGGAGCTCCGCCTTCGCCCGAGATTGGTAGCGATTGGAAGCCCTTGATCTCTGCTCCGCTCTAATACCACTGGTGCGCAGATCGGACGCAGATAGCTCACGTGGTGAATCCCAGAAGGTCCCCAAGAACAAAGTACTCTACTTTTTAGCACAAAAACCCATGTAAAAGCAAGCACGACAAGAGGCAAGAGACAAATTGGGTTCAATCTCCCCCATGCCTTGTGTGTGCGCTTCACAAAGCATGTATTTAATGTATATTTCCAATCTTCATGCTCAATAATAGCCCAATTACAAAAATATGACAAGCTTTTAGCTTTTGAGTTTGCTTTCTACCAAAAATAGGAAAATAAAGCTAATGGACGGTGCCCATAGTGTCTGGCACGCCCAATCTCAATGTCCAAATAGAAATAACATATCCAGGCGCATAAGCGCATACAAAATAATAATAAATAATCGATGTCTCAATAGACATAACAAAATATAGGCGTGGCGCCTATCAAAATCTAGTCCAAAAGTCGAAAACCCGCTAGACTCCAATGCTTTCCTCCGCCACTGCTACTATCTCTACACATCAACTGAAGCATTCACAATCGTTAGTAAAATAACACAATTAAACCGACAAAAGTGAATACCTAGCAGTCTTCAGCTACATAAATAAATCAACTGGTTAGAAATAAATCCTAACCTTAATTTATTACGAGTGCGCACTCTAAACTCATAAACGTTTATTAATTTAATATGCATTTTGCGGAATCACCCGCTATGGAATCACCCATGTACACACTAAATTAATGAAACGCCCGAAAAGGACAGGCGTCCCCATCAACTTCTCGCACAAAGAATCCTCTTTGCGTATGAGCCCCGGTCATCTAAGTTTATGGAATCCACCGTAAAACCTCACGGAATCCACCGTGGAATATGCCTCCTGGCATCACTACCCTCCCATCGATCAAATGTTGCATTGTAGTATAGATTTATAGGGCATTTTGCCATCATTTTATGTGTAAAGAGCGGAAAAAACACACTAGAACAAGAAGGTGGGGTTGAACTGAGGCAAATCCTCATGCTTCAGTCCCCACAAACATTCACAAACATTGTTCTTAATTTTCATTAATTTTCCGCACCCAAAATGCATTTTTTCCCTATTTTTAGTGATTTTTCTCTATTTTCCTTATATTTTTCCTCATTTTCTGCCTTATTTAATTACTGAAAATTCAAAATAGATTATGGGCTGTGGCCCTTAGTTCCTTCTTGCAGCAAAAATGAAAATTTAGTTGGTGTTCCTATTCATTTTCCCATTTTTATGCCAAAAAACATCATTTTCCCTTGATTTTCCATATCTTACGTATTTTAGTGTATTATTTTGAGCCACAAGATGCATATTTTTCTGATTTTCTGATTATGATCAACAAGTACTCATGGAAAACAGCAACATAAACAATTTTTAGCCCACATGAACAACATTTTATCAATCAAAAGCCATGAAATCTCAAATTTCATTTGAAAAAATTGAATTACTGCTTATTTGCGTGTTTCGGGTTTCATGTCCATGGCTGCAAATCTGAAAATCAGCAGCACTTCATGCTCAGCACGATCATAAATCACCATTTCCAGCCCATGGAGCAATCCAATCCATGCCGAACAAGCCTCCACCATTCTTTCTTCTTCATTCTTCTTTCCACATGAATTCCCTCTTAGAAGAGAGAGAGGGAGGAGAGAGAAAGACTAGATTTCCATCTCAGCATTCAGGCCATCAATTGACGGGCGAAGGGCGGCAATAGAGTCAGCATTCAGGAGGGAATGAAGCCCCATAATCTATTGGGGGGGTTGTTTGCAGCAGGCAAGTTGCCTCTCCATCCTCCATGGCACATTTTTCGGGCGCCATCTTCCTCCACGTTTTTTCATCCCTCTTCATTCTCTCTCCACGTTTTTTGATCAAGAGGTGCATAAAATTTTGGGAGGGAGGGTCCAAACTCAAAAGGCATGCCCAATTTTGGCCTCCTAAGTGTCCATCTTTTCATATCTTGACCGGTTTCTTGGCCATTTCCCCGTCCGGTCTCGGAATTGAGCTCTGAAAAATCTTGGGCGTCCGGCTTAGCATTCCGCATTGGCCACTAGCTCGTGTCGACCCGCACGACTGTCTAAAAAATTATGAAAAATCAACAAGTGTCGCTCGGGCACCTTTAAAGCACTTTGATGCTTAAAATCGTTCTAGATCGAGCCGCCGCCTTTGGCGTTGAATATTTTTCCCTTGATATTCATAATTTTTAGCTATTTTTAAGCACTTTCCGGCACCAAAATTCCGCTCTCATTGCTTCCTGAATATGTACAATCATAGAGTCTGAAATGCTGATAGACGGCCAGTTCATAACTTTTCTGGCTCTCTCATGCCATGCTTTAAATGCTTACATTTGCTGTTGATTGGGAACATCAGGAAGAACTGGTTCTTCTTCATTTCCTGCAACGAATTCCCAATATCCTTTTCCCATAAGAAAATTCGTCATTCTAAACTTCCATGCTTGGAAGTTGTTCTTGTCAAGCTTTTCAGTGACAATCTGTGAAAGAGAATCAGACGCCATTACAGAACACTGCAAGAAATTCTGTCACTGCAAAGAACACAGCTTCAGCCTCACAAGGGCAAATCTGCAAAACTGACGAAAGTGGTATTTGACTACACAATCACTTCCTGGTGACGATTTTGCATCAACAAGCAACAAGGATGATTCTGTAACTCCCAATTTCTCTGCGCATAGGCATACGATGCAATTTCTACAGTAACTTTTCACCGACCTGTAGAACAGTGGTTGGCACAGCATAAAACTGGGCCTTTTCCTGAGTGCGTATAGAAAACTTTCGCCTCCAAAACAGGCCCCAAAATGGCCTCAAATTAAAAAAACAGGGTCGCCAAGGGCTAAAGCCCTTGCCCAAAGCATATACTGCCCTCTTGCTTCACCGCGAAGGGCGTCTCAACCTGAGACAATACACTCTTGCAATTTCCGGCTGTGCTACCTGCAGAGATCTGCTCCCAAAACAGAAAATGAAAGCAACACTGCTCCTCTTACCAGAACACCGCGAAGTTGGTTTGCTTTCTTGAGCTCCTTACCACGAACAAGGCTCTGATACCATGTCAAGATTGTGGGAGAGAAGGAAGGAGTCTCACTTGTAGCTTTCTTGCTTGCACAATGGGGGAATACACACAGAGATGGAGGCTGAAAACAGTTTTCCTCTTCTTAGTTTGTGTAAGCCAAAAGATTTCTCATACAAAGAAATAGAAGAACCCTATATATAGGTCTCAAACCAAACTCAACTAACTAAGGTGGCATACTAACTGAGCTACGAACTAGAGTAGATAAGGATAGCTGTCATCTAGCTATTATTCATGGGGGGTGTACCAACCGCATCTGCAACTGACACGTCGGTGACATAAATGCACAATGGTCACCCTGGCATATCACGAGTGGAGCTCGATATCTCAACAATAGATGCTGACTCTTTCCATCTTTTGTCCCTTTTGAATACGTGCTTCATCCAATTTTAGTACAAACTTCAAAATACCACCACATTCTTGGACAATAAATTTATACATATGGACCATTGCAATCTGGACTCTTTTAAGATCAATCCAAATATTATTAAATGTGTTGTATTAAAAAACAGCCTTAGTTTTATGTTTTTCATAGGGCATGGATCCTTCTATATGAATATACTCGACCCAAAAACATCTGGAATCCTACAATTCATAGCTGCCCTAGCAATTGAAACTGCAAGAGGCCGAGGTAAACCAAATGCACTTATTCTATGACATTTAAGATTTGTAAACCACAATTTAGAGAGAGCACGATAACCTCTATCTGACTGATACCCATACTGTCACATGTCTCTACTATTTCATCCAGTTTAACTGTTTCTTTTAAATCTTTCACTAACTCTTTCAGAGTTTGGCTTCTCAAGTCTACATTTTCACGTGATTTATGAATCCTTATAATGTCCTTCATTGTCATGGTTTCTTTAATTAGCTTACTCCTCTCATCGTTCTCTCAAATATTAATACCTGCAATATTAGAGACACATCTCTTTGCAAGATTTAGTCTCATTTTCTTCACCCGAATACACAAGTCCATTATATTTTAAAGTGGTTTTTTTCTATGTCTAAATCCTATTGGAGTCTCTTTCAAGCACAGTAATTTTTCTTGCAATGACTGATTAGAGTTTTCTAGATTATCAACCTTGTCCGTTAGCTCAGAAATAGTTTTTTGTGCCAATGTTAATGCTTCCTTCATTTCATGCATTTGTCTTGTAAATGTAAAAGATGCAGAATATAACCTCATGCAATAGCCAAGCATCCCATCACAACCATCTTCAACATACCTTATGAAGTTGTGAATATTGTAAAAAAGCAAATGCTTACCTGTAGAGGGGTCCAAAAGATAAATATTTCCATCCATCCATAAGTCTACATGCTTCTTTCCTTATAATAGCAACTTGTTAGCTTCATCCTTGTCCAACAATGCTCGATGGTGTATACTCCTCCAAGATGAATAGACAGGATCTAACTGAATAGTAAGTTTATACTTGCATGGTGGGGCTGCGCTTGTATTGCTAGAAGAGATACTAGTAACATTTTGGCAAGGAATCCTAAACGGAACAACAATATCACAGAGAAGGAAATAAAAACCACAAGAAAGAGAGGTGCAGAAAATGAACATCGAGGAATACAAATGAGCGGTTTCTTTTGGTGCAAAAATTCAAAAATACAAGATTTTGCAATTTTCAAGAGAATAAGACTGAAAAGGTAACACTTAACGTCCATTAAAGATTGAAGATATTTAATACCCGATCTCTTAAATAAAGCATATATTCTCTCATTAATCGCATCCATGCAACCAAATTCAAAGGGTTTTTCTCTTCTAAACCTCTTCTAATTAGCAACTTAATCATTTTCTTACGAGTGCTGTTTTGAAACGTTTTTGGCCCTAATGAGCCTAGGCTTGAGGAGAAATATCTCGAAGATTTGGCCAAGGAGATGGCGCATCTAACCAATGAACCAGAGATGAAGTGCTTGATGAAGCTTGATCACAAGTTGACAACCATCACATGTGCCTACATCCATGTGGACATTGGAAGGCCAACATCAGAGCACACAAAGCTCATAGCTGAACCCTTGGCTGGGGATGAGAAACAACACGTTTTCTCTTGCTATGTAGATGTCACTGATGAAGTCATATAGGACATCCCAAAGGCCACAACCGGGGAACTGTGCTTGATATCCTCACTCTATATTGCTCAATGTGAGACAAACAAGGAAAAGCTCAAAGCAATCAACCAAAAAGTGAAAGGACAAGGTGACTTTGTGCAGAAGTGGTACTCCAATCAAAGTTTGGCAGCCAAAATTGGCCACTAACTAATGATACTTGTTGAGCAAAGGAAAGACCTTTGGACATCAATACATGATCCCACATACGTTGCCCCAATCTCATTACAAGTGTTGGCAGTGGTCTGTGAAGTCCAGCCTTTTGCCACTGCCGAAAAACATTCCTTGTATGATAAAATGCTTCTAGAAGAAGATCTACATACGGCTAGCAGGCTAGGAGTAGGAGCATGGTTCTTGATGTCAGCGCATATGTCTTCTGCCTCACTCAAGACCTCACAATCCTAGATCTCTATGCTTCCCATCAATACAACCTTGACTTCTTCAAAGCCTGTCAGCGCATATGCCTTCTACCTCACTCAAGTCCCCACAATCCTAGATCTCTATGCTTCCCATCAATACAACCTTGACTTCTTCAAAGCCTGGCCTTGGCATTTTCTCCTGACCTTCTTGTTTCAAGCATGAACTTGCTCACTAGCTCTCTCTGCTCAACATGCACTTCTATCAACTCTTTCAACAAGTCCTTGCTCTTGTTACTAGGCTTGCCTAGCATGATGGAATGTTCTTTATCTTTCCCCTAAGGTTTGACGAGGTCACCCTTACTAAAGGTTGTGATTATCCTCACACCTGGTAGTGTCAAGTGTATCATTTGTGCTACATAGTCGGCCTATTTGAAGGGTAGATCCTCAGACTAGTGTACTTGAAAAGTAGATATTAGATGTAATCGTTGAGGGTACACAAAAGCCACTAGTTCTCGAGGAGCCTTTGATTTCCCAAGAGGATAACAAGCATCATAGGCACAACATTGCTCATGGTAAGGTTAACAGATCTTGACAGAGCAAATGGCAGAATCATCTAATAGCCACGAGCAAATCTTCCAGCCATTGCCAAGTCCACCTAGGAGTCCCAAATCTCCTACACTCTCTTTTCCTAAACGGACACAGGAAGCATAATAGTAGTCCTCGAGAGTGTAGCTGCTCAATCCCTATCTCAATCTCCATTTGAGCTTCCAAATGTCCAAGATGCAAGAAATGAAACCTTCCCTAATTATTAGCCTAAGGATATGTCTGTGCAATCCACCGTGACCAGCATGATTTGCACAAGTGAATGCATAAAGGGCAAAAAAAGATACGACCACTTATGATCTGCTTAAGGACTTGACAACGCAGTCTACCAACGGTGGCAAGTCCACTGAACTAGCCACTACTACTTCCAATTAGGAATCACAGTAGTCATAGCTTTTGGCTGTGACAATGCCCTTATGGAACGTGTACTTAGCAATTCACCTATAGAAGAGATGTCGCAAACAATATCATTAACAACTCCAGCACTACGGAAGCACCTAAAGCCTAGGCTTGAGGAGAAATCTCTCAAAGATTTGGCCAAGGAGATGGCGCATCTAGCCAATGAACTAGAGATGAAGTGCCTGATGAATCACAAGCTGACAGCCATCACAAGTGCCTACATCCATGTGGACATTGAAAGGCCAACACGAGAGCACACAAAGCTTATAGCTCAACCCTTGAGTTGGGATGAGCAACAACACGTTTGCTCTCGCTATGTAGATGTCGCTAATGAAGTCATGCTAGACATCCCAAAGAGGCCACAACCGGGGAATTGTGCCTGATATCCTCACTCTATATTGCTCAATGTGAGAAAAAGAAGAAAAAGCTCAAAGCAATCAACCAAAAAGTGAAAGGACAAGGTGACTTTGTGTAGAAGTGGTACTCCAATAAAAGTTTGGTAGCCAAAATTGGACACTAAATAATGACACTCGCTGAGCAAAGGAAAGCCCTTTGGACATCAATACATGATCCCACGTACATTGCCTCAATCTCATTACAAGTGTTGGCAATGGTCCGTGAAGTCCAACCTTCTATCGCCGCTACCCAAAAACATTCCTTGTATGATAAAATGCTTCTAGAAGAAGATCTACACATGGCTAGTAGGCTAGGAGTAGGAGCATGGTTCTTGATGTCAGTGCATATGTCTTCTGCCTCACTCAAGTCCCTGCAATCCTAGATATCTATGCTTCCCATCAATACAACCATGACTTCTTCAAAGCTTGTCCTTGGTGTTGTCTCCTTACCTTCTTGTTTCAAGCATGACCTTGCTCACTAGCTCTCTCTATTCAACATGCGCTTCTATCAACTCTTTCAACAAGTCCTTGCTCTTGTTACTAGGCTTGCCTGGCATGACGGAATGTTCTTTGTCTTTCCCCTAAGGTTTGATGAGGTCACCCTTTTACTAAATGTTGTGATTATCCTCACACCCGGTAGTGTCAAGTGTATCCTTTGTGCTACATAGTTGGCCTATTTGAAGGTTAGATCCTCAGCCTAGCATGCTTGACAAGTAGATATTAGATGTAATCATTAAGGGTACACAAAAGCCACTAGTGCCCGAGGAGCCTTTGATAGGATAACAAGCATCATAGACACAACATTTCTCATGGTAAGGTTAACTACTCTCGACAGAGCAAATGGCAAAATCATCTAGTAGCCACAAGCAAATTTTCCAGCCAGTGCCAAGCCCACCTAGGAGTCCCAAATCTCCTACACTTTCTTTTCCTAAATAGACACATGAAGCACAATAGCAGTCGTCGAGTGTAGCTGCTCCATCCCAATCTCAATCTCCATCTGAGCTTCCAAATGTCCAAGATGCAGTACATGACACCGTCCCTAATTCTCTGCCTAAGGATATGCTTGTGCAATCCACCGTGACTAGCTCAACTGATGCTTGATCTGCACAAGTGAATGCACCGAGGACAAAAAAAGATACGACACTTATAATCCTCTTAAGGACTTGACACTGCAGTCTACCAATGGTGGCAAGTCCACTGAACTAGCCACTACTTCCAATTAGGAATCACAGTAGTCACAGCCTTTGGCCGTGACGATGCCCCTTGCGGAATGTGTTCTTAGCAATTCACCTAGATAAGAGATGTTGCAATCAATATCCTTAACACCTCCAAGTACCTAAAGCCTAGGATTGAGGAGAAATATCTTGAAGATATGGGCAAGGAGATGGCGCATCTGACCAATGAACTAGAGATGAAGTGCCTGATGAAGCTTGATCACAAGTTGATAGCCATCACATGTTCCTACATCCATGTGGACATTGGAAGGCCAACACCAAAGCGCATAAAGCTCATAGCTGAACCCTTGACCGGGGACAAGGAACAACACATTTGCTCTCACTATGTAGATGTTGCTGATGAAGTCATATAGGACATCTCAAAGGTCACAGTCGAGGAACTATGCCTGATACCCTCACTCTATACTGCTCAATGTGAGACAAACAAGGAAAAGATCAAAGCAATCAACCAAAAAGTGAAAGGACAAGGTGACTTTGTGTAGAAATGGTACTCCTGTCAAAGTTTGGCAGCCAAAATTGGCCACTAACTAATGACACTTGCTGAGCAAAGGAAAGCCCTTTGGACATAAATACATGATCCCACATATATTGCCCCAATCTCATTACAAGTGTTGGCAACGGTCCGTGAAGTCCAGCTTTCTGCCACTATCCAAAAACATCCCTTGTATGATAAAATGCTTCTAGAATAAGATCTACACGTGGCTAGCAGGCTAGGAGTAGGAGCATGGTTCTTGATGTCAGTGCATATGTCTTCTGCCTCACTCAAGACCCCACAATCCTAGATCTCTATGCTTCCCATAAATACAACCCTAACTTCTTCAAAGCCTATCCTTGGCATTGTCTCCTGACCTTCTTGTTTCAAGCATGACCTTGCTCATTGGCTCTCTCTTGTTCAACATGTGCTTGCGCGCCTAGGCATCGCCTTTAAGCATGGTCGAGATGGCATCGAGGTCGGCTGGGGTAGTCTTCCATGTGTCCATCTCAACTCTCACTACCTCCATCCTATTCCCCAAGAATATGAGGTTGTTTCCCCAGTCTTCGACGACTCGTGCATTCCTCATCCATGGCCGGCCTAGGAGTATGTCGTAGTCCACCCCCTTCATGACAATGAAGTTTACGGAAAAATGCACTCCTGGCATCTTCACTGGCCAGTTTTTTAAGACCCTGAATGGTCTGATCTTCATTTCGTTGGCCAATGTAACATTGAACCTAGCCGCTTCCACAGGTGGGTTTCCCCAGGCCTGTAGAACTGCGTGGCTCAAGACACTGACCCCTGCGCCGGTGTCCACAATTCCTTTCTGTGTTGCGTCCCCTAAGGCTAAGACAAGTAGGACTGCATGCATCTCCGTGCCTTCCCAGAAAGCATTAATGTGCAATGACCTTGGAGCCGAGTGCAACGTTAGGCTTGGAATTTGCGTGACTGCGTCCTGCTCGCGCAAGTCAGCGGCAGCATGCTCCCCCTTTTCCTCCACCCAGTGCCTCAATTCTCGCCACAATGGAGGGTGCTATCGAAGCAGGTCTCCCAAATTAATGGTCACTGGGGTAGTTACTATGGTGGTGAGGAGGTTGCTGGGTAGTTGGCTTTCTCCTCGGTCACCACTCTTCGGCCACATGTCGTGGCTAGCTTGTTGATAAGCTTCTTCCTAGTCTTGCCTTTGTGGCATCTCTCGTGGTGTTAGCGCATTCCCCGATTGAGGCCGTGATGGCGAATCAGGTATGCTTGCACTAGAAAGGTCCTCCATCGGATCCTCCAATATGGGTTCTACATCTGTAAGGTGTTCTTGGGCATCCTTGACCCACTCCTTTACCTTTGCGATAGCCTTGAGTTGCCGCCTGGGATGAGGGTATTCCCCCACCTTGGCACTACCTAGTTCCGCCGTCTTGGAGGTGGAGGTCTTTGCCTCGGCGTCTGTGACCCCTCTTCCTGCCACTAAGGTTGTATCTTTCTCAGTCTTAAGAGTGATCCTTGCGTCTGCTCTCTTTCTCCTTCTCTTCTGGCTTTTCTTTCCCAGCGAGGCTGCGTCCAGGTTACTTGGACCAGGCAGTGAGATGCCTGTTTGTCTTGTTTGCGCTCGCGTCATGACATGCAGTGGGATGGGTGTGTCCTCTCCGCCAAAGGTCTCTACGCCAAATAGCCCCAAGGGCACAGAGGTCACGTTGGCCAGACTGGCTAATGGTTTTTGCCTAGGGCAGTCAGGAAACAAGTGTGTGATCCCACATTCGGCACACCTAAGGTCAGCCTTGTCCTGATTTGCATGTTCCCTTTCTGGGTAGCGTGATGATATATGGCCTGGATGACCGCAGGTCGAACATGAGATTGGGTCTTGGCTTGGTCCTCCAAAGCCTCTGCCTCTTTCTCTGCCTAGTGCCATCACCGGCACCGGTCGATAGTCCATCAGGACTGGATTTCCTTCCTCGTGATAGGAGATGTATGGGTTTACATAGCTTTCTTCTTCACTAGGTTTCTCCACATAATGAACAAGAGCGTCACTCGGTGGTTGGGTTACGTAGGGTCCTGGTGGTTTGGGTATGCCTGTTGGGTTCATCTCTAGCCCTAGGGTTGACTGGTCTCATGTCGTTTGGTGTCGGGAGTGCCAGCTGGGCTCCCCTGCCAACAAGGAAGTTAGATGGCCTATTGCCTGGGTAAGGAGGGTTGTATTGCTGCACATACAGAAACCTCCTGGGCAATCTGCAATGCAATGCATCATGTCCGAACCTACCACAGTTTGAACACGGTCTAGATCTAGGATCTTGACACTCAGCTGGGAGGTGGTTTCCACCACAGTGTATACACTTCCTTTACTAATTCATCCTGATCTTCATTGTGGTGCATGGTTGAAGGCATAAAAGTGGTTAACACTTCTAAGCGGGATACCTTTGGCCCTTGGCATGACTCTACATTGTCTCTACTGCTGGCCTTTTTTTCTACAAGGCGAGATCTTTCATCCAGTGCAGGTGCAATTTCTTGTACTTTGCTAATGAGATAATGCACATAGGCCATGATATTTCTTTCTTGACTACCCCTTCCATAGTATCCTATGTTGGGGCGATTGTTGTTATGGCCAAGATTGGTGGGATTGGCTGTAGTGGGGCTTTACCTTTACCATCCAGCACTAGTCTTGGTCCTACTTCTTCAGCTGTTGTGCTCATGCTTGGCATGTCCTCTCTTGTTGGGTTCATCATTGCTAATTCCTAATATTGGAAGGGTTGCTCCACAAATCTTTGAATGGCCAAGGCAATCTCCTCTTCCTCCTATTGCATCAATCATTCTTCCTTCTCTTCTTGCCTCTTTCTACGCTCTTCTTCTAGCCTCTTTGAGTCCTCCTCCACCCTTTGCAGCTTGAGAGTGGATTTTTAAATCCTGTTTTGAAGTGGAAAGAGCTCGAGAGACCGTATAGGACCAATTTTTCATGCAAAATGAAATGGTTGCAGATCAATGAGCTAGAGTTTTCCTAGATGGAGTTCGCCGATCGAAGTCTATTTGACCCCCCATTTAATCTCAGTAGGGGTTTGGCATTATAAAGTAGCTATGTGATCCAAGAGCTAGAAAGTGTATGACCGAGGCCAAATTTATAGATTTCAAGGCCACGAAGGCAGTCATCTTGTGTTGGATCTCGAATCGAAGTTTGTACGGGACCTTCGTTTGACAAAAAACCCACTTTTCCAAGTGTGAACATGAAGAGAGTTGAACTATTATTGTGTTTAAAGCTTCATAAGTTTAATACAATGTAAAAAGATGTGGAATCTAGAGCGTGGCAGATGTGGAAACTATGGAGGTTGGAAGAGAAAGAGTGAGTTCATGAAGACACTGGCATAACTAACTATTACACAAGTGAATTAGGTTCCAAGATGGAAGCTTGGACTCATAAACACAATTTTGTGTATTGACTGACAATGACACAAAGAATTTAGTGAAGGACAAAAGTACTATAGCATTGCATTAGAAAACAAAGCGAATACAATGCTTTATAGGAAACTGGATGGTAGCACTTCTCCTTGTAAGGTGCCTGCCCATCGACTGTCCCGGAACGCTTTTAGTGGTCTATCGAGAAACGAATCTAAGTGTCGCTGCCCAACACTCCCATGGAATGTTTTGAGTTTTGTTGCCTAGGGTTTCATGAATCCACCTTGCAACGGAACGTTCATAGCCGAACCCACTAGGATCAACCTGAAATTTGGGCTCCTAGTGGCCAAGGTCTCCTAACAGCATTCTAGCATCGAATCTTGGACATCCTACTTTACATAGAAATACCCAAGCCGAAGTAGACCCATGCCGCACTTGGTTCAAAGAGAATGGGAAATTAGAGGGATGCGCCGCTCAACCTCTTTACCTATAGGACATAGTCCCATTCCGGTCCCCTAAAACAGCATGAATTGGGTTCTAACCTAATAATACCTAAAGGTTGAGCGATGGTAAAATCTTGTGAGAAGCCTCCTGGTTCTCTGGGACCACCCTGTCCTAGGACAGACCCATCGGGGGTTCCGCCCACCCACTTCCCTTAATAGCTTTAGTTTTCTAATTAGGTCCTGCCACATTTATGTGTGACACTTAAATTCAGCTTCATTAAATAAGCCCTTTAGGGAACATGGTTCATTCACATAACTTATAGCACAGACACAAAAACAGAGTAAAGCAATCTATTGACAAACAAGTTCAAACAAGTTTCTTAACTTATCTTCAAGTTAATTTTTGTCTCCCACCCATACAGGAGAATTATGTATCCTTTCTTTCCAACAGAAGTATCCCTTCTACCCTGCAGACATAACTGGCCCAAATCACATGGCACCACAAATTCAATCCTTTATCTAGAATATGATCTCCCAACATGCCTAGACGTTGGGGGCCACGGAGGTCTTCAACTCCATTCTAGACCTAGCAAGGAGTGTCTAGAGCTCCACCTGACCCGTAAGCTGTCTAGGAGCGAAACATCATTCTTGTGGTTGGCCTTTTCACCACTCATGACCTTCAGCCCATGAATCAAGCAGTGCCCCCTTTGGGTTAATCCGCAGTGCGATCATGGAGGTGATCCACTCGTGCAACATATTCTTCCTTAAGTAAATCCTTTTGGAATCCAGCACAACAAGGCATTCAACCCTAATATCATTTTCTAGGAAAACATTCCTTTATCTCCATGACAACTTGTCATCACAAAGAGCGATTCTATGTAAAATTTACTTAACTCTTGTATGCCCAATTTTTAATGTCATGATTATACCATCCATAACCCCTAACCAGTTCTTCCTTGTAATTGTTCTATCAACGAATAAGCCATATGCAACTAGGTGCAATTAGCTTTCCTTAATACATGCACTTTGCAAGCTCGATCTTTTGAATACGTGAGATAAAATTTATCCCTTCTGATGACCTATACTCATGCATCATAGTATGGGACCTAACGTATCTCATACGAGAATCAAAACAAGCATCTATCAATTTGGGAATACATTACTTACAACCGGAATCGCAGTTGGATTGACAACGATGCCTTTGCCTGAAGCTTTGTTCTGGTTGTGGGATTGCCATCTGCATGCAACATTCTTCACTTGGGGGCCATCGTCCGCAAGTAGACTCAAGATTAAGAAGCCAGAATAGATTCGAGATGGGAGAGTGTAAGAGAAGATGGTTAAGTCGAGGATCAAGATAGAGGGAATTGAGCTAACTCTCTCCCCCTTTTGTAGCGGTCTTAAATCAATACTCACAATATTAGCCTTGCTCACTATTGCATTGTGGTTATTCAATCACCAAATTTTTTATTCTTTCTTGAATGTAGTCTTAAATGGCTTAAAGATGGACACATCGAATGGATGAAATCAGTGGGAGATATGAGATAGGAGAGTGACAATGTCAATGCCCCATGGCTTGGCCTTTGCAACCAACTCTAAACTAGTGTGGCTACCATGACCATCCAAGAGCATCAAATGACAATTGCATATTGATCCACCATTTGACACCACTTACCTAATATGATCCATCCATGCCGAGAACAATTGCATTGTTATCCATGCCTTGCTCTGCATAGACATTGTGGCCCCTTCCTTGCATTAGCTGAGATAATTTTGCATGGCTCTCTTTCCCTTGAATACATAGTATCCTAGCAATATTTACATTTAGCATTCACACAATCGAGAACGGTCAACTACTCTTGGGAGTTTGGTGTCATATCATAAATGTTCCTAGTTCCATCCTTTGTTAAATCCTTCATTCCTCCATCTCTAGACCCATGGTAACTAGTTTTATCTGCATTCAAGGTGGTAATTGTATTGGCCATACTACAATGACTTGACCACTTTAGGCCTCGATTTGACAACTCATTGGCACTCCAATGGTTCATGAACTTTGAGTCTTAGCTCAAGATGGTGCTTCCTAAACCCATCCAACCAACTACAACCAAAAATATCATTAGTGAAGGGGTGTTGAGAAATAGACAAATGATGTATGCTCTACGAAGAGCTGTCCTAAATCCCATATGCACAGTGAGGAAAGTGGAACAACCCAAACTCTATAAAGCATTGTACTTGCATATGAAATGAATACAATGTCATGATGCTTTGTACTTTCAGTTAAGCGTAGTGTCATTGTCGATCTTACACAAGATTGTGTTTATGAGTCCAAGCTAATCTAACTTGGAACCTAATTCACTTGTGTAACAATTTGTCTCTACTTGTTCATGTCATTATGAGTTTGCTCTCCATCTTTCAACCACCTTAGCTTGTGTCATGCTCTAGATCTGTAGCTTCTAACAAGGGGTTCACCTTGGTTTGATAGATTTTAGCCACCTTCAAATTTGTAGTGATGAATAATAGCTCTTTGAGACATCCTAGTCTCCATTGCCTCCATTGCAATAGCCACATCAGCCTCCAGCCAAGGCCTTGCTATTCTTTTGTGTCTTTGAATAGTAATGGCCACCTTAGGTTTCTCGTTGATCTAAGGAGGAGCTTGCACATCTTGTGTTACCTCATGACAACTAATATTTATTACTTGCGACCATCAGAATCTTGTTTGTGCATCTCGCAAAGGCAATGAACTTGGTATAGTGCATCACTAAGTTGAAATGAAGTCAACCTTTGAGCACTTCTCTTAGATTTCTTGGATGTTCTAAGGCTCATATTTAAGAATAAGAAACCAATATTAAGAAACACTAGTGTTGACAAACACAATAGGGAATAAGAAGTTGGTGCTGAGAAACACAAATGTGATGAGCAGGGTGGGATGTAGGAACTGCAGGGATGGAACTATGGACAACCTTGATCTGCAAAGAAGCCAAGGTACTAATGTTAATGATATCAACAAAAAGACAACAAACTTTGTTAAACATATCTACAACAACAAAGCTTAGAGCTCTGACTAATGATCCATCACTAAAAACTCCTTCAAAAGGTTCTCATAATTATTGACTAAGAACTTGGGCTTCTTAGCTTTGGGATAATGCAAATCAATAGGTTGTAATGGGGGAAGACTGTTGGTGCACTGGAAAGGGAATATGTTATTGATTTTTTGTAGAAATGTCTTTTGGTGATTTGGTTGCAAAAATCTTTGAGAGGGGTCCTCTCAAGCATGCAACTGGCTTGAGGGTGCAGAGGCTAGTAGGCCTCATGTGCACATGTCCACAATTGTACACCTTATGCCTACACTTGTCTAGTAGTAGATTTTTGCATAAGATATTTAATTGTGGGTGATGCAAGAGCAAGTAGGCTGCACAATCATAGTATCTAACAATGGGAGGTGTGGACATGTTAAAATGCTGATCTAAGGGTAGATTGCATTTATAACATTAGGGATGAGAAGGTAAATTACAGCAAGGAGTGGAGCTCTGACATGAAGAGTGGAGCTCTGACATGAAAGGACTTGAGAGAGAAAAATTTCATAGATGGGGAAGCGTTCTATTTGGGTTGATCCAAGCCTTTCAATGGTGGGTAGGATGATCAATATCCTTAATCTATTATCCAAAGCCTCTGATTGGCTCCAGTAGGGTAATTAGGATCAATATGCATGTTCATAAGGGCAGGGCATGTGTATAGAGAGGACATTAAGGAATTAGTAGAGAGGTGCCTATTGTTGTGATTTGTAATCATGCTATAATTAGTTCGGAAAATTGTGGAGGTGGACCTTTAACATGGATTTGATGTACTCTTGTGTAGGTGTGGATAGATGCCAGAGCATGAATGCCCTAATTCTTCCTCTTAGGCTTCAATCTCTGATTCATTGTGTTCCAATATATCTTGTGAAGAGTTGTCATCATTTGACAGCCCTTCTACTCTCTCTAGATATTGGGACATTAAAAATACATAGTTACATGTGAAGTTTAGCTCTTCTAGCAGCTTAAGATTCGCTAGTAACTTCAATGCTCTAAAAAGCTCAAACTCCTTCCTTGGTGTTTTGTATGTCATTCTAGGCTAAGTAAGAGGTAGGCTGCCATTGAGTATGATGGATGGTAGAGGAACCTAAGTAGGATGGTAGAGTAACTTAAGTAAGATGGTAGACTAACCTAATTAAGAGGTAGGTTTCCAATGAGTATGTTCAAGGCAAGAAGCAATAGGTGGTTGCATGAAGTCCTTGAGGATGAAATTGCATATCTCAACGTCTTTTTTTAATTGATGGGACATGACCATACTCAATATACTCAATGTTTACTTATTGTCCTCATCACATAGGTGGAATAGTGTGGGTTGTGAAAGTATTGGATTAAGTTTTAACTCCAACATAGGGAATGTAGCACTCTAAAATCCATTCTAGTTGGTTTGGTATAGAATAGAAAGTCAATTGATAAAAAAGAAGAAACAAAGTTTACTTATAACTAGATGGAAACTTAGATGAAGGTGCCTTCATTTTATTCATTCCAAAATAGCCCAAAGACTAGCTAGAAAGGCTCAAAGACCCAATGATGGACCTTAATTCTCAGTAAATTTTGGCATGATATTTCATTTGTGTTATGGGTGAATATTATAGGGATAGCTTTAGATAGTTATATTGCATGGATTTTTTTCCTTCAATAAATGGGTTTTAAAAAACCCTAAATATATGAGGAACACGAAGAGATTTAGATTAATTCTTTTTCACTTTCTTTGTTGTTCTTTCAATCCCTCAATTTATAGGTTACCAAGAATCTTACTTGTGTCCTAGATGACATTTCTTCCATTAAAAAAAATTCCCTAGATACCTAAAGGGAAAAAAATCATACAAAGTGTTAAATATTTGACCATTATTGAACTCAATAATGTTGCCAAACCTTTTCCAACTTGGATTCATTTGTAATTAAAGTTGAATTTACGTGAGCTTCCACGAAAACGAACAGCTTCACGACTTTCAGGTCTTCCAACCACTTGATCCGTTTTAGGCTGGTTTGTAGATAAGCAAACCAGTGGGCGGCTATATAGTAGATTCCTGAAGCACCCGTCCATCTTCATTCTATGTACAAAGGTGATGGATTATAAATCTGCTCTAGGATGTTCATCATCCCAATCCTTTGTCTATAAAGCGGAGAATGCATTGCGTCATAAACATGACCCGAAATACCAAAAACTTGTTCCACGCTTCGTAATTCTGCAAGACAGCATTGAAGGTAAGGAAATGTTTGGACAGCAAGAATTTCTTTACTTCATTTCTTGGGAAGTACTTAGGGTGTCACAAGAACCTCAAATCTACCATGCAATCAAGGTAAGAGCTTTTATCTTGAGCTTGATGTAAAAAATTTCACTTTGATGGCTTGGTTTTACCTTTTGTTGGATCTAAAGGCTTAAAAAGAATAACTTAACCACTTTAGTTAGGAGTATGATTCTTATGCTTGCTTGGAGAGGTGTATCGCTTGAGATTGGTTGTCGAGGCCATGATCGTAATTAAGTTAATTTAAATTCTTTGTGTTAATCAAATTTGCTTACAAATTGATTAGCAACCTTTATGTTCAACAACCAATTGACTTAAAGAAATAGAGGTGGTGTATGCTTTTAAGAAGTGGATATAGGATAATCTACATTCATGGAGCCAAGACATGCTAGCTCAAGTGGTAGTGACATGGTATGTTAAAACCAAGGTTAAGGGTTCCAATACCATGAGAAGTAGTAAAGGCACTTTGTATATTATAAAATGTGATTATGCTCTTGATAATATCTATGTGAGCCCTGCTATTCAATTAATACAAAGCCTTTTGCATCTAATTTGCATCCATGGAGATATGAAAGCATCAGTACAATGTAGTGAACTCCAATATGTCCCAATAGAAAACTACTTCTCTTCCTCATGGCTTGAAATTTGGTGTTGGTGAATTCTAATTTTGATATTAGTTTTTAAAATTAGAAGAAAAAAATTGTACACAATTTTTATTATTTTTTAAATGTTTAAAATTAAGACTAAGAATTCATTTAGGAGAGTTGCTAATAAGGGTGTGGCACAAGTGGGTAGCTTTATTCCGACTTTCTAGGGTTCATATTAGGAGGAAGGCAAAGTTATAGCAAGAGTGGTTTGCTTGGCAAAGCGGTGTACAACAGGTGTGAAACGTAGCGAGGATGGTTCAAATCTACTAATGGTCAGTTCATTGGGCGCTTGTGTGGATCATGCTTTCTTTGGATTGTGTGTGAATATATTTGACGGTTGGCCACATACATTCTTCCAAGTTCTTGCGTGGATGCTTAGTTTACGTGGCAACACAAGGCTTGCAGTTCCTTTTTGTTCCAAAAAATTTCTAGGCCTTGTTCGATACTTTAAGGTTGGACATATATAGCTTTGCACGGAAATCGTATTGACAAATTCACTTACAACACATCTGCATCACAAGCCTATACATATGTTTTTAAATGTGGCCTTTTGCACAGTCCGAACTGGGCCTAAACTTTTAGCTTTTACATCGTCGTCCACCTTTTGTCTTGCATGTCCAGCTTGGATTTGCCCCAAAGACAGAGTTTTTTTGCTACATTATTGGCAGAGCAAACCGAAAACAAACACATGGACAATGGTCAACCTTTATCTCCTCTTGTGTGTGGGGTCTAAACCGGCCCTAATTTGCCAAGCTAGCTATGCAGTTTTTCCAACAAATTATAGGAAAATCCAATCGAAAAATCCCCCGCCCTCCCGCCCTCTCTTCCTTATTGTCGGACAATTACTGGTGGATAGTTTTAAGGCTGGTTACACACCAAGTAATGGACGGCCAACCCCCGCCTAGAGTGTGGGCATGCACTTTTTGAAATTGGGCACAAACATGGGCGTCATACCTTTACACACCAAAGGGACACAGTTTGTAAAAAAATAAAAAAGAATAAACTTATAACTCTTTTGATTGGTTGCAAATGCAAAAAGTACATCCTTGTCCGCCACTTTACAAAGTGGGCAGGGGAGACTCCCCGTCCAAAAGTGGGCGGGGAGTTCACCTGTTTAATAGGTAAACAACAGGTCATGTCCTCTCCAGTGTGTAAAGGACTGCGGACGCCAACCTTTAAATAAGTGTTTTGATTAGTCAAAGTTTAGAAAGTGGGCGGCCCTTTTTTGGTGTGTAACCGGCCTAAGTTTCAAAAATAAAACTAGGACTTGGAATGCGATATTTTTTTGGTTTTGAAAATTTTAAAACTAGGATTTCCTCCAAGACGGTTTGTAACTCTTTGCCCAGAAACCACTGGAGTTGCGTTAGTCAGGCATTCTGGCTTCTTTTCCTTCTCATGGGAGCGCACGCCTACCACACCCATTGCCTTCCTGCTTGTGAGAGTCCGTTTGTGTCCTGGTCGCCTCCACACACCCGCCTAAATTCCTGCTGTATCGAGCCTAATTACGTCAATGACGAGCACAAACAGCATTCCAATGCGAAGGAGCTGAAAAGAGGAAGAAGCCTGCAACAATCGGTCAATAGTTCGACAGGAAATGGCACTGATGCGGGGGGCATCAGAAAGGCCAGAAAGCAGCAGTGGATTCTTGAGAAAGCACAGGTGGAAGAGGAGGATGGGGATGGGGATGACGATGAGGAAGAGGGAGAGAATGACATTGATTTGAGCGATAGGAGCTGCAACCTATCGATCGTGAGCTGCCGCAAATCATCAGATCAGGATATCGGCCCGCCTCACGCCCTCGTGGCCTCCCTGAAGGCTTGTGCTCAGCAGAAGGATCTCCACACAGGCAGCAGAATACATGCTAACATTGTCAGAACAGGATTGCTGGAAAATAACCCTTTTCTTGGCAGTACCCTGATCAGCATGTATGCCAAATGTGGAGCGCTTGGTAATGCGCAAGAAGTGTTTGACAATCTTTCAGCTAGGAATGTGGTCACTTGGAATGCACTAATCACAGGATATGCTCAACACGGAGATGGTAAGGGAGCACTGAACTGTTATCGGCAGATGCAACTTGAAGGCCCCTCCCCAGATGCAGTCACCTTTGCTTCAGTCTTAAAGGCCTGTGGCAGCATAAGAGCTGCAGATAAGGGCCAACAGATACATGCTGATATTGTCCGAGAAGGTTTGCTGGAGGAAGGTGTTGTGGTTGGAACTGCGTTGGTTGATATGTATGCCAAATGTGGCCTGCTTGTAAGAGCACAACACATTTGTGGAAAGCTTCCAATCCGGGATGTAGTCTCTTGGAATGCCCTTATCACCGGGTACGTGCAACATGGGCATGGTGTACAGGCATTGAGTTGTTTTGAAGAGATGCAGCTCGAGGGTCTCTCTCCAAATGCAGTCACCTTTGTTTGCATCTTGAAGGCCTGTGCAAGTGTAGGAAATGGGAAGAAGGGCCAAGAAGTACATGCTGATATTGTTAGAGAGGGCTTACTAGAAAACAATGTTGTGCTTGGCACTGCGCTGATAGATATGTATGCGAAATGTGGCATGCTTTTAGAAGCTCAAGAAGTGTTTGACATGCTACCAGCCCGGAATATAGTCTCATGGAATGCACTGATTGCTGGATATGCCCAGTATGGGCATGGTGAGCATGCGCTGAAGTCCTTTAGACGGATGAAACTGGAGGGTTTCTCTCCCAATACAATCACATTTGTTTGCATCTTGAAAGCTTGTGGCAGCACAGGGGCTGCTGATGAGGGCCAGAAAATTCATGCTGAGATTCTCAAAGAGGCCTGTCTGGAAGAAGATATGATTGTTGGGACTGCGCTGGTTGACATGTATGCTAAATGTGGCTTTCTCGTAAAAGCACAAGAAATATTTGACAAGCTTCAAGTTCGAGATGTGGTCTTGTGGAGTGCACTAGTTGCAGGATATGCCCAACATGGGCATGGTGAACAAGCGCTGAGGTGGTTTGATCAGATGCAACTCGAAGGTCTCTCTCCAAACACAGTCACATACATGTCTGCCTTGAAAGCATGTGGCAGCATAGGAGCAGCAGTGAAAGGCCAAGAAATACATGCTGAGATTGCCAGAGAGGGTTTGCTCGAAGAAGATGCTGCTCTAGGTATTGCATTGGTAGATATGTATGCTAAATGTGGCTTGCTTGTGAAGGCACAAGAAGTGTTTGACAAGCTTCCTATCCGAAGTGTTGTTTTATGGAGTGTGCTAATTGCAGGATATGCTGAACACGGGCATGGTGAGCAAGCACTAATATGTTTTGAGCAGATGCTAAATGAGGGCCTCTCTCCAGATGCTATAGTTTTTGCTTTTATTTTGAAAGCCTGTGGCAGCATAGGAGCTGCAGAAAAGGGCCAAGAGATACATGATGTGGTAGTGAGGGATGGGTGGGTGGAAAAAGATGCTGCTGTTGGGACTGCATTGGTGGACATGTATGCCAAATGTGGCCTTGTAGTGCAAGCACAGGAAGTTTTTGACAGCCTTCCTGTTCGAGATGTTGTTTCATGGAGTGCTTTAATGGCGGGGTATTCCCTCCTTGGAAAGGCTGAATATGTTTTCTACTCATTTGACAAAATGGTAGGAGAAGGTATACAGCCGAATTTGGTCACATTCACCATTGTGCTTAATGCATGCAGTCATTCTGGTTTATTGGATAAGGGATGGATGTACTTTGAGAGCATGAGCACAGTTTATGGCACCATTCCAACGTTAGAGCATCACATTTGCATGATTGATCTCTTTGCCCGTGCAGGGTATCTGGACAAGGCAGTTGGTGTGATCAGGGAGATGCCATTCTCTGCTAATCTCATGGTGTGGCGTATTCTGTTGGGTGCTTGTCGAAAATGGGGAAATATGATGCTAGGAAGACTGGCCTTTGAAAATGTTGTGCAGTTGGACAAGAAGGATGGAGCAGCTTATGTTTGTATGAGCAATATATATGCATGTGCTGGCCGACAAGTAGATGCAGAAAAGGTTGAAGCTATGCGAGTGAAAAACCAAGCATGGATTATACCGGGACACTGTTGGTGGAATGATGCAAGTGGGTAAGCCCAAGTATTTGCCTTTTGGAGATGCAAAGGACATGGCATACCAGGTTTGCATTAGGTGTATTGGGCATATGTCTGATGTCGCAAAAGAATGTGATCTATGCCTTGTGTTTGGAACACTCATACTTAAAAGGTTGCAGTGCCTTCACATTACTGTTTTCCCACTACCATTCTAATAACAACTATGGAGGAAGTTCAACAAATTATATGCATCCTAGTAGTTTGGAGATCTTTACTAACTTACCCCATGGAGAAGGTATATCAGGAAATAGTAGCATTCAAGCATTGAACAATAAGGCTGCATGCCTGTTGCTCACAGAATCTTGGACCTTGCAGACATGGGCAGTGGCTTGTTGACCATGTAGATGATTGTGCATGCAGGGATGTGGACTTAGTAGGGTGATTGCACTGCCTAGATGAGACAATTTCAAAATCTTTACAGAGGACTTTTTTGATCAAAAGATTACATGGCTACTTGTACAGTGTATGATAGAGAGTCACAAAGTCATTATGTCTATTAGGGTCATCTTGCCTCCTTGGATGAGGTGTTTGTAAACTATTAAAAGATTCATATATCTAGAGATTTTGGAATAATTATGTGCAGTCAAGTCTGAAGGAGAACCATGAATATGTGAAAGTGTGGTGGGCTCAAGAGAAGTCGAAAGAAGAAAGAAAGCGTGTTCACATCCCAAGATGATGCACTCAAATGTTGCAAGAAAGTGTAAATTATAAACAACGGCAACAAGAACAATTAAGAGGAATTTTACTATAAATCTGAAGATACAAGAGTTATCCTGAAGTGCGCTATCAACTCACAACAGGTAAGTAGAATGAGCAAGCAACAGTAGAATGTCTAAGTGATTGTGAGACTGCCAAAGAGAGTGCCTACATGCAGGCTACAATGAGCCTCAGAGATAACATAAAGAAGACTCCTCAAGCTGAAGCATGGGATGAAGAGATGTTCCCCACTAGGTAGTCACTCAACATTGTTCAAGATGGCCCAAGAGAGAATGGTCAAAAGTTATACAGGAGAGCCTTCAATTATATGCAACGATTGATTGCTCAAGAACTTAATTATGCCCATAGCCAGTAGACACATAAATGCCATGCTTACACATTAAGTCTCAAGCGCCAACATGGAATTGTTCTGAAGAGATGAAACAACTACATCTAGGACACATGCGACAGTTCTTAGATGCATGTAAGATATTTTTGGCGAGGGCATTGGTTGCTTCCTTTCTAACCCTTCCAAGTAATCATAGTCCCTCTTCCAACTAGTGAACTAGGAAGCTGCTTCTGTCCCACGACAAGAATTCCACCCTGATGGAAGTAACCCATTGACCCGTCACCACCACTGAACTACTCAACTCATGAATTCTCCCATAGATGCCTGTGAAGCTGCTCTCCTCTAAGAATCTCCCTTAAATGATATGCCCAATGTGGATGAGGTCGGGTCATCCACAATTTTGTGATGTATGTTGCAATTGGGGTGGTAGGACAATGCAAATCCAATCATTCAAGGACCCAAGAACTCAAGAAAATGCAACACGTTTGTCAAAATTGCTTGAACTAGTGGGCGTTTCTGAAGGTTTCATAGCTTTGATTTCTTGGTTTAAAATAGAAAAGGAATGTGGCTAGACCTTTACTAACGACAAAAAAGTATGCATTTTTATAGGTTTCGGAACCTTAATTTCTTGCAGTTAGAGAAATAAAGAGGAACATCGCTAGACCTTTTGTAAGGTCAAAATAACCTCGGGTCGGGACTCGGGCCTATTGAGCATGTGCAAGAGGTAGGGTGCTGACGCCCAAAACAATAAGTACGAGCATCATATGCACGACGTAAGAGCATAATTCCAAAAGAAAATGTATGCAAGCTCGCCTCCTGAATGGGATATCATCTGAAGTGAATCGAGAGCTTCTCCTGTTGGAAGTGTTTGGTGGCTTGTGAGAGAGAGAGAGAGAGTTTTTCTCTCTGGTGAGTGTTAGTTGGCGCTTTACTCCTTGCGCCTGCACTCTCAAGACTTCATATGTGGAATGGGTGCCGCTTCTGTTGTATCTACGAGGAAGCTTCTTGTCATCAGTTTTCCTCTTGCCCAGTGGCGAGGAAAGCTTTGTCTCTACTGTCTGCTATCTGGCCTCTAGTGGTTTTTGGACAGCCCAAGTTCTTGAATCTGCTGGAGCCTAATACGAGTCTGAGTTCTTTTCCATTTCTTGCGCTTTTGGGGCTGTCGGGATATACCGACTATGCGGAATGAAGTCTTTTCTGATTCCATTTCTAGAGTGCAGAGTTACTTTGGCTGCCTGGGAGGCCGCCTCCATTGGCAGATGGACATCATTGAGCCAGCAGATATTCTTTCTTCATAGGATTTGCTTTCCTGGCACACTGTTATTTCTTTGGTTCCCTTGTCAGCCATATATATAGAGACCTTTTGCACTCGTAGTCATGTTGGACTCTTAGAGTTTTGTGTTTTGTTGTTTTGGTCACTAATACAATTACCCTTCAAGAAAAACAGAAGGAGAGAGGGAGGACATCTCTGCATGATTTACACCATAAGATCATGCAATTAGTGACAAGACAACGCGCAGAGTAAACATCAACAATGAGAATTTAAAGGAATAACTCCACTATGATTTTCTGGATACAAGGGTTATCCCAAGATGAGATGCGTAAGAGATATGCATCAATATCATTGCACCAAGAGAAAGCGGCAACAATAATGAGTGAATGTGTATAGGATTGCCAAATAGGGGACCTTAATGTGGATTTAAAAAAAATTGTAAATGCAACTTCGGTCATGGAACCCCTGCCAACCCACTTCTCCATGCTATGGAATTGGAGGTAGGAATAGTAGCATAAAAGAAGAGAACAACCTCATTGCATTCTCACACTCCTTTTTTCCTTCCCTTTGTCTCATTACAAGCTCAAGAAGATTACAGGAGAGAAAGTTGTGCTCAACCAAATTTTTTCAACTTGCAAGAGTTAAAAAGTGTTTAGGAAGAGGGTAAGTACATGTTTAGAGGCCTAGATTCCATTTTTTATCACCTAAGGAATGCAATTGTTGGCCTCCAAACCATAGATCTTTAAGGCTCTAGGTAGCAAAGCTTGCTAAATGTCAAGAATCGCATGGTGGAGGACTTGCTTGAGTTGCTGTGCCAAACACACCATACACACAAGAGGAAGCTCACTCAATAACACAAGAAGAAAGATGGAGGCTAAAACATTTTCTTGTTGGTTTCTTCTTCTTCTTTCACACACAATATAATATACACAAAGTATAGATAAGATACAACATAAAGGAAAGTGCCCTACTAAGTTAAACAGTGTATAACTGACTATATTAATTGACTAGCGCTATAACTATGCTAGTTGTAGAGGTAGGTGCAACAAACTAAATATAATAAGTGATAAGCTAGTGGCCATGTGAGGATCATAATGATCATCGACAAGCTAAGTGTAAACATGCAGATCCATCTAGCCGCCACGTAATCCATCATCAATGTCTGCACATGTTGAGCTTGCCATCTCAACACTTCCTATCAAGCTCAATTTTATCTCTGTAACTCTAAGCAAGCTTCGAAATTTTCGAAGCTTCTCTGCATCCAATGCCTTTGTGAAAATATCCTCTATGTGATCTTATGTGATGATAGATATCATATCAATCTCTCTTGCAAGTATCTTCTCTCTCAAAAGTGGTAATGGACCTCAATGTGTTTTGTCCTCAAATGGAATATTGGATTTTTAGCCAATTGTATAATGCTCATGTTGTCACATAACATTAGAAATATAAAAGCCAATATTGGCAATATACTCTTCGATCTTGTCAGACCATGCTCTAGGTGCTTGCTTCAGCCCCCCATAGATCGCATTCTTTAATCTGCACACATATATTGGATGCTCTAAATTTTCATAACCTGCTGGTTGCTCTATATATACTTCTTCTTGCAAGTCACCATGCAAGAAGGCATTCTTGACATCCATTTGTTGCAAACTCTAAGCTTTGGCTATTACCAAAGCAATCACACGCCTAATAGTTACAATTTTAGCAACTAGACTGAATGCATATTCATAATCTATGTTATATGTTTGAGTATAGCCTTTTGCAACTAACCTAACCTTATACATGCTAACAAAACCATCTGCATTATGCTTGATTTTGTGAACCCACTTATAGCCAATAGCTTTCTTGTCCTTAGGCAATGGTACTAGATTCCAAGTCTTATTGACTTCTAATGCATCCATCTCCTCATCCATTGTTGCTACATCCCAATGAGCATGACTAACAACATCCTTAAAACAAGCGGGTTTAATATCCTCAACCACCTTTACTATATAAACATAATGGTGAGCTACATAACCTTCAAAATCAAATCTTTTAATAGGGTATCTAATGCTACTAGACTTGCATACCATTGGATTACTCAATGGAGTATTTACATTACCATGTGGCTCTATATACTTGGTGTTCTGAGATTGAAGGAATACCAAGCTCATCATTCAAACTCTTTGAATCACTAGAATCTCCATTAAATCCCAAATTACTAGTAGATGTATCATTACTATCGAACACTTTCTTCTTTTCTTTGTCTTTACCTGCAACACTTGTAGATGTACTTGAAGATATGGGGCTAATCTTAGATGTAGCTAGATGATGTTTTTGGTTCACTAAGGTTCCGTGATTTTTGTTTTATTTTTTGTACTCACTCTAAACTTACCTATGACATGGTTATAACAATGATATTATTTTTTCTCTAAAGAGTATATAATAAAAATACATTTTTCAACATTTGGAGCAAGCTTCTTTCATAACTCATTTGGCACATGAATATATGCAATACAACCAAACACTTTCAAGGGTGACACATTGGACTTCTTCCTTGTAAAGTTTTCTTTGAGGGTCATTCCATGAATTGTAGCTGTGGGAGTTTTGTTTAGAATATAGACAATAGTATGATTAGCTTTAGATAAAAAATATTTGGGCATATTCTTTTCAGCTACTATCAATGCATGTGCAACTTTTGCAATATTTCTTTTCTTTTTACAATTCCATTTTGCTATGGGATATATCTGCAAGTAAATTGCCTCTTTATCCCATGAGACCTCAAAAAGTCACTAAACTCATTAGAGAGGTATACTCTTACTCTCTATTTGATCTCAAGCACTTAACTTTTAAGCCTATATCTATTTCAATAGTAGATTTGAAAGTTTTGAAGTACTCAAGTACATCACTCTTTTCTTTCATGAAGTATACCCATAGCTTTCTTAAATAATCATCAATAAACATGATAAAGTATTTATTTTCATCAAGAGATATATTCTGTGTAGGCTCCCAAACACCTATATACATAATATCAAATATGTTTTTGCTCATATCTCTGTCATGCAAAAAAGGTTATCTTGCTTGCTTACCAAACTAATATGCTTCACACATTTTGCAACTCTAAAAGCAAGCAAACCTATAACTAGCCCTTTGGATTGTATTAATTTTAACATTTACACATTTGCATGTCCAATATGTTTATGCTATATTTCAATGTCTATAACCACTCCTTTTTCTTTAGTATACATAGCAACATTCATAGTAAGAATTTCAACATCTAAAGTGAACACGCATCACTCTACTTCCTTTTGCGACCAACCCACACTTATCATTAAAATATTCTATAAGACAACCTTTTGCATTAAATCAAATATGTAACCCTTGCTTTAGCATTTGACCAATAGATACTAAATTCTTTGTGATTTATGATACATGTAATATATGTGATAGACTCTTTGTCTGTTTATCATGCAAGGATAAGGGAACCTTTCCAATGTGTAAAATTGGATGGCATGAATCATCACCTATCTGCACATAACCTAGATTTTGTAAACTTGCATCTCTCCAAATCATTCAACATGACTAATCATATAATTAGATGCTCATAAAATAACATACCATACATCATGTGCCTTCTAATATATAATAGCATTCATCATATGTTGCATAACAAATAGACACTAATTTTTATCTTCATTTCTAAAGACAAAGCATAGTTTCCTTGTTGCAATTTATCACTGTGGATACCATCCTTCTTGGTATAACAATGGGCTGCAATATGATTTGTTTTTCCAAAATAATGACAAATAATATTATAATTGAAAGAACCTACGTTTTGCCATGCACCTCTTTTTCTAGATATCCCTCTGCCTCTAACCTCCTGAAACTTGTATTTCATTGAATTGCTGATTTAACTTGTTTTGCTGGTTATCACTAGTATGTTCCATACCACGGTCTCTTGAAGAGGATCTACTACGTCCCTTTTCTAAAATTGAGTAAAATGCTTAGACATGTTCACCACTTCTTTCAGATGATTCACCTTGTATATTGATCTCTTTGGTGATCATGAGAGATACCAACTCATAAAAAATTGAAAACAGCTTTCGTACATATACAAAAGTGATAAATGATTTCTAGACCTTCTCATTAATAAGGACACTCAAAGTAGATGAAACTAAATCATCATCATTAGGTATTGCATCAATAGTTGCCAAGGCATCTGCAATGCTTCTCACTTTCAAAATATACTCATTTATAGACATCTTTCCTTTCTTTAAAGTATTCAACTCTCTTAAGTTGAATCTTTTGTGCCTTTGTATTTATTGAAAATATATTCTTAAAGATTGTCCAAGCTGCATGTGAAGTTTTTGTATTTCTAATATGCCCCAACATAGTATTGCCTTTTCTAATAAGAAATTATCACATGGAACTTCCATGATGGGTAGTTGTGCTTGTTGGCTTCTCAATAATGGGGTTTCCACTGTTCTCTACTATTATCACAAAATTGATACAAAATAATGAGTCTTCTACAACCTTTCACAACAAGTGCACAACAATATATCAAGTAGCCATTTTTAGTGACTACTCAATAGTACATGTAATTTGCAACATACTTATAGATAAAACTTGTGTTTGCTTCCTAACAAACACCTTAAGACTTACCGATTTGAAATTTGTAACTTTTACACATACTTTTGATCAACATAATCAAAATTGTAGTATACCTTGAAACTGTTATCTTCAACCTTGTAGCTTTAAAATGGGGCCTGAAATAGCCTAAGATGCCCAAATAAGCAGTGAATAGTCCTAAAGGGCTAATCTATATAATATATAGTGCTTTGCTTTCACACGAAATCTCACAGTAATATGAGATTTTCACTCTACCTTACTTTTGATGCATGAACAAGCACTATCAAAGAGAAACGGTGGAGGAATGGAGAGTTTCTTACCCTTTGCTTGCTCAAATCCTTGCTTCTTATTCTTCACTTCAACCTTCAAAACCAACCTCTCTTAGTGGCTTAACCTACTATGTTAAACACATACCATACATATAAGAGAAAGCTCACTCATCAAAAAAATAAGAAGAGAGATGGAGGCCAAAACATTTTCTTACTAGTTTCTTCTCCTTCTTCTTCTTTTACACACAACATAGTGTACACAAAGTATAGATAAGTTACAACAAGTATTCTATGTGAAAAACATGAATTAGAGCATGGCTATGGTGGCTTGAAGACATAGAGTGAACTCATGAAGACATAGATTTGAAGATAGAATGTCACACAAGTGAATTAGGTTCCATGATTGAGACTTGGACTCGTAAAACACAATCTTGTGTGGTTGGACAATGACTCCAGACACTTGACTGAAAGGATAAAAGTGCCATCATATTGCATTCAAAATGAAAGAAAAGCACAATGCTTTATAGGTTCAAGATAGGTAGCACTATAACACCATATTAAATAATTTAGGAATTTTCCAAGTTCCAATTTCAAATAAGTGATAAATATTTAACCATATGGCTAAATCTTTATCCATATTTGAAAGTAGGATATCAAAAAGTGGGTAGAATCCACCTTTAAGTAAGACAACAATATTTGACCATGTGGTTAAATAATGAAGGTACTGGGTTTTCCCAAAGTGCATAGAAATTTTCAAATTTCTTAATATAGAGTTCTATGCACCACTGTGCTTATGGGATCTAGTAAGCTTGCATGTCCTTGGATGATCTTCTCCATAAAAAGAGGCACACTGTGTGTGCTTGCCTAAATCTCAACACCCCTCCTCAATTACAACTAGAAAGACACAAAGTGTGTAGAGTCTTTAGTGAGCACCACCTGCAAAGTGTGGGCACACCACAAACATGGTAAACACTAGAGACTGCCATAGAAAAGGCTAAATGTGGGTACCAAAGACATGGTAGAAATCCAAAGGTTGTAACAGGGGCCTCACAAAGTATATAGAGGCTATAATGCCAGGGTACATGAGGAGTTTACAAAGCTTATGACAGAAGCATTAGAGTAAGATTATACAAGGCTCAAAAAAGTCAATCAGAAAATTGGGAATAGAAGGACTGGTGAGGCTTGTCATTTTGCTCTTGATGGTCTTCTTCTTCTTCTTCTTCTTCTTCTTCTTCTTCTTCTTCTTCTTCCTTTGCTCCATGAACATTCTTCTTTTACAGTTGCAAGATAGGACTTTTGAGACCTCTTTCTGGCAGCATGACAAAACTTCTCAGTGTGTCGGGTCCTTTTGTAGAAGTCACAAAATAGCTGGTCCTTTTTTCCTTTGTTCCTGTTACTGACATACAACATTTGTTCATCCTTAGAAGTACTTGACTCTTCTTTATTTTTTATCTTCTTTTCTTCTTCCAATAGAGTGGCCTTAATGTCAACCAGTTTGAAAGGTGAGAAGGATCGAAGCTTGTACGGGAGAGCTATGGCGGGAGAGCAAGAGCAAGCGAGAGAGAGACTCACAATGTGGGAACTCCAATAGTCACAATGTGTGACCGGCCTTCCCTTTATTCATCTGTCATTAAAATAATAAATAATAAAGTGATAGTGAGGGGCAACTACCGCTTGCAATTCATAAGCGCAGGTGCTGTCAGTGTAGTAATACATGGGCGGCTAGGCGAAGGTGCCTTTACCCCCAACAATCTCCCACTTAAAGGTAAATTTGCCCCAGTGAGGAGTGAAAAAGAAAAAGAAAAGACAATACAACATGTACGCATGTACAACAGAATGAAGAAATATGTCATCTCATCCTATACCCATCAATCTCCTGAGAAAGATAAAGTGCTCCATAGAGAGGCTTTTGGTGAGCAGATCTGCAAGATTTTGGTCACTCGAGATCTTGACAAGGTCAATAGACTTGTCCTTAATGACCCCACGTATGAAGTGATACCTCATCTCAATGTGTTTCATCTTTTCATGGAAGATCAGATTCTTGGCTAACTGAATAGCACTTGTAGAATCTGAATGCAGTGTAGAGATAGCATCAATACTAAGGTCATGAACCAAACAGCCTAACCATATGGCCTCCTTGCAAGCCTCATTGGTTGTAACATACTTGGCCTCAGTGGTGGAAAGAGCCATACACTTCTGCACCTTGGACATCCAAGAGACAACACCTCCAACATAGGTGAACACATAGCCAGAAGTGGACTTCCTACTATCAGCATGTCCTGCATAATCAGAGTCAATGTACCCCATGACTCCTGTATCATGGCTGCCATAGCATATGCACATATATGCAGTGCCCTTCAAGTACCTCATGATACCCTTCATGGCATCCTGATGCTTCTTGCCAGGTGTATCCATATAGCATGCCACAACACCAACTGCAAAGGTAATATCTAGATGAGTGGCTATCATGGCATACATAAGATTGCCCACTGCAAATGCAGAGGGAATCTTGGCCATCTCAGCCCTCTGCTCATCTGTCTATGGACAATCGACTTGTGATACCTTCACATATAAGAAGGAAACGGACAGCCACTAGGCTTCACGTCCTGCATGTAGAAGCACTCAAGAACTTTATGAATGTACTCCCTCTGTGACAAGTAGAGAAGTTCCTAATGCTTGTCCATCTAATGTACATACCAAGTATATGAGAGGCTTGTCCCAGATCCTTCATCTCAAAGCTCTTCTTGAGCTGAGCCTTAAGAGAATCTAGCTCATCTTGAGCTTTCCATGCTAATAGCATGTTATCCACATAGAGTACCAAAATAAGCAAAGAAGCATCACAGGATTTCTTCGTGTATAAGCACGGATTCATAGCACTATGGCTATAGCCCTGTGACTACATAAAGGCATCAAACTTATGATACCATTCCCTAGGTGCCTGCTTCAAGCCATAAATACTTTTCTTCAACTTGCACATTAGGTGCTCCTTGCCAAGCTCTACAAAGCCCTTAGGCTGCTCCAGGTAAATCTCATCATGCAAGTCCCCATGTAAGAAAGTCATCTTGACATCCATCTGGTATAAGTCCAAGTCAAGTTGTTCAATCAAAGCCAAGACTAAGTGCAGGAGTGGTCATCTTAACCACAGGAGAGAAGACCTCATCAAAGTCAACACCATGCATCAAACTTATAATACCATTCCCTAGGTGCCTACTTTAAGCTATAAAGTATTTTCTTCAACTTGCACACTAGGTGCTCCTTGCCAGGCTGTATAAAGCCCTTAGACTGCTCCATGTAAATCTCATCATGCAAGTCCCTATGTAAGAAAGCCGTCTTGACATCCATCTGGTACAAGTCCAAGCCAAGTTGTGCAACCAAAGCCAAGACTAAGCGCAGGGTGGTCATCTTAATCATAGGAGAGAAGACCTCATCAAAGTCAACACCATGCTCTTGCTTAAAACCCTTTGCTACCAATCTAGCATTGTATGTCGGCTTGGGGTGGTACTTTTTAGCTTGTACACCCACTTGCATGGCATATCCTTCTTGCCAACAGACAAGGAAACCAAATCCCAAGTCATATTCTTATGCAAGGAGTCTATCTCAGATTACATAGCCCTCTCCCAAGAGTGGCTGTCACCCCTGCGCATAGCCTCATCATACGTGAGAGACTCTCCTGCATCTATAACCAAGGCATAGTGCATGGATGGCTCAAATCTATTAGATGGGCATCTATCTCTAGTAGAACACTGCATTGTAGGCTCCAGTTGCCTGCCCAACATTCTGTCCAACACCATGACCATGAGCATCTACTATTGCTCTAGGCTATCCAACTGGCTGTACGGGAGCGCATGGCTCCTCCTAAAATATAACCCTGCATATATCCATGACTCTCTCAGGCTGTCTATGCATCTTGTCTTAATGAAAGACTACATCATGGCTGTGGATGACTTTTTGTGCCTATGGATCCCATAGATGGTAACCCATCTCTCTTGCATCTCCATAACCAAGAAATATGCATTTAACACTCTTAGGATTCAGCTTGTTACACTTGTCCTTGGGCACATGGTTGAATGCCTCACATCCAAAGACACGTAAATGCGCATAAGAGGGAGGCTTTCCTATCCATACCTCCTTTGCAATTTGAAAATCAATGGCACTACAGGGCAATCTATTAATGATATGCATGGCAATCGTAACTGCGTCAACCCAAAAGTACTAGGGTAGGCTTGCATGGCTAAGCATACTAGGAACCCCTTCCTGGATGGTCCTATTAATCCTCTCAGCCATACCATTCTGGGGAGGGATGTAAGGGGCAGTTAACTAACGCTTATATCCCTCTCATCACACAACTACTTAAAAGCACGTGATACATATTCACCCCCATTATCTGTCCTAAGCAATTTCAGTCTATGCCCAGATTGGTTTTTTGCCAAAGCAAGCCATCTTTGAAAAACTGTAAAGACATCAAACTTTTGCTTTATGGGATAAGCCCATACCTGCCATGAAAACTCATCTATGAAGATAACAAAATACTTCGCACCACCCAAATACTAACATGGCATGGGCCCACAGACATTAAAATAATGTACCAAAGCCAAGGGCTCACTCATGCGTGACATACCAAACTTCTTATGTGTATACTTAGTCTGCCTTCCATAAAGACAATGATCACAAGAATCAAAATGAGAATAGTCAAGGGCGGCAAGTATTGCAAACCAGAAAGCATTTTTATTTCCTTAATAGACATGTGCTCTAAACGGGCATGCCAAAGAGATACATGAGGCAAAGACCCCATAGATAAAGCATGATCAACTATAGATCTAGAAACAAGCGTGCCACGAGTAATCTTCTATGCAGATTCTCCAAAAGATACATGATATCCTGCATCATCAAGCTGTCTAACAGACATGAGACTGTGTGTCAATGCAAGTACATGACATACATCGTGCATAACAAAACTACTACCAGAAGGAAACTACAGCCTAGCATCACCAATGCCGACAATCTCAAGAGACCTGTCATCACCCAAGCGCACATAACCTGAAACAGAACGGTATGAATGGAACCACTCTTGGCAAGGTGTCACATGAAAGGATGCACCCGAGTCCAAGAGCCAAAACTGTGCATACATAGAGTGTATCTCTAACATATGCAAAACACTAGATGAAGCTGTTGCAAGGATATAAATCCCATCACTATCCTTGGGCTGCATAACATTGATCTCTTCAATTTTAACACTTGACTTAGTAGGTACTATGTTGCGATCAGAAGTATTTTCTTACACTTTCTCTTTCCCCTTGTCTTTGCGCCTTTCATTGCGCAATTCATGACACTCTGGTCTTATGTGGCCTTTCTTCCCACAATGATAACAAGTCAGATTTGCATTTCTCCCATGAGACTTACTGCGTGACTTGCCACGCGACTTGGACCAAGATTTCTGCGAATCTCGTCTACGGCCATTACCATGATCATTATTTGCATTTCCATCATGTCGGCCTCTAATTGTCAAAGCATGAGACACACGAGAGGCATCCAAATTCTTATGGTTTATCTCTTCTTACAGAAGAGAGCTTTCAACATCATATAGCTTCAGAGTAGTGGCAGAAGCACATAAGGCATTGCGGAATACATCCCAAGACTCATTAAGAGTTCCAAGAAAGAACAATGGAATGACATCCTCTTTGAAATCAATGCCTTGCGAAACCAAGTTATTAAGAATAGTATGAAACTGACTCAGATGAGCTTGCATGGTCACATTCTCTTTTATGCGGAGATCCATAAGCTATTTTAGCCAATACATTTGACTAGAGGTTGTTGATCTTATCCCAAAGCTACCAAGCACTCTATGCTTTCTCAACCACATGTTCAATGAGAGACAAGATAAGGGTGGACTTATATAACTCATTAAGCTCCATCCATTCATCATTAGTCATACTTTTAGGCTACTCTCCTCTCAACCTTTGTGGCTTTATCTATGATTTTTGCACCAATACCTACCAAACTTGGCTCTTCCAATAGGCATAATTCATACCATCAAGCTAAGTGATATTGAAGATAGCACTGTCAGTGGAAGAAGATGCCATACTGCAAGTTGAAACAATGAAGATAGTTCAAAACTGCTTGCTGTAAATGGCAGAAAATGACAAAAAAACCACCAAAACCAAGGCAAAATGACGAGAAACAAGCATTTAATGATGATGTCCACCAAGTACCATCAACAGTACATCAAACTAGGGTGATTCAATATGAAAATTTCATGTCCGTCCATACATAAATGCTTGCTGTAATAAATTTTAGAACTGTGAAAATGAGAGCTGACAGTGCCAAAGGCAAATCCCAAGTCAATCAAATACTACCAAGTCCAAAGTCGGCATCATGTGGGCATAGCATATGCATATGACAGTCGATAATCATGAACCAGCACCCAAGTATGTCATGCAAATATCTGCCAGTGAGTTAGTACACCCCCCAATCAACAGAGCAAAATGTACCTGCCACTACTAAGACTTGACACAAGTAGGTGTCAACTAATAGAAAACAGACCCAAGTGTAGAGGAGACCAAGCGCCAAGACCCACGGATTGCTTATTGCTTCAAGCGTTCCAAGACGATGAGCACTAATGGCTATCTCTCATATAGCTGACACGCCATGCATCTCTATGGGTATAGCGAGCTTACCTCCATGCCCAATCGAGTTACCTTCTCTCCCGAGCACTTCGGTAGCTCCAGGATCCAAATGCAAGCTTCAAGCGAGCTCCATCCTCAAGCTCCATGCTCCAAGATTCATTGCCGTGAGCAAGAGAAGAGAAGAGAAGAAGAGAGGAGAAGATGGAGAGCTTCTCCTCCCCAGTCCCTCACCCTCACACACTCACTCCCTCACACTCTCACACACTCTCTCTCAAGCACAAGCTCAAGCAAGCAAGAAGAAGAAGAAGAAGAAAAAGAAGAGGAGAGCCACTTTTGGCCATACACAAGAATGAGCTTCTCATTCACTTTTCAACTTTATATACAAAACCCTAAATTCCTTTTGGGCGGTCATCCCCTTATCCTCTTTTTTTACATGGCCGGCCTATCTAGGCCCTTTTTCCCATTGTCCTCCTATCTTCCTAGCTTCCTTCCTACCGCCCATCTACTTTTACAAATTTTACGTGTGAGAGCTTGTCGCTCTTAAAATAAATCATGATGCGCCTTGCGCTCTTTACAAAAGTATTGACTTACACTTTTCTTATGTGCCTTTTTCCTTGATTTAGGAATTTTTTGCACTTCTTGTGTTTCCATATTTTTCTTGGTGCGCCTTCGTCTTCTGTTTTAGTTTTGCCTTGGCCTTTGTCTTCTGCATTAGATTTTCCAGATTTTCCACCTTGTTTGTCTGAGGGTTAACATTACCCCATCCTAGATGAGTGCCAGTCCCATGGCACTCACCATCGTAGGTAGGAGGATTTGGCATGCATCGAAGACGTGGGTGGAAGGGATTGCTGTGATTGGCCTTGGAGGAGTTTTAGTGGTGGTGCAGATGAAGGTGGTTAGGGCACTTTGTTGGTCTAATTGGTTGGTGATAGGGTTATTGAAGTTGTGGAGAGGGTCGGTTGTTGTTGTGGGAGTTGCACACATGGGTTGGCACAGGTGTTGATGTTCGGGGGATTCTGGGGTGGGTGACGATTCGTTGGTGGGCTTGCAAGATGATGAAGGATAAGAATTCAGAGTTGAGTGTTGATGAAGAGCTAATGGTACTTTTGTTGGAGTCTACAATACCTGCAATTGAAAACCTTTATATGTGGTTTCTCCCTGGGGGTAGTGCTAGTCTTCTTATCGTGCATAAGATGTAGTTTGATTAGTTTGGGAGATAGGTCAAACTCTAAGCAAGCTGAGAGTATTGTCTTGCACTTGAGGACCCAGACTATGTATACATTGTGATGCAGATATTATGTGAGTGCTCGTGCATAATTAGATATTACGTAGTTAGAAGACCACTAGTTTGGTTCCTCGTAGCAATGTGTGGATGAAGCAAAGTTGTCAATGTTGAGGAGAAGTACCCATGAAGGTGTATGAGACATCCTTTGCGTTGTGACAACAAGATGTAGCATAATTGAACACATTGACACCTAACTTTTGGTAGCTATTGGGCTTGCTTGATGAGTACGATGTACCTTCCATGGCCGTTCGTGCGTTGCTTACCACTATCGATTGCAATGGTACAGAAGTGGAATGCAAAAAAGAAATCGTGCAAGTGGGTCAGGATGACAGGTCTAACCATAGGTGAGACAAGCTCCCTAGGTGTGCCCTGCCCTTGATGTGCCCTGAATAATTGTGGGGGATGTGAAAAGGGCTAGGGGACTAGGGATAGAACCAGTGGACCAAGGTCACTAGACGCACCTAATTTGAGGACCCCTAGGTGTTGTGCTATGATTATGAGTGCTTTTTCATTTTTCTTTCATTGTTTCTTTCTTTCTTTTCTTTTATTGTCCTTTCGTTTTGTTTTCTCTTCGCACGAGGATCCGTGGGTTTTGGACCCCACAGCCACACCGACAGGAGATCCGGAGGATTCTTGATCTACATCGACAGCAGACTGAGATCCGACAACACTCGACACATTGGATCTCAGATCTCCAGTTTTCTCTTTCTCCACCGCCGATGTACCACATCCTGCATCCAGGAGGGATCGCCTGCTATTAGCGACTTCGACGACTGCTACTACATCCCAGGATAGTATATCTCCCTGCATTTGTTACATATACACATCGCACCACTTTATCACAGCCGACAGTTGTTCCCCTATCACAGCCGACATTTGTTCCCCTTTTGTAGCCATTATCTGGAGTACCAGAGCTACATACGCACATACACATACACAACACTTATCACACTCACAGCACCATATTTTCAGTTTCCAGTTTTTAGCTTTTCATTCAGCACTTTTATTTTGGATAGCTGGACCTCATCAGTTGTATCATAGTTTGTCTCATAGGCCAGTTTTGGTCTTTAGAAGACGTTAATATAACTTTCTTTCTTTCTTTCTCTCTCTCTTTTGGGAAATAGAGCCATTGCAATATATTGAGGCTATCAGCCTTTCATTTAGACTGGGAAATATAGAGAGTCAAAGGCTATGAAGATGGATATTACAATGATGATTGTGTTACTAGCCTCGTTGAGAGAGGAACAATTGTGGAGATGGGGAGGTACACCTGAGATTTCGCAAAACCTCTTTGTAATATGCAATGTCAATACAATTGAGGTAACAATTGCTGCGAGCCAAATGTAGAGTGTGACCCAGAAAGAGAGAGTAGCCAATGACTATGCTTTGGGCCATGCAACGTGGGTGGTTTGCAAGGGTTATTCTCGCTTCCAGTAGTGAGGCTTCCGTCGTGGCTCTTTATTTCTGGTATTTCTGTTGCTTTTTCTGTGATGGCTCCATGTGGGTTTGGTGGTCTTGTGGCATCTTGGACATTGAACGCTTTTGTATAGAGACATGTGCATCCTGTATCCACTCGACAACTCGTGAGGGTACATGCAAATCATTATAGTGAATAGATGCAACACAAAGAGGCATCACTCATCAGAATCCCATGGTGTTGACTTAGATGCATATCACCTGTGCTTGATTTTTGTTAAAGTCGTAAAATATATTAAAAATAGATATAGAAAGTTTGCACAATTGGAGAGTCGGCCCCTTTTAACCATTTAATGACAAAAAGTTGTGGCCAGAGAGCATTTGGTAAGCATTTTGTACAAAACAGGGGCTATTCTATTTATATGAAGCGGGGCATGTTTGGGTGATGAGGCAACGGGGGCGTTGCTGGTGAGGGGCTCCTATCAGCCCAGATAGGGGAGATATCAGTTGGGACCCAAATGGTGTAGTCCCTGGATGCTGCAGTTTCAAGAATGCTTTTAAATAATTCATCAAATTCCCTCTTGTTTTTAACTTCCTTTTCTTCCTTTGAGCACCTGGTGCTCGGATGTCTGGTGAGGGCCTGCATGGCCAGGGTTGCCACCCCCCGGGCATTCCCTTGAGCCTTTGTCCTCCTGGCCTGGGGATTTTTTGGCCTACGTCCTAGGCGGTGTCACTTGGGGTCTCTTTTTTGGTGCATACCTCTTAAGGGTAGGCACATAGCACTTTGGTGGAGCTTGTGCCGTATGTTCCCTTCGACAGCAGAGAGCTTCCTTGTAGGCCAGTTGCAATGTGTACTCCATGATGGGGGCCGTCCCTCTATATAACGACTACTGCATATGACACATTCCATCACAACCAGTTCATGCAACTGTTACAACAGGTTGACAAAACTACACTAGTCACATCCAAGGTAAACCATGACACAATAGCAGTAAAGCCTAAGGAGAAACATGAAAACCCCGAGAACATAAGCAATCCTAGCATTGAATAAACTTGCTAATCTAGACTCGACCCCCCAACTATGCTAAAGCCTAGGAAAACTCTTAGAATCTTGCATGAGATAGCAACCAATCAAGCCTTCACGCAACATAGAAGTGCCACAAAATGCTTAACTGAGTTGGATGCTAAACTCAATTTTTTCACACATGTCTACGTCCTTGTAGACATGGGTACATTCCCTAAGGAGCAGCTTGAGGAATACTTTCCATTTCCTCTATCTTGGGAAGAGAAAGAATATCTTAATGAGCACTATGGCAAGCTCCTACATGAACTCATGTAGCTCATCTTTGATGAGGAGGCTGACGAACTACACTTAATTGTGACATTCAATGAAGTACTTTCTCAACCAAATCTCTTAGAGATAGAGCAACTTAAGCAACAATCAAAGGGTCGAAGTCAATGTGAAGAGCGATAATTTGAAAATTGTGTTACAATGGCCGAACTAGGAGCCCAGTCTCAGAGGAGTGATTGGCCAAATGGCGGTCTCAAAGAGACCCAACTTATGTGGCGCCAACTTCCTTCCTAGTATTGACTGCTATTCGGGGTATGGACTTAGCCGAAACTAGCCAAGAGAACTCTTTGGTTGATAAGGTTCTCACTGAGGAGGAGCTACATGTTGTGAGCAGACTTGGATAAGGTACCATGCTACTCGATATTGCAAAATACCTGTTGTTATTAAGTAGGCTGCCACACGAGTACTGGATGTGTGTGCCACACTCCAGTACAATCTTGAGTTCTACAATTGATATTTATCCTTACGAAGTGACATGGGTCCATAAATATGTACATAAATAAAAATGAATTTTGTAATTGTGTATAGAGAATGCCAACACACACAAGCAATGATAGTCAAGCGCAGGGAGAAAAGTTGGGTTTGACAAGATGAGCTCCTAAGGTCCTCTTCTCGCCATGTGTCTAGAAGTCATGTGACCATTCCCACCTCCAAGTAGAGGGCATGTAATCCTCATGGCCGCCATGGGAAGCCTTGACCAATGCCTCTGAGGGCATATGCGGGGCACTGTCCCATTCTTTAGGCTTTTCCTGTTTTCGATCCATCCTTCCAGGGATGAGCCCTACCCCATTCCATCACAACTAGTCTGTGCAACTAGAAATGGCAAGTATTCCTCAAGCTACTCTTTAGGGAATGTACCCATGTCTGCAAGGATGTAGACATGTGCGAATAATTTGAGTTTAGCATCCAACTTAGCTAAGCATTCTGTGAGACTTCTATGTTGCGTGAAGGCTTGCTCGGTTGCTATCTCATGCAAGGTTATGGGAGTTTCCCTAGGCTTTAGCATAGCTGGGGGGTTGGGTCTAGATGAGCAAGTTTGGTCAATGCTAGGATTGCTTATGTCCTCAAGGTTTTCATATTTCTCTTGAGGTGACTTTTTTGTTATTGTGTCATGGTTTGCCTTGGATGTGATTGGTGTAGTTCTGTCAGGCTGTTGTGACAGTGTTGTATCCACTCTTGACTGGTCAATGTAAGTTTTCTTGTCATTGGATTGAGTGTTGCAAGCAACCGTTGATGGTAATGGTTGCTTTGACTTATTAGAACACATGGATACGTTTGAGGTTTCACTGCTATTAGGAGAGATGGCAATGGGTTTATTGGTGGATGGGCTGGATGTTTTATTCCTGAGCTCTTTAGTGCTCTTGGTCTCAATCTTCTTGGTGTCTACCGCCACTTGCAATTGCCATTGTTGTTTTCGTTGTTTTCTCCTCTTTTTCTTGGGCAATTGAGGTGTATCCTTTAAAGATTCTAGACCCTGAACTGTGTTAGCAATTGATGTGCTTGGTGGGGCCTCAACCTCTCTTCCTATAATGTGTCCTCATGGGACATAGCTATGGCCGACTGAACAACCTTTCTAGGTTGTGAGGGTACAACTGCCTCTCTTTTTGGAGAGTCTAGCTCTTCAGCCAATTCCCCTCCGTTTAGCTCCTCATCTGATTGCATTGGCAACTGATCTTGGTTGGGCATTTGATCTAGGATCTTGTCCTTACCCATTGTTGGAACATGCCTCCATTGCTTCTTATCAGTGCAGGTGTTGTGTTTAGAGCTATTTTTCTCTTGCTAAGGAGGTTTGGGTGACTCTAGTATAGAACCAAGATATAGTTTAGGATTCTTGTCATGTAGGCTTGGACGGAACCAATTGAAGAAGTCAGGGTTGTATTAATGGGAAGCATAGAGATCCAGGATTGCAGGGTCTTGAGTGAGGCAGAAGACATATGCGCTAATATCAAGAACCATACTCCCTACTCCTAGCCTGCTAGCCACATGTAGATCTTCTTCTAGAAGCAGTTTATCATACAAGGGATGTTTTTGGACAGTGGCAGAAAGCTGGACCTCATGGACCACTTCCAACACTCGTAATGAGGTTAGAGAAATGTATGTGGAATCATGTATTGATGTACAAAGGGCTTTCCTTTGCTCAGCGAGTGTCATTAGTCAGTGGGGCCAATTTTGGCTGCCATGGAGTACCATTTGTGCGCAAAGTTGAATTGTCCTTTCCATTTTCGCTTGATTGTTTCAAGATTTTCCTTGTTTAAATCACATTGGGTAGTATAGAGTGAGGGTATCAAGTACAATTCTCTAGATGTGGCCTTTGGGATGTCCTTTATGACTTCCTCAGCAATAGCTTCATAGCAGGAGTAAACATGTTGTTGCTCATCCCAAGTCAGGGGTTTGGCTATGAGCTTCATGTGCTCTAGTGTTGGCCTTCCCATGTCCACATGGACATACACACGTATGATGGCTGTTAGCTTGTGTTCAAGCTTCATTAGACACTTCATCTTTGGTTCATTAGTCAGATGCACCATCTCCTTGGCCAAATCTTCAAGAGATTTCTCCTCAAGACTAGGCTTTAGGTGCTTCAAAAGTGCTGGAGGTATCAACAATGTTGGTTGTGACATCTCTTCTGTAGGTGAATTGCTAAGGACATGTTCTGCAAGGGGCATCATCACGGCCAAAGGCTGTGATTGCTGTGATTCTTGATTGGAAGTAGTAGTGGCTAGTGTAGTGGACTGGCGACCACTGTTGGCAAACTGCAATGTCAAGTCCTTAGGCAGATTGGAAGTGGTAGTAACTCTTGTTGCCCTTTGCGCATTCACTCATGCAGATCGAGCATCAATTGAGCTAGTCACGATGGATTGCACATGCATATACTTAGGTTGAGAGCTAAGGATGGTGTCATGTCCCACCTCTTGGAAATTAGGAAGCTTAGATGGAGATAGAGATAAGAATTGAGCAGCTGCACTTGGCGATCGGAATTGAGCAGCTGCACTTGGCAACTGTTGTTGGGCTTCTTGTGTCCATTTAGGGAAAGAGGGTGTAGGAGACTTGGGACTCCTAGGTGGACTTGGCGCTAGCTGGGAGATTTTCTTGTGGCTGTTAGATGATTCTGCGAGTTGCTTTGCTGAGCGATCAACCTTGCCATAGGCAATGTTGTGACTAAGATGCTCGTTATCCTCTTGGGAAATCAAAGGATCCTTGGGCACTAGTGGCTTTTGTGTACACTTGACGGGTACATATGATATCTGCTTGTTAAGCACGCTAGGCTGAGGATCTGCCTTTTGAATAGTCCTGTTTGGTTTCGTGATTTCAATCGTGAGGGGCTCAGTCATTCCAACCTTGTTGAGTGAAGACTGGGATTTTCATTTAGATTTCCTCCTATGCTTCTTTGCTCTTGATACGTCTTGGCCTTTGGTTGACAAAGGTGGTTTAACAGGGGGTTTTGGTACCCAAATCCATTGGTTACCTGCATAATACCCTTGAGCACATAGCAACACTTTGGATATCCATCTCGACGTTGTGCTGGCTCTCCATCGATACCTTCATCTATAAGGCTCGGGATTCTTTTGGGGTCTTCTATGATATTTGTAAGTCAAAAGCCCGTCCTTGGCATGGTCTCTTGACCTTCTTGTTTCGAGCATGGCCTTGCTCACCAGTTTTCTCTGTTCAACATGCACTTGTATCAACTCTTTCAGCAAGTCCTTACTCTCATCACTAGGCTTGCCTGGTATGTCAGAACATTCCTTGTCTTTCCCTCGAGGTTTGTGAGGTCACCTTTACTAAAGGTTGTGATTATTCTCACACCTGGTAGTGTCAATTGTATCCTCTGTGCTATGTAATCAACCTCACACTTTGTTACCCTTTTGAAGGGTCTTCCTAGGAGGGTTTCCTTTCCACAACTAGCACTATTTGGAGGAACGTGGAATAGGATAGGCAAGCTTTCAGTTTCAATAGTTACAAGGATTTTGCACTTTCCCATAGTGCTTATGGGTACCCCTCATATGGACTAAGAGTTGCATTAGTTAGTGTGAGCTCTGGTCGGTGGGCCTAGCAGAGTCCATGCTTCATAGGTCAAGATATTAAAATCTACCCCTTCATCGATGAGAGCATCGACACTATGCTCTCTTTTTGCGGTGAGTTTGATCCTAAGATAAGCATGCAACACTATGTCTTCATCTTTCAGGTCTTGGCTTGTAAATTCAAGCCTCCTAATACATGTCTTTGAGTCCCCGATTGCACAACCTAATGTGGATTCTCCACTCATGTCTTGGGTCATTTGTGCAATGTCATTCAAGGTACATCTATCATCAAGATGGTCATGTCTAGTCATCCTCCTAGTTGTAGCTTGACGTTGTTACATTCCACGTTGACTAGATGCAGTTCGAATAATGCAACCTATACATGTTTTTGTGGTGTGGCCTTTTTGCCCTTGTTGGTGGCTAGATTAGCCCATTGAGGTTCTAGGGTTTCTTGTTGCATCCTCTTACTCGTTTTAGGTTCGTTTTGGGGTCTATGACTCCACTGGTTGCCAATAAGGCATCGACTCTCTCAATAACCTACTCAAGCTGCCAAGCGACTGCGTCTTGTGAATTCACCTATTCCTTGCATCAGAATCGAGGTCTGGGCATCGGATGGCTCACAAAGGTTGTGCAGTTGAGATCTAGTTGGGTTTGGTGCAATTCTCCAAAAAATTTGCAAAAATTTGACTCGGCCCAACTCGTTCGAATTGCAGGGGCCGAGTGGTGGATTTAGACGGTTGAGGGCCGAATAGGAACAGTGGCCAAATTTGTGGCTCAGATGACCGAATGGATGTGGCTAAAGGCCAAGTCACGTTAGTGGGCTGAGTTGATCGTTCGGACGGGCTGAGTAAAAAAGGCTGAGTGGTTTGGGCCAAATCAAGTTGGCCGAGGGCCGAATCCAAACAGGGCCGAATGGTATGTTCGAATGGGCTGAGCGATGAGTGTCTGAATTACCCTGCCCAAGCCTGCATTCACCTTAGTCTTGCTCCCCATACCAACATTTAATCCAAAAATTCCATTTTTTGCCATTCTTTTCCCTGTTTCAACTTGTTATATAGCAACAGAAAACCCTATTGCATGCTCAATTGTTTTGCTCCTATCCTGCCTAGATGTAAACAAAAATCATAAAGAAAGTACCTACACTAATCCAACCTACCTTTCCAACTCCAAAATACAAAAAAACTTACTTACTAAGGAGATTGAATACCTCTTCAAACTCCTCGCTTCTTACCTATCTACCTCAAGCACCGGTTTGGGGAAAACCCTACTTCAATGCTCGATTCAAAGCGCACAAGCACTCAAGGCTTGAATCCATTGGTCCCAGCAATGGAACCAAAATTTAGAGGTGACCAACTGCCAAGACCCAGGACTGCTTATTGCTTCAAGTGTTCCAAGCCGAGCATTAATGGCTACCTCTCACATAGCCGACGCGCCATGCATCTCTATGGGTGTAGTGAGCTTACCTCCATGCCCGATCGAGTTACCTCCTCTCCTAAGCACTCCGATAGCTCTATGATCCAAGTGTAAGCTTCAAGAAAGCTCCATCCTCAAGCTCCACACTCCAAGCTCCATTGCCACAAGCAAGAGAAGAGAAGAGAAGAGAAGAGAAGAGAAGAAGATGGAGAGCTTCTCCTCCCCGGTCCCTCACCTCTCACACTCACTCCCTCACACTCTCACACTCCCTCTCTCAAGCACAAGCTCAAGCAAGCAAGCAAGAAGAAGAAGAAGAAGAAGAAGAAGAAGAAGAAGAAGAAGAAGAAGAAGAGAGCCACTTTTGGCCACACACAAGAATGAGCTTCTCATTTACTTTTCAACTTTATATACAAAACCCTAAATCCCTTTTGGGCGGTCATCCCCTTCTCCCCTTTTTTACATGGCCCTAGGCCCTTTTTCCCATTGTCCTCCTATCTTCCTAGCTTCCTTCCTACTGCCCATCTACTTTTACAAATTTCATAGGTGAGAGCATGATGCTCTCAAAATAAATCATGATGTGCCTTGTACTCTTTTACAAAAGTATTGACTTGCACTTTTCTGGTGCACATTTTTCCTTGATTTAGGAATTTTTTGCATTTCTTGTGTTTTCATATTTTTCTTGGCATGCCTTTGTCTTCCATTTCAGTTTTGCCTTAGCCATTGTCTTTTTCTTTAGATTTTTTGAATTTTCCACCTTGTTCTCTAAGTATTAACACCAAGTCAGCTCATAAGCAAGTACAATGGACCAAACAATAGAAGCCAAGCATCATCCAAAGTGAAGATCCTAGTAGTCTCAAGTATCCAAAGTGCTCAATAGCATAAGCCACGTACTCAATGTCTATCAAGCATCCAAAGATTCTCCCACTGGCACAAAAGCCATAAGTGTCAAGCACAAAAGCTCAACAAAGACATATGAAAGCACTAGTGAATAGAAGATCCAAGATCAAGCATCAATAAGATATCATGCGCATATAGGCTTTGTAGCATCCATAGACATCAAGTACATCAAAATTGTAACTCTGGCAAGTCAAGAAATAGCGAAAGTAAGCTTTGAAAATCAAATGTCAAGCCCAAGTAAGTTGTAGTACCAATCAACTCCAAGATAATGTAACTAGCATGTATAGAGATGGCATAAGACAATCATGTCAAAACCGGTCAGACATAAGCAAAGTACATGCCCTAAGTACATCAAAGATAGAGATTCAAATGCTATGCAAAGAGACCAATGATTTGAGAGCAAATCCAAGCTCTATGTCGATCCTCGAGAGTCACTACATCAATGTATACATCCAAGACATAGCTCGAATCCAATGACATATCCAAACATAAGAAAATGAGCTTCAGCCCACTATGTTATAGCAGCGATTTACACTTAGAATTAAGTATTTGCAACCCTTAGATAAGGCCAAAGTCATGGCAAAGCACTAGCATTACATCCACCAACCAATAGGCATCAATGTCATAGCATACGGGCATCAAGTGAAGTGTAGATGAGCTTCAATCTTCATGTAAAGGTCTGTGACAACATACATAAATAGTAGGTCGGCTGTATACATAGTCAAGGAGGAGCTAACAAAAAATTCCTCAAATCAAGCCAACAATGCCAAGTGTGCCACAATGATCTATGAGCAAGGCATGACCATCATTTGATTTGGGGAGTTGATGTCTACTTCTGCCTACAACAGGCACTGTTTATGTGAGCTACTAGAGTCTTTTGCTACTATAAATGGTGTGTTTCAGGTGCTCAAGGGCTTTACCAAGTGTGAAGGGAGGCACATAAGAAGCCGCAAGTAGCCATAAGAGGTCTATGATGAGATATGAAGCACGTGAGCTTCAACGGTGCTGCCCCCTTTCTCTTCTCAGACCTGTAGATCTATGAACTCAATGAAACCCTGAAGAAAATGAAGAAATACCTCTAATGCAATGCCCTGAGGGTGCCCAAAGGGGCCGAGAAGGTGCTCGAGAAGCCGGAGAGTGACGAGAGCTCGAGAGACTCGGCTATGGCCTCCAGGAAGGAGACCCAATGAGTGTAGGTAATCAATAGGAAGCTGAAGGAGTCACAAACCAAGCTTGAGTAGTCATGAATCCAAGCTTTGATACTAGTTGAAAGGTAAGAAGGATCGAAGCTTGCATAGGAGAGCTATGGCAGGAGAGTAAGAGCAAGAGAGAGAGAGACTCACAATGTGGAAACTCCAATAGTCATAATGTGTGATCGGCCTTTCCTTTATTCATATGCCATTAAAAGAATAAAGAATAAAGTGACGATGATGGGCTCCTGTCGCCTCTGCAATCTGTAGGCGCAGGTACTATAAGTGTAATAATGGGTGGCTAGGTGGAGGCGCCTTTACCCCAACACAGTTTAGGGTTTGGCATGTTGATTGAAGTGGTTGAAACATTATCATAATCAGGAGGAAAACTTTTCAACAAGACACCAATACATATATCTTTATCCATTTTTAGATTTATTCCTACAAGATGGGTAAAAAGACTTTCCATGTAGTTTAGATGGGATGCCAGGGATGTATGAGGCTTCATGTCAAGTCAAAAAAATTCAATCAGTAAATCATACTTTGAGGACTTGGACTGTGCACCAAACAAAGCATCCAATCTATCCCAAGTGTCATGGGACGTGTCAGAAGCATCTACATGATGGATGTAGCTACCATCCAAATCCAATTTGATGATGGCTTGTGCTTTGTCATCATTCTTCTGCCAAGTAGCTGCAAGATCTGCATCTCGAGGCTTCTTCTCTTTGCCATTTGTGATGGCCCATAGGCCCTTCTTGATTAGGATGAGCTTGATGTGGGTCCACCAGTTATGAAACTCGAATCTTTTAAAGAAAATTATTGGAGAGTCTTTTCCCATACTAGAGTGGCTGGAGCAGCAGCAAATCAACACCAAATTCTTAAATTTGATCAAGGAAAAAATTGATTGTGTCAAATGACACAAGTACTAAAAGCACTAGATGAGTGTTAATGGACACAATGCTTAATATCTTCTTGGATTGAACTTAAATATTCCAAAATGTCCCCTCATTGGAAAGTGACTAAGAACTCTAAACCAAGTGGCAAGAACTCCAATTGATTGAGAAGAGTGAGAAAATGAAGTGAAATAGAAGCTTGAGGTTGAAAGAGCTATGGCTTCTTTGTTAGGGTTACAACAATAGAGGCAACTATCTTTTGAATTTGTGCAGCACATAGGGCAATATTTTGGCAAACTCTTTGGTGAAGAAAGAGCTTACATGTGGTACTTGAGAAGCCCTATGGTCACAGGTTGAAGCATTGCATGTAGAAGGAGCACGAATTGTATGACTAGGCAACAACATGATCAGGACAACAAGCATAAATTTCCACAATGCTAGAGTTAGAGATCACCAATGTCTACGATTGAGGTGCCAGAAGAAGCACCCCTAAGGTTAGAAAGATATGTCCAAAAGAAATCTTTAGTTGAGATGGCCTGGTTGAAGAGATCAAGAGGTTCCAAAGTGTGTATTTTTTTACTATGGCTGCCACAAGGTGGAAGATGAAAATGACGTTGAAAATGAAGTCATGAGTTGACATTGAGCTAGACTAAGGTTGATGGACTAAGGTTGAGAGAGACTAAGAGAATAGAATAGGGTGTACTCGTGATATGCCAGGGTGACCGTTGTGTATTTATGTCACCGACTTGTCAGTTGCAGACGCGGTTGGTACACCGCCCATGAATAATAGCTACATGATAGCTATCCTTATCTACTCTAGTTCATGGCTCAGTTAGTATGCCACCTTAGTCTCTTAGTCTCTTAGTCTCTCTCAACCTTAGTCTCTTAGTCTCTCTCAACCTTAGTCCATCAACCTTAGTCTCTCTCAAGGTGTGTGGGTGTACTGTCAGTGTAACTAATACATGGTACCTAGAAACAGGTGCCTTTAACCCCAATAACCTCCCAGGTAAAGGCGAATGTGCCTCAATTGAGGAGTGAAAATAAAAAATAGGGAAAAAGTACAACATGTATATAAAATACAATAGGATGACGAATAGACGTCATCTCATCCAACAAACATCACTAAGGAAGGAAAAACTCTCCACACTGAGAGACTTTTTGTGAACAGATCTATAGGATTTTGGTCAGTTGACATTTTGATAAGGTCAATAGACTCTCCTCAATGACTTCTAGAATGAAGTGGTAATGCACCTCAATGTGCTTCTTCTTTGCATGAAAGGCCAAATTCTTGGTCAACTGAATAATGCTCATAGAATTCGAATGCAATGTAGGGATCACATTAGTCACGCCAAGGTGGCCTAACCATAGAGCCTCCTTACAAGCCTCTGTGGTTGCAATATACTTGGCCTTGATAGTAGAGAGGGCCATGCATTTTTGCATCCCTAACATCATCTCTAGCAAAAGTGAAAACATAGCAAGAGGTGGACTTCCTACTGTTTACATGTCCTGCATAATCAAAGTCAATGTAGCCCACAACTTCTATATTCTAGCCACCATAACATATGCACATATTTGTTGTGTCCTTCACGTGCCTCATGATATCCTTCATGGTATCCCAATACCACGAGCTAGGTATAGCCATATAATGTGCCACAAATCCCATTGTAAATACTATATTAGGATGAGTGGCTATCATGGCATACATCAAACTGTCCACTGTGGATGCATAAGGGATCTTGGCCATCTTGACCCTCTACTCATTTGATTGCGGACAATCAGCTTGACTAACCTATACATGAGAAGGTAGAGGATAAACAATAGGCTTACCATCCTACATATAAAACTACTCAAGGACTTTTTGGATATACTCCTATGACAGATAAAGGATTCCATTATAAACATCACACATGATGCACATCCCAAGAATATGCGAGGCTTGTTTCATGTCCTTGATCTCAAAGCTCTTCTTGAGCTAATTTTTCAAGACAATCAGATCATTTATGAGCTTTCCTAGCAATAAGCATATTATCCACATAGAGTACCAAAATCATAAAGTTGCAATTATGAGCTTTCTTCATGTATAAACGCGGATCCATAGCACTATGACTATAGTCCTATGAATGCATAAAGGCATAAAACTTCTAGTGTCATTCCCTAGGTGCCTACTTAGGGCCATAAAAGGTTCTTTCTCAACTTGCACATACTAGGTATTTCTTGCCTTTTTCCTCAAAGCCCATACGTTGTTGCGTATAAATCTCATCATGCAAGTCCCCAAGTAGAAAAGATGTCTTTACATCCATAAGATAAATGTCCAAATCTAGCTGAGCAACCAATGCTAGTATCAAGCATAGGGTCATCACCTTGACCTCAAGAGAAAAGACTTAATCAAAGTCAAAACCATGTTCATGATTGAAACCCTTAGCTACCAATCTACCCTTATAAGCAGGCTTGGGGCATGCATGGATACTTTTCAACTTGTATATCCACTTGCATGGCAATGCCTTCTTGCCCCACTAGGCAAAGAAACCAAATCCCATGTATGGTTTTTTTGCAAAGAGTCAAACTTTGATTACATAGCCCTATCCCATGAGTGACTACTATCTTTGTATGTGGCCTCATCTCATAAGAGAGAGGCTCACTTGTATCTATCACCATAACATAATCCATGGAGGGTATAAAGTGCTTAGAGGGATGTTGAACTCTAATAGAGCATCTCAAAGTAGACAGATCTTGCACAATAGGGGAATCCTAGGCCATGTTGAGATATCGAGCTCCACTCATGATATGCCAGGGTGACCGTTGTGTATTTATGTCACCGACTTGTCAGTTGCAGACGCGGTTGGTACACCGCCCATGAATAATAGCTACATGATAGCTATCCTTATCTACTCTAGTTCGTGGCTCAGTTAGTATGCCACCTTAGTTAGTTGAGTTTGGTTTGAGACCCATATATAGGGTTCTTCTATTTCTTTGTATTAGAGTTCTTTTGGCTTACACAACTAAGAAGAGGAAAACTGTTTTCAGCCTCCACCCTTGTGTGTATTCCCCCATTGTGCAAGCAAGAAAGCTACAAGTGAGACTCCTTCCTTCTCTCTCATAATCTTGACATGGTATCAGAGCCTTGTTCGTGGTAAGGATCTCAAGAAAGCAAGCCAAGCTCGTGGTGTTCTGGTAAGAGGAGCAGTGTTGCTTTCATTTTCTGTTTTGGGAGCAGATCTCTGCAGGTAGCACAGCCGAAAATTGCAAGAGTGCATTGTCTCAGGTTGAGACGCCCTTCGCGGTGAAGCAAGAGGGCAGTATATACTGCGGGATTGGGCTTTAGCCCTTGGCGACCTTGTTTTTTTGATTTGAGGCCATTTCGGGGCCTGTTTTCGAGGCGGAAGTTTTCTGCACGCACTCAGGAAAAGGCCCAGTTTTATGCTGTGCAGCCACTGTTCTACAGGTCGGTGAAAAGTTACTGTAGAAATTGCATCGTATGCTTGTGCGCAGAGACATTGGGAGTTACAGAATCATCCCTGTTGCCTGTTGATACAAAATCGTCACTAGGAAGTGACTGTGTGGTCAAATACCACTTTCGCCAGTTTTGCAGATTTTCCCTTGTGAGGGTGAAGCTGTGTTTTTTGCAGTGACAGAATTTTTTGCAGTGTTCTGTAATGGCATCTGATTCTCTTTCACAGATTGTCACTGAAAAGCTTGACAAGAACAACTTCCAAGCATGGAAGTTTAGAATGACGAATTTTCTTATGGGAAAAGGATATTGGGAATTTGTTGCAGGAAATGAAGAAGAACCAGTTCTTCCTGATGTTCCCAATCAACAGCAAATGCAGGCATTTAAAGCATAGCATGAGAGAGCTAGGAAAGTTATGTACTGGCTATCTATCAACATTTCAGACTCTATGATTGTGCATATTCAAGATGCAAGTACGCCAAAGGAGGCATGGGATACTTTGTCAAAAATGTATAGCACAAATACGCAAGCCAGGAAAATACAGCTCAAGCAAGAGTTGCACAATGTGCAAAGAGAAAGTATGAGCATCAATGACTACCACATGAAGGTGAAGAAGATTGCAGATGCACTTGCTTCCATTGGGTCGCCAGTGGAAGATGATGATTTAGTCTCAGTGATCTTGAATGGTCTAGGAAAGGATTATGCACAGTTCCGAACATCCATTTCCGTCCGTGAAAGATTTTCTGATTTTGAGGAGTTGATTGCTCTTCTAATTTCTGAGGAGCAGAGAAATGGTGGTGCATCTTCTTCAGGAGGAACTTCAAAAGAAGCTGTCTTCTACTCAAATGCTGGAAGAGGTAGAGGCAGAGGTAGAGGAGGCCGATTTGGAGGCTGTGGCAGAAATCAGAATATGCAGCAAACTCAAGAAAACCAGTCCTATGGAGGAGGACGTGGTAACTCTAGAGGCAGGGGGAGCCAAAGAGGTTGTGGTGGATGGCAAAGAGGACAAAATGCAAACAGTAATGTTGAATGCTACTACTGTGGTAAAATGGGTCATATGGCTAAAGACTGCTATAAAAAGCAGAATGACATCATGAATGGAAAACTGCAACAAGGGAATTATGCATCTTCCAGTAGACAGGGTGATGACAGAAATGAGCATTTGTTTATGGTGCAGCACATGAACAATTCTGTGACAAGTGCAGAAGAAAGCAATGATGTATGGTATGTTGACTCAGGTGCATCAAACCACATGACAGGTCATGCAGAATGGATGGAGGATGCAAGAAAAATGGAAAACCCAGGATTCGTGGAGACTGGTGATGATACTGCACATCCTATTGTGCAGATTGGAAAAATTCCTTTGTCTATGCAGGATGGGAAAAAGAAATACATGTCCGATATATTTCATGTCCCGAATATCACCAAGAATCTGGTTTCTGTTGGTCAAATGGTTGAGCAGGGCTTGCAGGTCAGATTTAATCCTCATGGATCTTTGTTGAGGATATGAAAAATAAAGGTCTCTTGATAGCAAAAGGAAAGAAGAAGGGCAGAATGTTTACGTTGGATGCAGACATGCCTGAATTGAGTGCAGCAATGTTTGCACATGAGACCGGTGTAGTTGCAGATATTGATATCTGGCATAAACGCATTGGTCATGTTAATGTACAGCGACTTAAATCAATGCAGGCCCAAAATATTGTTGCAGGTTTGCCTAAATTCAAGGTTGCAGAAATGCATAAGGTATGTGAAGCCTGTCAGTTTGGAAAACAGGCAAGGAAACCATTTCCTAGACATGTTCAAGAGAGTAAGAAGCCATTGGAATTAATCCACTCTGATGTGTGGACTACTAAAGCTGCATCTTTTGGAGGCTGTCATTATTTTGTCAGTTTTATTGATGACTATAGCAGAAAAGTTTGGGTGTATTTTATGAAAAAGAAAAGTGAAGTTTTTGGGCATTTCAAAACTCTTAAAGCTATGGTTGAAAAAGAAACAGGCCTGCAAATAAAATGCCTAAGGTCAGATGGAGGGGGAGAGTACCTCTCAAATGAGTTTGCAAGGTTCCTGTAGGAGCATGGCATAAAGCAGCAATATTCATGCAGTCATACCCCACAACAAAATGGAATTGCAAAAAGGAAAAACAAGCATATTGGAGAGGTATCTCGTGCCATGCTCAATGAAAAAGACTTGCCAGATTTTTATTGGGCTGAAGCAGTTGCTACAGCAGTCTATATAATGAACATGACTCCCACTGCAGTAATACATGGAATGACTCCAGAGGAGAGGTATACTGGTAGGAAACCAGATATTTCTCATTTGAAAATTTTTGGTTGCATTGCCTATGTACATGTGCCAGATGAGCTGAGATCCAAGTTGGATCCAAAAATTGAGAAGTGCATCTTTATTGGTTACTCTCTGCAGCAAAAAGGGTATAGATGCTATAACCCTTCTACTCGTAAGTTTACAGTGAGCAGAGATGTTGTTTTTGATGAGATGAGTAGCTGGTATAAACCAGTAAATGTGATTGATGATGTAGATGCACAAAATGGTAATGCTGCACAAAATTCACAGCAGCAGTCACAAAATATTAGTGGACCTGGAGCGTCCTCTAGCAGTGGTTCACATTCTTCGCCATGGACAGGCAGATTGAGATCAGGAGAATCTTCTCAAAGCAATGCAGATAGTGGTATGCAGGTATCACGAAAAGGAAAAGAGAAGGTTGATCAGCCCATGTTTGATGTGAATGCAGGTCACTCTTATGTGGATGGTGAATCCAGTGGCTTAGAACAGAGCATTGATGATGAGTTGGGTATTCCTTCTATTGTTACACCTGGAGTAAGGAAGACCAGGGATGTTTTGAGAGCACCTGGGAGTGAACCTATCTTGCGCAGGTCTACGAGAGCTAGGTATCTTGTGGATAGGCTGAAATATGATGGATTTACAGCCATTCACTATGCATATATGGTTAAAGTGATACAGGAACTAGAACCCACTTCTTTTGAGCAAACCATGGGAAAAGAAAAATGGGAGAAAGCCATGGATGAAGAAATGGATGCCTTGGAAGCAAATGCTACATGGGAATTGGTACCTTTGCCTAAAGGTAAAAATGCAATTGGCTGTAAGTGGGTTTATAAGGTGAAGCACAATGCAGATGGTTCTGTGAACAGATACAAGGCAAGATTAGTAGTCAAGGGGTATGCACAAATATATGGCATTGACTATGAAGAAACATTTAGCCCAGTTGCAAGGATGGCAACTGTAAGAGCAGTCATTGCTATGGCTGCATCAAAGGGATGGTCTTTACATCAGATGGATGTAAAGAATGCCTTCTTGCATGGTGATTTGCAAGAAGAGGTCTATATGGAGCAGCCACCAGGTTATGTGCATGCTGTTCATCTTGAGTTTGTTTGCAGGTTGAAGAAAGCCTTGTATGGCTTGAAGCAAGCACCTAGAGCATGGTCTGACAAGATAGGACAGTATCTTGTCACTATTGGCTTTCAGATTTCCAAGGCAGATTTCTCACTTTATGTGAGAAAAACAGAGAAAGGTATTATGCTACTTGTCATTTATGTTGATGATTTGATTATGACAGGTGACAGTGATGAAGATATCCTTCATGTGAAAATGCTATTGAAGCAAAAGTTTGAGATGAAGGATTTGGGAGAGCTGCGTTATTTCTTGGGCATTGAGGTGATTAGATCACCAAGTGGGATACAGCTCTTGCAGAGGCAGTATGGATTAGACATGCTGTCCAAATATGGGATGACATGTTGTAAGCCTATTTTAGTTCCTTTGGAGCAGAATGTGAAGCTGAGCGCAGATGCAGGTGAGCTTCTGGAAGACCCTACTATGTACAGACGCATAGTAGGAAGCTTGATTTATATGACTATTACGAGCCCAGATTTGAGCTATGCTGTTGGATTGGTAAGTCAGTTTATGCAGGCTCCAAGGAAACCGCATTTGGATGCGGCTAGACGCATACTCAGGTATGTGAAGTCCACATTGCAGTATGGACTATTTTATGAGACTAGGGTTTAGTTACAGTTGCATGGATACACTGATGATGATTGGGCTGGTAGCATTTCTGATAGACAATCTACCAGTGGATATGTGTTCTCTTTTGGGAGTGCTGCAGTCACTTGGAGCAGCAAGAAACAGCCTATAGTTGCCTTGTCGAGCACAAAGGCTGAGTACAGGGGTGCAGCAATGGCTGCATGTGAGGTAGCTTGATTGCATAAGCTACTTTATGATATGCATCAGCCTACAGATGGGCCAGTTGTCATTTATTGTGACAACATGAGTAGTATACACTTGGAAAACAACCCAGTCTATCATGCTAGAACAAAGCACATTGAGGTGCATTATCACTATGTGCGGGAGAAGGTTTTACTAGGTCTTATTGATCTAGTTTATGTCAGCACAGAGGATCAGGTAGCTGACATATTTACGAAGGCATTAGGTGCAGAGAAGCTGCGCAAGTTCAGAGACCTGCTTGGTGTGCAGGAATTGGGATTGAGCTCGAGGGGGAGTGTTGAGATATCGAGCTCCACTCATGATATGCCAGGGTGACTGTTGTGTATTTATGTCACCGACTTGTCAGTTGCAGACGCGGTTGGTACACCGCCCATGAATAATAGCTACATGATAGCTATCCTTATCTACTCTAGTTCGTGGCTCAGTTAGTATGCCACCTTAGTTAGTTGAGTTTTGTTTGAGACCCATATATAGGGTTCTTCTATTTCTTTGTATTAGAGTTCTTTTGGCTTACACAACTAAGAAGAGGAAAACTGTTTTCAGCCTCCACCCTTGTGTGTATTCCCCCATTGTGCAAGCAAGAAAGCTACAAGTGAGATTCCTTCATTCTCTCCCACAATCTTGACAGGCCACATGAACATTAATTGTTGTAGACTATCTGGCTAGTTGTAAGGGAGCAGGAGATTCCTCCTGAAAGATCACCTTGTTGTGTACCTCAACTACCTGATCAAGCAGCTTATGCATTTTTTTCCTCATGAAAGACTGCATCATGCCTGTGGATAACTTTGCAAACCTATGGATCCCATAGGTGATAACCCATTTCACTTACATATCCATAGCCAAGAAAGATGCATTTCATAGACTTAGGATCCAACTTATTGTGCTTGTCCTTGGGAACATGGCAGAATGCCTCACAACCAAAGACACACAAATGAGTATATGATGGAGGTGATAGCTGATTTTTGACTTCGAAAAGTGCTTAAAAATAGCCAAAAAATCCAAATTTGAAGGGAAAAATAGACTTTGTCGAAGGGGGAACTGCAATCAGTACGATTTTAAGTGGCAAGCCCCTAAAGTGCTTTAAAGACCTACCATATTTGGTGGTTTCATATTTTTCATAATGTTTCCATCTGGCAGATTGGATCCCAGGAAGTGTCGGGCAGTGCGGAATCTCTGGATGGATGCCCAGAATTTTTTAGAAGTTGATTTGGAAGTCGGACACAAGAGATAGGCCAAAAAAGGGGACAATAGGGAGAATTAGAGGGGTGTGACCTTTGGGGGGCCCCTTGGGCACCCCCAAATTTGACAATTGAGGGGGGGGCATATTTTTTTTGGCGCATGAAAAAAAAAAGAAATGCCATTGCTGCACGACGACGTTTTTGGAGAAGAAGGAGAGGGAGGGCCATCTCCCACCTCAATACACCCCTATGATATGTTATCACCAGCTTGATACATCTTTCCTATGCTCTACATCTGAGCAATGGCTGCCTAGACATGAAGAACCAATTTCAGTCTTTCTATCTCCTCCAAATGGTGCTTCACATGGCAAGAATCAAGAAGGGAATACGATGTTCAACATGAACCAGATTGCTCCAAGATCAAGAGGAGGTTGAGGAGAGATGTTCATCATTGAAGATTTGCCACTGATTGATCCGTTGGCAATCTAAAAAAATAATAAAAAACCCCACAACACGCAAGTAAGTGGTATGTGTCATTTTTTACAAAGGAAATTTGCTTCTTGTTGATGTTTGATGGTTGAAATGGAATTCATATGGAACAAAAATTTGTTTAGAGATTTTTTGCATTATAATTGAGGGTTGTGCATAAAAGAAACGTAGATCCATAATAATAAATAGTCGCAATAATTAAATTATAGCCCGAAAAGCACATTTTTAGTGTAAAAATGAAGGTTTTATTGGTTTCGAGTGGAAAAAATAGATGTGCATGGGATAAAATTCTGAGACACTAATCAGCCACTAATCATAAATTAGAAAATAATCTATTTTTATGCACAAATAAATAGAGAAAAATAGCTAAAAATGGAAAACATAGGATTTTCGCGTTTAAAAAATCTAAAAAATTATAATTCGTGGTTATGGCTATATAATAAAGCTGAGGCATGAAGTTTGGCTTTGTTTATGTGTCATAATTCATGATTTTTTCTATTTTATGTGAAAAATACATACAAAATAGATCCCTACACCTATGCAACACAACATAATCTAAACGTTAGAGGGAAATGGTGATGTTAAGAGATTAAGAGGGCTGAGAGGGTATGAATCTTTGAAATATTTGATTGTGCATTTCATTTAGAATTGCGATATTTCAGTTTAAGAGGCTAGTAGCACGAGGAATCGGTGCTAGTCTCCATACATCGAAGCATACGTTTAGTGAAAATCATGAAAGGGCTATTTTTTTCACATCACAAAATGTTGATTTGATAAATTGTTTGTGCACTAGGATCATATGTACTATGCATGATGCATGACATGGTATCAGTCCTAGATTGCATAGCAATTGTCTCTTTCTAGGATATGACTTATACATGGAGTGGAAAGGAGCCTTTGTTGTAGGTCAGTTGTATGCTTTCCTTGGGACTGTTTGGTGAGGATCTATATATTCTTGGATCGTACAAAACAAGAAAAGAGTGGAGTTTGTGCGTTATGTTTTATATGTTGGAGCGAGGTATCTTGGGGCCAATCCCTGAGGTGTAGAAGAGTCACAGTGGAGCTGCATCAGTCAGTCGAGAGGTACTATGAGACACTATGCCTATATGTTATGGGATCTCCCTCTGAGGAGAAGAGAAGGTAACCGTTGGACTACATATAAGCTACAAACGCATAGTTAAGTCGATCTAGTGTACATCGGTGTAATATAGATGCTCCTGGACTACGAGGCCGTGTGGTGGGGTTGCTTATTCCATGCATGAGGACCGGTTAGTGCCATAGCCACTGCTGGTGCATTTTAGGTCCCATCAGTGGTGCATTTGTCGAGAGCCGCAAATAAGTGGTGGTTCCGAATTTAGGGTTTTTAGGGACCAAATATTTGATTTATGTCCTCTAACAAGAACTGTCAAGCCGAAATACAAAAAGTGGAACGTGTTGAGAGGGCTAGATGGTTGTTGGAGATTTTAAGGCATTATTCTTCTCAAAGGAGCAGCCCACTACGCACAAGCGGTAGTGGTTCTAATAACGTAAGTGTCATAAGCAACCCTTTGAGTGCAAGTGGAAGTTTTAGTACTTCCCCTCTTCCAGTCAATCAACCCACTTCAAGTAGGGGTGTAGTTTTACCTACACAAACTCTTGTTGTCAATCCAGTTGTAGCTATGGCACAACCCATCACAATTCCACCAGGGACATTGGATTTACTGGCATTAGGAGCAGCTTTACCCATCTTCCACATGTTAGCAGAAGAAGATAGAGAACTCCATATTAACGAGTTTCAAATGCTCATGTTCAATTATTGAATCCAAGACGAAGAACACCTAATGATGTTTTTCAATATGATGTTAAAAGGAGGGGTAGTAGTATGGTATCACGGTCTAGAGGATGGAACCATAACTAGCACTGACCAATTCTTCACAGCCTTCCGTAGAGAGTTTGCTCCTGAGAGGGGTGTACAATATTGGTTGCGTGTCGAATGTAACACGCCAAGAGCCAAATGAGAATGTCCAGGCCTATGCCAACAAGAAGCTAAAGCAAGTTCTTTGCAAACTTAATACTTATATCCCCATTTCACCGGCTGCACAGTTGCAATATTTCCTACATGGATTAGATTTCAATATCTAGGTGCAGCTTAGTAGTGTCGCTTTGGCCGACATTGACATTGCTATTACCCAAGCAAAAGGATTAGAGTCACGCTTACAAGCGACTTACGTAGCAAGGGAAAATTGGAATGGTAATAATTTGGCACTGACCAATAGGAGTCAAGGGGACCCCATGTCAAATGTGAATGGAAGAGGGAGTATCATGCCAAATTTGCCTATGTTACCAGCTCCTCCCAATAGGATGACTATGCCTATGGCTAGTCAGACGGGCTCACTAAATAGTGGGGGCCAAACAACAAATTTGAATGTTGTCCCAATAGATCAGCGACGGCCAATTCCTAATCAAGTGGTTAGGCCAATGGGATGACAGACAGACAATCACGGCTATGAGTCGAGTGTCTCTAATGTCCTAGGCAAAGTTAAGGACATGATGAAGCACTATATTGATATGATTTCTGAACAGTATAGACAAATAGATGTGGATGTCAATTTTCTTAAGAAGCATCAAAATTTGATAGGGAGTCAATGCCCTAAAGAGGGTGTCTCCCTCAAGATTCAGCTGTAAGTGGTGTGGTGGCCAATATTTCCCTAGGAATTGTTCGAATGTCAAATGCGATATTTGTGGAAAGTCTGGCCACTTAGCTGCTATCGGTTGGAGTAAGATTAGTTCTCTCCAACAAGGGAGTAAACTGCTAGGTCCAGTTAACCATCACACACAAGGGAATAATCTCTAGCAAGATGAGGAACCAAGGAAAATACTGCAACGAGGAAAGGCTATTGCAGAGGAGTTGTCTCATGGCAGTGGAGTCAGCCTTATTGAGGTTGTATGTGTCAATGATGTTGAAACTTCTAATCTTCGAGACATAACAAGAGGTCAAAAGATTAAAGAGGGTGACAAAGGAACTGTAAAACCTGTCGAGGGAAACCCTAAGCAAGATGCTATGGGAAAGGAAGTTTTAAATCTTGATATGGAAGGTGGACCTCTAAGGCCTATTGATAGTAAAGTTGATCTCGAGAGAAGGATAAGGGATTTCCAAGAAAGAAGGCAAAAGTTAAAAAAGAGGCACCAAATTGGTCCAAAGACCAAAGGAGAGAATGGTTTGGTACGAGAAGAGAACTTTGGCTAACTACCAGGACTTTGATCTAGCAAGTTCTCTTTGCAAAGTTAAACCAGACGTGAATCTCTTGCAATTGATTAAACTTTCTCCAGGAGTACGCAGGGAATTCAAGAAAATCCTGCGTATTGCATATATTGTAGAGCCTTTGGGCATAGCACGAGTGGGAGAAGACTGGTTTAATCATGCTGAAAAGCATTGCCCCAGGGTTCTAGCATATGTGGATGGAATATAAGTGGAGCATGCTATTGTGGACACTAGATCCTCTATCAATATCATGAATTCAGACTTGATGGAGAGGCTAGGTCTTAATATTCAAAAAGATGGCTCCACACTTCTTAGGATGGCGGATGACAGTGTAAGACAACCAGAAGGTTGCATCACTAAAGTCCATGTTACCGTTGCGAGCGTGGAATGCTATCTAGACTTTAAGGTGATAAGGTTTGCAGGACGTCTTAGCTATCGAGTTTTGCTAGGTAGGCCATGGATCTTACGAATAGACTGCCAAGTCAATATACTCGTTGATCGATTCTAGGTAGAGGTTCCAATCGTATAATAGTGGATGCTTACCCTGAGTCTCCTCAGAGTGAGAGAGCTCCTTTATCCTCTACTGAACTAGAAACAGTAGATGATCCATTTGGTAGTGAGACGTCATCGAGTGATGGATCTAAAGAAGGGTCCACTACAGAGGGCATTTATAAGATAACATTGAATGAGCCGATATAGCCTCAAGATTGAATAAGAGACGCAGACGTTATTGAGTTGGACCTTGGTACGCCTAATGATTCGCAGCTAATTAAATTAGGTTCCATGCTCAGTTCAGAAGAGAGAGAGGACTATGTGTCCCTGATTCAGGAGTTCTGTGACATCTTTTCTTGGAGCTATGATGAACTTAGGGACATTCCCCCCAGTCTGGCTATACATACTATTCATGTAAAGGAAGGTACCCGTCCTTTACGTCAAAAAGTAAGGTGCATGCCTTTTGAATTAAGGAACGGGTTGTTTGAGGAGCTACAGAAGTTGCAAAAAGCAATTTTGATCTTCCTTGTTCAGCACACTGAATGGTGTTCATCGGTTGTGATCAGAAAGAAGAAGAATAATCAAATCCGACTTTGTGTAGATTTTAGAGAGCTAAATAAGCAAATAGTCAAGGACTACTACTCGTTGCCCTTTATTGACCAAATTTTGGATCAGTTAGCGGGTAGGGAAATATATTTGTTCATGGATTGCTTTGCGTGGTATAACCAAATGGTGATTACTGAGCAAGACAAGCTGAAAACGACATTTATTACTATCTTTGGCACCTTTGCGTACCATGTGATGGCATTTGGTTTATGTAATTCTGGTTCATGGCAAAGAACAGTCGATAAGACTTTTGGTGACATCTCCCCAAAGGAGTTGAAAGTATTCATTGATGACCTGGGGGTAGCCACCACAAAATAAAGGTAGTTGATTATTTTGCGGAAGTGTTTTGAGTGTTGCAGACAATTTTGCATAGCTCTTAACCCACGGAAGTGCGTCTTTGGAGTGCCTTATGGGCTATTGTTAGGCCATGTGGTCAGTTCAGTAGGGATTGCAAACTGACCTTGAAAAGATCAAGGTCATAGTCGCCATGAGTCTACCACATACTCCAAAGAAAGTACATAGATTTTTGTCATCAGTAGGGTATTAATAGAGGTTTATCAATGTCCTGGCCAAAAGAACGTTGCCGTTGACAAACCTATTGTCCTTTAACTGTCAGTTTGCATGGAGTGATGCTTGCACAATATCTTTTGATAATGTGAAGCAGGATCTTGCCAAAGCACCTGTTTTAAAAGCACCTAAAAGGGGAAAAATGTTCAATATATTTTCAGCAGCCACCATGTATAGTATCAACTGTGCTGCTTATCCCAAATTTGGGATGAAAAGCGGTACCATTTGATAGCTTTTGCTAGTTGGAAGTTGGGCATATCTGAAATTAACTATACCTATATGGAGAAGTTTTGCCTTGTGATGGTATTTGCGACCAAAAAGTTTAGACACTATATTCTCTATGAGAAGGTGGTTTCTTATACGAAGGTGGAAGGGCTTTGATTATTGTTGAATAAGTTACAGCTGCCGGACCATTTAGCAAAGTGGTTAATCACTTTGCAGGAGTTTGATTACGAGATTAAAAGCAAGCCACTGAAGCTACAGGGCATTGTAGAATGTCTTGTGGATTTTAGAGAGCCAAAAGAGATCTTGGTTGAAGGAAGTGACATGGAAACATTGTTTAAGGTTGATACGGTGTCTATTCCCTCTCCTAATATGCTACTATAACACATTATTTATCTACGGGAGAGACTGGAGCTACTATATCCAAATGAGAGAATAGAAAAATTAAATAGCAGGCATTAAAATTTTCCTTGATTGTAGGAACACCATATTGCCAGGGTGTTGATGATATCTATCGCCAATGTGTGATGCCTGACGAGGTTCCATTTATCTTGGAGGAGTGCCATGACTCCGCTTGTGGAGGGCACTTTGCTGGGATGGCAGAAAAGGCTTTAAGAGTTGGTTATTGGTGTCAATCTTCCAGGATTCATTTGACTATGTTAAGAGATGCGATACATGTCAAAGACATGACAATAGAGAGAATAGGAAGAGTTCACTTACGCCTATTATGGCTATCCTTCCATTTGAGAAAAGCGGCATCGACTTTGTGGGTCCTATTACCTCGTCATCTGAGCTGAAGCAAATGCAATCTTGTTTTTTTGGCTGAATACAAATTGCAAAAGTAATGTATGACTTTGCTCATTAGAGACAGACAGTCTATGGTCACTACATAGTCATGCATTGACCTTGTCATACTGGAGCAAATGTATGGTTTGGTTTGAAGACACCTTGAAGTGGTTTGAAGCTGGTTTTGCTATTTTTTTGGTTGACTGCAACCTGCAAACAAAACTATTGACACTTGTACTTGCTGATTATGCACTATTTCGTGCTTCTATGCTCATGTCTGGAGTGACATATGTACTTGCAGTCATCTGAGAAGACTTGGGACATATATGACATGTGTGCATGTTGTTTTTGGCATTGAAAGTGCTGTTGTTAATCACAGTTTACAGGTTTAGACTGCATGTTTTTGGACCCTGGCAGTGGATTTGCAGGAGTTCAATCTGAAGCAAGTACACGGCATATGTATTGACAGTTATTTCTACGAGCTGGACCACTTGATTGTGGACTATTTTGGGCTGATACTGGGCTGAAATTTACTGATTTTTTACTACAATTAATTGCAAAAAACTGTCATCAATTGTAGTGGACTGAGCAGTCAGATTTATTGACTTGCAGGGAGTCAGGCATTTGACATACAGTCTGTTGCATCATGGCTAATGCACATGGGACTGATAATATCATGCAAATAATTGGAGAAAAGCTAGACAACAAAAACTTTGCATTATGGAAATTTAGAATGAAAAATTTTCTGGTTGGCAGAGGATATTGGGACTTATGCACAGGAGATGAAGCAGCTCCTGAATTGCCTGAAGCAAATGCAACAAATGAATAGAAGAGAGCTCACAGGTTATGGACTGAAAGAGCATGTAAGATACTGCATTGGTTTTCACTATGTATATCCGATGCTATGGCTATTCAAATCACTAGCTGTGAGTCTCCGAAGGATGCTTGGGATATACTGATGAGAAATTATGGAACCATGACACATGTATGGAAGATCCAGTTGAAACATCAATTCAATAATATGTCTAGAAATGGCAGGAGCATCTAGGTGTATACCACGGAGATCAAAACCATAGTTGATCAGTTAGCTACCATTGGTTCAAGGGTATCAGAAGATGATATGATTGCTATTGTATTGAATGGTTTAGGGAAAGAATACAAAGCATTTGACACTTCCATCTCAGTTAGAGCAGATCCCCTTGACTGGGAAGAACTGGTTGCATTGTTGCTGCATGAGGAGGTCAAACTTGGCCTAAATATAGGTTCCAGTGCCTCTCAGAGCAGAGACACTGTGTTATACTCTAGCCAGCGTGGTAGAGGAGGCAGAGGCCATGGTTCATATCGAGGTCGTGGCGACACTCGTAATGCCTATGGACAGCAGCAGCAACAGGGAAATTGGCATGGTGCCAATACACAGGGCCAGCGAGGATATGGTGGTTTTAGAGGCAGGGGGAGATCACCTCGAGGAAGAGGAGGTGGATCTGGATCTTGGCAGTCTTCTGATCAGTCCAACAGGGACAAAGATTGCCATTATTGTGGCAGGTATGGGCACATAGCAAAGGAATGTTACAAAAAGCAGAATGACATGAAGGCAAAAGGAAAACAACATGGGCATTATGCATCCTCTAGTGGTGGTCAGGATGATCAGGTTGATAGACTCTTTGCCATGCAGCATGTGTCCAAGACTGCATCAAGGCAGAACAGAGATGATAGGTGGTACATTGACTCTGGTGCGTCAAACCACATGACTCCGCATGGAGAGTGGTTTGATGAGATGGTTGCAGGTACACATGGTCATGTATGTACTGGGGATGACACCCAACATGACATAAAGCATAAAGGGATTGTTCCATTGATGATGCCTGATGGCAAGAAGAAAGGCCTGCATGATGTCTTACATGTACCGACCATAACGAAGAATTTGTTGTCTGTGGGTCAAATGGCAGAACAGAATCTACAAGTGAGGTTTAACAAGGATGGATGTTTCATTGAGGAGTATGGAAATGGCTGCAAGCTAATTGCCAAGGGTAGAAGGGATGGCAGGATGTTTACTTTGGAAGCGACCATTCCTGAACTTAAAGCAGCTATGTTTGCTCATGATGAGAGTGCCATCAGAGATGTAGAGATTTGGCACAAGAGAATTGGACATGTAAATGTACAGAAGCTGAAATCCATGCAGCAGAAGGCAGTTGTATTTAGATTACCAAAATTCAAGTATAATGACTTTGGGCATGTGTGTCTTGCAAGTCAGTTTGGGAAGCATGCATGATTTTCTTTCATGAGACATGTACAAAACAGCACTAGGCCTTTGCAGTTGGTGCACTCTGATGTCTGGGGACCGTCGCATAATGCGTCTTTTGGAGGTGCACGGTACTATGTCTCATTTATTGATGATTTCAGCAAGTACACTTGGCTGTACATTTTGAAGCATAAAGATGAGGTGTTTGAAGTCTTTAGAGACTTTAAAAAACATGCTGAAAATGAACTTGGCTGCTACATATCATGCTTGAGATCAGATGGAGGAGGTGAATATGTATCCAAAGAATTTGATAGATATCTTGGCAAGTATGGGATCTGAAGGTAGCTCACATATAGCTATACACCGCAGCAAAACGGTGTTGCAGGACGGAAGAACAGAGTCTTAATGGAGTCAACAAGAGCTATGCTAAATGAGAAATGTTTGCCTAATGCCTATTGGGCTGAAGCAGTAATGACTGCAATTTATGTGCTGAATTGCACTCCTACAGTAGGAATACATGCAGTCACCCCTTATGAGAAACTGTATGGTCATAGACTGACATCAGGCACTTGAAAGTCTTTGGATGTATTGCGTACGTGCATATACCGGATGAGAAGAGGAAGAAATTGGATCCTAAGGCAGTGAAGAGTGTATTTTTGGGATATGCATAGGAACGGAAAGCATAGAAGTGTTACGTACCTTCTATGCATGAGACACTCATCAGCAGAGATGTAGTCTTTGATGACTTAGTATCGTGGTATGGGAATCCGATTGTGGTGCCTACTGATGGAGCACCTAGTATGAATCATGCTGAAAATACTCCTGCAGAGAGTACTTCTATGAGTGGTTAGACAGGAGATGTATCTTCGTAGTGAGTCCTTGGTCAGGACGCTTACGGAACCGTAATTCTACGTCCACTGACACGGACATGTCAGTGAGGGGGAGAAATGACAAGGGAAAAGGAAAAGAAAAGGTTTTTGAGGATGTGACAGGACCACTCACAGCAGGCTATGAGTCGTCGAGCAGTGACAGCTTAGACAGCGAACTGGGAATTCCGTCTGTTATGACGCCAGGTGCTAGGCAGAGCCGTTATGTGTCGCCTCATGAGAGGCAAGCTCAGATTGAGCCACAGCTCAGGAGATCAGAGAGGACCAGGAGACCTGTTGACAGGTTTACGTACACTGGTTATGTTGCAAAGCACTATGCTTACATGACAAAAGTGATGGAGATCAAAGAACCAGGTACTTATGCTGAAGCAGTAAAGGATGAAAATTGGTGCAATGCTATGGACGAAGAGATGAATGCCTTGGCTGAAAATCAGACTTGGGATCTGATGCCACTGCCTGATGGGAAAAAGACCATTGGCTGCGAATGGGTTTATAAAATCAAATGTAAGTCTGATGGCAGTGTGGAAAGATACAAAGCCAGGCTAGTTGCTAAAGGATATGCTCAATAGTATGGATTGGATTATGATGAAACATTCAGCCCGGTTGCAAAGATGGCAACCATATGTACAGTAATTGCCTTGGCTACTAAAAAAGGCTGGAAATTGCAGCAGATGGATGTCAAGAATGCATTCCTCAACAGTGATTTAGTAGAGGATGTATATATGGATCAGCCGGAAGGGTATGAGCACCCTGATTTTCAGTATTATGTGTGCAGGCTGAAAAAGGCACTATATGGGTTGAAGCAGGCTCCGAGAGCCTGGCATGCTAGGATCAGTAGCTACTTGCAGAGCCTTGGATTTGTTGTTGGCAGGGTTGATCACAGCCTGTTCACAAAGAAGACTGACAGTGGCTTGGTAATGTTGGTCATATATGTTGATGACCTGATAATTACTGGAGATGATGACATGGGAATTCAGCATGCAATGAAGATGCTGAAATCTGAATTTGACATGAAAGATCTAGGAGATCTGAAGTATTTCTTGGGTATTGAGGTTGTACCAGCTGAAAATGGTTTATGGCTGATGCAGAAGCACTATGCCATGGAAATGCTTAAGAAGTATGGCATGGCTGAATGCAAACCACTGGATATACCTCTGGATTAGAATGCAAAGCTAGACATGAACACTGGGACTGAAGTTGAAGATGTGACTATGTACAGGCAGATGGTTGGCAGTCTGATTTACTTAACCATCACTAGGCCTGACTTGAGCTATGTTGTAGGGCTGATAAGCCAATTTATGCAGAAGCCGAGGAAGCCGCACTTGGATGCAGTTAGACGCATCATGAGGTATGTTAAGTCCACTATAGACTATGGGCTGTTCTATGTTAGAGATAAGCCCTTGACACTATTTGGATACACAGATGCAGATTGGGCAAGACGCTCATTTGACAAACGGTCTACGAGTGGCTATTCTTTTGGCTTTGGTAGTGGCATGATCAGCTGGAGCAGCAAGAAGTAGCCTACGGTTGCTTTATCCAATACTGAGGCTGAGTACAAGGGAGCTGCATTGGCAACATGTGAGATTGCATGGCTGCTCAAGCTTATGGCTGACTTGGATATACAGATTGATGCTCCAATGACACTGTTATGTGACAATCTTAGTAGTGTACTCCTGGCCATGAATCCAGTTTACCATGCCAGGACAAAACACATAGAGGTACACTACCACTTCATTTGAGAGATGGTTCTTGCAGGAAAGGTTGATCTCATGCATGTGAGGACTGATGAGCAAGTTGTAGATATCTTTACTAAGTCTCTGGGTAAAGATAAGTTTTGTGATTTTAGACAGCTACTTGGTATGCAGATGCTGTCTTGAGCTTGAGGGGGAGTGTTAGAAGTCAAGCTCTCCCGTCTGTTCGTCTTTATGTATGACCAACATCTGTGACAGCTCGTGTGCAGCTGTCTGCATGTGACTACATTGAATAAGTCGGTTTAGCTAGTTGGTGACCTGACTAGAGTTAGTCAGTCTAGTTATACTTACACTAGGTTACTCTTTGTAGTGTGGTAATTACTCTAGTGTTGAATAATGAAAGAGAAGAAGAAGAACCTGATGGTTCTCCGTTAGCTCCATCCCTGTCTCTCTCTCCCCTCTTTCAACAGGGGGGAAACAAGGTATGAAAGGGCCCTTAGGGAGGAACTTCATGTATGGGGGTGTTATATGCAAGAGCACATGAAGGGCTTTGGAATTCCCGGGGGGTAGGGGGTGTTTTAACAATCCCACATGAACCACAGCTAGGGGGGGAAAGGAAAGGGGTATGAAAGGGCTAAAGAAGGAATTCTTGCATAGGGAGGGGGGAAAAGGGCTTAAGGGCCACTTGAAAAGCCCTTTAATGGCAAATCGAGGGGGGGGGGGGGGGGGAGGGCCTAAGGGGGCCCTTAAGGGAAAATTTGAGGGAATAATAAACAAAGGTGTGAAAGGGGGCTTAGGAAGCCCCCTTGGAAGCTTCCAGAAGCTTCAAGGAAAGCTTTTGTGCTTGTAATGTGGCGTGGAGAGGGACAGTGAATTAGTGTCAGACTGATGGCGATGACAACGACGACCTGAGATGGAGTTGGCAGCAATGCTCGGCGACAAAGCTCCTCTCAGGCTTGCAGCGATCCGGCTCAGCTCCTTCTCTCCTCTCTCGGCTGGCAGCGCAATTTATCACAGCCTCCTCCTCAATCTTACACAGAGTCTTGGCACCTCACTCCTCCCTTTCCCAATGCTCCCCATAGCTATGAGTTTTATAGGGAGAGGGAGAGGTTCCTCCCTCCCGTACGCAGTAGTGGGCATGGCCACTTCTCTCCTGCAAGCTCCATCGAGGAGCTTAGTCACTCCTTCTATTCCCCTCCCCCTCTAGCTCGATAGTCAGCAGGGGGGAATAACAACAAATTTTTTTGTCATTTATCCAAATAAATTATCCTTTAGAGAGGCGGTTCATGCATGCCTTCAGAATGTTACACCTAGTTCTCTGGGACCACCCTACCATAGGATGGACCCGTTGGGGGTTCCATCCCACCTACTTCCCTTAATAACTTTAGTTTTCTAATTAGTTTCTACCACATTTATGTGTGATACTTCAAGTCAGCTTCATTAATTAAGCCTTTTAGGGAACAAGGTTCGTTCACATAACTTATAACACAGACACGAAAATAGAGCAAAAAGCAATCTATTGACAAATAAGTTCCTTAACTTATCTCCAAGTTAATCTTTGTCTCCCACCCATACAGGAGAAATTATGTATCCCTTCTATCCAATAGAAGTATCCCTTATGCCCTGCAAAAGTAAGTGGCCCAAATCTCATGGCACCACAAACTCAATCCTTTATCTAGAATAGGATCTCCCAACATGCCTAGACGTTGGGGGCCACGGAGGTCTTCAACTCCATTCTAGACCTAGCAAGGGGTGTCCAGAGCTCCACCTGACCCACAAGTTGTCTAGGAGCGAAACATCATTCCCATGGTTGGCCTTTTCACCACTCAACCTTCGGTCCATGAATCGAGCAGTGCCGCAACAGAGCAGAAAAGGAATCAAGTGTGGCTCTAAACAGTGGTACGATAGCAACGGTCCCAAATCAGATTATCTTCTGAATAGGACTTGCTATGGGGTGATTATCTATTTGTTCTCTAAATTGCAGTTGGAAAAAAATATGTATTCAATGACTGAAAAACAGTCAGCAAACAACCTGCAGAGTGTTCCTTTCTAAAATAGCAAGAAGGGACGTGAAGGACTTCAATTTTTTAGCAGCCAGTTTATAAATCAGATTTGTTTCCTTTATGAAGTTGAAGCTGTTGATGTTGAACAAGTTGAGTATAGGGCCATTATTCAAAATTGAGGTGACCTTCTTTCAAATTGAATCGTGATCTTGCTTGATTGATCTTCTATCCTGAAATTAGTCAAGGTCCTCTGTGGTCACGAATTTGCTTTCGAAAACCCTTCGACATCTTTGGTGAACCCGACATGAAAGCGTCGCATTTAAATTTTAGGATGGGAGATACTTCAGCATCAATTTCAGCCTCTTCTACAATTCCTGCTTTGTCCTCTACTTCAGCTCCATCATTGACTGCTGCTTCAAGTACTTCTACGGATGATTTAAAGAAGATTTTGCAGAATATGTCTATGTATATGCAGCTTCAAAATTAGCAAGCACAATTGTGTATATAGTAGTAGCAGCAATTGCATCAACAACAGTTGTCTCAGCAAAGGCAACTATATTCGGAGCAAGAGAATGCAATTAGTGCGACTAAGGAAATTGAAGCAGTTGAGAATGAAAAGAAGCTATTTGATGGCCGTAATGTATCGGCTTATTTAAAGATGTATGAGATCAAGATGGGATGTTTTGGAGTACCAACAGGACTTATGAGTAAATATTTCCTTTGCCTTGTCACACCTGCCTTGAGGGTAAAAGTGACTGATCTTTTCCTTCAAAATTCGCATTTGCGAGATTTTAAGAAGGCCCTGAAAGAGGAGTATTTTCTTGAGGACTTTGGGATGGCTACACGGCGATCATTCCGAGAGTGGGTCTACATGCCAAACAAAGGTCTAGCTGCTTCAGAATTGATACGAGAATTTTAAGAGAGGTATAGTCAGCTTTATGCCATTGAACAAAGAGCATTGGATGTTGAGAAAGTTGAGCTTTTCTTGCAAGCTGCAGATCCTTCTTTTCAGGAAGAATTGGGAGAGCTTCTTGAGGATTGCACGAAGCCTATGGGTCTTAAAACGGATTGGCAAGATGCCCAGGATGCACTCTCGACTTTGACCAAGAGGCGGATATGGAAAACCCTCTTACAGAATGGATCCATGACACCGATGCCATCTTCTGCTCCTATGTCTACTTCTACCCCTGTCATTTCTTCTCTTCCTCAGACAATTTCTTGGCCTATGCCAGTGCCTACTGTTTCTAATCCTCCTGTTCCTCTTGTTCCAAGACCGATGACGGCTCCTTCTGCTCCAAAACCATCCGCTTCGTCGGTTCCTTCCTCTCTTGATGACATAATCAAAGGCATAACGGATTTGACACTGGAGTCAGTTAAAGCAGAATTGGTGGGAAAATTGAAAGAGCAATTTGCTTCGACTGTGCCTACTATTCCTTCTAGTGATCCTACTGCACCTAGGAGTGCTCCTAGTGCACCTAGGAGAGATCAAAGATGTATTTGGTGTAATATATCCTTCCTTAATTAAATCCTTTAGGAATCTGCACAACAAGGCATTCATCCCTAATATCATTTTCTAGGAAAACATTCCTTTATCCCCATGGCAACTTGTCATCACAGAACCTTGCCATGCATTTAGCATAAATCACAAGCACTTGGAACAATCATCCAAACAACAAACTAACAACCAGTTGAATGTAAAAGCATTTAGGATGTTGTTAGATCAACCAACAAAAAACCAAGTGTATTCTTGCCAAACAATGCAAGAATAGTCGCGATAACATTTCCATCGCATATATGCTCTTCCCCTTGGGATCAAAGAGCGATTCTATGTAAAATTTACTTAACACTTGTATGCCTAAATTTTTTAATATCATGATTATGCCATTCATAACCCCTAACCAATTCTTCCTTGTAATTGATCTATCAACGAATAAGCCATATGCAACTAGGTGCAATTAACTTTCCTTAATACGTGCACTTTGCAAGCTCGATCTTTTGAATACGTGAGATAAAATTTATCCCTTCTGATGACCTAAACTCGTGCATCATAATATGGGGCCTAACGTATCTCATACAAGAATCAAGACAAGTATCTATCAATTTGGAAATACATTACTTACGACTGGAACCGCAATTGGATTGACGGTGATGCCTTTGCCCAAAGCTTCGTTGTTGGTTATGGGATTGCCATCCACACGTGTCATTCTTCACTTGGGGGCCATCATCCGCAAGTAGACTCAAGAGATCAAGAAGGTGGAATCGATTCAAGATGGGAGAGTGTAGGAGGGAATTGTGCAGCCTCTCGAGGTAACTCTTCTCTCTCTCTCTCTCTCTCTCTCTCTCTCTCTCTCTCTCTCTCTCTCTCAAGATCTCTCTCACGATCTTTTGGAGAGTATCCTTCTCTCTACCTCTCTCTCGCAGCCTCTCGGGGTCTCCTTATGCTCCCTTGTGCCTCCCCATGCCTCATATTTATAGTGAATTAGAGAAGAGGCTTATGGTTGAGAAGAGGAACTCTTTATAGAGGGGGATCTTGGAAAAATCAGTGATCTGATGCTCAGATCATAAATCTGATGGTTCCATTGGCTCCAAAAGGGGACTAAAACTCTAAGACACTTGGTTAGAAAGCTCTTAGTTCACTCCTTCTTTTCTCTATTCAAAGTATTGTTTTCTGTCTGTAGATTGTGATCACGGCGCGCGCGATTTTGCAAATCTCTCTCTTTATTTTTCCTTTTGATAAAATCTCCAAAACTAACTAAAATATCACTTGTCTTTTCTTTTACATCCAGTTTTAGAAATCTCCATATCTTTTTAAGATAATATCTAAAATATACTAGTTATGCTCAAAATCTAATATTTTTTTACCATCCAAACTATACACATTAATACTTGTGATTAATATAGCTCATAAGTCTCGTTCATGTTATAACTTATGTGAAGGGTGGCTACGATCCTTGTCAATTTGAGAAAAATATCAGATTTACTACTCTCGAATTTTCTAAATAAAATATTTTTAATTAAATAAAAAATTTTAATTATTAACATTAGTTAGTTTTTTACCTTAGTTAGTCTTTAGTTAGTAATCTTACTAACTTATTAATTTACTAACTAACTTTTGAACTAACCAACTAACTTTTATTGTGTGGAAATATTACACAGACCATGCTCTAGGTGCTTGCTTCAGCCCATAGAGTGTCTTATTTAACCTACACACATATGTGGGATGCTCTAAATCCTCATAACCTGCTGGTTGCTCCATATACACTTCTTCTTTCAATTCACCATGCAAGAAGGCATTCTTAACATCCATTTGCTACAAACTCCAACCTTTGGCTGCTGCCACGACAATCGCGCACCTAATAGTTGCCATCCTAGCAACTGGATTGAATGCCTCTTCATAATCTATGCCATATGTTTGAGCATAACCTTTTGCAACCAGCCTAGCCTTATACCTGCTAATTGAACCATCTTCATTATGCTTGACTTTGTAAACCCACTTATAACCAATATCTTTCTTACCCTTAGGCAAGGATACCAAATCCCAAGTTTTATTGACTTCTAATGCAACCATCTCCTCATCCATTGTTGCATCCCAATGAGCATGACCAACAACATCCTCAAAACAAGTGGGCTCAACATTCTCGACTAGTTTCACCATATAAGCATAATGGTGAGCTGCATAACCTTCAAAGCCAAATATTTTAACAGGGTATCTGACCCTGCTAGACCTGCATACCACTGGATCACCCAATGGAGCCTTTACATTACTATGAGCTCTCTGTACACTTGGTGTCCTAACTGAAGGAGCTCATCATCCAAACTCTCTGAACCACTAGAATCCCCATCAAATCCCAAATAACTAGTAGATACATCATTACCATCCAACACTTTCTTCTTTCCTTTGTCTTTGCTTGCAACAGTTATAGATACACCTGAAGATGTGGGGCTACTCCTTAGTCTCCCAGACCAAGAGCTCATTATAGGGTGTAGTACCGGATGATGTTTCTGGTCCACTAAGACTTCGCGATTCTTGCTTTTCTTTCTGCAGATAGCTATCATGATCATCATCATCATCTAATACATCACTAGAGGTGCATACCAACTGTTCATCTCATAAAAAATAATATCCCTGATCACTCTGAACTCACCTGTGACAGGGTTATAACAATGATACTCTTTCTGCTCTAAAGAGTATCCAATAAAAATACATTTTTCAGCCTTTGGATCAAGCTTTTTCTGTAGCTCATCTAGCACATGAACATATGCAATGCAGCCAAATACCTTCAAGTGTGATACATCGGGCTTCTTGTTAATAAAGCATTCTTTGGGAGTCATCCCATGAACTACAACTGTGGGGGTTCTGTTCATAATATAGAGAGCAATATGGATGCTTCAGAAAAAAAAAATTTAAGCATATTCTTTTCAGCCATTAATGCCAGTGCAACTTTTGCAATATGCATATTTTTTCTTTCTACAACCCCATTTTGCTAAGGGGTATACTTGCAAGTAAATTGCCTCTTTATCCCATGAGTTCTCAAGAAGCCACTAAACTCATTAGAGAGGTACTCTCCCCCTACATTTGATCTCAAGCACTTCACTTTCAAGCCTATTTCTGTTTCAACAGCTGCCTTGAAAGATTTGAAGTGCTCAAATATATCACTCTTTTCCTTCATGAAATATACCCATAGCTTCCTTGAACAGTCATCGATAAATGTGACAAAGTATTTGCTACCACCAAGAGATACATTCTGTGTAGGCCCCCAAACATCTGTATGCACTACATTAAGTACTTTTCTGCTCAATTCTCTATCATGCAAGAAGGGTTGTCTTGTCTGCTTACCAAACTCGCATGCTTCATAGACTTTATGAAATTCTGCAACTCTAAAGGAAGGCAACCCTATAACCAATCCTCTGGATTGCATTAATTTCAGCCTTTGTACATTTGCATGTCTAATACGTTTATGCCATATTTCAATGTTTGTAACCACTCCTTTTCCTTTAGCATACATAGCACCATCCATTGCAAGAATTCCAGCATCTAAAGTGAATATGCGGCCAACTCTAAGTCCTTTTGTGACCAACCTGCACTTATCATTAAAGTCTTCTACAAAACAACCTTTTGCATTGAATCAGACTTGCAACCCTTGCTCTACCATTTGGACAATAGACAATAGATTCTTCGTGATTGAAGGCACATATAATACATTTGTTAGACTCTTTATCTGGCCATCATGCAAGGACAAGGGAACCTTTTCAATGTGTGAAATTGGGTGGCATGAATCATCACCCATCTGCACATAATCTAGATTTTGTAAGTCCTACATCTCTCTAAACCATTCAACATGACTGGTCATATGATTAGATGCACCTGAATCCACATATCATACATCATCATGTGTCCCCTTTCCTGTAACTGCATTCATCATGTGCTGCATAACAAACAAACGCTCATTTTTGTCTTCATTCTTTCGTGAAGACGATGCATAGATTCCTTACTGCAATTTACCACTGCGAATATCATCCTTCTTAGCATAACAATGGGGTAAACAATAATAGAATTTCTAGAACCTCTATTCTGCTATCCACCTCTTCCTCTAGAGCTCCCCTACCTCTAAAGTTTCCTCGGTCTCCTGAAACTTGCATTTCACTAGGTTGCTGATTGGACCTGTTTTCTTGGTTATCACCAGCACGTCCCATACCACGGCCTCTCAAAGAGGATCTATCATGTCTTCTTCCTGAACTTGAGTAAAATGCTTGGACCCATTCCCCATTTATTTCAGACGAGTCACCCTGCATATTGATCTCTTTGGTAATCATGAGAGAGACCAACTCATCAAAATCTGGAAATGCCTTCCATATGTATATTGAAGTAACAAATGATTTCTATGCTTTCTCATTATTGAGTCCACTCAAAGTAGATGAAACCAAATCATCATCATCAGGCATTGCATCAATCGTTGCTAAAGCATATGTAATGCTCCTCACCTTCAACACATACTCATTGATAGACATTTTCCCTTTCTTCAATGTATTCAACTCTTGCTTGAGTTGAATCTTCCGTACCTTTGTATTTACTGAAAACATGTTCTCAAAAATTGTCCAAGCTACATATGAAGTTTCTTCATTCCTAATATGTCCCAGCATAATATTATCAATGACTGCAAATAGCTAGTACATCACCTTTTTGTCTTTTGCATTCCATTCTTTCCATGCCTTTAATTCATATGTAGTCGGAGGGATACCTAGCTCTGGCTCATTTGCTTCACCTGAAACAAACTCATAAAGGCCCTTTCCAATGAGGAAGTTAGTCACATGGAACTTCCATGAAGGGTAGTTGTTCTTGTCGAGCTTCTCAATAATGGGATTTCCACTGTTCTTTGCCATTATCACAAAAAAGGATACAACACAACAAGCTAGTCTCATGCAGCCTTTCACAACAAGTGCACAACAACGCACCAAGCAATCTTTTTCATTGATTGCTCAATGGTACATGTAATCTGCAACCTTTTTGCAGATAAACCTTATGTTTGCTTCTTGGAAAACACCTCAAAAATTACAGATTTGAAATTTGTAACCTATGCACCCACTTTCAGTCAATACAATCGAAATCATAATATACCTTGAAATTGCTATCCATAACCTAAGGCTCTAAAACGGGGCCTAAAACAGTCTCAGATGCCCAAAAAAACTGCGAGAAAATCCTAAAGGGCTAATATGTAGAGTATACAGTGCTCTACTTGCACACCAAATCTCACTGCAATCTGAGATTTTCACTTTATCCTGCTTCCGGTGCCTCCATAGGCACTATCCAAGAGAGAGAGTGGAAGAATGGGAGAGCTTCTTACCCGTTGCTTGCTTGCTCGAACATTGCTTCTTCTCTTTCACTTCAGCTGAGCTTGCAATCTTAACATTGTGCACTACTCACAGAGGAAGAAATAAGAAATTCAAACTCAACAAAGATTTAAAGATAGTAAAATAACCATAGTTTGACTTTAATGAATGAATTACATGTAGTCCAATTCACCCATAGCTTGTTAGATGGCCCTATCCCTACCTAATGTCTCTTCTTTAAATGCCATCAACTACCTCAAATAGATAGATGCATGAATCCCTTGCATAAACCTTGAGTGGATACCTCATCTCTACTACAAGGGCTAAATAAGGCTCCCCTTAGCTCCACTCATGGTAGTTCTTCCCCCCTATGGTGGTCTTTGCTATTTGCTTGGTGGCTCCTCCTCTCTCTACTTATAGTGTTCCCAATGATGTGGAGAGTGGGATGTAAGGATTTGTAGGGAGAGAGTAGGGAAAGAAGCAACTAGAGAGGCAGTAAGAAGGATAGAGATATTGATGGTGTTGGCAATGATTATGCTTATTTTTTTGTAAGGCCTCTTGTGTTGAGCTTAAGCCAAACCTTTCTACTCCATGCATGAACAAGGATAAAGTAGGTTCTATGGGGAGGATGATGATGCTGGGAAAAAGCATGGCTACCTCACCTTGAAGCAATCATGTTGTTGGCGGCTATTTACTTGTGGATAGTAGTAGAGGATAAAGTGTGGGTTGTTTTGGCACCTTGCTTTAGTATAAATCAATAGTAAAGAGGATATGGTTTTAGCAAGAAGAGTAGCCTATTTCCCTTGTAATGATTGTGGAAATCAAGATGTCTTCTCATAGACCAACACAAATTGTGGCATGTTTGTAACAACTCTTGCTCATGATATTGGTAATTGTAGCTTGTTTGTGCCCTTGTTGGTAGTGTGGATCAGCAAAGAGTGTGGACAATAAGAACCTTGGTTGTGGTTTTTATTAATCAACTTGCCTGAGAGCTAGGATACTTTAGGACTACCATTAGTAACTCCGCACTTGGAGGTGGCCTTACACATGCTAATGTTGAGAGAAATTTGCTCATTGAGGAGATGAATAGAAAGAACAATGCAGGTTCAAAGTTCCAATATAGTTGTGGTGAGAGGAAGCTCAAATGCTAGGGGGAACTCTTATGAGATAGATGAATCAAGAAGCGGATGTAGAATGCTACTTCTATAACAACAAGGGATACATAAAAAAAGATTGCTACCAATGGAAGAACGAGCAAAAGGCCAAGAAGATAAATGAGGATGATAGGAAAAAGAAAAGAAAATTAAAAATTGAGGATATTAATATGTATGCCAGTGATGATGGTGATGTCTTATTTGTATCCTCTTTGGTGACCATTCTTGGTTGCCATGGATAATGGTATATCTTAGAATTGGCTTATGAATTTTGGAGCATCATTTTATGTTACTTCACATAGGGAATGATTCTATTCTAATGATGTTAGAAAGAGAGGATGTGTCTACCTTGGTAATAATTATGCATATAGCATTGTTGGCATTAGGGATGTACACTTGTCATGGCTAAATAGTTGTTCTTTTATCTTGCAAAATGTAGGACATATTTTAGATTTGACAAAATATTTGATTAGTATAGGAAAACTTGATGATTGTGGTTATAGAGTGGTCTTTAGTGATCATATGTGTGGAAGATTTACAAGGGATCTCTTGTTATGGGAAAAGGGATGAAATCTAGTACTTTGTATCCTTTGCATGTTTCTGACGTTAAAGTTCATGATGTGGTCCTTTCTTTATGGCATCACCATTTGGGGTATATGCCAGCCACTAGAATGAAAAATTTATGCCATTTAAACTATCTTTCTTTTCTAAAAATTTCTAATCTCACTTTTTTTGAGCATTGTCTCTTTGGAAAGGATATGAAAATATCGCATAAGAGAGGTACTGGGAATAGAATATAAAAATATATTGATCAGGTTCATAGTGATCTATGCGGGAAAATTTCCACGATTTCATTGGGTGGAACATTGTACAAGGAAGGTTTGGGCTTACCCTATTTACAAAGTAGAGTGATGTGTTGGATGCGTTTTAAAAGTTATTGGCATCTACAAAGAATCGGTCAGGCAAGAAGCTTAGGTACTTGAGGACTGATAATGGTGCACCTTGCATTCCTTTGCAAGCTTTTGTGCAAGCCATAGTATCAACAAAGAGTTCATAACTCCTGAGAATCCCACTCAAAATGCTGTGGTTGAAAATATAAACAAGACCATTCAAGAAAGGTCCATAGTATACTCTAGACCAATTATTATCTATATGGATGCTGCCCCAAAATCACAAGATAACTACATGAATCCTGCACAAAAAAATGATATTCATCCCTAATATCTCCAATAGCACGGGTACATTCGAACAAGCTGCATAAAGATCCCCTAATGAATTGCTTGTTGCTCGCATGCGCCATCCCAGATCTTCATCAATTAGCCAACCTTCATTCTCATACAAGCTACATGCCATAACATTTATTTTTAGAACCATGATCCAAGAGAGCTATGCAAGGTGTCTCTATTTTGCCCACTTTAACAATTATCTCTGTTGTAGCATGAGCCCAATGCGTTCGTGAATAATGACTGCTTGGAATAAAATGAGTATCTTCTTCTTCATGTACTTGTTGATGGACATCCCCATTATACATAGCCTTCTCTCTATGCTTACAGTTGCCCATAAGACCAATTTTAGCCAAAGCTTGTTGTCTACACTCCCATTTAACCCATTTTCAACATCAACCTGCTCCAAATCGGCATTACATGCATCATCATATTCCTTATGAAGTTGTTTCTCTATGTCTTTGTTAACCTACATCAATGCTTGCAAAACTTCACCACATCAAACTTTCTTTTTCATTTCAGCTTATCAATGATTGCATCATGAAATTCACGCATTGCAATTCCAAGAACTTCGCAAAGTGTGAATTCCACTCTACTGCCAAGTATGCGATATTCCAAGACTTTTTTAAGGTTTGTGGCAGTCTCAAGATCCGATTGCAACTTGTAATCGGGCTGCTTGCCCCTTTTCTTCCCTTCTTGTTTCTTCTCTTGAGATGCATCCTCCATAACATACTTAGGTATGGCTTTTTCAACCTCTTTCTACTGCTCCATTTTACTTTGTGTTATGCATTTAGATGGACCTAAAGAGGAAGGACTAGCAGTGTCCTCATCTCTTATTCTCTTTTCTTCCAAAGAGCTTCTTGATTATGAACCTCAGTGAAATAAGCATAGGTTTAAAATTTATCCATTGGTGCACTCCATCCTGTTCTTCCTCATATACTCTGACTTGCATCAGCCAATACAAACTTTGTTATTTTTCCCTTTTCCATGCAATCTAATGCTTGCATCCAAACACAATATTTTGCTTCAATCATACTTCCTTTTCGAGCTTCATCGGTCCTTTCAATTCTCAACCCATATGTGGTTGCATCTATAGCAAGAAATGTTGTACTTGTAGCCATATCTTCCAACCTCTTCTGGATGACACCATTTCCAAAGTTTGACTCTATTGGAAGACCAGTTTTTGTTGCATGTATTTTTCCATCTTTCCAAAAGACTAACCTTTTTGCTTCCGCTTCACGGTAAGTTGTACAATCTCGCTTTTCATGCTAAATACTATCACAGCAAATACATCTTCTCTTGTATCCTTCTCTATACAGTCTTTGGGCTATTGCCCGACCCTTCTCTTCAACCTTGATATCCAAAATTTTGACCTTTGCATAGATTTCTATCAAATTCAGTCTCAAATCACACATGTCTTTGATTAATTCATCCACAACATCACCTTTAAGATTCGGAACAACATGTAGAGCTGGTTGTTCCGCCATAGCTATACGTGCCTTGACTCCAATTTTAGCCCCCTTCTAAGCACTGGCAGGAGTGGTGCCTGTACCCTATCTTAATTTCATATGCTCTCTCTTTACCAACATATGCACTACTTCAGTTACATTAGCCCAATCTGATTTCAGCCTTGTTTCAGAAGAGGCATATTCTAAACGATCAGTTAGCTTCGCCTACAAGACAGAATTTGTATCCTTCAGAAACAAATTAGTTTTCTAACTCTCCAATTATTGCTGCTCATCGGCATCCAACTTACCGACATTCAAATTCACAGAGCAAAGCTGTAGTAGCCAACCCTTTATTGGGCTTTTCAATCCAAACTATAAATTTCTTTTTAGTTACTAATCCTGCATCTTCCAAGAAAAACTCTTCTCTCAAAGCTTTCTTGAAAGCTTCCCAATCAGCATCTCTTCTATGTAGCTCATCAGTCCGATCATGCAAGGCATGCATGGCCAAATGGGAGAAATATTGTCTCCATACATACTACAGTACCCCATGAAACAACATCTAGTCTAGATAAATACTAGCATAGAGGAAGGCCGAAACATTTTGACCTTTAAACTGCTTCAATTCTTGCCCCATTGTGCTTGGAATGCATTCACAGTTAGGGATTCAATCTAGTCTGGACAAATACTATTGCTGTTGTTGTTGCTACAACAAAGCAATCATTTATTGTAAAGCATCACCACCACTTGATCCAACAGAATCCCCCATCTTTACACACCTCTGCTACCGACTCTCATGTTGGGTTCACCATTGTCGAAGCATTTGGGGTCGAAAGTCTACCGCAGAGGTAAGAGACAGTAGGGTGAAGGGAGATTCAAGGAGAGGAGTAGACGGAAGAGAAGGGGTTGAAAGAAATAGAATATGTAGAAGAATACTTACAGAGGTGAAGCCTGTCAATTTATTTCTGTATTATGAGAAGATAAATCTATTGTAGACAAAAACGTGCATAAAATAATACCTTTATCTATGCTGCTCAAATCGCCAATCTGATGCTTCCATTGGCTCCAAAAGGGGGATAAAATGCCAGTACCACTGACTAGAATTCTCCCAGATCACTCATTTTTCATCTCTCACTTTAGAGTATTGTTCACTACTTGAAAACTACGATTGCATGTCGTGTGATTTTGCCAATCCTTCTTTTTACATAAAATCCTCCAAAATGGCTAAAAGCTACATGCTTTCTTTTACATGTCATCCTAATCTAGAAGTTGTCTACAGTTTTATGGATTTTTACAAGAGATAATATCTAAAATATCAAAAATTGGCTAAACTTGTCCAAGAATCTAATATTTTTGAACCATGGTCACTAACACTAATGTCTTAAATGGCATAAGCTCTCTAGATCAATAAGAAAGATGCACTCTAGAGTTTTTCACACTGTGTGTGTGTAGTGGCACAATAGCGTGGTGGTGCTTCCTGTTAGATATGATCAATGCCCCACCCTCATTAGGTACTACCAATGATCCATGGTGCTCAAAGTTGTAAGGCCCCCATTATGAGGAGAAGCCAAGTGTGAGCCCGGACATTGGTGGAGTCCTGACTTGTATATCAGATGAGGTCTATGTGACCGGATGGCAAAAAGGTGACCATTGTGGGTCTAATCTTTGGGTTAGACGGAGTGGTTAAGCTGGTAGCAACTCGAGGCACATTGCATTGAGTTGCGTGGTAAGGGAGTTAAAAGGGGCCCCTATTGTGGGGTCCGGGGGCCGCGGAAGCGGCCCCTGGCTGGGGGGTCCCAGGGGGGCCAGCGGCCCCCCTGGCGGGGGTCCGGGGGCAGCGCCCCCGGCCCGATGGTAAAGGGAATATTCCCTGGAATATTCCCTGGCCGACTAGTGGAGGCTCATATGGTAGGTCGGTCAGCAGGCCGACCTAACGACCTTCGCGGGCTATAAAAGCTAAACCCCTTCGCAGCCATCACACACTCATCTTTCACCCAGTCAGAGTTGTTGTTCCAGCTAGCCTTAAGCTCTTCACCTATCTTCTGTCTAGATCGCCATCTAAGCTTCACTCAGTGGAAGCGCACGGGTGGACAGAGCCATCTTTGTATCAGTTGTTTGGAGTTAAAGAATTTACTGATTCTCCTCTTATCTGTTGTGTACTCTCTATCTCTTTCTCAGATTCTGTTCGCTGCGCCGTGTAATATTTTACATGGTATCAGAGCCCAGGGGGCTCTAGAGATCGGAGAGCGTGCAAGAGGCAAAGGCTTCAACAGCAAAGAGAAACGATGTCGACTCCGGGAAGCAGTTCTGGCGCATCAGGAAGCGGTGCAGGAGGTGGTGCTGCTGTACCGGCTATTCAAACACTGAGGATTCGTCCACCAACCTTCAGCGAAGGCAAGTTAGATGGTACAAACTACACCTTGTGGAAGTTCAAAATTACTACTATCCTTGATTCTTATGAGCTTCTGGAGACTGTGCTGGGGACTGACGCAGAACCACAGCCTACCCCCGACCCATCAAATCCTAGTGTGATGATTCCTCCGAATGCAGATCTTCTACGAGCTTGGAAACGAAGGAATGCAGATGCATTGTGTGCCTTAGTTACAAGCTGTTCTGACAGTGTTTTGACTCTGATTCAGCATACAACCAAAGCGTCAGAGGCTTGGAATGTACTAAGGAGTCAGTATGAAACACGAAACCAAACAAGGATTCAAAACTTGGAGAATCAACTAGCAGCGGAGAAGTTTGCTGAAGGAGAGACGGTTGAAGCATTCATCACTCGGATTAAGAATCTGCGCGACCAGATGGCTGGCGCTGGGATACAAAAGACTAGCGAAGAGCTAGCTCGGAGGTGTCTTCGGATTTGTCCACAAAAGTTTGATGGACTAGTAACTGCCCTTAATACTCAGGTGAGACCTCAAGCTTTGACTTTTGAGGAGTTTTGTGCATTATTAATGGAGGAGGAGTTGAGGCTGAAAGCCCGAGAAGGAAGCAACAATGGAGATGCTGCATTCTCTGCCAATGCAAAAGGCAAAGGTGTTTCCTCCACCAAAAATGATGGTGACAAAAAGAAAAAGGGCGGCAAGAAGAAGTTTCAAGGAGAGTGCTTCTACTGTAAGAAGAAAGGACATGCAATTGCAGATTGTCGTGTCAAGAAGGCAGATGAAAAGAATGGTACCCTTAAAACTAAAGGGAAAGAGACAGCCAATACGGCTGAAGCAGAGTTGGAATTATTCATGGCGACCATTGAGGAAGTGTGCTCCTCGGCGCAAGAAGAATCTACCACTGACTCTTGGGTGTTGGATAGTGGGGCCTCCCGTCACATGACCAACAAGAAAGGTCTATACAGTTCTATGCAGCCTCTACAAGAATCCATCACTGTGACGGTTGGAAATGATGCTAAATGCCCTGCTGCGGGCACAGGTACTATTTCTTTTGTTGCTGCAAATGGTGAAGTCAAAAAGCTTTCAAATGTGTTGTATGTTCCCGAAATCAGGAGAAATCTCTTATCAGTTGCTGCCATAACTGATCTTGGTCATGAAGTGAGGTTCAAGAAGACAGGTGCAGAAATTATTGATAGTGCTGGCACAATTGTTGGCAAAGGAGAAAGAAGGAACAACCTGTATGAGCTAAGTGCTCTTACAGCCACCGCTGGAGTGGGCACAAGTAAGCTTTGGCATGAAAGGTTTGGACACATCGGATTTGCAGTATTGAAGGAGATGCAAAAGCAAGGTATGGTTGCTCACCTACCTACAATAACTGAATTGAAGGAACCATGTGAAGCTTGTATGATGGGCAAGCAACAGAGAAAGGCATTTCCACAAGAAAGCAAGAATAGAGCACATGCTCCTCTAGAGTTGGTGCATGCTGACTTGTGTGGTAAGATGCCTACACAGGCCTTGGGGGGATCTTCTTATTTTATGTTGATTGTCGACGACTACAGTAGGAAGATGTGGGTGTACTTCCTTCGTGATAAGGCTCAAGCTTTTGGTAAGTTTAAAGAATGGCTAATACTTGTTGAGAATGAAACAGGGAAAAGTGTGAAGAAATTTAGAACAGATGGTGGTGGTGAGTTCAACTCAAAGGAGTTTGAAGGCTTTTGCAAGAGCAAAGGGATCAAGCGTCAATTGACGACGCCTCACACACCTCAGCAGAATGGTGTTGTGGAACGCAGGAATCGTACCATTGTGGAGATGGCAAGATGCATGCTAAAGGGCAAGGGATTGCCTAACCATTTTTGGGCTGAAGCTGTTAATACTGCAGTCTACATTCTAAATCGGAGCTACACAAAGGCTCTCAAGGGAAAAACACCTCATGAGGCTTACACTGGTAAGAAACCATCTGTTTCACATTTCAGAATTTTTGGATGTGAATGTTATGCACATGTTCCAGATGAGAAGAGAAACAAGTTACAACCAAAAAGCAGAAAATGTATCTTCTTGGGTTATAGTGATGAGCAGAAGGCTTACAAGTTATATGACCAAGAGGCAAAGAAGATCATCGCGAGCCGTGATGTGGTGTTCAAGGAGGAGCCGCATACAGTGGAGGAGGAGAAGGCAAGGTCTTCCACTTTATCATCAAGCGAAGAAGTAGTCCACTATGAACCTGTCCCGAGAGCTATCCCTATCCTTAAGGAGGAGGAAGCATCATCTTCAGATGATGAGGAAAAAGTTCACCAACCTGACATCACCCCACCGGAAAAGTCATTGCCGCGCTGGGTGAAGCAGCTCTATGACCACAATAATCCTAGGCCTGCATCTGTTGAGGAGAAGGCAGACGGACCAAGGAGGTCTCAGAGAATAGAGGAGCAAAGGAGGGCTTCTGCTCACATAGTCAACATGGCCTTGATGGTTGAGATTATGAGAGAAGTAAAGGAGCCAACTGACTTAGAAGAAGCACTTGCAGATCCATCATGGAAGGCTGCTATGCAGGCGGAGTATGACAGCATAATGAAGAATGACACTTGGGAGCTAGTGGATCGGCCAGCAAAGCGGAAGATTATTGGCACCAAGTGGATCTGGAAGGTAAAGTACAAGGCTGATGGTACCTTAGAAAAGTACAAAGCTAGACTGGTTGCCCAAGGATTTTCACAAGTTGAAGGGTTTGATTTTCAAGAGTCATTTGCCCCAACTGCCAGAATGACCACTATTCGCACGGTACTTGCAGTGGCTGCCCACAAGAAGTGGCCAGTGTACCAAATGGATGTTAAGTCAGCGTTCTTAAATGGTGACCTCAAGGAGGAGGTGTACGTGGCTCAGCCACCAGGGTTTGAGGCCCCCCATTCTGAGAACAAAGTGTGTAAACTGAAGAAGGCATTGTATGGGCTGAAACAAGCCCCCAGAGCATGGTACCAGCGGATAGATAGGTTCTTTTTAAACCTAAACTTCAAAAGATGTGCCTCAGATGCTAACTTGTATGTTTACAGGGATGGTAAAAAGTCTGCAGTGATTGTCCTATATGTGGACGACCTTCTTATTACAGGTGACTATGAAGATATGATCAACCAAACTCGAAAGGCTTTGAGTTTTGAGTTTGAAATGACAGACTTGGGCTTGCTGCACTATTGTTTGGGGATTGAAGTCTGGCAAGAGCCAGGAAAGATCTTCATCTCTCAGAAGAAGTATGCATGGGAGATCTTGAAGGCATTTGGTATGACCGAGTGCAAGGAGATAGCTACACCTATGGAGGTGAATGTAAAGTTATCCGTTGAGGATACATCAGCACTAGCAGACATTGGGAGGTATAGGAGGTTGGTCGGCAGTCTAATCTACTTGTGTAACACCAGACCAGATATCAGTTTTGCTGTTGGTGTTTTGAGCAGGTTCTCAAACAAACCTCATGAGAGTCATTGGAAGGCTGGGATGCGGGTGCTCAGATACTTGAAGAAAACTCTTGACTATGGTATCACATACAGTTTCGGAACTTCTCTTGTGGGGAACTGTGACTCAGATTGGGCAGGAGACATTGATTCCAGGAAGTCAGTTTCTGGTTATTGTTTCTCTTTGGGTTCAGGAATTTTCTCTTGGATTAGTAAGAAGCAACCAACAGTGGCATTGTCTTCTACCGAAGCAGAGTACAAGGCAGCTTGTTTTGCTGCATGTGAGGCCGTATGGTTGAGAAGGATTCTATGGCATATGGGAGTGCAGGATGAAGAACCAACTGTGCTGAGATGTGACAATCAGAGTTGCATCGCCATTGCCAAAAATCCAGTGTTTCATGCACGCACCAAACATATAGAGATCCAGTATCACTATGTGCGTGATTTGATGGAGGATGGGATAGTGGAATTGGTCTACTGTCCAACAGAGGAGAATGGAGCAGATATCTTCACCAAAGCACTTACGAAGGATCTGCTTCAAGTTCATCTTCAGAGACTCGGCATTGGGCCGAGGAGATAGTTCACCTATGGGTGGACATTGAGGGGGGGTGTTAGATATGATCAATGCCCCACCCTCATTAGGTACTACCAATGATCCATGGTGCTCAAAGTTGTAAGGCCCCCATTATGAGGAGAAGCCAAGTGTGAGCCCGGACATTGGTGGAGTCCTGACTTGTATATCAGATGAGGTCTATGTGACCGGATGGCAAAAAGGTGACCATTGTGGGTCTAATCTTTGGGTTAGACGGAGTGGTTAAGCTGGTAGCAACTCGAGGCACATTGCATTGAGTTGCGTGGTAAGGGAGTTAAAAGGGGCCCCTATTGTGGGGTCCGGGGGCCGCGGAAGCGGCCCCTGGCTGGGGGGTCCCAGGGGGGCCAGCGGCCCCCCTGGCGGGGGTCCGGGGGCAGCGCCCCCGGCCCGATGGTAAAGGGAATATTCCCTGGAATATTCCCTGGCCGACTAGTGGAGGCTCATATGGTAGGTCGGTCAGCAGGCCGACCTAACGACCTTCGCGGGCTATAAAAGCTAAACCCCTTCGCAGCCATCACACACTCATCTTTCACCCAGTCAGAGTTGTTGTTCCAGCTAGCCTTAAGCTCTTCACCTATCTTCTGTCTAGATCGCCATCTAAGCTTCACTCAGTGGAAGCGCACGGGTGGACAGAGCCATCTTTGTATCAGTTGTTTGGAGTTAAAGAATTTACTGATTCTCCTCTTATCTGTTGTGTACTCTCTATCTCTTTCTCAGATTCTGTTCGCTGCGCCGTGTAATATTTTACACTTCCACTTGAAGATTCTCAGTGGGTGTGGTAGGCTTGGATTGTGAGGTTTGAAGTTCAATCGATGATTTCTCATTAGGTTTTGTGGTGATGATCATCTTAGAGTCCTCAGGTAGGAGTTTTCTTGGTTACTCATGGACTCTTGGTTGAACTTTGGGTTGATAGAGCATTTGAGCACTCAAGGGTTGAGCACCCTCCCTTTTAGTTCTTCTCCTTCACTATTTTGGTTGACGCTATTGAAGCTTGGTTTTTGGGGCCTAAGATTGAAGATCATACATAGCATTTGCAAGTTTAGGCAGCCACAATGAGGTGTTACCCTCATAGTATCCTTGGGCTTGTAGTAGGACTTTTGGAACCCAACGTTACTCAATCACATGTAAACTATAGGAGCTTTGACTCCATTGTTTAGGCCTAGGGCATGAGGTATGGAAACTATGCATTCCCAAGGGTTGATGTTTGTGAAACTGTGGTCTACGCTTAGGAATCCACTTGAGTTTTTAGACTGTGGTTCCTTGATGCGGCTGAGAAGATACCATGAGAGCACATTAGGATGTACTACCCCCTCCTTAGGGTGGACACTGGGTTTAACTACCGTAGGCACTACAAGGTTTGGGACAACTGTGGTGCCCTTGCTGAAAGCTGTTACTATTCTAACATGATCAATTGACAATGTGGATGCACTACGAGTCATAGTCAACATAACAACAAACTTGTTTTTTGAATGCCTGTCCCAACAGTGTCTCCTTACCAAGACTTGGCTTGTTGGGTAATACGTAAAAAGCAATAGGTAGACTCTTAGTCTCGACACAAACCATAAGTTTGAACTCCCCCAAGAGTGGATAGGATTGCACCCAAATGGGCTCAATTTCACATTGCTTGGTTGCAATTGGGGTTGGCGGTCTAGTGTTCATGCATTAAGATATTGGGATTGTCTCCCTTGTCAATTAGTGCATCAAGGGTGTATGCCTTTACGGAGGTTATGGTGATCCGCACGTAGGTTGGTGCTATTGCTTCCTCATCTGCCTCCTCGCATTCTATGATGGTTGCAACCCTCACATTCCACGATGGTTCTATCATTGGAGGTTCATGAAGTGAATGTGATAGAGGGAAATACTTTCTTATGCGACTTCCATTGAAGAAACCTATGCCCTATACTTCTAGGGTTTCAAGTTCCACATTCTCTATTCTACTAACATTAGAACCTTGAAGGGTCCCAATCCCCTAAACTTCATTTTCTTCTTGTGTCCCTTGACGGAGTATGGCAAGACTAAATCTCCTTGCCCAAAGTCTCATTACTTGATATATTTGTCAAATCAACTCTTACGGCGTGCCTTTTCACAAATTAGAGCATGGGTTACAATGAGATGAGTCTTAGATAGGTGTTCTAGCTTCAAGAATTGATTTGTCCATGTTTCTTGGCCCTCCCATCCCTCTTGGAATGTTATTCTCAAGTTGGAAACAATGAATTCCACTGGAAAAATAGCTTCGGTTCCGTAGGTCAACTTGAATGGAGTCTATCATCTTGTGGCTATTTTGTAGGACATTTTATATGTCCATAAACTTGCCATGAGCTTATTATCCTAGTCATTGCATGAAGCACGAATGAATTTTGTTAGAATATCCACCAAGATCTTGTTTGTGGATTCAGCTTGACCATTGGCTTGCAGATAACATGGAGAGGACTTCTTGTGTGGATTATTAAGAAGGTGGATAACAAGTGAACGATCACTTCGTTGATGAAATGTGTGCCTTGGTCACTAACTAGCTCTATGGGGCAATCAAACAATGAGATTACTTACTCCTAGAGAAACTTGAATGTGGTTCTTGCATCATTTTTGTGAGTTGCTCGAGCTTTTGCCCACTTGATGAGATAGTTGATGGCAACAATGACGTATTTCATTTGAGAGTATTGAGCTATAGGGCTAATTGGGCCAATGAAATTGATTCTCTGGTTCTTGAATGGTTGGTGTGCAATCACTGGGGCTAACTCAATTTTGTCCTTATGAGTAGGAACTTTAGTTTGTTGGCACTCATCATAATGTTTTACAAACTTAGCTACATTGGGGAATAGCATTGGCCACCACAATTGGGACTGGAGCACCTTGCATGCAGTAGTGTTCCCATTAAAGTGCCCTCCAGATATTTTTCCATGTGCTTCTTTGAGCACATCATACATTTCGTGTTCGTAAACACACTTCCTTAAGAGTCCATCCTCTCCTACCTAATACAATTGACCTACAATCAACTAATAATGTTGAATCTTCAAGATTAGTCTTTTTAATCTAGCTTTCTCTATTGGTTATTCTGGTAGTCCATTCTCAAGTATGTGGACTATGTCATTGGCCCAATATGGTGTGAGATCTACTCTAAATAATTCTCATTTGTCGTTGGACATTTTAAAAATGTGGGCATCTGGTAGGTCATCATTCCCTGTCCAATGGCCTCTCTTGTGGTGGGTATGTGGGACATATGATCTACCATATAATGTTGTTTGTCCTTGAGTAAGACCACAAAGAAGTCAATTTCCAAAAGCAGAAGTAACCATGGAGCAATGCATCCCGTTGCACAAGGTTTATTCATAAGATAAAGCAGTGCTACTTTATAGTCCACAAATAAGGTGAAGGGTGTCACTAGAAGATTGTGTTTGAACTGCTTTACATCAAAAAACAAGGCTAACCCTTCTCTCTCCGTTTGGAGTAGTTCATTTCTATATTAGTGAGTTGTCTGCTCTAGCAAAACTCACTAGATAATCTAGGTTATGTTTGCCCAATTGGCACAACACTGCCCCCACAACAAATTTTGATGCATCAATGTGCAAGTGAAAGGCAATGGACCAATCAAGGGCTCTCAAGATGGGAGCTAAAGTTAGAGCCTACTTAAGCCTTTCATGGCCTATTGGCATTCTTTAGTCCACTCGAAGACTATGAGTAGGTTGTACAAGGGTCTAGCAACCAACGCATGGTTTATTATAAACTGCTGATAGTATCCTGTGTGGCCTAAGAAACATTGGACTACCCTAAAGTTAATCGGAGGAAGAAGATGTATAATTACCTTGACTTTGGAAAAGTCTATGACTATCCCATTCCTTGACACAACGTGCCCTAAGATGCAACCATAGTTTATCCAAAACTAGCACTTTAAGGGGTCCAGTGATGAGAGATTATGTTGTTGACACCGTTCAAAGACTATTCATAGCTTTTCCAAGTGCTCTCCCTAGTGGGTGTGGGTGCACAGGTCATTGATAAAGACTTCCAACCATTTCCTAAGCATGTCCTTGAAAATGGCACACATGAGGTGCTTGAAGGCAGTAGGAGCTTCGGAGCATTACTCAGTCCAAATGGCATGGCTATGTATTTAAACACCTCCCATTTGGTGGCAAATGCTATTTTCTGCATGTCATTTGGATGGACTTACACTTAATTATAGACTGAGAACCCACCCAAAAAGCTATTGGCTTCCTTTTCTACCATCTCTAGTATATGCTCCATGTATGGCAATGGATAATTATCTCTCTTGGTGGCCATGTTAACCTTCTTAAAGTTTACACACACTTTTATCTTCCCATTCTTTTTCATGACTATGACTATGGGTGACACCCAGGCTGTAGTATGTTGTATCTCGTAAATGAATCTGGCCTTCAATAGCTTATCAATCTTCTCTTTTATGGCATGTGCATGCTTAGGACTCATTGCATATGATTGTTGCTTGATTGGTATTGCATCAGGGGTCATGGGGATGTTGTGAGTCACGATACTCAGATCAATTTCCTTCAGCTCATCTAAGGACCATGCAAACACATCACCAAATTTCCTTGGGAGATTTATTGAGATCATGCTCTTCCTTCTTGGTTAGGTCATCTACTATGTACACGGGTCAATGCTTGTCCTTCCCCTCCACCAAGTTGACCTCCTTAACCTTGGCTGGTCCTCGATGGGTTCATTAGCTTGCCCTTTTGGTTTGGCCCCTACTAACACCACTATTCTATCACCCTTTTTGTACTTCGTAAAATGCTTGGGCAGGTCCTGTGGTTTCTTTTGTCATTCAACTTCCAAAGAATCTAACCGTTCCTTTTCTCCTAACTTAACCTTCTGCACCTCAAGTGGACTAGAAGATCCCCCATGGTGCATCAGGTCCCAGGTGGTCTAGGTATGTTAGGGTCACTATCAGAGCTTACTTGTGACTTGGAATTGTACTCATGATCCTCACTGAAAGAGGCTATCTCCCCTAGTGCTTGCAACTTTGAAGCTTACTCTACTCGAAATAATGTTGGGGTGCAAGGGCGAGCTAGTCCTACTTGCCCATAATCTATCACCTTGAGGCATTCTAGCCACAAGCAAAGGCACTACAAATTCTCACTTTTGTGTGAATCATCCTCGCAATCAGGATAGGTTGTGGGATAATCCTATGCCACCTAATGCATGAGAGTTTAAAGGTTTTTAGACAGCACTGCTGTAAGTGGAGGCTATGGCAGTGCCTCAAGAAAAATAATTATGCCTCCAAGAAAGGGAACAATTGTGTTTGCGTCTGGATTGTAGGAATGGACATCGTGTAGTCTTGGCAGTTTTAAGAATATTTAAGCCATGTGCAGGGTTGAAAACAAATATGTAGGATGGGCTGAAAAAGAGCTGAAGATATATGGCTTAATGATCGCGACTACTCAAGGATTGCAAAGGGCTTAGTTTTCTCTTGGCTTGTGGGAGGAATGAACAAAAGTTTCTATTATGAATTCTTAAGGGAGTGCTTAGAGCATATTGCTATTGTGAACTTAGGAAGTGGATCCAATATCTACCATTGGTAGAGTTTTCCTATAATGCTTCTACTAGCAAAGCATTAAAATGACACATTTTCAAGCATTTTATGGGCATGATTACTGTACTCCATTAATTTTTTCAAATCCTACCTTAAGGGTAGAAGCTTCCAAGAAATGCTTGAGGAAATGGATGAGTAGGTCAAGGCCATCAGACAAGACATTAGAGCCACCAAGGATAGGTAGAAAGCCTATGCAAATCTAAATAGACAAGAGCGACTCTTCAAGGAAGGAGATATGGTTTTTATTCGAGTATGACCCAGGAAGAGTTCCTTATCATTGGGAGAATTTAAGAAACTGAGTCCAAGGTATTGCAGGAACTATAGGATCCTCAAGTGCCTAAGGCCCAATGCCTACAAACTCCAACTCAGTGAGAACGTAAAGGTTCACAATGTATTTCATGTTAGCCGATTAAAGAAATATGTGTCTAATCCTAGCCATGTACTCAATGATCAACAAGTTGTAATTCCAAGCCAAGGAGTCCTTGAGATCTAGCCAGAAAGAAACTTGGACATTCAGGAAAAGAGATTGAGGAGTAAAACCCTTACAGAGTACCTTATCTATGTCAAGATTGTGGGAGAGAAGGAAGGAGTCTCACTTGTAGCTTTCTTGCTTGCACAATGGGGGAATACACACAGAGGTGGAGGCTGAAAACAATTTTCCTCTTCTTGTGTAAGCCAAAAGAACTCTCTTACAAAGAAATAGAAGAACCCTATATATGGGTCTCAAAACCAAACTCAAATAACTAAGGTGGCATACTAACTGAGCCACGAACTAGAGTAGATAAGGATAGCTGTCATCTAGCTATTATTCATGGGCGGTGTACCAACCGCATCTGCAACTAACATGTCCATGACATAAATGCACAACCGTCACCCTGGCATATCACGAGTGGAGCTCGATATCTCAACACTCCCCCTCGAGCTCAATCCCAATTCCTGCACACCAAGCAGGTCTCTGAACTTGCGCAGCTTCTCTGCGTGCCCAATGCCTTCGTGAACATGTCAGCTACCTGATCCTCTGTGCTGACATAAACTAGATCAATAAGACCTAGTAAAACCCTCTCTCGCACATAGTGATAATGCACCTCAATGTGCTTTGTTCTAGCATGATAGACTGGGTTATTTTCCAAGTGTATACTACTCATGTTGTCACAATAAATGACAACTGGCCCATCTGTAGACTGATGCATATCATAAAGTAGCTTATGCAACCAAGCTACCTCACATGCAGCCATTGTTGCACCCCTGTACTCAGCCTCTGTGCTCGACAAGGTAACTGTAGGCTGTTTCTTGCTGCTCCAAGTGACTACAGCACTCCCAAAAGAGAACACATATCAACTGGTAAATCGTCTATCAGAAATACTACCAGCCCAATCAGCATCAGTGTATCCATGCAACTGTATCTGAACCCCAGTCTCATAAAATAGTCCATACTGCAATGTGGACTTCACATACCTGAGTATGCGTCTAGCCGCATCCAAATGCGGTTTCCTTGGAGCCTGCATAAAATGACTTACCAATCCAACAACATAGCTCAAATCTGGCCTCGTAATAGTCATATAAATCAAGCTTCCTACTATGCGTCTGTACATAGTAGGGTCTTCTAGAAGCTCACCTGCATCTGCACTCAGCTTCACATTCTGCTCCAAAGGAACTGAAATAGGCTTACAGCCTGTCATCCCATATTTGGACAGCATGTCCAATCCATACTGCCTCTGCAAGAGCTGTATCCCACTTGGTGATCTAATCACCTCAATGCCCAAGAAATAACGTAGCTCTCCCAAATCCTTCATCTCAAACTTTTGCTTCAATAGCATTTTCACATGAAGGATATCTTCATCACTGTCACTTGTCATAATCAAATCATCAACATAAATGACAAGCAGCATAATACCTTTCTCTGTTTTTCTCACATAAAGTGAGAAATCTGCCTTGGAAATCTGAAAGCCAATAGTAACAAGATACTGTCCTATCTTGTCAGACCATGCTCTAGGTGCTTGCTTCAAGCCATACAAGGCTTTCTTCAACCTGCAAACAAACTCAGGATGAACATCATGCACATAACCTGGTGGCTGCTCCATATAGACCTCTTCTTGCAAATCACCATGCAAGAAGGCATTCTTTACATCCATCTGATGTAAAGACCATCCCTTTGATGCAGCCATAGCAATGACTGCTCTTACGGTTGCCATCCTTGCAACCGGATTGAATGTTTCTTCATAGTCAATGCCATATGTTTGTGCATACCCCTTGACTACTAATCTTGCCTTGTATCTGTTCACAGAACCATCTGCATTGTGCTTCACCTTATAAACCCACTTACAGCCAATTGCATTTTTACCTTTAGGCAAAGATACCAACTCCCATGTAGAATTTGCTTCCAAGGCATCCATTTCTTCATCCATGGCTTTCTCCCATTTTTCTTTTCCCATGGCTTGCTCAAAAGAAGTGGGTTCTGGTTCCTGTATCACTTTGACCATATATGCATAGTGAATGGCTGTAAATCCATCATATTTCAGCCTATCCACATGATACCTAGCTCTCGTAGACCTGCGCAAAGTAGGTTCACTCCCAGGTGCTCTCAAAACATCCCTGGTCTTCCTTACTCCAGGTGTAACAATAGAAGGAATACCCAACTCATCATCAATGCTCTGTTCTGAGCCACTGGATTCACCATCCACATAAGAGTGACCTGCATTCACATCAAACATGGGCTGATCTATCTTCTATTTTCCTTTTCGTGATACCTGCATACCACTATCTGCATTGCTTTGAGAAGATTCTCCTGATCTCAATCTGCCTGTCCATGGCGAAGAATGTGAACCAGTGCTAGAGGACGCTCCAGGTCCACTAATATTTTGTGACTGCTGCTGTGAATTCTGTGCAGCATTACCATTTTGTGCATCTACATCATCAATGACATTTACTGGTTTATACCAGCTACTCATCTCATCAAAAACAACATCTCTGCTCATTGTAAACTTACGAGTAGAAGGGTTATAGCATCTATACCCTTTTTGCTGCAGAGAGTAACCAATAAAGATGCACTTCTCAGCTTTTGGATCCAACTTGGATCTCAACTCATCTGGCACATGTACATAGGCAATGCAACCAAAAATTTTCAAATGAGAAATATCTGGTTTCCTACCAGTATACCTCTCCTCTGGAGTCATTCCATGTATTGCTGTAGTGGGAGTCCTGTTCATTATGTAGACTGCTGTAGCAACTGCTTCAGCCCAATAAAAATCTGGCAAGTCTTTTTCATTGAGCATGGCACGAGATACCTCTCCAATATGCCTGTTTTTCCTTTCTGCAATTCCATTTTGTTGTGGGGTATAACTGCATGAATATTGTTGCTTTATGCCATGCTCCTGCAGGAACCTTGCAAACTCATTTGAGAGGTACTCTCCCCCTCCATCTGACCTTAGGCATTTTATCTGCAGGCCTGTTTCTTTTTCAACCATAGCTTTAAGAGTTTTGAAATGCCCAAAAACTTCACTTTTCTTTTTCATAAAATACACCCAAACTTTTCTGCTATAGTCATCAATAAAAGTGACAAAATAATGACAGCCTCCAAGAGATGCAGCTTTAGTAGTCCACACATCAGAGTGGATTAATTCCAATGGCTTCTCACTCTCTTGAACATGTCTAGGCAATGGTTTCCTTGCCTGTTTTCCAAACTGACAGGCTTCACATACCTTATGCATTTCTGCAACCTTGAATTTGGGCAATCCTGTAACAATATTTTGGGCATGCATTGATTTAAGTCGCTGTACATTAACATGACCAATGCCTTCATGCCAGATATCAATATCTGCAACTACAGCGGTCCCATGTGCAAACATTGCTGCACTCAATTCAGACATGTCTGCATCCAATGTAAACATTCTACCCTTCTTCTTTCCTTTTGCTATCAAGCGACCTTTATTTTTCATATCCTCAACAAAGCATCCATGAGGATTAAATCTAACCTGCAAGCCCTGCTCAACCATTTGACCAACAGAAACCAGATTCTTGGTGATATTCGGGACATGAAATACATCGGACATGTATTTCTTTTTCCCATCCTGCATAGACAAAGGAATTTTTCCAATCTGCACAATAGGATGTGCAGTATCATTACCAGTCTCCACAAATCCTAGTTTTTCCATTTTCCTTGCATCCTCCATCCATTCTGCATGACCTGTCATGTGGTTTGATGCACCTGAGTCAACATACCACACATCATTGCTTTCTTCTGCACTTGTCATAGAATTGTTCATGTGCTGCACCATAAACAAATGCTCATTTCTGTCATCACCCTGTCTACTGGAAGATGCATAATTTCCTTGTTGCAGTTTTCCATTCATGATGTCATTCTGCTTTTTATAGAAGTCTTTAGCCATATGACCCATTTTACCACAGTAGTAGCATTCAACATTACTGTTTGCATTTTGGCCTCTTTGCCATCCACCACGACCTCTTTGGCTCCCCCTGCCTCTAGAGTTACCATGTCCTCCTCCATAGGATAGGTTTTCTTGAGTTTGCTGCATATTCTGATTTCTACCACGGCCTCCAGATCGGCCTCCTCTACCTCTGCCTCTACCTCTTCCAGCATTTGAGTAGAAGACAGCTTCTTTTGAAGTTCCTCCTAAAGAAGATGCACCACCATTTCTCTACTCCTCAGAAATTAGAAGAGCAATCAACTCCTCAAAATCAGGAAATCTTTCACGGACGGAAATGGATGTTCGGAACTGTGCATAATCCTTTCCTAGACCATTCAAGGTCACAGAAACTAAATCATCATCTTCCACTGGCGACCCAATGAAAGCAAGTGCATCTGCAATCTTCTTCACCTTCATGTGGTAGTCATTGATGCTCATATTTTCTCTTTGCACATTATGCAACTCTTGCTTGAGCTGCATTTTCCTGGCTTGCGTATTTGTGCTATACATTTTTGACAAAGTATCCCATGCCTCCTTTGGCGTACTTGCATCCTGAATATGCACAATCATAGAGTCTGAAATGCTGATAGACAGCTAGTACATAACTTTCCTGGCTCTCTCATGCCATGCTTTAAATGCCTGCATTTGCTGTTGATTGGGAACATCAGGAAGAACTGGTTCTTCTTCATTTCCTGCAACAAATTCCCAATATCCTTTTCCCATAAGAAAATTCGTCATTCTAAACTTCCATGCTTGGAAGTTGTTCTTGTCAAGCTTTTCAGTGACAATCTGTGAGAGAGAATCGGACGCCATTACAGAACACTGCAAAAAATTCTATCACTGCAAAGAACACAGCTTCACCCTCACAAGGGCAAATCTGCAAAACTGGCGAAAGTGGTATTTGACCACATAGTCACTTCCTAGTGACGATTTTGGATAAATAGGAACCAAGGATGATTCTGTAACTCCCAATGTCTCTGCACACAAGCATACGATGCAATTTCTGTGGTAACTTTTCACCGACCTGTAGAACAGTGGTCACACAGCATAAAACTGGGCTTTTTCCTGAGTGCGTGCAGAAAACTTCCGCCTCCAAAACAGGCCCCGAAATGGCCTCAAATAAAAAAAACAGGGTTGCCAAGGGCTAAAGCCCTTTCCCCGCAGCATATACTACTCTCTTGCTTCATCGCGAAGGGCGTCTCAACCTGAGACAATGCACTCTTGCAATTTCCGGCTGTGCTACCTGCAGAGATCTGCTCCCAAAACAGAAAATGAAAGCAACACTGCTCCTCTTACCAGAACACCACGAGCTTGGCTTGCTTTCTTGAGCTCCTTACCACGAACAAGGCTCTGATACCATGTCAAGATTGTGGGAGAGAAGGAAGGAGTCTCACTTGTAGCTTTCTTGCTTGCACAATGGGGGAATACACACAGAGGTGGAGGCTGAAAACAGTTTTCCTCTTCTTAGTTGTATAAGCCAAAAGAACTCTCTTACAAAGAAATAGAAGAACCCTATATATGGGTCTCAAAACCAAACTCAAATAACTAAGGTGGCATACTAACTGAGCCACGAACTAGAGTAGATAAGGATAGCTTTCATCTAGCTATTATTCATGGGCGGTGTACCAACCGCATCTGCAACTAACATGTCGGTGACATAAATGCACAACGGTCACCCTGGCATATCACGAGTGGAGCTCGATATCTCAACAATCTAGTGGAAGGACTATCCAAAAGAAGTTGCCACATGGATTGATGAGAGTACTCTCAACCAACAATACCCCCAATTCCTTTTGAGCTGAGGACATCTCAATTCATTAAGGGGGGAAGGATGTAATATCTCCTGTGGTCTATGAGACCCCCCCTTTTTTTAACAAATTTAAATGAAATTTTTTTACATCCCCCTTCCAATGCCGCCAATTGGCGGAGGGAGGGGGGAGCTGAACGTGTAGTGGATGTAGGTAAAGGAAAAGATGTGACGGCAAGGAGGAGATGACATGGTGGCGGTGGAGCTGCCAAGGATCATAGCGGCATCAATGAAGATGAGGATGGCAACAAATTTGATAAGGGAGGGGCACACTATTGAGATTTTTGCAATCACACCTACTTACCCTCTTTGTATGGAGCAGTGTGGGCTCAGGACAAGAATCCCATAAGCACAGTAGGAGGATGTGCTACCTAGACTTTCCTATAAAGCATTTTACTTGCTTGTCATTTTTATATGATATGAATGCAATGTCATTTTTATGTTGCTCTTTAGTATAGCATACCTAATGATTATCATTTGCTATTGAGTAAAGGTTCTTGGTCTCTATCATGTCAGTGTCTTCATGTGTCTAGTCAAAGTCTATGAGCCACCATAGTTGTCATGCTCTAGATCCCGTGTTTTTACATGGTATCAGAGTGTAATTGAGCATGGCTTAGCATGTCTCAGGTCCTCTCTCTGCTCTCTCAGTTCTGCTCCATCATTGCCTAGCTCAAGGCTAACTCATGACTTCATATTCAGTTCCATTCCCACCTTCAGCTTCACTCAAACTTCTTATCTGCCATAGCCAAACAACACATAGCTCTAATTGAGCTCTTGGATCTTGCAATAGAGGCATTATATCTACACCCTTTATTCTAAGAAATTGTCCCTAATTCAAGGCGCTTCATCCTGTCACAGAAATTGTCCACATTAGGCAACATTGTCGTTTTCTTAGCTCACTGCCTCATTCTGCACATGTCTGTGTATGTAAAATGGCATGCTCTCTGCGCTGTGCAATCTGGCAAGGCATCATGGGGCTTTGGTAGCCTATTTACCAAGCTTCATTTCTATATAAAAAGTTTTGGAAATGATGCACTAGGGCTCCTACAATATGTGAAAAACCAGGATGCCCTGCAAACCCTAACTATGACTGCCATAGCCAAGAACTCAAAGCATCCTAACATTCAAACCAAGCCTTTGCCACTCAGATCCACTGAATCTGAAGTTGTGTAGCACTTTGTTCAACATCAAATCAAGGAGGGGAGATTTTTAAGGTCATTCCTTCGAGCCACAAGCATCAGTATCTCTTGATATACTATTCATCTAGTGTCTTTTGGCACTTGTGCTTATCAAGTACACTCAAGATCAAGTCTTCTACTACTAAAATCGAAGAATTTTGAAGTTGATTTGTTGCTGATCCTCCAACTCCAGCATGGGCAAGGACTCTATGATAGTTCACTTCAAAGGGGTCCAACTCCACACCTGGCAGACCCGCATCAAGCTTATCCTAAGGAAGAAGGGTCTTTGGGCCATCACTAGTGGCAAAGAGAAGAAGCCTCATGATGCGGACCTCACAGCCACTTGGCAAAAGAATGATGATAAGGCTCAAGCCATTATCAGACTGAATCTAGATGACAGCTATATCCACCATGTGGATAACTATGACACTTCATAGGATACATGGAAGAGACTTAACACTTTATTTGGTGCACAGTCTAAGTCATTAAAGTATGGTCTCTTGATTGAATTTTTCATGCTTGAAATGAAGTTCAATACATCACTTGCCACACATCTAAATTACATGGAAGGACTTCTAACCCAGCTTGCAAGAATCAACATTAAAATGGAGGAAGACGTTTGCATTGGTGTTCTACTCAAAAGTTTACCTCCTGAATATAATAATGTGTCAACAAATCTAATCAATATGCCAAACCCTGAGCTTGTTGATATCCAAGCATCGCTATTAGAGGAGAAAAAGAAGCTAAAAACTAAGAAAGAACCAAGCACCTCTAGAGATGAACAAGCATTATATGTTGGCAACAGGTACAAAGGCAAGAAGGACCAACTTTTCTGTGACTTTTGCAAAAGGACTGGACACACTGAGAAGTTCTGCCACTCCAAAAAGAGGTCCCAAAAGGCCTATCTAGTTGTTGTTAAAGAAGAAGAACATGGAGCAAAAGAAGAAGAAGACCACCAGGATAAGGACAATAAACCTCATCAATCCTTCTATTCGGATAGACTTTTTTAGCCTTATATTGCCTAGCCCTAATGCTTCAGACATAAACTTGTAAACTCCTCATGTATCCTTGTACTACAACCTCTGTACACTTTGTGAGGCCTTTGATATAGCCTCTGGATGTCCACCATGTTTGTGGTACCCACACTTAGACTTTTCTACAATAGCCTCTGGTGTTTTTCCATGTTTATAGTGTGCCCACACTTTTCAGGTGTTGCTCTCACTAAAGCCTCTACACACTTTGTACTTCTAGTTGTGATTGAGGAGGGGTGTTGAGATTTCTACAATCACACCTACTTACCCTCTTTGTATGGAGCAGTGTGGGCTCAGGACAAGAATCACATAAGCACAATAGGAGGATATGCTACCTAGACTTTCCTATAAAGCATTGTACTTGCTTGTCATTTTTATATGAGATGAATGCAATGTCATTGTCATGTTGCTCTTCAGTATAGCATACCTGATGATTGTCATTTGCTCTTGAATAAAGGTTCTTGGTCTCTATCATGTCAGTGTCTTAATGTGTCTAGTCAAAGTCTATGAGCCACCATAGTTGCCATGCTCTAGATCCCATGCTTTTACACACAGGTGTGCCACCTCCAAACCCCCCTCCCCCCCCCACTATTCCTTCCCTTTGCTTAACTAGTCGCATGGCGGTAGGCAATCTGGGGTCCTGTGAAGTTAAGGACCCCTTATCACATTGTTCTCCCCCCCAATTAATACCCATCTTCCCCATATAGAATCCCCTCCTTAATCAAGGGATAACACGCTATTCTCCTCCCCCTTGGTGCCAATTTGTGAAGGGGAGAGAGAGAGAGAGAGAGAGAGAGAGAGAGGAGTGCTCAAGGAAATCTCCCTTTGCCCCTCTCTTGAAAAGACGATACAAGTTCTCTCCCTTCCTCGTGATTCCCCTAAACTCTCTATCAAGTACCCCTCTATCTGGCAAAAGGTTGCGGAAGTCAAGCAAAGCATAGGAAACTCTAGAACAAGGGAGTGCTTCGAGAGAGGTCAAGGCCGCATCCCAAGCTCCGAAATGGCCCCAAAGCACAAACTCTCCCAAGTAACCAAAAAGGTCACAATCACGGAAGGAGGATCGGGCAAAGATGCCATTGCTAACACGAATGAGTTATCGGGTATAAATGATTATTTGACACTGCAAAACCAGGTACCGTTACAATGTCTAGTCCTATGAATGGCATAGTAAAGCATAGTCATCATTAGAAAGAAATCATACTTTTGCATTGCGTAATTTGCATAACTGGAAAGGTAGTTGTAAAGGCTTGAATCAAGTTCATGATGATCATGATTTTCCACGAATCGATTAAGCATCTATGGGTTGTTGCAATACTAAGTTGATTATTAGACATGAATTTTTGCGAGTACATCTTAGGTTACCAATATGTATATAAATATGCAAGACCGTGTAAGACGATGGCATCCTATAAACCATTAGAGAGATGTGGCTTGCATTTGCATTAGGCATAAGGAATTCATGTACCTTGCACAAAAAAAGAGAGGTCACAATTTATGATTTGCATGAGTTCATTGAAATGAATAGAAGCTCCACATTGCATCATCAACTCAAGAAAGACTTACATCTAGACTTGTGTGGCATTGTGGATAGTTTTGATTGCACTACATGATAGGGGTTCATCCTTAAAGATAGACTCAAGATGCACATGTAAATTGTTAAGCTTAATTGCAAGAGGCATCCCAATAAGTGAAACCCTGGATGATAAGCAAGCCTAGGGTTTAATTGTAAATAAGTCAAATTATTGTTACGATCATAGGTTGACTTAGAGTCAAGTAAACATGCTCATTGGTCTCTATCCTAGCAACTAGCCACCATAAGTTGGACAACACCTTTAGAGCTATCATTTTTAACCATGATACAACTCGTTAAGGATTGCAAAGGGCTTAGTTTTCTCTTGGCATGCGGGAGGAACGAACAAAAGTTTCTGTTACAAAATCTTAAGGGAGTGAAACCCTAGGCTAAACTTAGAAGCTCCGATAAGGTTCTAAGGAGAAAAATGGTTACCAAATAACCAACTAAAACCCTAGATTGAATTATTTAAGACCTCTGATCCCAAGACAAGAACCCTGGACCAAAGTCAAGCAAATTAGGGCAACTACCATCTGGATATAAGTCTAATAGCATAATTGCTCGCTCCTATCACATAGGAATGAGGTCAGAATGAGGGTATTCTCTATCCCTCAGAAGGTCATGGCAATTGACACCAAGGCAAGAAAGACCCAAGAAGGGTGAATGCAAAGCGTTCAAAAATAGGAACTCTACCTTAGCGGATGTCCTAAGCACTCGCCTTCATTATTATCTGTGCTTGTAAATTTAGGAACACCGTCTGTGTGAAAGGATTGTATGACCCAAGCTCACAAAAGAAATTTGAATAATGAATCGGGTTGAATTCATGGAGGGTGCACCAAACCACTCCTAGATGGATGCTTCGGCTTGGATATCCCTGCGTAAAGTAGGATGTCCATGACCCGATGCTAGAATGCTGTCAGGAGACCTTGATGACTAGGGACCCAAGTTTCAGGTCGATTCTAGTGGGTTTGGTTGTGAACGTTCCTTTGCGAGGTGGACTCGAGAAACCCTAGGCGATAAACCTCATAACATTCCATGGGAGTACTGGGCGGCATTGATTAGATTAGTCTCTCGATGGACCGCTTAAAATGTGCCTAGACAATCGCTAGGCGGACACGTTACATTGAATGAGTTGGATACTGAGCATGAACATGAGAATATGGAAGAAGAAGAGGTAGAAGATGAAGACATTGAGATGACAAAGAATACTTCTTCTAACACCGCAGATCCATAAGACTTTGGCACATGCCAGAGGATCTGCAGGTTACAAGGGGGTGGATGTCGTGCCGCTACACGCATAGAGTGTGAAAAACTCTAGAGTGTGGCTTTGTTATTGATCTACAGAGCTAATGCCATTTTAGACATTAGTGTTAGTGACCATGATAAAAAATATTAGAATTTTGGACAAGTTTTAGCCAGTTTTTTATATTTGAGATATTATTGCTTGTAAAAATCCATAAAACTATAGATAACTTCTAGATTAGGATGACATGTAAAAAAAAGCATGTAGCTTTCAGCCATTTTTGGAGGATTTTATGTAAAAAGAAGAATTGACAAAATCGTGTGATGCGCAATCGTAGTTTTCACGCAGTGAACAACACTCTGAAGAAGTGGGAGATAAAGGAGTGATATGGGAGAATTTTGGCCAATTGTGCTAGTATTTTACCCCCCTTTCAAAGCCAATGGAAGCATCAAATTGGTCATCTGAGCAGCATAGAGGAATGTATTATTTTGTGCACATTTTTTTCTACAATAGATTTATCTTTTCATAATACAGAAATAAATTGACAGGCTTCACCTCTGTGAGTATTCTTCTACATCTTATGTTTCTTTCAACCCCTTGTCTTCTATCTACCCCTCTCCTTGAATCTCCCTTCACCCTGCTATCTCTTACCCCTGTAGTAGACTTTCGACCCCAAATGCTCCGATAACGCATCAACTTTTTGTGTTCAACTAAACCCAAACCACTAGCACACCTTAAGCCACCAGAGCCACCACAATGATCCATTCTTGAGGTGGAATCTAGTATGGCCAACCATGGACAAAAGGAATGACTTGGCTATGTATGTTGGATTCAACTTTGACACTATTTTCTAGAAGTTATGAACATATAGACCTAGGCCTACTTGATGAACCCATAGCAAACATGTTCAGATTCAAAGAGGCAGATAGATGACAGACAGAGTGAAGCAACAAGCTTCCTCTCTCACACTCTATTATTCATACCACACTCAAAAATAGTGAAAGATACAACCTACGGTCATAAGACCATTCACACCAAAGGCACCAACTTATTTAATGTATCTAACTACTGTGGCTAGACTAGCTGTGTCCAGCTCATGTCGGTCAACACACACTAAATGAGCTTGATATTCTAACACTCCCCCTCAAGCTCAAGACATCATATGTACTCCAAGTAGCTGTCTAAAACCACAGAACTTATCTTTACCCAGAGACTTGGTAAAGATATCTGCTACCTGCTCATCAGTCCTCACATGCATAAGATCAACCTTTCCTGCAAGGACCATCTCACGAATAAAGTGGTAGTGTACCTCTATGTGTTTTGTCCTGGCATGGTAAACTGGATTCATGGCCAAGAGTACACTACTCAGATTATCACATAACAGTTTCACTGGAGCATCAACCTGAATATCCAAGTCAGCCATAAGCTTGAGCAGCCAAGCAATCTCACATGCTGCCAATGCAGCCCCCCTGTACTCTGCCTCAGTACTAGATAAAGCAACCGTAGGCTGCTTCTTGCTGCTCCAACTGATCATGCCGCTACCAAAGCCAAAGGCATAGCCACTCGTAGATCGTCTGTCAGTTGAGCATCCTGCCCAATCTGCATCTGTGTATCCAATCAGTATCAAGGGCTTATCTCTGACATAGAACAGCCCATAGTCTACAGTGGACTTAACATACCTCATGATGCGTCTAACTGCATCCAAGTGCGGCTTTCTCGGCTTTTGCATAAACTGGCTTATCAGCCCTACTGCATAGATCAAGTCAGGCCTAGTGATGGTCAAGTAAATCAGACTGCCGACCATCTGCCTGTACATAGTCACATCTTCTACTTCAGCCCCAGTGTTCATGTCTAGCTTTACATTCTGGTCCAGAGGTGTATCTAGTGGTTTGCATTCAGCCATGCCATACTTCTTAAGCATTTCCATGGCATAGTGCTTCTGCATCAGCCATAAGCCATTTTCAGCTGGTACGACCTCAATACCCAAGAAATACTTCAGATCTCCCAGATCTTTCATGTCAAATTCAGATTTCAGCATCTTCATAGCATGCTGAATTCCCATGTCATCATTTCTAGTGATTATCAGGTCATCAACATATATGACCAGCACTACCAAGCCACTGTCAGTCTTCTTTGTAAACAGACTGTGATCAGCCCTGCCAACAACAAATCCAAGACTCTCCAAGTAACTGCTGATCCTAGCATGCCAGGCTCTCGGAGCCTGCTTCAGCCCATACAGTGCCTTTTTCAGCCTGCACACATAATGCTGAAAATCAGGGTGCTCATACCCTTCCGGCTGAACCATGTATACATCCTCTATTAAATCACCATTGAGGAATGCATTCTTAACATCCATCTGCTGCAATTTCCAGCCTTTTGCAGCAGCCAAGGCAATAATAGTTCGTATGGTTGCCATTTTTGCAACCGGGCTGAATGTTTCATCATAATCCAAGCCATACTGCTGAGCATATCCTTTAGCGACCAGCCTTGCTTTGTACCTTTCTACACTGCCATCAGACTTACATTTGATTTTATAAACCCATTTGCAGCCAACAGGCTTTTTTCCTTCAGGCAGTGGTACCAAATCCCAAGTCTGATTTTCAGCCAAGGCTTTCATCTCTTCGTCCATAGCCATACACCAGTTTTCATCCTTTGCTGCTTCAGCATAAGTACCTGGTTCTTTGATCTCCATCACTTTTGTCATGTATGCATAATGCTTTGCAGAATAACCAGAGTACGTCAACCTGTCAACAGGGTATCTGACCCTCTGCGATCGTCTAGGCTGTGGTGCACTACTCGATTCACCTCTCTCATGAGGCGGAATGTACCTGTTCTGCCTCGTGCCAGGCGTATAGATAGTCGGAATACCAAGTTCGCTGTCTAAAGTATCACTAGACTCATAGCCCGAAGTCATTCTGCCAGGTGTCATCATACCATCCTCACTAACTTTCTCTTTTCCTTTGCTGTCCAAGACATCATGTCTCCCCCTCACTGACATACCCGTGTCAGTGGACGGTGAGCTCCTCAATCTCCCTGTCCATGGGGATACTGTCTGACTGATAGGTCCTGTCATAGCAGTGCTCTGCTGCATATCAACTGTAGAGACATGAGTGGAAGGCAAATCGGATGGCACTGCAACTGGTGAGACATACCAAGAGCCCAGCTCATCAAAGATGACATCCCTGCTTACCAAAGTCTCCCTGGTAGAGGGATCATAACATTTGTATGCCTTCTTCTCCTGCGAGTATCCAATGAACACACTCTTATGCGCTTTGGGATCCAACTTTTTCCTTTTCTCATCTGGAATGTGCACATAAGCAAGGCAGCCAAAGACCTTCATGTGTCTTACATCCGGCTTATAGCCATAGAGCCTCTCAAACGGTGTCATGTCATGAATGCCTGCAGTGGGAGTCCTGTTCAGAATATATGCGGCTCTCACAACAGCCTCTGCCCAATAGTAAAGCGGCATATGCTTCTCATTCATCATGGCCCTAGCAGCTTCCATCAGAACCCTGTTCTTCCTTTCAGCTACTCCGTTTTGCTGCGGAGTCTAGCTGCAGGTTAGCTGCCTACGAATGCCATTTTCAGCCAAAAAATCAGCAAATTCATTGGAGACATACTCCCCACCGCTATCAGATCTCAAGCAAGAGATGTAACACTCAAATTCCTTCTCAACCTGTGCCTTAAATTTCTGAAAAACAACAAAGACCTCATCTTTTGTTTTCAATATGTAAAGCCAGGTATATCGACTGTAGTCATCAATGAAGGATACATAGTATCTGGAACCCCCCATAGATGCATTATGAGCTGGTCCCCAAACATCAGAGTGCACTAACTGCAGTGGTCGTGTACTCTGTCTTACATGCCTGACAAACGGCAATCGTGACTGCTTACCAAACTGGCAAGCCTCGCAGACATGACCAATATCTGAATATTGGAATCTAGGTAGCCCTGTTACCAGCTGCTTCTTCTGCATGGTCTGCAGCCTCTGCAAATTGACATGCCCCACTCTCTTGTGCCAAATCTCTAAGTCCCTGATAGTGCCAGAACCCTGAGCAAACATAGCAGAATTCAGCTCTGGCAGTGTAGCATCAAGAGTGAACATTCTTCCATTTCTGTGGCCTTTCGCGATCAACTTGCATCCATTGCCAAACTCTTCAATAAAGCAGCCATGCTTATTGAAGCGAACTTGCAAGTTCTGCTCTGTCATTTGGCCCACAGACAATAGGTTCTTCGTAATCGAAGGAACATGCAAAACATCATGAAGATTCTTCTTCCTGCCATCATGTACAACCAGAGGCACTTTGCCTTTATGCTCAATGCTATGTTGCGTGTCATCACCTGTGCATACATAGCCATGCTTTTCAGCCACCATATCCGTGAACCAATCACCATGAGGGGTCATGTGATTCGACGCCCCCGAGTCAATGTACCACACTGCATCATCAGATGATTTTTCAGCAGCCTTATCTTTGACATATTGCATGGCAAACAGTCTATCACCAGAGTCATCTGCCTGACTGGACGTAGCATAATGTCCATGCTGCTTGCCCTTCTGATTTCCCTGCTTCTTCCAGCAATCCTTTGCAATATGCCCATACTTTCCGCAGTAGTGACAATCCTTGTCCTTATTTGGATTGTCTGACTGACGCTGCTGCTGCCATGAGCCTCTGCCACGGGAGTTCGATCTCCCCCTGCCTCGAAAGTTGCCACTACCTCTTGCATTTGATGACTGCTGATTGCTATTACTATAGGATGCATTCTGCTGGCCTCCTCTGCCAGATCCATAGCCTCTACCACGGCTACCACGACCACGCTGATTCGAATAAAAAACTGCATCCTTATTCTTAGAGCTGCTTGACCCTGTAGCTAAGCCAAGCTTCACCTCTTCATGAATCAATAATGCAACCAGCTCATTAAAATCAGGCATCTCAGCCCGCACAGATACTGAAGTGTCAAAAGACTTATACTCCAGACCCAAGCCATTTAAGGTCACTGCAACCATATCCTCATCTTCTACCTGTGAGCCAACAGATGCGAGCTGATCTGCTAAGGTTTTAATCTCCGTGACATAGTCCTGTATGGATCTGTTCCTCCTCTCTATGTTGTTGAATTTTTGCTTCAGTTGTATCTTCCTGGCACTCGTAGTTGTGCCATAGTACCTGACCAATATGTTCCATGCATCTGCTGGGGATTTACAGTTCATGATCTGCATCACCATAGCATCCGAGATACATAATGACAGCCAATGTAAAACTCTGCGATCTCTTTCCGTCCAAGCTCGATGCGCTCGTCTTTGATCAGCTGTAGGATTCCTATCTGGAACTTCAGGTTCAGCCTCAACACCTATCACTAAGTCCCAGTATCCTTTGCCTATCAGAAAGTTCTCCATGCGGAACTTCCATATTGCATAATTGTTGCTATCAAGCTTTTCTCCCACAATCTGGGTTACATTATCCGTTCTATCAGCATTTGCCATGTTGCAGACCTTGCCTGACTACCTGCAAACCAAGATTTTCTTAACAGTTCAACTTCAGCCCGGAACTGTTTATGACAGTTTTCTGCAATTAATTGCAGGAAAAAAAACCAGTAAATTTCAGTCAAATATCAGCCCAAACAACGTCCCAATCGGTTGATCCAACTCATAAAGACAATTGCCAATACATATGCCTGATGTTCGGTTCAGATTTAACTCCTGCAGATCCACTGCCAGGTTCCAAAAGCATGCAGTCCAAACCTGTAAACTGCAATTACAGCAGCCTTTCCAAAGTCAAACTCCACCTGGATACATGTAATGCATGTTCCAAAGCTGCTAAATTGACTCCTGGTACATATGCCACTTCAGACATAAGCATAGAGACATCAGCCAGTGTATTCTTAACAAGTGCCAATGCTAACAGTTTATGTAAAGATTGCAGTCAATAAACCAGCATAACCCGCTTCAACTAGCTCAAAAAAGTCCTTAAATCAGACCATACATTTGTTTCAGTATGTCACCGTCAGTACATGACTATGTAGTGACAATACCCTGTCTATATCTGACAAGCAAGTCAACCAAAAATGTCTGCAATTTATATTCATCCCAAGAAGACAAGATTTCTTTTATTTCAGCTGCAAACTTCCAGTATTCAGTGGCTTTTGATGCTCCTCTCAACCCAAGACAATTCTAACATGCATATGACAGTATATATGTCTTTCAGATGTCTGCATCTGTCACTCTGTGCTTCAGTAGAAAGCAAAATGCTTACTGCCCACAATCCAAGACAGTTTCCAGCCACAAAAGAAGCTTCAGATCTGTGTATTTCAGCCACCAAACTCAGCTTGCAATTGATCAAGACAAGTACATGTAGCCTCCAGCATGTACCTATACTTCACAGGTGCTTCTGGGCATACTCAAGAGCTTCCAATGCTCTTCAAAGTGTTGTAGACTCCATGTATGCTGTGTATACAGCAGTGCAGACAATTTACACAGTTCTGCCCACTCTGTTTCAGCTCATATCAGAGCTCAACCACAAGTAGTTACTCCATGTACTTCACAAAGACCTTTTTCAATAGCCATACATGCTTCTCATGACCCATTTATGGTCACCAGTGATTGCAGTAGACAGTGCAGGCCTTCAGCCCAAACAGGCGCAATCACGCTGATTACAGACCTCTATTTCCAGTTCCTGCTAATGAAGATGATGATGGTGATGTTGATGCCACACCCAAATGCACTCTAACCAGCCTCCTCAGGGCTCTCAAGAAGCCACAAGCTCTGATCTTGACCCTGGAGTGTGTAATGAACAAATGCCTACCTGCAGTCCACAATGGCAGCCTGTCTGCACAAAAGAAACATGAGTCTTCACTTCTTGGAAGTAGATCTTCACTTTCTCCAACTCTCAGAGATCCACCAAGCCCTGCTCTGATACCATGTTTAGATTCAAAGAGGCAGATAGATGACAGACAGAGTGAAGCAACAAGCTTCCTCTCTCACACTCTATTATTCATACCACACTCAAAAATAGTGAAAGATACAACCTACGGTCATAAGACCATTCACACCAAAGGCACCGACTTATTTAATGTATCTAACTACTGTGGCTAGACTAGCTGTGTCCAGCTCATGTCGGTCAACACACACTAAATGAGCTTGATATTCTAACAAAACAAGGTACGTTCCTTATCATGTTCTTGGGAAGAATACACATTCATCTTTATTAAGACTTTCACTATTGCAAATGAGATGATTGGTAGTGAAATATCACAAGAAAAGGCCATAAGACAATGCTTGATCACATACTATAAGAAAAGTGAAATTTCCATGCCACAATAGGAGCTTTCTGAACTCCAATGATTCATTTAATCTGAGTCCAATTTCTTATGCAAGTGGTATAATTTGCACCTTTCATGGGCTTCAAAGGGTTACCAAATCATGATCAATGTAGAGCAATGGCATGCCATCAAGACTTTTGAGTACAACCCAACTTGTGTGGCCCCCACCTTATTTAAAGCATTGGCCATAACTATGAATCATCTATTAGAAGACAATATCATGCTTCATCCATAGCTAGATAAGATTCTAATGGAGGAGAAACTCCACATTGCAAATTGCCTCAATTATGGCGACCTCTTGACTGGTGTATTAACTTACATAATGCAAGCATGCATTTTCCCATAGGATATAGGGACTGTTATGTGAATCTTGAGTATAACCCCAAGTTTTACGACTGGTTCTTGAGAAGGTGAGGCACACCATAGTTGCACTACATGCCCATACACCTTGATTCCCCCAATCTTAGGAAGTATTTACATCCTTTCCAAGGGGAAGGGGAGTAATGAAACTCAAAATAGAAATTGAATTCTAAAAATGAAGAGTGAATGTGTAAAGTGTGTGGATTGATTGGTATGAAAATTCTTATTTTGTGGGTTATATTCCTCATTGTCGAACACTAATCTTTCTAGTCATTTTAATTTTTGTGCAAGAGATGCCCTTTAAAGAAAACTAATTGTGGGACATTGTGTGGTGACAGGAACTTAAATGGTAGGATAACATGATAAAGCCAACAGTCTCCCCTTCTCGAAGGAGGAGCATGGAAGATATGGATTAGCCACGGAGATCCAAGCATGCAACCAATTAAAATATCACAACATTCACAATTTGGAAGGAGTGGTGATATTTGAAGGGGCAATGGCACATATGATATAGCTATATAACCTTACCAAGTCCTTGGAAAAGGTGGGACAAGACATCGACCACAATAAATGCACAAATTCCTATTGAGGACTTTCGATGTCCAAAAGAACAGTGGAACGGTGACTATCAAGGAAGGAAAAACCTCTGGAAGGGTGGAAGTTTCCCTTAATCCAAAGATCGTGGAGAAGGAACTGGGGTTATAAGAGAAGCTCGAGAAGAAGCCAAAGAGGAATGTGTATGGAATGTTAGGGATGGATAAAAAGAAGGTCTACACTATTGATGGAATTGGTGTACAAGAGATACAATGCCCTTATCAATAGAATCGGTGTACCATTGCTGGAAAGCATTGTAGCCAATGCCTTGGATGAGGTGAATTGGAACACCTACATCCAGAAGACAATACAAGCACTGGCAAAGGTACTAGCCACATCACCAAGGGTGGTAGGAGGGGAGCCTTCGGCTACCACAACATAGTCCAAGAGGAAAAGACCTACCTCCAAGGCTTCAATTGTAGGTTTTGGAGGAGCATTAACAATCATTATCTAGGAAGCTCTAAGGGAGGTAAAAAGAGAAGTAGAGGAGATCCCAGAGCCATCATCAATCCGTGAGGAGCATTACTCTCCCATCTAGCAAGCCCAACCATCTCGCTTTCAATAGGAGAATCAAGGGAAGAAGAAAGACACAAAGAGCAAGATGACAATCTAAAAGTAATTGTTAATGAAAATAGAATGACCAACCATCTCAACTGCAAGAAGCCTCGAGTGACAGGATAGTTAGTGAGCAGCAAGGCTCAGAGTTTTCAAGCCAAGGGGGGAGAAAAAAGATCACTCTCAAAATCCCTGTACTCGTTCCACTATCCAGTGATAGGGAGTTGCATCACAACCTAAAATAGGCCTGTAACATTGGCTCTATGTGAGAGTGGAGTTTTGAGCCCGGGATGTGCCTAAAATTTGCCAAAAAATCTGAAATTTAGGGGAAAAATATTCAACATCGAAGGCGGCGGCTCCAGCTAGGACGATTTTTAGCACCAAGTGAAATACAACTCTTAAAAGGCGCTCGAGCAACACTTGTGGATTTTTGATAATTTTTCAGACTGCCGTGTGGGTTGTTAGGAGCTGCCACTCAATGCGGGATGTCAAGCCGGATGCCCAGGATTTTTCAGAGCTCGATTCGGAGCCCGAACAGGGAAATGGCCACAAAATGGTCAAGATATGAAAAGGTGGACCCACACAACTGATCATACCCCTGATCTTCTCCCTCTTTGCCGGTCTTATTGCCTGTCTTTGCCCGTCCAATGGTGGCCTGAATGAAGAGAACTAGATCTAGTCTTTCTCTCTTCTCCCTCTCTCTCCCTTAAGAGGCTGTTCTTGTGTGTAAGAGGAAAATGAAGAATGGTGAAGGAAAGCTTGTCCGGATGAGACCGGATTGCTTCTGGATCAATGAAGACATGAAGATTGCTGATTTTGAAGGTGCTAGATATTGAATGAGGGCTGACCCACAGTCCTGCACTAAAATCGAGATCCCGAGACACAAAGCCTAAGCAGTCCCACACCAATTTTTAATGAAGAAAAAATGAGTTTTTATGCTATTTGGTTGATGAAATATTGTTCCCATGGGCTGATTATGCATCGTAATGTTATTTGCTATGAGTTTGATCAGTCTATGCTCTGAAAATCAGAAAATTATAAGTGATATGGCTGAAATTAGTGTTATTAAACCCATAAAACACGCGTTTAAGGAATAAATGGGGGTTTTTTGCAAAATGAAGGGGAAATATGAGATTTAATATCAACAAAACTTGAAATTTTGTTGTCAAAAAACCTAAGGACCACAGCTCATAATCAATCTTAGTTTTTAGTCATTTTTTATTGAAGAAAATAGAGGAAAATTACCAAAAAATGGTGAAAAATGGGTTTTAAATGGGAGAAAATTAGGAAACGATAAAAGAAAAAATCTAAAAAATTACGTAAGTGTTTGTGCAATGTATAGTGAAGGTAGAGCACGAGGTTGACCTCGCTTTATCCTCGTTTCTATGTTTTTGTCCATATTTATCGCTTTCTCTACAAATAAATATACATAAAACGACTCTTACACCTATCAACGAATGCAAAACATTAAATGGTAGGGTGAGAGGGGAGTTTGAGTGTCAAAGTATAATCTTAAATATGATTTATGTGTTGTATCATGGCTATATGACGTTGTTTTAAAATAAAGGAAGAGGCAACATGAGCATAAGGCTCGGTGTCTCTCCTCGTTTCAATACATAAACGTTAACATGAAAATCATGGAAAGATTGGTTTTGCACGATGCACAATGCTGATTTTCTTTTTGTTTGTGCAGTAAACCATTCACATTATGAACTATGCATGGTTCATGGTATCGAAAAAAAATCTTCTGGACTGCATAGCAATTGTTTTCTTAGGACTTTGACCCACGATTGAGAGTGTGAGGTTATCCCTTGCCGTAGGATAGAGGGTCGATTTCCTAAGGGATTGATAAGTGAGGACACATGGTATATCTCCTGGATTCCAGAAATATAAAAGAGAGGAGTTTGTGTTCATTTGTGTTATATGTTTAGCAGCACATCAAGGGGCTAATCCCTGCGATGTAGGAGAGCTGCAGTGGGGCTCCGACTATTAGTCGGTGGAGTGCCTCCATATGTGTGTGATTGTGGCATTGCCAATGTGTAAGGGTGCTCCCTTTGAGGAGTTTAAAGGGAATGTTGGACTATAAACTATAAACGCATAGATTAAGCTTTAGGGTAGTTTGTCCTTCAGCATTAGATTGACGCTCCTGGTCCGCGAGGCTGTGAGGGTGTTTGTGTGTCATGAGCATGAGGTCCAGCTAGTGCCATAGCCAGTGCTGGCCCATTTTAGGTCCCATCACTATGACATTAGCCAGTCCTCTACTACTCACCTCAAACCACCCCACATGGCCTCGCGACTGGGAGCATCTAAGGGATATAATACCCTAATCTCAAATACAGAACTTTTTCATTTGTACGATTTTGTAGTCCAACAAATATCCTTCCCCACACTCCTCAGAGGGAGTCTCTAAACATATTGGTGTTATACACCACATAAGCACACACAAAGGGAGCACCCCTCAGTTGATCACTGTGGCTCCACTACAGCTCTCCTACACCTCGGGATTTGACCTCAAGATGCATCGTGAACACATAGAACACATTTAAAACAAGCTCCACTCTTTTGATTGAATTGATCCAGGAGATAATAGATAGAGCTCACTAAATATTCCCCAAGAAACTAAATCTCTAGGGTACCTCACATCTCAACGTAGGTCATCGCTTGTACAAATAGTTGCTATGCATGATCTAGGATGATACCATATTGATGACACTCAAAAATGTGCAAAAACAAGGAAGAAAGATGATCTCTAAAAGCAACATGTTCACACTCACTATCTCCCACTAAAATACAAAGTATGTGTATATTTAAAAAGAGAAGAGAATTCAAAGGCTCAAAGCCTTTAAAAAAGAAAGAAAACATATCAAAAGGAAAATTAAAGGAAATAAAATATGGAGAGGTGTGCTTTTTGGGTGAAAGGGTGGATTGAGGACATGAGTGGTTGTGTGTCTCTTTCTCTCTCTCTCTTCCCTGAGATCACACGTTCTCTTCTCTTGGTTGTGCAAAATATTTGTATTTGGCTCTGCTCCTCTTCCTCTCTCTCTCTCTCTTCATTCTTTATTTCTAAAAGCTATGGAAGATAATGATGAAAGTGATGAAGATGACAGTGTTGTTTTATATCATTATAGATATGGTTTCTTTTAAGAGATATGTTTGCATCTTTGGGATCATGGGCACAGCCCACTCATAGAATTTGAAGGTTCTTTTGCCCTGGTTTGTGTTCGATATTATTGCCAATGTGTAAGGGTGCACTGGCCAGGAAAGAACTGCTCTTTGAAGCTGCAAATAGAGGTATTGAAAGGCGGAAGAGGAGCTACTCTGCATAGAGGGTGTACCTTCAGTCATTTGAAGGGAAATAGAGAACAAGAGAAGAAGCGACTCAGCTTGATCAATTCCTATAATAGCCTGGGAGCAAAAGAAGAGAAACTACAGATCCATCCCGAAATCTATCTCATCCCTTAAAAAATCAGACAAAAGCAGATGTGTCAATAAAATATGCATCTCGCCACCGCCTAATGCATCAATAAAAGATGTGTCAAAATAAAAAATTGCTCTCATCTGTTGAAAATCAGAAAGTAGGCAGACATGCACACTGGCTACGTTTGAGAACACAAGCAGGAGAAGAAGAAGAGCAGGCGCAGCAGTTTGAACCATATAAAACATTATGATGTCGAAGGTTGCATTTTCAGACAAACAATCTACAAATTCTAAAATGCAATCTGGCATCCGTTGGAGGAGAGAGGAGAAAGGAGAAGAAGAAGAAGAATTTGCATAAGAAGAAGGCAGAGAGAGCACAAGAGCATCGGTTCCCTGCTATTTCCTCCTTTCCGTGAGAGAGAGAGAAAGAGGTTGCATTCAGGGGTAACTCTTCCTCATGGAGGTACCCATCTTGCCAACAAAATGATGAAGAAGGGAGGCAATATCAGCAACGAGAGAGAGAGATGGATGGATGGAGATGGGTCCTTGATACTCTAGATTAAGGCATGATGCTACCCTCCCTGGATTGATCACCAACCAATTTGTGAGATGCCAAAAGCAGAACCTACACCACAAGCAGAGGACCATGCCTCCTTGGTAGAAACCCCTACATGAAAGTTCCCTTTATCAAAATGAGAATTTGACCACTCATTTCAACATGCCATGTCTACGCATGATTGGGCCCTAATCGAATAGCTACACCCTTTGTACAATTCGCCAGTGGTTTAATGATGGCCTTTGTGTGGCCCTTGACTCCATATGGTTCCTTTATTCGCATAGGAGAAGCCGTGTAATCAACCTGGCCGAGACTCTGACTATCATGGACTGGAGAGAGAAAGAAATCAAAGGAAAAAAATGCATCAAATAGAGAAGAAGAATAAGAAGAAGGAGCAGCGTGGGAGCCTGCAAGGCGCATAACCGTAGTAGGCGTGCACAAAGAGAGAGAGAGAAAGAGAGAGAGAGAGAGAGAGAGAGATGGTCAATGTCTGTTCCCATTCCTTCTCTTCCTACTAAATCCCATCTTAAGCACCCCAAGTGCCTGTGCACTCCTCGCAGCTAGGGCATTTTGCTACCTTGGAATCTGTGCCGCCAATATTGATTTGAGAACAAGTACTGCATCTTGAAGGGGAGGTGGAAGAGGACTCAAGAGTTTGTGAAAGCATAGAAGGTCTATCTTTGTGGTGGAAGAGGTAGACCCCTCTTACAGCGAGGGAAACCAAATCTGAGAAGCAGGAGAATAAGAGGAAAAAAAAAGAGGGGAATATGTGAGCAGATGATTGAACGAGGAGGAAGAAGAAGATATACATCATGGAATACTATTTTATTGGCCTTTCATTGGTGCCGCTTCCCCTTTTCCTAGGGCATCTTCATCAACTCCTCTTTCTTTTCTTATTCCCAAACTTTACCTTCATTTAAAAAAATGAAAATAGTGCTTTAATATAAACATTAAATGTAATAATCCACACTTGCTATGAACCTTTTCCTATGGTTGGTCTAACCCCTTTCACACATTTTTCTAGTAAATTCCCTTGAGCATGTAATTTCCCTTCATCCTTGTACCCCATTTCAATTCCATAATAGTAGTAGTTTTATCTTGTTATTCCACTAGTGATGCCTCCTTCCACATGCCCCCATCATCGACCTTGTCTCCCACGTAGCATTAACATCAATCATCCCTCCATCTTCTCCTTATTCCCTCCCCATCAAGCCATCTTTTGACAATACACTCCCTTTTCATACCCTTAACTAGATTCTTTTCTTACAGAAACATAGTTCTCTCTCCAAAATGTTCTTGCAACACATGCATATGCCCATCTTCCCTTGTCCATGATAATGAAAGGAAAAAACAAAGATAAGGTTTAACAATTTTAAAACTAAAATATTATCCAACCTTACAAAACATAATTATAAGAATTTTTGTGCTCACATTTTCTTTTTACAAGGTCTTGTTCCCCCACCTATTTGGAAAAAGAAAGTTTCACAATGAAAATAGTATTTACCATTAAAATAACTTTGAACAAGGGGCACTCCCCATGCTCTTCCTTATCTCATTGATGGCTTCCCTTAGTCTTCAAAAGATGAGACACAACTCTAAGAATATCCATTTATAGACACTAGTACATTTCTTCTCTTAGTCTTTTGAGCTACATGATGGAGGAAGCCATCCTTATTTCCTCCATTATGGAATGGAGAAGTTGTGCCCATGATCCCTTATTGAAGACAGAACCCTATCCTTGAACAAGTATGCAAGTTTTTCAATGTGGGAGTAACCGAGACAGGGGTTCCCTTACTCTGGTGGTCATGGATTTGGAGTCCCATACCCTGCCATGGCTAGGCCTCATCCTTATGATGATCGAAGTTTTTTTACTAATAATTTTGGAAATGTTTTGTGTTAGACATTGGTTCTTCTTTGACAAGGGTCGTGAGGACGCTTCACATTTCAGTGTGGGAGAAAATGATGACACTAAAAAATGTGCAAAAACAAGGAACAAAGATGGTCTCTAAAAGCAACATGTTTCTATGTCATCTATATTTTTCATCACAAAATAATCACTTTATTTGTAAAAGAGAGACAGAACATGGGAGGGTTCACACTCACTATCTCCCACTAAAATACAGTATGTGTACATTTAAAAAGAGAAGAGAACTCAAAGGCTCAAAGCCTTTAAAAAAGAGAGAAAATGTATCAAAAGGAAAATTAAAGGAAATAAAATATGGAGAGGTGTGCTTTTTGGGTGAAAGGGTGGATTGAGGACATGAGTGGTTGTATGTCTCTTTCTCTCTCTCTCTTCCCTGAGATCACACATTCTCTTATCTTGGTTGTGCAAAATATTTTTATTTGGATGTGCTCCTCTTCCTCTTTCTCTCTCTCTTCATTCTTTATTTCTAAAAGCTATGGAAGATAATGATGAAAGTGATGAAGATGGCAGTTTTGTTTTATATCATTATGGATATAGTTTCTTTTAAGAGATATGTTTGCAGTTTTGGGATCATGGGCTCGGCCCACTCATAGAATTTGAAGGTTCTTTTGCCCTGGTTTGTGTTCGATATTATAGCCGTGGCAGGGTCCTTCACATATGGTGCATGCAAAGAAATTGTGTATGAGTACCGTGCTCAAACAAGTTTTTTCATTAACAATCAACATTGTGAAAGTGCAAAGATAGCTCTTTTCATGCTTTTCTTCTAATTCGTGTCGCTACGCTGCTTAGGGCTCGTTCAAGAATTCTCGTGCTACTAGACCCTTTTAATTTTAGACAACAATGTACCCTACATGCCATGCATATAAACAAAATTTAGTGTACTTTTAAACACTCAACAACCCCCTTCTCCCTACTGTTTAGAGTTATGTAGGTTTAAGGCATATTTTTCATGTATTTTTTTTACAAAAGTAATAAAAACCTACTTTGACATAGAGATAGGGCTGAACTGAGGCTAAACCCCATCCTTCAGCTCTACCATACATTCACAAATATAAATCTTATTTTTTAAATATAAAAAACTATTTTTTCTTATTTCTTGCTATTTATTCATAGATAATTACTGATATTTATCGATTACCAATTTTGATTGATTGATCTTATTGACAATTATTTTCTTATCATATTTCAACCCATAGAAATAGTATACACACATGATAAAACCCAAAAAATACATAATTTTCCTTAAACTGCATAGTTGTGAGTTTTGCATGTTTAGCATAAAATCATTATATGACTATTTTTCTTGATTACTTTAACATGGTTGATAAATTAGAGCATTGGCAACCAAATAAAATCATTTCCAACAAAAATTTATCATAAAACAATGAAATCAATGATTTACTCATGAAATCACACATTAGGATGTACATATTTCGAAATCGGAGGCCTGTTGACACTCCCTAATAGCTGTCATTGACAATCCGTCCAACTTTGATCTATGCTTCTTTGCACTCCTGTATCATTGCACGATCAAAATCTTTCATCTCGGCCCACCCCCTTCTCTCATACACTAATCCATAGAAACATACAACAAGAGGAGAGAGGAGAGAGAAAGACTAAAATCAAATCTCTTCATAGAATGCATCATTTGTGCTCATTCCTAGAGCAATAGATGGCGAATAAGTTGAAGATCTTGTTGCCCGGAGCATTTCTTTAATCAACAACCCCACTAGTAAATCATTAAAAATACCATTTTTGGAAGCGCTTTAAGATGATACCCCCCCTTCCCCCACATTTCATAAATTGTGTGTCTCTTTAATTCTCTTGCTAATTAAGCTTTAAAACAATAACTTGTTCAACTTTCTTCATGTTCACACTTGGCAAAGTGGTTTTTTGTCAAACGGAGGCCCGAACAAACTCCAATTCGAGATCCGATTGGATGGCCAACCTCATGGCATCGAAATATATAAACTTGGCCTCAGTCATATACTTTTTGGCTCTTGAATGACATAGTTGCTTTATAACGCCAAACCTTGGGGGGATTAAATGGGGGGTCAAACAGACTCTGATCAATGAACCGAGACTTGTGTTGGGTTCCTAGCATTGAACTCCATCTAGGAAAACTCTAGCTCATTGATCCACAACCATTTTATTTTTCATAAAAAAGTGGTATTTTACGGCCTCTCGAGCTCTTTTCGGCTTCAAAATGAGCTCTAAAAATCCACTTTCATTGGTGCCACTAGATAAGGTGACTCATGCTGTCAAATCCCAGGAATTGATCTACACAAACAACAACCATAAAAAGCATTAAGCTACCGGGAAACAGAATACACAACAAAGCACAAGAACAACTCTTGCCCTACCCCTTGACAAAATCAAGGCATGAAACTCCTCAAGGGATAGGCCCATCATAATAATATGATAGAAATCCAAAACGAGTTGCTAACCAAATGCTCCAACACAAAAACTAGCTAAACAGAACCATCAAAGAAGTCATCCTAGTGGTGGCCTGAACTACCCACCTAACTTAGGATAAGTGGACTAGGACCTCTTACTAGGTGAGTACTCCTATAGCTTGGTCATCGTATATTTTATTTTAATGCACTTTCTTTTAAAGTTTCGATACTCGAGCATGTAAAAAGGAGGGAGCTGAGTATAGAGTGACCCAAGGAGAATATGGCATCAGCCTTAGGTTCTGACTCGATACCTAAGAACCTACCAAGCTCTCGTAAGGTGACAATTAATACTTTTTGTTGCACTCACTTTTAGTTTTGCTCCAAACTTCCTTATTTATTTAGATACCTCTATCCTGAGGAAGACAAGGCATCCGCGACCTCGGGTCTCTGACTTGTTCCTAGGAACCTACTAGGCTTTTGCAATGCAATAATCAACTACCCTTAAGATTTATCTCTTTCTTTTCTTTTCCACTATAGGGTTAGAACCACTTTTTACACACCTTTATACTTTTATACTTAGATATATTTAGAATATTCTTTTATTTTTATTTTGGCAAGCTTCTCTAACTACCTCACACTAGTAGGGACTCCTTGAATAGCTGCTTGGCAGTGTTAGATATGATCAATGCCCCACCCTCATTAGGTGCTACCAATGATCCATGGTGCTCAAAGTTGTAAGGCCCCCATTATGAGGAGAAGCCAAATGTGAGCCCGGACATTGGTTGAGTCCTGACTTGTATATCAGATGAGGTCTATGTGACCGGATGGCAAAAAAGGTGACTGTTGTGGGTCTAATCTTTGGGTTAGACGGAGTGGTTAAGCTGGTAGCAACTCGAGGCACATTGCATTGAGTTGCGTGGTAAGGGAGTTAAAAGGGGCCCCTATTGTGGGGTCCGGGGGCCGCGGAAGCGGCCCCTGGCTGGGGGGTCCCAGGGGGGCCAGCGGCCCCCCTGGCGGGGGTCCGGGGGCAGCGCCCCCGGCCCGATGGTAAAGGGAATATTCCCTGGAATATTCCCTGGCCGACTAGTGGAGGCTCATATGGTAGGTCGGTCAGCAGGCCGACCTAACGACCTTCGCGGGCTATAAAAGCTAAACCCCTTCGCAGCCATCTTACACTTATCTTTCACCCAGTCAGAGTTGTTGTTCCAGCTAGCCTTAAGCTCTTCACCTATCTTCTGTCTAGATCGCCATCTAAGCTTCATTCATTGGAAGCGCACGGGTGGACAGAGCCATCTTTGTATCAGTTGTTTGGAGTTAAAGAATTTTACTGATTCTCCTCTTATCTGTTGTGTACTCTCTATCTCTTTCTCAGATTCTGTTCGCTGCGCCGTGTAATATTTTTACATGGTATCAGAGCCCAGGGGGCTCTAGAGATCGGAGAGCGTGCAAGAGGCAAAGGCTTCAACAGCAAAGAGAAACGATGTCGACTCCGGGAAGCAGTTCTGGCGCATCCGGAAGCGGTGCAGGAGGTGGTGCTGCTGTACCGGCTATTCAAACACTGAGGATTCGTCCACCAACCTTCAGCGAAGGCAAGTTAGATGGTACAAACTACACCTTGTGGAAGTTCAAAATTACTACTATCCTTGATTCTTATGAGCTTCTGGAGACTGTGCTGGGGACTGACGCAGAACCACAGCCTACCCCCGACCCATCAAATCCTAGTGTGATGATTCCTCCGAATGCAGATCTTCTACGAGCTTGGAAACGAAGGAATGCAGATGCATTGTGTGCCTTAGTTACAAGCTGTTCTGACAGTGTTTTGACTCTGATTCAGCATACAACCAAAGCGTCGGAGGCTTGGAATGTACTAAGGAGTCAGTATGAAACACGAAACCAAACAAGGATTCAAAACTTGGAGAATCAACTAGCAGCGGAGAAGTTTGCTGAAGGAGAGACGGTTGAAGCATTCATCACTCGGATTAAGAATCTACGCGACCAGATGGCTGGCGCTGGGATACAAAAGACTAGCGAAGAGCTAGCTCGGAGGTGTCTTCGGATTTGTCCACAAAAGTTTGATGGACTAGTAACTGCCCTTAATACTCAGGTGAGACCTCAAGCTTTGACTTTTGAGGAGTTTTGTGCATTATTAATGGAGGAGGAGTTGAGGCTGAAAGCCCGAGAAGGAAGCAACAATGGAGATGCTGCATTCTCTGCCAATGCAAAAGGCAAAGGTGTTTCCTCCACCAAAAATGATGGTGACAAAAAGAAGAAGGGCGGCAAGAAGAAGTTTCAAGGAGAGTGCTTCTACTGTAAGAAGAAAGGACATGCAATTGCAGATTGTCGTGTCAAGAAGGCAGATGAAAAGAATGGTACCCTTAAAAGTAAAGGGAAAGAGACAGCCAATACGGCTGAAGCAGAGTTGGAATTATTCATGGCGACCATTGAGGAAGTGTGCTCCTCGGCGCAAGAAGAATCTACCACTGACTCTTGGGTGTTGGATAGTGGGGCCTCCCGTCACATGACCAACAAGAAAGGTCTATACAGTTCTATGCAGCCTCTACAAGAATCCATCACTGTGACGGTTGGAAATGATGCTAAATGCCCTGCTGCGGGCACAGGTACTATTTCTTTTGTTGCTGCAAATGGTGAAGTCAAAAAGCTTTCAAATGTGTTGTATGTTCCCGAAATCAGGAGAAATCTCTTATCAGTTGCTGCCATAACTGATCTTGGTCATGAAGTGAGGTTCAAGAAGACAGGTGCAGAAATTATTGATAGTGCTGGCACAATTGTTGGCAAAGGAGAAAGAAGGAACAACCTGTATGAGCTAAGTGCTCTTACAGCCACCGCTGGAGTGGGCACAAGTAAGCTTTGGCATGAAAGGTTTGGACACATCGGATTTGCAGTATTGAAGGAGATGCAAAAGCAAGGTATGGTTGCTCACCTACCTACAATAACTGAATTGAAGGAACCATGTGAAGCTTGTATGATGGGCAAGCAACAGAGAAAGGCATTTCCACAAGAAAGCAAGAATAGAGCACATGCTCCTCTAGAGTTGGTGCATGCTGACTTGTGTGGTAAGATGCCTACACAGGCCTTGGGGGGATCTTCTTATTTTATGTTGATTGTCGATGACTACAGTAGGAAGATGTGGGTGTACTTCCTTCGTGATAAGGCTCAAGCTTTTGGTAAGTTTAAAGAATGGCTAATACTTGTTGAGAATGAAACAGGGAAAAGTGTGAAGAAATTTAGAACAGATGGTGGTGGTGAGTTCAACTCAAAGGAGTTTGAAGGCTTTTGCAAGAGCAAAGGGATCAAGCGTCAATTGACGACGCCTCACACACCTCAGCAGAATGGTGTTGTGGAACGCAGGAATCGTACCATTGTGGAGATGGCAAGATGCATGCTAAAGGGCAAGGGATTGCCTAACCATTTTTGGGCTGAAGCTGTTAATACTGCAGTCTACATTCTAAATCGGAGCTACACAAAGGCTCTCAAGGGAAAAACACCTCATGAGGCTTACACTGGTAAGAAACCATCTGTTTCACATTTCAGAATTTTTGGATGTGAATGTTATGCACATGTTCCAGATGAGAAGAGAAACAAGTTACAACCAAAAAGCAGAAAATGTATCTTCTTGGGTTATAGTGATGAGCAGAAGGCTTACAAGTTATATGACCAAGAGGCAAAGAAGATCATCGCGAGCCGTGATGTGGTGTTCAAGGAGGAGCCGCATACAGTGGAGGAGGAGAAGGCAAGGTCTTCCACTTTATCATCAAGCGAAGAAGTAGTCCACTATGAACCTGTCCCGAGAGCTATCCCTATCCTTAAGGAGGAGGAAGCATCATCTTCAGATGATGAGGAAAAAGTTCACCAACCTGACATCACCCCACCGGAAAAGCCATTGCCGCGCTGGGTGAAGCAGCTCTATGACCACAATAATCCTATGCCTGCATCTGTTGAGGAGAAGGCAGACGGACCAAGGAGGTCTCAGAGAATAGAGGAGCAAAGGAGGGCTTCTGCTCACATAGTCAACATGGCCTTGATGGTTGAGATTATGAGAGAAGTAAAGGAGCCAACTGACTTAGAAGAAGCACTTGCAGATCCATCATGGAAGGCTGCTATGCAGGCGGAGTATGACAGCATAATGAAGAATGACACTTGGGAGCTAGTGGATCGGCCAGCAAAGCGGAAGATTATTGGCACCAAGTGGATCTGGAAGGTAAAGTACAAGGCTGATGGTACCTTAGAAAAGTACAAAGCTAGACTGGTTGCCCAAGGATTTTCACAAGTTGAAGGGTTTGATTTTCAAGAGTCATTTGCCCCAACTGCCAGAATGACCACTATTCGCACGGTACTTGCAGTGGCTGCCCACAAGAAGTGGCCAGTGTACCAAATGGATGTTAAGTCAGCGTTCTTAAATGGTGACCTCAAGGAGGAGGTGTACGTGGCTCAGCCACCAGGGTTTGAGGCCCCCCATTCTGAGAACAAAGTGTGTAAACTGAAGAAGGCATTGTATGGGCTGAAACAAGCCCCCAGAGCATGGTACCAACGGATAGATAGGTTCTTTTTAAACCTAAACTTCAAAAGATGTGCCTCAGATGCTAACTTGTATGTTTACAGGGATGGTAAAAAGTCTGTAGTGATTGTCCTATATGTGGACGACCTTCTTATTACAGGTGACTATGAAGATATGATCAACCAAACTCGAAAGGCTTTGAGTTTTGAGTTTGAAATGACAGACTTGGGCTTGCTGCACTATTGTTTGGGGATTGAAGTCTGGCAAGAGCCAGGAAAGATCTTCATCTCTCAGAAGAAGTATGCATGGGAGATCTTGAAGGCATTTGGCATGACCGAGTGCAAGGAGATAGCTACACCTATGGAGGTGAATGTAAAGTTATCCGTTGAGGATACATCAGCACTAGCAGACATTGGGAGGTATAGGAGGTTGGTCGGCAGTCTAATCTACTTGTGTAACACCAGACCAGATATCAGTTTTGCTGTTGGTGTTTTGAGCAGGTTCTCAAACAAACCTCATGAGAGTCATTGGAAAGCTGGGATGCGGGTGCTCAGATACTTGAAGAAAACTCTTGACTATGGTATCACATACAGTTTCGGAACTTCTCTTGTGGGGAACTGTGACTCAGATTGGGCAGGAGACATTGATTCCAGGAAGTCAGTTTCTGGTTATTGTTTCTCTTTGGGTTCAGGAATTTTCTCTTGGATTAGTAAGAAGCAACCAACAGTGGCATTGTCTTCTACCGAAGCAGAGTACAAGGCAGCTTGTTTTGCTGCATGTGAGGCCGTATGGTTGAGAAGGATTCTATGGCATATGGGAGTGCAGGATGAAGAACCAACTGTGCTGAGATGTGACAATCAGAGTTGCATCGCCATTGCCAAAAATCCAGTGTTTCATGCACGCACCAAACATATAGAGATCCAGTATCACTATGTGCGTGATTTGATGGAGGATGGGATAGTGGAATTGGTCTACTGTCCAACAGAGGAGAATGGAGCAGATATCTTCACCAAAGCACTTACGAAGGATCTGCTTCAAGTTCATCTTCAGAGACTCGGCATTGGGCCGAGGAGATAGTTCACCTATGGGTGGACATTGAGGGGGGGTGTTAGATATGATCAATGCCCCACCCTCATTAGGTGCTACCAATGATCCATGGTGCTCAAAGTTGTAAGGCCCCCATTATGAGGAGAAGCCAAATGTGAGCCCGGACATTGGTTGAGTCCTGACTTGTATATCAGATGAGGTCTATGTGACCGGATGGCAAAAAAGGTGACTGTTGTGGGTCTAATCTTTGGGTTAGACGGAGTGGTTAAGCTGGTAGCAACTCGAGGCACATTGCATTGAGTTGCGTGGTAAGGGAGTTAAAAGGGGCCCCTATTGTGGGGTCCGGGGGCCGCGGAAGCGGCCCCTGGCTGGGGGGTCCCAGGGGGGCCAGCGGCCCCCCTGGCGGGGGTCCGGGGGCAGCGCCCCCGGCCCGATGGTAAAGGGAATATTCCCTGGAATATTCCCTGGCCGACTAGTGGAGGCTCATATGGTAGGTCGGTCAGCAGGCCGACCTAACGACCTTCGCGGGCTATAAAAGCTAAACCCCTTCGCAGCCATCTTACACTTATCTTTCACCCAGTCAGAGTTGTTGTTCCAGCTAGCCTTAAGCTCTTCACCTATCTTCTGTCTAGATCGCCATCTAAGCTTCATTCATTGGAAGCGCACGGGTGGACAGAGCCATCTTTGTATCAGTTGTTTGGAGTTAAAGAATTTTACTGATTCTCCTCTTATCTGTTGTGTACTCTCTATCTCTTTCTCAGATTCTGTTCGCTGCGCCGTGTAATATTTTTACAGGCAGGCTAGCAGAATAGGGTCACTAGGACTGCTTTCTAAAATGGGTCTTTCAATGCCTGACAATGTCATTACAAGAGGTAGACTGTTAAATGATGTGGATCTAGGACATGACACAAGCTATGGTGGATCAAAGATGTAAACCAAGTTCATAATGACACGGACAAGTAGAGACAAACTATTACACAAGTGAATTAGGTTCCAAGATAGATTAGCTTGGACTCATAAACACAATCTTGTGTAGAATCGACAATGACAGACACTTAACAGAAAGTACAAAGCATCATGATATTGTGTTCATTTCATAGTCAAGTACAATGCTTTATAGGCTTTGAGTTGTTCCACTCTCCTCACTGTGCATATGGGATTCAGGACAGCTCCTCTTGGAGCATACATCATTTGTCTATTTCTCAACACCCCCCCTCAAATGATGAGTCCCTACACTTGCTGGCTTTTGCCCCCCCTTCATGATAACATGGCCTGGAAGACTAGCTCATAGGCAGCCTAGTCAAGTTAAAGCTTGAGACTTTACATCTTGGCAAGGGTTGTACAAATCAAATTCACTAAGGAAAAGAAAGATCCACTATGGGAAAAACATATGAAAGATACAATGAAAGTTCTTCAAAACAATCTGTCAGAGTTGTTGATGGTAGTGGAGGCATATTCTTCTTCTTTTCCTTCTTCCATGAATTGGTTCTGGTGATGATCACTTTGCAATTGTTGGGCTCTCTTCTTGTGGAAACATTCACTGGCTACATGGCCAGTCTTACCACAATAGTGACATGTAATCCGATCCTTGTTATTGTTGTTGATGAATCCTCGACCTCTTCCTTTAGGTCCAGCAGCTCCTTTGGTGTACAAAAGATTGTCCGTAGATGATGAGACATTGTCTTTTGCATTCTTGGTTTTTACTTTGCCTTCTTCATCGAGTAATGAGTGCTCAATATCTTTAAGTATGATGCTTGGAACATTACTCAAAGTGGACACAAGATTTTCATATGGATCCTTGTTTACACTTGCAAGCAGTACGGCTATTGCTTCATCTTCCTCACTATTCTTTTTAAGAGATGCAAGTTGAGTTTTTAAACTCTTAAACTTATTAATGTGTATGGTCATAGAAGCACTGTCTTTGATATCCAGTTTATAAAACTGCATGAGAAGTTTTACCTTTGAATTCTTTGCTTGAGTACCAAACATTTTATCAAGTTCCTCCCAGGTGGTTTTAGCATTTCTAATGCTAGATATATGATGCAGCACATCATCACTTAATCCCCAAGCAATGATGCCTAGTGCCTTATTATTCATCTTCTTCCATTCTTTGGATTTGAACTGGTCTTCTTCAACGAACCCGTCTTCATCATCTTCCTTCTTGTTATCTGCATCATCTTCAAAGAAGTCCCATAAGTCCTTCCACATCAGGTGGTACATGGTCTTTTCCTTCCAGGCATGGAAGCCTTCTCCATTGAACTTTGCTATTTTCTCAAGTTCTGCCATGTTGAGCAGATCCAATAATCTGAGAAAAGACCAGCAAGGGGGATTTGTGAAGTGTCACAAGGAGGTTAGTGTCAACTGACACTAGTTGAGTATCAATAGATACTATTCTTGAGCTTAGTATTGAATGTCGGTGCTTGATCTTCTTCTTGCTTGTTGATTTGAAGTGTTAATCTTGCTGGGAACTGAGTTCAAACTCAGATAAGAGTGGCAGTGTGTGCCCTAAGTTGAAGGGAATGAGAAATTGAAGAAAAAATGAGCTTGCACCTTGATGGCTATGGCTTCCTGGATTAGGGTTTTGACCCAGACCTGTTTTTTTTTCAAATATCTAGAGCTAGAATTGATCATTTTGAAAACTTTTTTTATGGAAATGTATCTTACTCCATGCTCTACAAGAGCCCCATGATAATCGTCAAGATCGGGTACAGCAGTATGCACGCAGATCAGCGAAACGTAACCAAGCTCAGTTATGGCAGCGACGTCGAATTTCAGCAATGCCAGACTTGTAAGCATCCAATGTCAGGCTTAGATGTGATAGGCAAAAGCTCCTTGTGTAGAAGAACAATCCTCCTGAAGAAAGCACACTGAAATATTGCCTGGTTTGAGAGATATGAGAGCTCAAAGTGAGGTATGTCCTCCAGGCCACAAACTGGGGCTATGGCAGCAACTGACAATAGTGACAATGCTGAGGTCTAGATAGCCAAATCTCATGGATTGATGTGATATAAGGAAGCTTTGTGAGGTGGGGAACAACTTTCCAGAAGGAAGCTCAGAGAGATTTGGTATGTAGAGTGAGATACAGGAGCTTCAAGATGACAGGGTGCTGCTGGCTATGGCTGCCACAAGGTCCAACTAAGATTTGAAGTTGAAACTGAAGATATGAGCTGAATGTGGGCTGGTTAGAGATCACCAGAGATGAAGGGAGACTAGAGATTCAGAGTGTGAGTTGTGCCATGCCCAACTGGGCTCTGATACCATGTTAAATGATGTGGATCTAGGACATGACACAAGCTATGGTGGATCAAAGATGTAAACCAAGTTCATAATGACATGGACAAGTAGAGACAAACTATTACACAAGTGAATTAGGTTCCAAGATAGATTAGCTTGGACTCATAAACACAATCTTGTGTAGAATCGACAATGATAGACACTTAACAGAAAGTACAAAGCATCATGATATTGTGTTCATTTCATAGTCAAGTACAATGCTTTATAGGTTTTGAGTTGTTCCACTCTCCTCACTGTGCATATGGGATTCAGGACAGCTCCTCTTGGAGCATACATCATTTGTCTATTTCTCAACATAGACAACTACTTGAACCTCCCCCAGATATACCTAGCCTAACCCCATGACTTCATGCCTTGATTGCCAGTCCCCAAAAAATGAAAAGAAAATAACCCCCCCATACACATATAACACTATCAACTTAAGGGGAAAACTCGGAAAGGCAACAACACCACCTGGAATGGCCATAAGAAGCTCCCACACAGCAAAGGTTCCCTCCAAGAACTTCGTTAAACCTTTCTGATGCAATCATTAAAATAGAAAACCATTAAACGTACTTGCACCAAACAGACACATGGCCCTCTTGGCCTAACAAGATAAATGATATCTAACAAAAAACTAGCCCTCTTGGCCTAGCAAAATATAAATCATTTTTCCTTAACCAAATATGGTCGACTCGTCATGTAAATTTCATCTTATCAGACTAATCAAGCTAAACCAAAGTGACATAAGGTGTGAGGGCTAGCCTCACACCACATATGCATGCCAAGTCACTATAATTCTATCATTAAGTTTTAAACTTAGATTGTTTGTATATCCACAAGTCCAAGCCTTCCTACTGATATCCTCAATGTATGAGCTATTCTTATTTGTGTGCTATTAGCTAAACGAATGACCTTATTAGGCTCGAGCATCTTATCATTCAAATAAGTTGGTTGTTCCAGCTTCCCAAAGTCCTCTTCTATAGAAAGATCCACAAATTTTGGTTCATTTGACCCTTCCCTATTTGGATTTTTAAATGCGTCATTGTTACCACCCAAACTAGGTAGGACTTTAATCCTAGGCCCCTCACATCAATTTATCCCAGAGTAGTGCATATTGTTAGATGTATCATATGGCCTCTAGTCTCATCTAGTTGGGAATAATTGACCATGGTATGTCCATTGGGACTCTTGGCCTTACATCTAGCACACAAATCACACTTTTTAGAGATTCAGAGCCTCCAAACCCATCTCCTTTTTATCATTGCATGGCTCGATTGGCTACCACCATTCCTTCTATTTTTATATTCTTTTATGATGACTGATCTATCTCGGCTCGCTTGCTATCTATCACTTTCTCTAAATCAGATCCTTTCACTAGATTCAACTCTAGGTGGATCTTTACCACTATAAACCCTAGATTTCCTATCACCTTAGCTCTCTATAGTTGAGATAGCCTCCACATGGTAGCATATATTAGCTATATTTTGTAGCATCATCTCATTGCCATGATTTTGTTTCAAACCTAGACCATTGACAGGTCGCTTAACCACTCTGCTTCCCCCATTACGTCTATACCAATTTCCATCTAGCTCATGGCTTTGGAAGGTGGGATTGGCTGAATTAGGATGCTAGGGTTCCTGGGTCTTAAGATCATTATAGTTAATGCCAAGATCCCTAGCGTACCTATCATTTGCACCTCCATCATGACTAACATTCAATAAATGTTGCCAATCCTTATGGATTTCAAGGGTGCAGGGAAAAATCCAATAGCTCTCCCAACACTTCTAAACATATCTCTCATAATCATCTGCATGAACCTTTGCCTCATTTAGTGACTTAGGGTTTCTCATCCTAACTTGGAACTGTGCATTTATTTCCAAGACACTAACAAAGAGTTCACCAAGCACATCTTCTAGTATTTGACTGACTTTTCTTGGCCAAAGCTTCAAAATATCATCAAAGGCTCTCGTGTACTCTTTGAAGGAGGTATATAACACTTGCCAAATTTGTATAAGTTGTCCTAAGACATGAGTCATAGGAGCCTTCTTTTCATATTCATTAAAAATCTATCACATAATTCCTCAAATTATTTGATTGACCCTCTTGGGAGGCTCCGATACAATTTTTTGGCCTCTCCCTTTAGAGTACTCAAGAACACAAGCATTTGGTGATGTAGATCATTGAACCTACTTGCAAGGCAAGTTAGGCCATATTCTTTTAAGTATATCATTGAGTCCTCATCTAGCAACCTATAAAACACTCGGAGATCCCTATAAAGAGAAGGGAATTTAGTCCTCTTATTTGGAATCAACATTGGGTCATCAAGGTCTTCATATTCGTCTTGACCTAGTTCTAGCATCTCAGGGCCCCTAATCTCTTCCGTTTCCACCTTTATCGATGTAGGAAGGCTACTTTATCCATGGGCTTCCCTTTTCTGCCAACTCACAGTGTGGTCTAGGGAGTCCTGTGACTTTTATCTTATCATTTCGATCCTTCATCAGAGGATCTTCCATACCTTGCCCATTCAAAGGCCAGTCTATAGTGGATTCATGCACGAGCTTTGGCCTTCATAAGCACATATATCAACATGATTTAGAGCTTGCAGGTCGGGTTTTCGAGCAACAACTTTCCCTTAACAACTAAGGCTTTCCAACGTTCTTATAAGGTCTAATATTTCAGCATGGTGACCCAACACATGGGACATTTCAGCCACAATTAAACTCCATTGTATTCCCATACTTTTCCCTAGCGTTACGGCTTTAGCATGATCGTTGGTTAGTGTCATGACTACCATGGGTCCCAACGTACTTGTTTCATGTCCTCTAGGTTGATGGACGGTTGCACACAGTGGTTTTTGAATAGAGACTACACCGAGGCGGCCATCATACTAGAGGATGGATTGACAACTACGTGCTTAATATCCACATTACCTAAATCATCTCTCGTAGAGGATTCAATCTCTACATAAATAATTAGGTCTATTAGGAGATTTTGAATAGGGTAAGCCATGTGTTTGAAACCCTAGATAAATCCCATTTTATAAATACTTTAGTGCACTCCTAATGGGTAATGTTATAAAATTTAAGTCCATTTTTGGCCAAGGTTTGAGAAGCGCCACTTATTAACAGCTCCTGACAAACTCGCCACACATGTCGGGACCTAAAATGGGCCTAACATTGGCTCTATGACACTAGCCTCAAACCACCCCACATGGCCTCGTGGCCAAGAGCATCTAAGGGATATAATAATTTAACCTCGAATATAGAACTTTTGCATTAGTATGAATTTGTAGTCCAACAAATATCCTTCCCCACATTCCTTAGAGGGAGTCCCTAAACATATTGGTGTTATACACCACGTAAGCACACACAAAGGGAGTACCCCTTAGTTGATCACTGCGGCTCCACTATCGCTCCCCTACACCTTGGGGATTGATCCCAAGATGCACCATGAACACATAGAACACATTCGAAACAAGCTCCACTCTTTTGATTGAGTTGATCTAGGAGATAATAGATAGAGCTCACTGAATATTCCACAAGAAACCGAATCTCTAGGGTACCTCACATCTCAATGTAGGTCATTGCTCATACAAATAGTTGCTATGCATGATCTAGGATGATACCATATGGTACGTGCAATGCAATTGTGTATGACTACCGTGCTCAAACAAGTTTATTCATCAACAATCAACATTGTGAAATTGCAAAGACACCTCTTTTCATTCTTTTCTTCTAATCCACTTGCTATGTTGCTTAGGGCTAGTATTGAGCATTCTTGTGTGTGCTACTAGACCCTTATAATTTCAGACAACAATGTACCCTACATGCCATGCATAATGAAACATCAGAATTCAATGTATTTCAAACACTCAACAACCCCCTTCTCCCTACAATTTAGAGTTATGCATTCGGTGGTACATTTAAGGCATATCTTTCAAGTATTTTTCTTTTACGAAAGTAATAAAAATCCACTTTAACATAGAGATAGGGTTGAAACCTTATGCTTCACCTCTAGTATACATTCACAAATATAAATATTATTTTTTCTTATTTTTTGAATGTGAAAATTTCCCCTATTTTTTGCTATTTATTTATATATAATTACTTATATTTATTGATTTACTAATTTAGATTGATTGATCTTATTGAGAATGATTTTCTTATCATATTTCAACCCATAAGAAGAGAATATACACAACAAAACTCAAAAAACACATGATTTCCCTTAAACCACATAGTCGCAGGTTTTGCGTTTCAACGTAAAATCATTATATGAATGATTTTTCTTGATTACTTTAACATGGCCGATGAATCAAAGCATTGGCATATGGCATAAAAAGGCAGCTCACATACAGTTACACACCTTGAAATCTATGACTTACTCATGAAATCGTGCCTTATGATGTAGGTATTATGAAATTGGAGGTCCGCTAACGCTCCCCAACAATCATTGATGACAATCCATCCAAGTATGTTCTACGCTTCTTTGCAATCTTGCATTATCACACGATCAAAATCTTTCATCTCAGCCCACCCCTTTTTCTCATACAGTAATCCATAGAAACATACAACAAGAGGAGAGAGAAAGACTAAATTTGGATCTCTTCATAGAATGCATCATTTCTTCTCATTCCTGCAGCAAGATATAGCAAAGAAATTGAAGATCTTGTTGCCCCGAGCATTCCTCTGATGATCAATAGCCAAAAAATAACTTAAAAATGCCATTTTTGGAGGCGCTAAAGAAATGATGCCCCCTCCCTCCCCCCACGTTTCATAAATTGTGTCTCTTCAATTTTCTTGCTAATTGTTGAGATTCCTGCAATCACACCTACATAGCCTCTTTGTATGGAGTAGTGTGGGGTCAGGACTAGAATCCCATATGCACAGTAGGAGTGTAATATTTCCATGCAATTAAAAGTTAGTTGGTTAGTTTGAAAGTTAGTTAGTCAATTAATAAGTTAGTAAGATTACTAACTAAAGACTAACTAAGGTAAAAATTAACTAACGTTAATAGCTAACAATTTTTATTTAATTAAAAATAAATTTAAAAAAATGAGAAACATAATCTGATATTTTTTTTGGATTCACAAGGATTATAGCCACCCTTCACGGAAGTTACAACATGAACGAGACTTATGAGCTATATTAATCACCAGTATTAATGTGTATAGTAAGGATGGTCTAAAAATATTAGATTTTTTGGAGAAGATTAGAATATTTTAGATATTATCCTAAAAAGATATGGAGATTTCTAGAGCTCAATGTTATTTAAAAGAAAAGGCAAGTGATGTTTTAGTTAGTTTGGAGATTTTATAAAAAGAAAAAAATAAAGAGAGGATTTGTAAAATCGCACGCTCCACGATCGCAGTTTACAGACAAAAAACAGCACTTAGAACATAGAAAAGAAGAAGGAGTGAACTAAGAGCTTTCTAATCAAGTGTCTTAGAGTTTTACCCCTCTTTCGGAGCCAATGGAACCATCGGATTTATGATCTGAGCATCAGATCACTGATTTTTCCAAGATTCCCCTTCACAAAGAGCTTCTCTTCTCAACCACAAGCCCTCTTCTCTAATTCACTATAAATATGAGGCATGGGGAGGCACAAGAGCATAAGGAGACCCCTAGAGACTGTGAGAGAAAGGTAGAGAGAAGGATACTCCTCCAAGAGATTTTGAGGAAGTGCTTGAAAGAGAGAGAGAGAGAGAGAGAGAGAGAGAGAGAGAGAGGAGTCACCCGAGAGGCTGTCTATTATGCAAGCCAAAAAGTAATTGACAGAGAGCAAAACTACACAGTGACGGAGCTTAAGTGTCTAGCAATGGTGTTTGCTTTGAAGAAGTTCCGACACTATCTATTGTCGATACACTTTAAATTCTACATGGACCATGAAGCCCTGTCCTTTCTGATGAATAAGGCCAATGTGAAGCATGTGTAGGAAAAACCCCTATGGATGCTACTCCAAGAGATACTATCCCCGTAGGTATGCCAAATGTATAGGGATTCCATAAAATTTTATTTATTGTTGGGGCTCATACATAAGGTGGATTCTTTGTACGAAAAGTTGATGGGAACGCCTGTCCTTTTCGAGCGTCTTGTTAATTTAATGTGCAAGTGGGTGATTCCATAGTGGGTGATTTTGTAAAATACTTATTTAAATTAATAGACGTTTATGAGTTTAGAGTGCGCACTCGTAATAAATTAAGGTTAGGATTGAGGTCTAACCAATTAATAATGGCGCAGGATTTAAATATTTATTATTGGACATTGTATTTGGGCATTGTCCGACTTTTTGGGTGCCCAATAGCTTTAATTCTTTAGTGGGACAAAAGCAAACACAAAAGCTAAAGCATGCTAATTGTAAATTGGGCTATTTTTTGAGCTTGGAGATCAATAATATATCAAATACATGCTTTGTGGAGCGCTCACACAACGCATGGGGGCAAATTGTATCCAATTCGTCTTTTGCTTCATGTCGTGTAAGTCTTCTCTCTTGTTTTTTGTGTAAAAGTAGAGTTCTTTTATTCTTGGGGGCCTTCCGGCGCTCACTACGTGCGCATACAGCATCCGATCTGTGCACCAAGTTCATCTAAGAAAGCCTTCCGTCAATTCATGACCCTCCAGCAAGAAAGCAGCATATCCATGATATACCATCTTTTTCATGGTACGTGTCCTTCGAGAGTCTAATTGTGTCCCACACAATGAAAATATATGATAATTCTGAGAGGTAACTAGACCTATCACAATACATCTATCTAGTCAACACAAACTTGAATAAGCCATGTTAGATATCAACAATGAGAATATAAGCCCACTAACTTGAGCACTCTCCAAATCCCGAAAAGTCATGCATAGTCCATATGAGAATGGCTCATATATTAGCAGATTGTTGATTGCCATGCTTCCTCATGTCTTCCACAACGACCCCCTCCTCCCACAAAATCTTAAGCTCATCAACTAATGGACAGAGATAGACATTCATGTTCTTGACCTTGTAGTGCCTAGGAATGAGAAAGCTAAGTATCAGGTGTCCTTTCTTTGTAGAAAGCCATGGCAAGATGTTGTAGATAACAAGGACTATAGCCACACACTGTAAGATGTTGAGTGGAGACTAAATGGATTCACGCCATCCATAGCAAGGCCCAGCAAAAGATTCATTAGCTCACGAGCAAAGCTTGGAAAGGTGGAGTCGATGTGGCTCCATGTGCATGAATCTTCTAATATTCATTGGACTCTATCTATGGATCTATTCTGCGTATGTCACACTATCAAGCTCGTCATGCCCGACATACGAAACATGTGATATATACACGGTATAAGTGAAAAGTGTTTGAGAATCTTCTAAGTGATGGTTTGCCCTTGCAAGCCCTTTCTCCCCTTTCTATCTCTCTTTCTCTCATTTCCTTCTTCTCCCTCACTCCCTTTTCTCCCTCTCCTTCAATGCATTTCATTACAAAGAAAAAAAATTAAAAAAATAAAACACAAAAATAAAGCAAGAAGACACAATGTACCTACCTCAAAGGCCCGAATATGAATTCTTTTGTGCATTCTCTTTGTGGCTTCCCTTCTTTCTCCCTTGCGCACTTCTCCCTCTTCTTTGCATATGATGACAGTAGTGGCAATGGTGGTCAGGAGCTCTCCTTCTCTCTCTCCCTCTCCCTCTCCCTCTTCCTCTCAAAGCTGCAATCTCTTTTGCTCTCTGTTTCACTCTCTCTTGCAAATCTTTGCGGCAAATGTTATGCTTGGATTTTCGATGTTTTTTTTTCTCAGATCAGCATTGCTATTTGCTTTGCAATTAGCATCGTGTGCTAAGCCTCATTATAAGTATAACTAAGTGTCCCTATTAGCATCACAAAGCATCACTATTGGCATCATTGAGTGCCCCTAGATGCATCACTATTAGTAGTGCAAATTGAAATTTGTGACTCTAATATCAATGTGTATAACGACGGTTATAGTGATACGAATAGCGAGGCTGCTATTTTGCATTGCAAATTGCCATCGCTATCACCCATTGCCTTGTAGTGATGAAAGTACCTACATCCCTTTCACTAGCATCACATTGAATGGTGAATTCTTTTGAGAAATGCAGGCAGACAAGTATGGGGGCTGAAGTAAGCGATTCCTTAAATTGGTTGAAGTTGCAGTCAACTATAATATCCAAAAAGAAAGTTTCCTTCTTTAGTTTATTAGTCAATGGTGCTGCAATTATTACAAAATGGCAAATAAATCTCTAATAGAATGAGGAGAGACCAACAAACCCATGTAAAGAAGTGATACTAGATGGTTTTGGCCAATCCTTGACACATTGCACCTTTTTGGGGTTAGTTTGTATCTCATTTTCACTCATAATGTGACCCAAGTACTCTATGTCAATCTGTATGAAGATACATTTAATCTCCTTTGCAAACATTCTATGCTCCCATAATATGCCAAACGCCCTCTTGATGTGTAGTAACTGCTCTTTCAATGATCAACTATAAATGAGAATATCATCAAAGAATACAAACACAAAGTGAAAAAGAAAGGGGTGTAAGATCTTGTTTATGAGGCTTAAAAAGTGGCATGGGCATTCGTCAACCCAAATGGCATTACAACAAAGTGATAAAGCCCTTGATTCATGCAAAATATTGTTTTTATCTCATCACCCACTCATCCATATCTAATGATACCCAGATCTCACATCCATCTTGATGAAGTACTTTGCCCCTTTTAGCTCATCAAGCAAGTCATAAATCCTAGGTATGGGATACTAGTTCTTAACTCTGATATTTTTCAAGTCAAAGTAATCATATACATTCAAAATAGCCATCTTTCTTCTTGACCAAGAAGACCGAGGATGCACAAGGATAAGAATATGATTCAATAGACCCCATCTCTATCAACTCCTTAACTTTCTTAGCAACTTCTTCATGCTCATATTTAAACAGCATGTAAGGTGGCTTATTTAGGCTCCAAGTCAATAGGGATCCACCTATCTTTTAAGTGGAAGGGATGTAGATCTACTTCAACAATGTAAAGTGAATCTCAGGAAGGCCTAGAAATACATGAAGCTCTATGTTGTTGAGAAAAGGTACTCCCTTGAGTTTCAAGAAGATGAGTTGGTCCTCTTAAAAGTACTCAAGTCCCGATACTCTATAATTAAGGATGGCTCTAGTAATAAGTTGGCACACCGCTATTATAGGCCATACAAGATAGTCAAAAGAGTGGGTAACTTGGCTTATCGACTCCAACTCCCTTCCTCCATTAAGATTCGTGACATTTTTCATATGAGTTAGCTAAAACCTTTTATTGGGTCCCTCAAGGACTATGTGGAGGAGTTGCCACACATAGATGAAGAGGACATCGCTCAGTACACTCTTGAGGTAGTCATTGGACAAAGAGGAATGAAGCTTAGAACTCTATCAATCCAAGAATATCTAATCAAATGGCATGATTAATCCTAGAAGAAGCTTCCTGGAGACCAACATCTATTTTGGAAAGTTTCCTCCATCTCAACAATGCAATCTTGGCTAAAAACTAGTTAATTTTGACCTAATTTCAACTATTGACAACACACTTTTTTGAAATAAATTTTATCCTAGATTAATGATATCCAAGTATAACCTATATGAGACTTCAAGGGCTTTGTTTTGACGTATCATTTGTCACATTTAGAGTAGCCCATGGAACATTATGGCCGATTTTCTACTGTATTCCTGCTATGAACAACATTTTGTCCACTATTTGTAGGACCCCAACTATCAAGAGTTGGTGGTGAAACTCATACATTGCCGACTTTTACATGATGTACATATCATATACATATCTATATGTCCCAATTCCACAAGGATTTGAGCTTTCCCACATATATATTATCCTTTTTTAATCTTGAACAAAGTAGTACTTTGCAGCCCCACTGTTGAGCCATAATAATAAGTCCTCTTTTTTTTAAAGGGTAACCTTAGGGGTCAAGTGAAAAGTAAGGAGTAAGATAAACATTGTGTTAGCATGGGGAAAACACTAGGTCACACTAACGGGGTATGTAAGGTGTTGAGAGACAGTTAAGGCATTAGTTAACTAAGTAATCAAGTCTCTTCACCTTTCTTCCAATTTCCATGGCTTCTTCTCTCTCTTTCTCACTCTTTATGTCTTTCTCTCTCTTTATCTAGTCTTTCTCTCTCTCCTATTTTCTCTCTTTCTCTCTCCTTTCTGTAGTCTTCTCTCTCCTCTCTTCTCCCTTTCTGTCCTCTTCATTATAGACTAAAAATACATATTCATAATAAAAATTTATAGTAATATTATTTTTATATCTTTTTATAAAAAATATTTTTAAAAATAAAATTTATTTTACAAAATCTTTATTCCCATTAGTCTAGAGCACTATCTCTTTACATCCTAAAAGACACTTTCAAGGCCTTAAAACATCCCTAATGATAATCATTATGAACTATGAAAAATTTTAATATAATAGAAGTCAAACATAAAATTTATTTAAATATTATTTATTTACATATCAATTTTTATATAAAAATATTAAACTATTTTAATTTATATTTTAATTTCTAATTTATATACTAATTTTTAAACTCAAATTTTAACTATCTCAATCATATAATTTATTTAATATACTATTTTAACTTAAATTTATATTTATTTAATTATTTAATTTTTTAAATAATTTAAATAGTATCCTAAAGTGTTGATAGTCTCTAATAAAAAAATTAAAAATCCATTTTGAATTTTTCATTGTAATGAGCCTTGCAAGGTTCATGCTAGTTCAAGCTAGTTAATTGAACACAAGTGCTTCCAAAGCTAGTAATAACATGATATTTCATGGGTGTATAAACATGTTTTTTAAATTGAAATAATTTTCATAAAAACTATATTTGATCGAATAGTCTTTCGATAAAATGTAGGCATTATTTGGTTGTATCTTAAAATAGGGATGTGTCACTACATAATATGTCCAATAGTACTGTAAAATTTGACTATTATTCCATAAAATACATTTTTCAAATAACATAAAATGCAACGTAGGTTCTTTCATACAAAACAATTCTTTTATACAAAAGATTCGCGATTGTACAATAACTAGGACACTATACGGATTATAAGGTTGTATTGAATATATTGGCATACTTTTAGATAATATCAATAATTAAATGCAACCTAGAGTTTAATTGCCATGTTGATCATTTAATCACATATTCAAGAATTTGGATCAAATTTTTATAAATTTTGGGAATTCATAATGTGATTAATATTTGGACATATAATCAAATCTTATCCTCTTATTTGAATAATAATTTTTTTCTAGATACTATATAAGCAATCCCTCCAAGTCCCACTCTCAAATATGGGGTTAAGATTTAGCCATTTGGTCAATTCTTTACTCCTTATTTGAAAATGGAACTTGGGAGATTCCCAAGTTCTCTAATATGGTATTATTTTGAGATTTAAGAAAAGAGAATATCCTTTGAAAATAGTAGATTATGTGTGCAACTTTGAATTTAGCTTTGATAGGGACATCTCAAATAAAACAACAGTAATAGATAATGATAAGTGAAGCCAGTGGTTGGAATGCAAAAAAAGAGAGTTCCTAAGGAGGAAACTTTTTGTGCACGTGTGTGTTTGGGGGGCAGGGGCTCTGTGTGTGTGTGTGTCCACATATTGCACATGCCACGATGATAAACTTATGTAAAATTTCTCTCAAGTAAGTTACATTATGCCCCTTTCATGGGCTATGTATACAAGTATATGTGGACCCTCCCATGTGAGAATATTTGACTATAAAGGCAAACATGGATGGTGACTTAGATATTGAAAGTCTAATTTCAATTTGCTCCTTTCTTTACTAATTTTATTATTTTCTAACAATTGTGAATGCTTCAATTGATGTGTAGAGTAGGCAATGGTGGCGTTGGGAAGCACTGGGCAATATGAAAGTGTAACCAATACGTACTCATCCTTGTCACGTACCAAAGTCATGTGTCATGTTCTTCCTTTCCTTCACTTTGATTAGGTTCTTTCTCTAAGATTGTAAATGCAATGGAATCAAAGGAGATGCTAGATGTGACAACAACATCAAAGAGAATTAGAGATGGTCACATTTGGTATAAGATCTCTCAAATGGAATAGACATCCTAACTCCTCAAGACTTGTTAATGTTAATCAAAAAATTACTACAAAATTAACATTGACTATGAGGGTACTTATATGATGATACACATTAACCTTAACCAACCAAACAATTCCATGGATCATCTTCTTCCTTTTCTCGTGTCTAATGAGGTTCTTGTCTAATTTGGTCAATGTAATAGAAGAACAAGGAGATGTTGAGAAACATAGATCTTGAGCAATGGTTTAGCTATGGAGGGTGGAATCATAGACTAGAAGCATTATGACTGAGAGTATTACTCAAGTGAATTAGGTTCCAAGATAGATTAGCTTGGAGACATGAACACAGTCTTGAGTAGACAGAGACATAGATTGAAAATACAAAGTACAATAGCATTACATTCAAATGAGAGCCAAGTGTCAAGATTGTGGGAGAGAAGGAAGGAGTCTCACTTGTAGCTTTCTTGCTTGCACAATGGGGGAATACACACAAAGATGGAGGCTGAAAACAGTTTTCCTCTTCTTAGTTGTGTAAGCCAAAAAGAACTCAAGTACATAGAAATAGAAGAACCCTATATATGGGTCTCAAACCAAACTCAACTAACTAAGGTGGCATACTAACTGAGCCACGAACTAGAGTAGATAAGGATAGATGTCATCTAGCTATTATTCATGGGCAGTGTACCAACCGCATCTGCAACTGACAAGTCGGTGACATAAATGCACAATGGTCACCTTGGCATATCACGAGTGGAGCTCGATATCTCAACACTCCCCCTCGAGTTTAATCCCAATTCCTGCACGCCAAGCAGGTCTCTGAACTTGCATAGCTTCTCTGCGCCCAATGCCTTCGTGAATATGTCAGCTACCTGATCCTCTGTGCTGACATAAACTAGATCAATAAGACCTAGTAAAACCCTCTCCCGCACATAGTGATAATGCACGTCAATGTGCTTTGTTCTAGCATGATAGACTGGGTTATTTGCCAAGTGTATTCTACTCATGTTATCACAATAAATGACAACTGGCCCATCTGTAGGCTGATGCATATCTTAAAGTAGCTTATGCAACCAAGCTACCTCACATGCAGCCATTACTGCACCCCTATACTCAGCCTCTGTTCTTGACAAGGCAACTGTAGGCTGTTTCTTGCTGCTCCAAGTGACTGCAGCACTCCCAAAAGAGAACACATATCCACTGGTAGATCGTCTATCAGAAATACTACCAGCCCAATCAGCATCACTGTATCCATGCAACTGTATCTGAACCCCACTCTCATAAAATAGTCCATACTGCAATGTGGACTTCATATACCTGAGTATGCGTCTAGCCGCATCCAAATGTGGTTTCCTTGGAGTCTGCATAAACTGACTTACCAATCCAACAGCATAGCTCAAATTTGGCCTGATAATAGTCATATAAATCAAACTTCCTACTATGCGTCTGTACATAGTACGGTCTTTGAGAAGGTCACCTGCATCTGCGCTCAACTTCACATTCTGCTCCAAAGGAACTGAAATAGGCTTACAGTCTGTCATCCCATATTTGGACAGCATGTCCAATCCATACTGCCTCTGTAAGAGCCATATCCCACTTGGTGATCTAATCACCTCAATGCCCAATAAATAACGTAGCTCTCCCAAATCCTTCATCTCAAACTTCTGCTTCAATAGCATTTTCACATGAAGGATATCTTCATCACTATCACCTGTGATAATCAAATCATCAACATAAATGACAAGCAGCATAATACATTTTTCTGTTTTTCTCACATAAAGTGAGAAATCTGCCTTGGAAATCTGAAAGCCAATAGTGACAAGATACTGTCCTATCTTGTCAGACCATGCTCTAGGTGCTGCCTTCAAGCCATACAAGGATTTCTTCAACCTGCAAACAAACTCAGGATGAACAGCATGCACATAACCTGGTGGTTGCTCCATATAGACCTCTTCTTGCAAATCACCATGCAAGAAGGCATTCTTTACATCCATCTGATGTAAAGACCATCCTTTTGATGTGTGAGAAATGCGGGATCTAGAGCATGGCAAAACCGGAAGCTATGGAGGATGGAAAAAGAAGTGTAGACTCATGATGGAAAGGACACTGTTTGTTACACAAGTGAATTAGGTTCCAAGATTGAGACTTGGACTCATAAACACAATCTTGTGTATGTGGACAATGACATTGACACTTTACTGAAATGAAAAGAGTGCTATCATTGCATTAAGAAAGGAAGCAAGTACAATGCTTTATAGGAAAGTAGGAAACTCCAGTAGGCACCATTGTGCATATGGGATAAGTTAGCCTGCATGTCCTTGACCCTGAGACTCCATACAAAGAGGCTGTTTGAGTGTGATTGCTGATTCTCAACACCCCTCCTCAATCACAACTAGGAAAGGCACAGAGTGTGTAGAGGCTGTAATGAGAACCACCTGCAAAGTGTGGGCATACCACAGACATGGCAAAACACCAGAGGCTGTCGCAGAAAAAGCTAAGTGTGGGTACCATAAACATGGTGGACATCCAGAGGCTGTAACAGGGGCCTCACAAAGTGTACAGGGACTGTAATGCCAAGTTACATAAGGAGTTTACAAAGCTTATGGCAGGAAGCATTAGGGCAAGGAAAATACAAGGCTATTAAAACAGTCTATCAGAATTATGAGAGTACAAGGACTGATGAGTCTTGTCCTTTCGATCCTGGTGGTCTTCATCTTCATCTTCTTCTTCCTTTGCTCCATTTTCTTCTTCTTCTTTGACTGCGACTAGATAGGCCTTTTGGGATCTCTTTCTTGCGTGGCAGAACTTCTCGGTGTGTCCGGTCCTTTTGCAGAAGTCACAAAAGAGCTGATCCTTCTTGCCTTTGTACCTGTTGCCAACATATAATGCATGCTCATCTCTAGAGGTACTTGGTTCTTCTTTAGTTTTTAGCTTCTTTTCTTCTTCTAACAGTGATGCCTGGATATCAACAAGTTCAGGATTTGGCATGTTGATTAAAGTTGTTGATACATTATTATATTCAGGAGGCAAGCTCTTAAGTAGAACACCGATGCAAACATCTTCATCCATTTTAATGTTGATTCCTGCAAGTTGGGTTAGGAGTCCTTCCATGTAATTAAGATGTGTGGCAAGTGATGTGCTGGACTTCATTTCAAGCCTGAAGAACTCAATCAGGAGACCATACTTTGATGATTTAGATTGTGCACCGAACAGGGTGTCAAGTCTTTTCCATGTATCCTGTGAGGTCTCACACTTATCCACATGATGGATATAACTGTCGTCTAGCTCCAATTTGATAATGGCCTGAGCTCTGTCATCATTCTTTTGCCAAGTAGTTGCAAGGTCCGCGTCTTGAGGTTTCTTCTCTTTGCCATTTGTGATGGCCTAGAGACCCTTCTTCATCAGGATGAGCTTGATGCGGGTTTGCTAAGTGTGGAACCCGACTCCTTTGAATCGAGCATTTGGAGAGTCTTTTCCCATGTTAGATTTACGGGAACAGTAGCAAATCAACTTTAGACTTATTAGATTTGAGCAACAGAAGAATTGATTGAGAGACACAAGTGTTAAAAAACACTAACTGAGTGTCAATGAATACCAAATCTGCAAAAGTCTTTTACTCTTTTAAAATCCAAGTGATCTTCCCCTTCTTGATTTGATGCTGATGCCTTCAGATCTGAGTGACAGTACTTTAATGAACTTCAGAGAGTATTGCTCAGTGATTAAAATCACTGTTGATAACTTCAGTGAGAGAAACAGTGAAAAATTTCAAGATTTTGATGCTTTGGCTATGGTGGAATTAGGGTTTCTGAGACAGGGCCCTGGTTTTTCTCAGATTGCAGGAGCTACAATGGATTATTTTCAAAAATTTTTATATGCCTAGGAAGCTGATTTCATGGGCTACCAAAGCCCTATCATAATCATCAAAATCGTGGACAGTATGTAGCACGCAGGCACGTCGAACAGCAGCAGGCGCATTTCTGACAGGATTTCGCGATTTTCGCAATGCTGAAGCCAGGGCGCAGTAATGTCATCAATTCTCATGCCAGGATGAAGCGCCTTGAGTAGAGGAACAACTCCCTAGAAGAAATCGTGGGCTGAAATGGCCTGGTTGAAGAGTTATGGAAGCTCCAAGTAAGGTAGGTACTGTCTGGCTATGGCAGACACAGAGCAGAGATTGGGGATTTTCACAATGCTGAGCTCCAGATGGTCCAATGTCCTGGATTGATGTGATACAGGGAAGCTTTGTGAGTTGGGGAATACTTTTCCAGAAGGAAGCTCCAAGAGATTTGACCTGTGGAGTGAGATATAAGCAGCTCAATCTGACAGGGTGCTGCTGGCTATGGCTGCCATGGAAGCTTCAGTGAGAGTAGAGTTGGGAGATGAAGTCATGAGCTGACATTGAGCTAGACTGAGGTTGAAAGGAATCAAGAGAGGCTAGACAAGCAATGCCATGCCCAACTGGGCTCTGATACCATGTGAGAAATGCGGGATCTAAAGCATGGCAAAACCGGAAGCTATGGAGGATGGAAAAAGAAGTGTAGACTCATGATGGAAAGGACACTGTTTGTTACACAAGTGAATTAGGTTCCAAGATTGAGACTTGGACTCATAAACACAATCTTGTGTATGTGGACAATGACATTGACACTTTACTGAAATGAAAAGAGTGCTATCATTGCATTAAGAAAGGAAGCAAGTACAATGCTTTATAGGAAAGTAGGAAACTGCAGTAGGCACCATTGTGCATATGGGATAAGTTAGCCTGCATGTCCTTGACCCTGAGACTCCATACAAAGAGGCTGTTTGAGTGTGATTGCTGATTCTCAACATGATGCAGCCATAGCAATGACTGCTCTTACGGTTGCCATCCTTGCAACTCGACTGAATGTTTCTTCATAATCAATGCCATATGTTTGTGCATACCCCTTGATTACTAATCTTGCATTGTATCTATTCACAGAACCATCTGCATTGTGCTTCACCTTATAAACCCACTTACAACCAATTGCATGCTTATCTTTAGGCAAAGGTACCAATTCCCATGTAGCATTTGCTTCCAAGGCATCCATTTCTTCATCCATGGCTTTCTCCCATTTTTCTTTTCCCATGGCTTGCTCAAAAGAAGTGGGTTCTGGTTCCTGTATCACTTTGACCATATAGGCATAGTGAATGGCTGTAAATCCATCATATTTCAGCCTATCCACAGGATACCTAGCTCTAGTAGACCTGCGCAAAGTAGGTTCACTCCCAGGTGCTCTCAAAACATCCCTGGTCTTCCTTACTCCAGGTGTAACAATAGAAGGAATACCCAACTCATCATCAATGCTCTGTTCTGAGCCACTAGATTCACCATCCACATAAGAGTGACCTGCATTCACATCAAGCATGGGCTGATCTACCTTCTCTTTTCCTTTTCGTGATACCTGCATACCACTATCTGCATTGCTTTGAGAAGATTCTCCTGATCTCAATCTGCTTGTCCATGGTGAAGAATGCGAACCACTGCTAGAGGATGCTCCAGGTCCACTAATATCTTGTGACTGCTGCTGTGAATTCTATGCAACATTACCATTTTGTGCATCTACATTATCAATCACATTTACTGGTTTATACCAGCTACTCATCTCATCAAAAACAACATCTCTACTCACTGTAAACTTACGAGTAGAAGAGTTATAGCATCTATACTCTTTTTGCTGCAGAGAGTAACCAATAAAGATGCACTTCTCAGCTTTTAGATCCAACTTGGATCTCAACTCATCTGGCACATGAACATAGGCAATGCAACAAAAATTTTTGAAATGAGAAATATCCGGTTTCCTACCAGTATACCTCTCCTCTGGAGTCATGCCATGTATTGCTGCAGTGGGAGTCCTGTTCATTATGTAGACTGCTGTAGCAACTGCCTCAGCCCAATAAAAATCTGGCAGGTCTTTTTCATTAAGCATGACACGAGATACCTCTCCAATATGCCTGTTTTTCCTTTCTGCAATTCCATTTTGTTGTGGGGTATGACTACATGAATATTGTTTCTTTATGCCATGCTCCTGCAGGAACCTTGCAAACTCATTTGAGAGATACTCTCCCCCTCCATCTTACCTTAGGCATTTTATTTGTAGGCCTATTTCTTTTTCAACCATAGCTTTAAGAGTTTTAAAATGCTCAAAAACTTCACTTTTCTTTTTCATAAAATACACCCAAACATTTCTGCTATAGTCATCAATAAAAGTGACAAAATAATAACAGCCTCCAAGAGATGCAGCTTTAGTAGTCCACACATCAGAGTGGATTAATTCCAATGGCTTCTTACTCTCTTGAACATGTCTAGGAAATGGTTTCCTTGCCTGTTTTCCAAATTGACAGGCTTCACATACCTTATGCATTTCTGCAACCTTGAATTTTGGCAATCCTGCAACACTATTTCGGGCTTGCATTGATTTAAGTCGCTGTACATTAACATGACCAATGCGTTTATGCCAGATATCAATATCTGCAACTACACCGGTCCCATGTGCAAACATTGCTGCACTCAATTCAGGCATGTCTGCATCCAACATAAACATTCTGCCCTTCTTCTTTCCTTTTGCTATCAAGCGACCTTTATTTTTCATATCCTCAACAAAGCATCCATGAGAATTAAATCTGACCTGCAAGCCCTGCTCAACCATTTGACCAACAGAAACTAGGTTCTTGGTGATATTCGGGACATGAAATACATCGGACAGGTATTTCTTTTTCCCATCCTGGATAGACAAAGGAAATTTTCCAATCTGCACAATAGGATGTGCAGTATCATCACCAGTCTCCACAAATCCTGGTTTTTCCATTTTCCTTGCATCCTACATCCATTCTGCATGACCTGTCATGTGGTTTGATGCACCTGAGTCAACATACCACACATCGTTTCTTTCTTCTGCACTTGTCATAGAATTAGTCATGTGCTACAACATAAACAAATGCTCATTTCTGTCATCACCCTGTCTACTAGAAGATGAATAATTCCCTTGTTGCAATTTTTCATTCATGATGTCATTCTGCTTTTTATAGTAGTCTTTAGCCATATGACCCATTTTACCACAGTAATAGCATTCAACATTGTTGTTCGCATTTTGGCCTCTTTGCCATCCACCACAACCTCTTTGGCTCCCCCTGCCTCTAGAGTTACCACGTCCTCCTCCATAGGACTGGTTTTCTTGAGTTTGCTGCATATTCTGATTTCTACCACGGCCTTCAGATTGGCCTTCTCTACCTCTGCCTCAACCTCTTCCAGCATTTGAGTAGAAGACAACTTCTTTTGAAGTTCCTCCTTAAGAAGATGCACCACCATTTCTCTGCTCCTCAGAAATTAGAAGAGCAATCAACTCCTCAAAATCAGGAAATCTTTCACGGACGGAAATGGATGTTCGGAACTGTGCATAATCCTTTCCTAGACCATTCAAGGTCACAGAAACTAAATCATCATCTTCCATGCGACCCAATGGAAGCAAGTGCATCTGCAATCTTCTTCACCTTCATGTGGTAGTCATTGATGCTCATACTTTCTCTTTTCACATTGTGCAACTCTTGCTTGAGCTGCATTTTCTTGGCTTGCGTATTTGTGCTATACATTTTTGGCAAAGTATCCCATGCCTCCTTTGGCGTACTTGCATCTTGAATATGCACAATCATAGAGTCTGAAATGTTGATAGACAGCCACTACATAACTTTTCTGGCTCTCTCATGCCATGCTTTAAATGCCTGCATTTTGCTGTTGATTGGGAACATCAGGAAGAACTGGTTCTTCTTCATTTCCTGCAACGAATTCCCAATATCCTTTTCCCATAAGGAAATTCGTCATTCTGAACTTCCATTCTTGGAAGTTTTTCTTGTTAAGCTTTTCAATGACAATCTTTGAAAGAGAATCAGACGCCATTACAGAACACTGCAAAAAATTCTGTCACTGCAAAGAACATAGCTTCAGCCTCACAAGGGCAAATCTGCAAAACTGACGAAAGTGGTATTTGACTACACAGTCACTTCCTAGTGACGATTTTCCATCAACAGGCAACAAGGATGATTCTGTAACTCCCAATGTCTTTGCGCACAGGCATACGATGCAATTTCTACAGTAACTTTTCACCTACCTGTAGAACAGTTGTTGCACAGCATAAAATAGGGCCTTTTCCTGAGTGCATACAGAAAACTTTCGCCTCCAAAACAGGCCCCGAAATGGCCTCAAATTAAAAAAAAAAGCAACCAAGGCCTAAAGCCCTACCCCGCAACATATACTGCCCTCTTGCTACACCGCGAAGGGTGTCTCAATCTAAGACAATGCACTCTTGCACTTTTCGGCTGTGCTACCTGCAGAGACTTGCTCCCAAAACAGAAAAATGAAAGCAACATTGGTCCTCTTACCAGAACACCACGAACTTGGTTTGCTTTCTTGAGCTCCTTACCACGAACAAGGCTCTGATACCATGTCAAGATTGTGGGAGATAAGGAAGGAGTCTCACTGTAGACATGGAAAAACCAACCATATGAAGCTAGAGGCTATCATAAGGCCTCACTAAGTGTGTAGAGGCTAATAATACATAGGTTATATGAGGGTTACAAGGCTTATGATTGGAGCATTAATGCAAGTACTTACAAGGCTTTAAAAAGTCAATCTAAATAGTGGGAATAGAAGGAATGATGAGGCTTGTCCTTCTACTCTTGTCTTCTTCTTCTTCTTCTTCTTCTTCTTCTTCTTCTTCTTCTTCTTCTTTGGCAATTGCTAGGTAGGCCTTCTGTGAGCCATTTGTGGAACAATTTTTTTTCAATGTGTCCCTTTCTTTTGTAGAAGTAACGAACAATGTCTTTCTTCCCTTTGTACTTGTTATTGTCATAGAGAACGTGTTCTTCCTTTGAAGTGCTTGCTTATTCTTTACTTTTGAGCTTTTTCTCTTCTTCTAAGAGTGATGCTTTGATGTCTACTAGCTTGGGATCTGGCATATTAATTACTGTAATAGAGACATTACCAAACTCTAGAGAAAGACTCTTCAATGTATACATCTTCATCCATTTTTAAATTAATCCTTGCAAGTTGAGTTAGCAGACTTTCCATATAATTAAGAGGGTTACAAGGAATGTATTAGCCCTTATTCCTAACCTAAAAATCTCAACTAAAGATCCATATTTTGAAGACTTAGATTGGGCACCAAACAGTGTGTCTAACCTTTGCCAAGTAGCATGGGACATGTCACATGTGTCTACATGGTGGATATAACTATCATCAAGCTCAAGCTTGATGATGGCTTGGACTTTGTCATCACTCTTTTACCATATTACTGCAAGAGCAACATCTTTGGGTTTCTTCTCTTTTATTGACCAAAGGCCCCCGTTCCTTTGAAATGGCATGACGGTGAATCTTTCCCCATAATGGATAGTAGGAGCAATAGCAAATTAGCACAAAAAATATTAGATCTAACCAACAAATGAGTTGCTTGGATGTGTCAAGAGACACAAGTGCCAAGAAGCACTAATGAGTGTCAAAAGATACTATGCTTGTTGAGCTTGATGTTAAACTTTGATGGTTGAATCTTCCCCTCCTTGCTGATTTGATGTGGCAATCTTGCTAGAACTTTAGTGGTACAATTTTTTCACAATGGCAATGGGTTGGTTGAACTGAGAGGAGTGAGAATAGAGTTAAAAAATTTGACTATAGTTGTGTTTAGGGTTTCTGATTATTTGACGAAAGATTGGATTATGAGAGAGCTTGTATAATAACCTTTCATTGCCCTATGGTCACACGACTGATCATGAGACCTAAATCCATGGTAGTAGCTATGCGACCACCATTATTGGTGCATATCTAGACAACAAATGGGGAAAAATGAAAGGCAAGGTTGTTAAGATCTTAATGTCATGAATTGATGTACCAAGAAGTTGCACCAAAAGTAGTGGAAGAAGTCTTTGGAAGGAATCACGTAGAGATATGGCCTATATTGAGAGATCTAGGAGCTTTAACAAAGCAAGGTGCTGGTTGGCTATGGTAGTCAAGAGAGGTAGACTGAAAATGGTGTGAGAGATGAAGTCATCTAATGAAGCTGAGTTGACCAGAGGTTGTGGGGAGTTGAAAGACCACTGAGCTAAGCTAAATCGAGCTCACCATGGCTCTAATACCATGTTGAGAAACACAAATCTTGAGCAATGGTTTAGCTATGGAGGTTGGAACTCATAGACTAGAAGCATGATGATTGAGAGTTTATTCAAAAAGTGTGTCCCTTGGTCAAACACTAATTCCTTAGGTGGACCAAAACAACAAACAGTTTGCTCCAGAATAAAACTAGGCATCTCCTTAGCATTATCTTTCATTGTTGCTCGAGCTTCAGGCCACTTTGAAAAGTAGTCCATTGCTACAATGATATAACGCTTCTGCATAGTCGATGAAGGGTGTATTGGTCCAACAAAATCGATACCCCATTTTTTTGAAGGGTAACGTAACTAAAATAGGATTCAGTGGTTGCTTACGATTCTCCATGGCATCATGTCTTTGATAGACATCACAACACTTAACATAATTGAAAGCATCCTAGAGCTTTCTGGATAGTAAACCATCCAACAAAATATCCCCCACATGCTGAATCATGGAAGTCCTTAAGAATGAATGGTACCTCATCAAGTACTACACATCGACGATAAATCTCATCCACACCTTTCCGATACAAGACACCCGCTGTGATAAAAAAGCGTAGTGCTTGCTATTTAACATTTCTCTTCTCAAACTTTGATAGAGCTACCCCAACCTCTCTTGTAGAGAGATAATGTGTTATACTTGCATACCAAGAAGGGATGGAAGTTGCATCAATTTTGAATAAACCTTCAAATTTGTTAGTTCCTTCAACTAGAATTTCCTTTGGCTCCCTGAAATCCACAAGACATTCCACAATGCCCTGCAACTTTGATGGCTTACTCTTAATCTCATAATTGAACTCCTGTAAAGTGATTAACCACTTTGCTAACTGGTTAGGCGGCTGCAACTTGTTCATTGATAGTCTAAGTTTTTCCACGTTCATAAAAAATACTAGCTTCTCATAGAGAATTTAGTGCCTAAATTTCTTTGTCGTGAAAACCATCCCAAGGCATAATTTCTCTATATAAGTATACTTAATTTCAGATATCTCTAATGTATCACTAGCAAAGGCAATTGAATGATACAATTTCTCTTCCCAAGTTTGGGCTAAACAACAACAAATACTATGCATTGTTGCTATTGAAAATATATAAAATACCTCACCTCTTTTGGGTACTTTTAGGACTGGCGCTTTTGCTTGTTCCTATTTTACATCCTGAAAAGATACGTGATATACTTCACTCCAATTAAACAGATTGTTGAAAGATTAGAGGTTCGTCAATGCCAATGTTCTTTCTACTAATGCATTAATGCAACTATGAATGATTCATAGTGCTCAACCATTTTTTATTAATTTAACATAGTATTGTGATAGTGCAAAACCATTTTTTTCATATTTTCATTCTAAACATAATTACTCCATTGCATAGGGTCAGCAACACTCAGCATGCTCGTGCTACGGAACCCTTTAATTCTCAAAACACACATATACTAAATGCAATGTGCATTAGAAGAAAAATCACATTCAACATTTAATCAATACTTCTTACCCCCTCCTCTCCCTACCATTATAAGGTTTTGCATTTGGTGGTAGGTTTAGAGAGCAATTTGATGTAATCTTCTTCATAAAAAGTAATAAATACTCACTTTAACATAAAGATAAGGCTAAGTTGAGTCTAAACCTCATACTTCAACCATACCATACATCCATAGACATTATTATTTTTTATTTTTTATGTGTAAAGAACTTATTTTTTCTTATTTATTTATCAATAAGTACTGATATTTCTTGATTTTTTAATGTGACTTGATCAGACTTGCTGAGAATTTTTTCATTCCTCATTTCATTCCATGTGAACACCATTAGCAAATCAAAATCCCCAAAATCCATCATTATCTTAAAATCCCAATTTACAAGTTTTACGTGTTTATAGAAGAATTAATAAACAACTAATTCTTGTTCATTTCCTTAATGTTTCTCATTAATCAGACCATTGCCAATCAAATTCAACAATTTTGAAAAGTGAGATTTATCATAAAATGATAAAATTTATCACTAACTCATAAAATCACGCTTTATCCTACACATACCTCGCATTTGGAAGGCCGCTGATACTCATTAAGAACCACTAATGCTCCTCCAAACATCGATCTATGTTCCATTGTGTCTCAGCATTATCTCCCAATCAAAATCTCTCGAATCAGTCCACCCCCTTCCCTCATAGATTAAGACATAGAAACATGCATCAAGAGAAGAAAGAGGTAGGAGAGTAAAAGACTAAATTTAGATATCTCCATCTGGGCAGCCATTTCATGTGACAAATTAGGCAATTGAGAGTAAAAAAATTAAGTAACCCATTCCAATGATCAGTTTGGGCACTTTTTCTCAACCCCACACCTCAAAAAATCGACACCATGAAAGAGGACGTTGTTTCTGATCTCACCAATGCCACAACCCCCCCCCGGATTAATTTTGGGCCTAAGGCCCCCTAAGGGTAATGCCCACTCAATTTTGGACATTCTTTGGCCTTCTAGGTGACTGACTTTCCGCATCTTCCATGTGTCCACCAACACTCAATTTGCAATCTGAAAAATCTTGTGCATTCAACTTGAGATCCTGAACGGCGGAGAAGTCACCTTACTCCAATTTGGTACTAAAAGAAATTATGAAAAATTTGCAACCACCGCGAAGGTTTAAATTTGCATTTCCATCTTCCACAATCACTTAAAATCGTCAAATCTGCGTCTTTTGCTTCCATCGGGCTTTAAATTCCACATAAAATTTGCATCATTCTGCTCCTTTTCGGCATGTCTTGGGCATTTAAATTCTGCTCTCAAATGTTTGAGATGGGATCCTTCAACCTCACTATCATGACTTAGTATAATTGTAATTAGATTCCCTTGAATTAGTTTTTTTTTTTGTAAAACATGTGAGACTCAAATCTCTTTTATCCCATAGAGACATACACTCGTGCATTATATAATGTTTACATGGAGGACACCACAAGAACCTGTATCCTACTATATATGGGCAATGTGTTGTGCCATTCTAAACATGGAAATTGATAAAAGTCTTGGTAAACTTAACACTGGTTTCGAGCATTGTAAAGATGTTATAAAACAAGGTAGCAACATTTCATGGGATAAACATAATATAGGATATTTGGATAGATTTTTAGATACATGGGTTGTGGCCATGGATCTGGTTCAAGTCTTTTGCATTAATTTCCTTGGGTTCCTTGAAAGGTGTGTTGTTCTCCTTCTGAAATCATAATAGTTCTCTAACATGTCATGAGCATACTGCTTATGTAGTAGCCATATATATTGAGGTATAGAGACTACCTCAATTCCAAAAAAATACTTCAGCTCACCAAGGTCTTTGACTTTGAATTCAGCTTATAAACATGATTTAATTTCATCAATGCCCTCTTCATCATCTCCAGTGATGATAAGATCATCTACATAAACCACTAGAAACACACACCCATAATCTGTCTTCTTCGTGAACAGACTGTGATCTACATCACCCAATCTAAATCCATGTTGCTATAAATAACTACTAATCTGAGCATTCCATACTCTAGGTACATGTTTCAGCCCATATAAATCTTTTTCAGCTTACATACATATGTAGGAAAGTCCAAGTGAACATAGCCTTCACGTTGCTCCATATATACTTTCTCAACCAAATCACTGTTCAAGAAAGCATTATTGATGTCCATTTGCCATAATTTCCAGCCTTTACATGCTGCCAAAACAATGACAGTTTTGATTGTTGCCATTTTAGCCACCGGACTGAAAGTCTCCTCATAGTAAAGGCCATACTGCTGCGCATACCCTTTTGCAACCAGCCTGGCCTTATAGCATTCTAATGAACCATCTAACTTGCACTTAACCTTGTACACCCATTTTCAGCCAATGGGGACTTTGCCTTCAGGCAACTCAACCAATTTCCATGTCTCATTTTCAGCCAGGGCTGCATACTCCTCATCCATGGCAGCACACTAGTTATCATCTATAACTGCATCATCAAACTTTGTAAGTTCTTTGTAACCTATCACACTAGCCACATATGCATAATGGCGGGCTGAATAACCAGTATATTAAACCTGTCAATTGGTTTTTTGACTCTCTCAGATCTCCGTAACTATGACTCACTCTGAGCTTGCCTCTCATTAATTTATACCCATTACCATATTCTTCAACAAAGCATCCATCTCTATTGAATCTCACCTACAGATTCTATTCTGTCATCTGTCCAACTGACAAAATATTCTTGGTTATTGTAGGTACATGTAGTACATCATGCATGCTATTTTTCTTGCCATCAGGCATCAACGACGTTACAACTCCTTTATGTTGAATAGTATGCTAGGTATCATCCCCAATACAAACATATCCATGTGAACCTACAACCATCTCATCAAACCATTCTCCATGGGATGTCATATGATTTGAAGCCCCTGAATCAATGTACCATCTCTCATCTCTGTTCTGTCTAGATGCATTCTTAGACACATGTTGCATGGCAAACAACCTGTCACCTTGATCATTAGGAACTCTGCTAGATGAAGCATAATTTCCATGTTGTCTACCCTTAACTTTCATGTCAGCCTGCTTCTTATGAAAATCTTTGGCTATATGCCCATATCTATCGCAATAATGACAATCCTTTTCCCTGTTGGACTGATCATTTGACTGCCAATATCCTCCTCTGCCTCTAGGGAATCTCCCGTTGCCTCGAAAACCGCCAGATCCACACTAGTCTTGTGTATTCGTACCATGCTGGGCATTCTATTGTTGCTATCCATAAGTATTTCTAGTGTCTACTCGACCTCGAAAAGAGCCACGGCCTTTGCTGCCTCTACCACCCTGGCTAGAGTAATGAACAGTGTCTCTGCTTTGAGACATACTAGAACTTGTATTCAGCCCAAGCTTAACTTCCTCATGCAACAACATAGCAATCGGCTCATCCCAATCAGGGGATTCAACTCTCATAGAAATAGATGTATCAAATGCTTTATACTCTTTGCCAAGTCCATTCAATATCACTGCAATCATATCATCCTCAAACACTGAAGATCCAATGGTGGCAAGCTAATCCGCTATATTCTTGATCTCTGTAGTGCACGCTTTATTAAAGATGCGGGATCTAGAGCATGGCAGTGAGTTATGGTGGATGGAAAGAGAAGTGTGGACTCATGATGGAGAAGACAAAGACATTGTTTGTTACACAAGTGAATTAGGTTCCAAGATTGAGACTTGGACTCATAAACACAATCTTGTGTATGTGGTCAATGACACTGACACTTCACTGAAAAGAAAAGAGTACTATCATTACATTAAGAAAAGGAAGCAAGTACAATGCTTTATAGGAAAGTAGGAAACTATAGTAGGCACCACTGTGCATATGGGATAGGTTAGCATGCATGTCCTTGGCCCTGAAGCTCTATACAAAGAGGCTGTTTAGTGAGTGTGATTGCTGAATCTCAACACCCCTCCTCAATCACAACTAGAAAGGCACAAAGTGTGTAGAGGTTGTAATGAGAACCACCTGCAAAGTGTGGGCACACCACAAACATGGTAGACACCAGAGGCTGTCGCAGAAAAGGCTAAGTGTGGGCACCAAAACATGATGGACATCTAGAGGCTGTAACAGGGGCCTCATAAAGTGTACAGGGACTGTAATGCCAAGTTACATGAGGAGTTTACAAAGCTTATGGCAGGAAGCATTAGGGCAAGGAAATACAAGGCTTCTAAAACAGTCTATGAGAGTAATGAGAGTAGAAGGACTGATGAGTCTTGTCCTTCCGATCCTGGTGGTCTTCATCTTCATCATCTTCTTCATCTTTTGGTCCATGGTCTTCTTCTTCTTTCACAGCTGCAAGATAGGCCTTTTGGGACCTCTTCCTAGCATGACAGAACTTCTCAGTATGTCCGGTCCTTTTGCAGAAGCCACAGAAGAGCGGTTCCTTTTTACCTTTGTATCTGTTGTTTACATATAACATTTGTTCATCCTTTGAAGTGCTAGGCTCTTCTTTGCTTTTAAGTTTCTTTTCTTCCTCTAGCAGAGAGGCTTTAATATCAACAAGTTGAGGATCAGGCATATTGGTTAGAGTGGTTGATACATTATCATAGGCAGGAGGCAGACTTTTTAGCAAGACACCAATACAAATATCTTCATCCATTTTTAGCTTTATTCCTGGAAGTTGAGTAAGCAGGCTTTCCATGTAGTTCAGATGGGATGCCAGGGATGTATGAGGCTTCATATCAAGTCGGAAAAATTCAATTAATAGACCATACTTAGATGACTTTGACTGTGCACCAAATAGGGTATCCAATTTATCCCAAGTGTCATGGGACGTGTCACAGGCATCCACATGATGGATGTAGCTATCGTCCAATTCCAGTTTGATGATAGCTTGTGCCTTGTCATCATTCTTCTGCCAAGTAACTGCAAGGTCCGCATCTCGAGATTTCTTCTCTTTGCCATTTGTGATGGCCCAAAGACCCTTCTTCATCAGGATGAGCTTGATGCGGGTTTGCCAAGTGTGGAACCCGACTCCTTTGAATCGAGCATTTGGAGAGTGTTTTTCCATGTTGAGGTTGCAAGATCAATAGCAAATCAACACCAGAATTCTGAAATTTTATTAGTAGAAGAGTAAATTGCAATGTGTCAAGAGACATAGTTAATGACTGTTAACCCCAACACGAAGAGAGCGAAAGAAAGTGGGAAAGACGCAGGGCAAAGGCGGAAAAAAGGTAACCCGACGGAAGGAAAAAAATGAGAAAATGCCAAAAGCGCAAGGACAACCGTTAAAGGCCAAGGCAACCAGGAAAAGGGAAAGGCGCATAAAAAGCGCACCCTAAAATCTTGTAAAAGAGTGCCGGCCTCTCACCCGTGCGATTTGTAAATATAGAAGGGTAGTGAAAAGGAAACAAGGAAGATAAAAGGACAATGGAAAACAGGGCCTGGGCCGGCCATGTAAAAAAGGGAAAAAGGGGATGACTGCCCAAAAGGGAAGTAGGGTTTTGTATATAAAGTTGAAAAGTGAATGAAGAGGTCATTCTTTGGTGTGGCAAAACTAGTCTTCTTCTTCCTCTCTTCTTCTCTCCTTCTTGCTTGTGTATGCTCTTGAGAGAGGGAGTGTGAGGGAGTGAGTGTGTGAGAGAGTGAGGAATCAAGAGGGTGAAGCTCTCCACCATCTCCTCTCCCCTTCTCCTCTTCTCTTCTCTTCTCTTCTCTTGCACGCGCGGCTATGGAGGATGAGGCTTGGAGATGGAGGAGGCTTGAGGATGCTTGAGCTAGCATCAAGAATCATGGAGCTACCGGAGTGTGAGAGAGAGGAGGGTACTCGATCAAGCATCAAGGTAAGTTCACTGCATTCGTAGGATCAATGGCGCGTCGGCTAGGTGAGAGATAGCCATGAGAGCTCACTTGGAACACTTGAAACAATAAGCGGTCCGTGGGTCTTGGCGGTTGAGCGAAAGCTCCCACATTTTGGTTCCGTTGCCGGGACCAACGGATTCAAGCTCGAGCACTCGCACGCCCCATATCGAGCATCAAAGTAGGGCATTCACCCTGAAACGGAGCTTGAGATAGGTAGGAAGTCGGGTGTTTTTGATCTTCAGAACAGTTAAGTGTTTTGGAACAATCTGGTTATTAATGACTGGAAAACATGGAGAAATTAGTTCAGTGTTTTGCTTTCGATTCAGGATGTGTTTAGGATAGATTAGCAGTAGGAAATCACACACAAAAAGGCAGAGGGCTGTTGCTGTGAAACAGGGAAAAAACCACAGGAAACAAAGGGAAAAAATGGAGTAGATGCAAGGTAACGGCATAGGAAACGCCAGGGAAGGAACCTGTAGTGTGTAGGGCAGAGCTAGCAGGGTACAAACTCTGGGAGGGCAAGAGGACCCCATTTCCAACCAATGGAGAGCGAGAGAGATAGAGAGTGAGAGAGTAAGCGAGCTGGGCAGCCGTCCGATCGATCGGAGCTAGGAGGACATTGCATTCGGCGACTTCAGGTAACCGACCTCGTCCGCCCCACTTCAGCTCTGTCGCGGGGTAATCACATGACCAATAGGATAATACACCTAGTGAGAATCGAGCAAATCGGTGTGTGTAACTCATCGGACCGGTGGAATCGGACGGTCGACCCAGTGTCCGATTCCTAGAATCGGACACTCGGACAACCGTCCGATCGGAACGACCCGTCCAATCACTAGGCTCGGACCAACTGGTCCGATCGAACGTGCCACGTGGCACTCGGACCAACCGTCCGATTTTGAGAATCGGACACTCGGACCAACTTGTCCGACTCAACCATTCGGACCACTCGGACACTCTGACTCGGACCCACCCGGTCCGATCGGACGAAGTAACACACGTCACCAGTGGTCCGATTCCTAGAATCGGATCCATCCATAATCGGATCAGTAAGAATCGGATCAACCGGTCCGATCGGACCGCCTAGAATCGGACCGATTCCTCGCACACTCGCCCGTCCGATTCTTGAGAATTGGACACGCGGACCTTAAGACCCCCACTTCGCCCTAACATACCTGGTCTGATTCCCACAATCGGAGCACTGGTAAATCGGACCACTGGTAAATCGGATGTCTGATTCCCAGAGTCAAACCAAAACAAAACCTGACCCATCCAGGGACACACTGGGGCACTCCCCCAACGACCCACCCCCACATGAGCAACAGGAAGCAGCATAGGACCCTGGGACCCGTAAGGCGGCCAGGACTAGGCTAGCAAAGCCTGTCAGGCCCAAAATGAGCAAGGGTGAGTAAGACGCCGGGGAATCACTCACAGCACTCTGATTGAATTTCTGCACTTGAAGAACACTTAGGAAAGTTGAAAGCCTGATTGAGCACGAGTGCATGAGGAACAACACACTCACGAGTGACCCTAAGTTGAGCACTGCATTCAAAAATTAAAAAGAACTCACTCATATAAATTACCCAAAAAACCCACCACTAGGAGAAAACCCAAGGGTAAGCAAACGCACAGAGCGCAAGGTAGGATCAAGCAAGGAGCGACAACGACAAGGATCTGACTTACAACCAGGCGCGAGAATTCCACCATGATAGAGGGAGGCTCAGATCATCGGTTTGCAGGGGAGCTAGATGTTAGCGCATTTTCGGAAGCCATACAGCAAATGGTGAGCAGTTACGATGCGCATGCCAGGTACGAACACCATGGCAGGATGGCGGAGGCAATCATTGCGGACCTAGAGGAGGAGAGGAGGCTAGCCCGCAAGGCATTGCAGGGCATAGCAGAATATAATAGGGACCAACAAGCCAGGAGCCTAAGGCAAAGCATGGAGCTGCATGAGGTGCAGCGAGTGTTGAACTTGGCTGGCCGCAACCGAACAGACCAGGAAAGAGCACTCGAGGAAGACCTGACGCTGGGCGAGCTCCTCATGAAACGGCTGCTCGATAACACCGCGGTGGAACAAAATGCCGTTGCGCTAGCAACCTCGCTACTTGCAGGACTAGGGGCAACCCAGGGTTCAAAGAGCCAAGCCAAAATACCTATCGTCGCTAAGCAACTTGACAAGTACCAGCCACCGGACGACCCGTACAGCTTTGTCGAGCAGTTTGAGCAGGTCTGCGAAGCCAATGGCCTCAATGACCAGGCCCAATGTTCGCAAGCATTTGGACTCTACTTAAGCGATAAGGGTAGGACATGGTATACGAGCCTAGATGCTATAGAACGAGCCAACTTCAATAACCTCAAGGACCTTTTTGTCAAGAGGTTTGCCGAACCCGGATACTCTGACAACCTGCTAGTGCGCCTGATGAACGTCAAGCAGAAGGAGAAGGAGGGCATCCGCGACTATGTGACCCACGTGAGAAGCCTCCTTAAGAGAATCCCCTTGGGCGAAAGTCCGACTGACAGGGCAGTGTCAACTGTGTTCATCAGCGAGATTCGAGATGAAGAATTGTACAAAGCACTAGCAAGCAACTCGAGCTTGCAACGGGACGTAGTGGCTAGGGTTTTTGAGGAAGCCATTAGGGTCGATGACCAGCTGAAAGAGCGGAGCTCTAGGAGCTTGAACCCAGAAGAAATCAACCCACAGAGTTTAGAACGAATGCCAACCTCTAGCGAGCGATCCAATGCATCGTCCCACGATAAGGGGAAGGCCGCCGAGACGACCACGGCTTGGCCGAGGTCAAGACAGAACTGGCCAAAATGCAAGACATGTTAAGGCGACCTACGCGTCCGCATGTCCAGTGCGTGTACTGCGGAGGAAACCACCTACCAGCAGAATGTCAAGACCCTAGGACAAGACCCTGCGCTAACTGCGGAAGGTTCGGCCATGATGCCGCACACTACAGACTACCACGAAGACTACCATACACGCAGCCCTACGGCCAGCTCTACCCGGCTAACAGGCCACAGCCATTCTACGGAAGGGGAGCCCCGCTTTCCCTTCCAGCACCTAACGACATGAAGCCAGCGGTCCCTAGGCTGGACATAAATCCTACCGGTATTCCTAGACCGCCTGGTCCCTATGTGACCCACCCACCGAGCGATGCTCCCGTGCACTACGTAGAGGAGCCCAGTGACGAAGAAACCTATATATACCCTTACGTCTCGCATGACGACGAGGGCAATGCAATCCTCATGGATTACCGACCAGTGCCGGTGATGGCACTAGGACGAGGACGGGGTAGAGGCCTGGGAGGGCAGCCACAGGATCCGGTCACTTGTTGGACGTGTGGACATCCCGGTCACGTCTCATCACGTTGCCCAAAAAGAGAGCAGCAAAGTAGTGACAAAGCTGACCAAAGGTGTGCAGAGTGCAGAATCACTCATCTTTTCATAGATTGCCCAAAACGGAAGCCGCCTTCTGGTTCAGCTAATTTTCCATCTGTCCTGCTAGGACTGTTTGGTGTTGAAAACCCCGATGGGGAGGCCACACCTATCCCCCTACGAGTGATGACCCGAAGCAGGCCGGCGTCTCTCTGCCAGGACCTAGCAATCTCGACGCGACCTCAGTAGGAAAGAAAAGCCGTAGGCGGAAAAAGAAGAGATCAGAGGCTAAGGTCGCACCAAAAACCGACAGCATTACGACCTTACCCCACGGAAAGAAAGTCTCAGACGCAGAGGCAGAGACTTCAGCCCCTAGAACTGCCCAACAGGAAAGCGCTAAGGTAGGGGAATACCCACACCCCAGGTGGCAATTGGAAGCCATAGAAAAGGTGAAGGAATGGGTGAGGGAGGCTCAACAACACCTCAAGGATATCGAACCCATCACAGAGGATGAGATTGAGGATCTCTCCAACATGAGTGCGTCGCTATCGCTACCCCAACCTAAGTCTGCCGAGGCTGCTACGCCACAAGCAGTGCCGTCAAGGCCAAGCCTAGACGTAACAGACCCACAGGACAGCTGTGGCCATTGGCCCGGACAGTCTGAACAAAGAGAAGGACGAGTGTTTAGCAATCTCCTAACCACACTAGTGACCACCCCTGTAACGGTTGGACTGGGAGAGCTACTCAGGCAGTACTCTACCCTATGGCAGGACCTCAAACATTGGATCGAGAGACCACACGAGCAAGCTCCGGCAAATGCTCAAGACCAGGATACAGAAATACACTTACCAAGTTTGATGCTACACTCAGACCCTAAATCCTTGCACATCAACGCCTTCTGGGAGGGCTCGAAAATGCACGCAGTCCTGCCAATCCTAGCCCTGGGGGACGCAATGAGAAAGGGGATTGTAGTCACAGGAGCTGGGGTCAGTGTGCTTAACCATGCAGTGCTACAGAAGTGGGGAAACCCGCCTGTCGAAGCTGCTCGGTTTAACGTCACGCTAGCAAATGGCATGCGAGTGAGACCATTCGGGGTCTTGAAGAATTGGCCAGTGAAGATTGCAGGATTCCAGTTCTCTGTCGACTTCATCGTCATGAGGGGAGTGGACTATGATATCTTATTGGGTCGACCCTGGATGCGCAATGCTAGAGTTATCGAAGACTGGGGTAACAGCCTGATCTTCCTGGGCAACCGAACTAACGCCGTGAGAATAGAGATGGACACTTGGAAGACCTCACCAGTCGACTTGGATGCCATCTCTACTCTACTCAAAGGAACCACCCAGAACAAGGAACCCTATGGGTCCTTGACGAAGTATATCCCTTGCCCAGAGGACGAGCGGGATTGGATGCACGTTCTTGCTACACTTGATCTGCCGTTCTCAGATCATGAAGCGTACGAGCAGGCTGTCAAAACAGTTGGCAAGCCAAGAGAAACACAGCCTACACATGTCTACATGATGGCAGCAAGCCTCCATGACGGGCCTAAGCCTATCGCCTCCCAAGTGCCAACCAACAGGAGAGAACTCTAGGGAATACTGGGGCACCTAACGGACCGATTGGCATGCAACACAGTCGCCAATCTCAAGCCGCTCCAAGACCTCTTGGAAGAACCCGAATGGAAGTGGACCAGAGTGCACGAACTAAATCTCAGATACAACTGGGCATTGGTCCCCGACCAACAAAATGAGGCAGAGTAGGCCTTGGGGGACGATGAGCAGTCCAGCGAGGCGGATTCCGGCGACGAATACGAAGATTGCCAACCCTTCGATGAAGGAAGTGAGGGTGAGATGGACACTGTAGAATATGACACCAAAGGGCGAGAGATTGAGAAAATCCGAGCAGATGCAAAATCGCAGCCGAGGCCGGCCCTTAGAATGGACCGACGAGTCATGTGTGCGAAATGAGATCGTGCTTGGTTGGAACAGATGGGAGCTGTGGATTTTAAGCAAGCCGGCCTGACCCAACCAAAAACGGCAGCAATGCTTAGAACCGAGTCGCCATCCGAACTGCGGCCGCCAGGGGAGACCACCTCCTCTAGTGAAAATGGGGAATTCGACTCTGAATCTGAAGTTACTTCAGAGCATGACCCAGAAAATCCCTAGGCCACCCATGACCAGACGCACCAGGGGAGACTTACCCATCCACCTGAGGCGCCGATGGTTACGGCAGAATGAAGCAGAGCGTCCCAACGATGCGCGATCAAAGGAACAAAGGAAGCCACGAGACCTCCCTAAGTGCTTTTCGAAATTCAAAAGAGGGGACAGGGTGGTGGTTCTGCTAAGTGCCAAGCGCCAAGGGAAAACCCGCTAACCCATCGAAGGGCCAGCCAAGGTCAAGGAGGTAAACCTAGCCCTGGAACGGGAAACACCCCGACCAGTGTTCATTGCCGAGGACCTGACCACGGAGGAAGAATCCAGCCTTATCACTCTTTTGCGGGAGTACCGGGATGTGTTTGCTTGAGCTACGAGGGGTAGATCCGAGTGTTGTTACTCACAACATACCCATGACCACGGATGCAACGCCGGTCAAGCAGCGACCATACCCCATGAATCCAAAGCACGCCCATGCTGTCAAGGAGGAAATTGACAAGTTCATGCGAGCCGGATTCATTTACGAAATTGAGCACACGGATTGGGTATCACCCATAGTGATTGTGATGAAGAAAAACGGCAAGATTCGAGTGTGCGTCAATTACAAGAAAGTAAACGCCGCAACAAAGAGAGACAACTACCCCTTACCATACACCGAGCACATGCTTGAGAGGGTGGCAGGTAAGGAAGCCTACAGTTTCCTGGATGGCTTCTCGGGATACAATCAGGTGCAAGTGCACCCTGCGGATAGGCATAAGACCGCCTTCGCCACTGAGTGGGGCGTCTTTGCCTATGTAGTCATGCCATTCGGGCTAACCAATGCCCCCGCCACCTTTCAATGCCTCATGTGCACCATATTCAAGGACATGCTTCGCAAGGAGTTAGAGGTCTTCGTCGATGACCTGTGTGTCCATTCGGCCTGGAACCAACATCTCGAAAAACTCCGAGCGGTCTTTGAACGGTGTCGTTTATACCGTCTCTCCCTCAACCCCTTGAAATGTCAGTTTTGGGTAAAGCACGGCTGCATCTTGGGACACGTGGTGTCCAAGAACGGCATTGCCATGGACTTCTCAAAGGTCAAGGTTATCGTGGACCTCCCACCCCCAAGTAATTACAGGGGAGTTCAATGCTTCTTAGGTCACACAGGATACTACTGGCAGTTTGTACTGAACTACGCGCTGATCGCTAGGCCATTGTACAAGTTGCTAATTGCCTTCGAGTGGACCGAAGCCTGCCAACGAGCCTACGAGGAACTGAAAAAAGCCCTAACAATGGCACCTATCCTACGACCCCCAGATTGGACTATGTTGTTTCATGTACACATCGACGCCTCTAAGTTCGCCGTGGGGGCAGTGCTGTGCCAACCTGGTGAGCATAACTTAGATTACCCAGTGAGTTTCGCGAGCAGGCAGCTCACTGAAACAGAGATGAATTATTCGACAACGGAAAGGGAGGGATTAGCCATGGTATTCGCCGTGAAGAAGTTCCGGCATTACCTGCTAGCCACCCCCTTCACCTTCTTTGTAGACCATCAAGCCTTGCTCTATCTAGTCAACAAACCTTGCGCTACAGGACGTATAGCCCGATGGCTTCTCCTGATCCTGGAATTCGACTTCTCGGTGGTAGTACGGAAGGGAAAACAACACTACATGGCTGACCATCTGTCCCGAGTACCCACATGAGAAGCTGTTGGACAAGGCATAGTGGACGAGTTACCAGACAACCACTTATTCCGTATATCCAGCGAAAAAGACCTATTCAGGGCCGACCTGACACCATACTGGGCAGACGACATAGTCCAAGTGCTCGAGCATGGGCTGCCCGAACGACCAATAGAACGGGCACGGCTTAGGCGATTAATCCTAAAGATCTAGCCCTATCAGTTGATTGTAGACCAGCTCTATAGGCTAGGGCAAGACGGTCTGCTACGTAGATGCGTATGTGAGCATGAGATGCACGATGTGCTCTCAGAGGCGCACAATGGTATTGCAGGAAGACACTTTAGCGGGGATACTACAGCACGAAAGGTGTTGCAATCCCAGCTATGGTGGCCCACACTCTTCCGTGATGCCTCACAATTTGTCAAACATTGCGACGAGTGCCAACGGACAAGGGTCCCGGTCCGTAAAGATCAGATGGAGTTAACCCCGGTCATCGCTCGCCAACCTTTCGAAAAGTGGAAAATTGACTTCATAGGACCCATCAGCCCCGCGGCACAATATTCACAGGCTAGATACATCATGGTGGCCACGGACTACCTCACCAAATGGGCGGAGGCGAGGGCCACACGGAAAAACGACGCTAGGACAACTGCCAAGTTTTTATGGGAGCAGGTAATCTCGCGTTTTGGTTGCCCCATCGAATTGGTTAGCAACCAGGGAACGCACTTCATCAACGAAGTGATAGCCCATCTCCTATCCACCTTCCTCATCATCCATCGCAAATCCTCACCATACTACCCTCAGGCTAATGGCCAGGCTGAGTCAACCAACAAAATTCTCATCACTATCCTAACCAAAGTAGTCTCAGCCTCACGAAGTGACTGGGATAACAAGTTGATGGCAGCCCTGTGGGCCTACCGAACAGCTTATAAGACGGTCGTCGAACAAACGCCTTTTAGGCTAACCTATGGGACTGAAGCCATTCTTCCATTAGAATTCTTCATCCCTAGCCTGCGGATAGCACTCCAAGAACGATGGGAGGGGAGGGAGGCATGGACGCAATGCTTGGTCGAGCTAGAACGCCTATCAGAGGTGCGTCGCCTAGCCACCCATGCGCTTATCTGTGAGAAAGCTAGATGCAAAAGCTAGTTTGACAGACACGTCAAGCAACGAGAGTTTGAGCCGGGAGACCTAGTGCTCCTCTACTCAGTTAAAGGACACAAACAGAAGATGAAATTCAAAGGTCTCGGACCCTTTAAGGTCCGCACAATCAATCGAACTGGTAATGTCGAGCTGGAAACACTGGATGGTGAGGGAATGGGCTTCTTTAATGGCAATCGAATCAAAAAGTACTATCCGCCCACTCACCCACTGCATGAACAACCAATGGTGGGAACGCACGTTAAAATACGAGTAGCCACACTTACGGAAATCGGCGAGAATGAGGAGGAGCCTGTAGAACCCGCCTACCTCCGCATCACAGTCACAGCCAAGCAAACGTGCTCCTTCAACGCCCTGATTGACGAAGGGGCGGATTTTAACATTTTGACGCATGAGCATTGGACCCAACTTGGCGCACCAATGCTTCATCCCACAACAACCAGATTGAACCCATATGGGGCCCAATCCTACCCGATCCTCGGCACATGCAGAGTTGCCGTTTCTATCGAGACTGAAACTATTCCCATGCTGTTCTATGTCCTACCCGATGCCAGGGATGCAGAGTTACCGTTTCTATCGAGACTGAAACTATTCCCATGTTGTTCTATGTCCTACCTGATGCCAGGATGTAGGCACAGAGTCATTGCTCAGGCGAACTTTTAAAAAGCAGACCCGTTGCAATGTTGATTATGAGTCACAATGCATCCACCTAACAATCGGGAATGTGGCTATTGTCACGACTTTCAGCCAGCGCCTCGTAACCCCAGCACTGCTCAACTGGCCACTGATAGAAATAGCCTCACCTAGGACTAAGGAGGAGGGCCATGCATATTTACTACACCCAGATCCCCATGCACCGCGACCCGCCAAACCTAAGGCAAAACCCCAACAGACTTGCTTGCAATGGGTGCCGAAGAAGCCTCGAGATCAGCCTAGAACTAGATGCGCGGGTCCGCGGAACACCTACAAACCTAAACCTAGAAGACCAAAACACCATCATCACAAGCACCGCGTGGTTAAACAAATATGGGTCCCTAAAATCGTGCTGCGTGCACAAGGCTACTATGAGGGGAATGCCTCGCTGTGGATCCCCAAAATCCCAACTGACACGGGCCCTACTTCTATGTCAATCGCAAGGCCTTGTCCTTTGACACCTCAAGACCACGAATCGCAGAGTCCACCCCAGTCATCCAACTCCTTTGCGAGTCACCCCACGGGCGTCACACACGCCCAACGACCCAAGCACCGACCACCACCACCGGAGGTATCGCCTAACCAACCCGGCCCGCAACTCAGCAACCCTGCCGACCGCACTAGCATAGCCCCTAAGATCAAAACCGACCCATCCATCCGACCAGCGCCCGGGTTGCTGACTCAAACAGGCCCCCAGCTGCAGCTCTGTACCGACAGAACCTCCAGCTCCAGCAAACCTCAACCACCCGCCGGCCTTAAGCCTTCCTATGAACGGAAGTCATTCCTAATGCTGGCCGCTGACCTCGCCGAGGACACGGGGGATGACGTTGTGGACTGCATCAAACAGCTCGATGCCACCTTTGTTGCACTGGCCCTCAGCTATGACCACCTAGACTTGGGACTGTTAGCGGAACCCCTTGCAACGGACGTGCGCATTATGCCTTGCTCTTGGGAGACTTTTGAATTCGCCTTCGCACAAGCTTCACGCTCTGCCACTGAGCTACTCGCTCGCTCGGTCTCCAAAGAGCAAGCCATTAAGCAACGCCTCATCCCATCATTTGACCCGCGCACGACGTCCGGCCTCACTAGCCAAGAAACAACAAGGTTGTCCCACCTGGCGGACACCGAATCTCCCTTCTTGAAGCAGTGGTACACTCTTCGATTAAAATGGGCAGTGGAAGGGTGCCTCATAATGACCAACACCGAACAACGCCGAGCCATCAAGACAGCCGAGTATGATCCCACATACGTCACGCCCACCTCGTATCGAGTGTTAACCACTCTTCGAGGTCCATATCTTAGGGCACCCCTATCTCGATCGCATCCTGACAGAAGAAGAGCTTCACATCGCAAGTCGAGTCAACTCCGGTGATTTCCTCACCGATGTCCTCACATACATCACCCACGTAGGCATCCGACCCTGTGACCTGGACTACTCTGCACACCTCGAATATAACCCCAACTTCTACGATTGGCTCCTCCACAAAACAACATGAACGCCTTGGACCCACACCCTCCAATCCTGGGACGGATTTTTCTTTTCCACAAGAGGGGTGGGGCAGTAAAACTAAAAAGCAAGCCAAGCATGAAAGTTAAAACTAAAAAGTGAACCAAGCATGAAAAGGCTCCAAATTAAAATGCCATGCAGAAATAGGTGATAGAAGTTTGAAAGGAAAAAATCATAGTTATAAATGATAAAATCTGCTATGGTCGTCCTACGAATTGGTTGCCAAAAATTCTAAGAAGTGAATTGACTGAATGTACAGGTGGCGACCATAGCAGGTCAAGACAAAGCTGGCAAACTCCCTTTCTCGGAGGAAGAACAGGTGCAGTACGGCCTCACGGTGGAAACCAGAGCATTCAATCAGCTGAAGTTCCACCACATATTCAACTTGGAAGATGTGGTTATTGAGGAACCAGCGGTACGACGGATCATGGAGCAATGCCACTTACAACGGTATCTGGAAGCAGTGGGCTAGAGGATAAACTATACCTGTGCGCCGAGTTCCTACGCACCTTCAACAAAAACAGGGGCACTATCACAGTGCGGGACGTGGAAGCCATCAAACAGGTGCAGGTTGAACTGACCCCTGAACTGATAGAAAGAGCACTGGGGCTTCCGAAGAAGGTGGAGAAGAAACTGAAAAGGGACGTCTACGCCATGTTGGGAATGGACAAAGTGAAAGTCCACACCAACGACGGAGTCAACTTGCCAGACATCCCTGATCTAGAGATTCAACTGCAGGCAAAAATGATGCATACCCTATTTTCGAGTCAACGGTACAATAGCATCATGTCCAGGATCAATGTGCCTTTACTCGAAAGCATCGCGGCTCAGGCACTGGATGAGGTGAACCTCAACGGTCGTGAGAAGGACGATTGAGGCCTCAGCAAAGGCCCTGGCAACAGGAGAAAGGGCCGTAGCAGGAGAATCCCCCTCACCTCGATCAACCCGCAAGGCCTCATCCTCCAAGGCCTCCACCGTAGGTTTTGGAGGTGCCCTCACTGCGATCTTCCACGAGGCAATAGGGCAGGGACGTGCGGGAAAGGACAAACAGGGAGATGGCAGAAAAGGTGGCGAATTGTCGTCGCAGTCCCAGCCCCAGGTGGAGGAACAGTCGGATGAAACAGAAACGGACACCGACGAGGAGGGAGAACGCCAGACTGCACCAGAAAGGAAAGCGGAGCAACGGACCAAAGCCCTGCACGGAAAGAGAGAGGAGGAGCGAAGGAGAAAAGAGAAGGAGGAGATCGAATGGGCCCAAAGAGAGTCGGTGAGAGAAGAGGAGGAAAGAAGAAAGAGGGCTGAGGAAGAGTTGAGGAGGAGGGAAGAAGAAGAATTGGAGCTGGCGACGCGTCACTCCATCGAGGAACAGTGGAGGAAAGACGTGGAAGGAGCGGGAAGACCATACCAACCTCAAGCATCCGGCCCCAGCACTGGTACGCCGAAACCTGTGTCGCTGCCTCCTACAGAAGGGAAAGAAAAAGACCCAGTCAGACCCGTCTCCCCTCTCCTCGTACCACCCATCCAAGCCACTCCCCTCAAGGTGACACCCCCTACCACAGCCGCCCTGATACACACCCCAAAGATCGATGAAAGCAATGTAGTCACCTGGTTGCAATTCTTGGTGGAAAGAGAGTTGGCAAGAGAAGCAGCCAGGGCCACCCCAGTCTCAGGTGCCAAAAGAGCAGCGACGGCGGAGCTGGAGCCAGGGCCAGAAGTGAAAAGACAAAAAGTGGAGGAGATTGCCACCACTACGATCATGTCCCACTCTCCACCTCCAACAGGCCACTATGATGACTATGTAAAGGAGCTGCTCGCGCAATTGCAAACGGCCAGGCAAGAAAGGAGGGTGGCGGTGGAGGAGCTGGCAGCGGAGCACGAATCACAAGCTACCCTCCAACTGGACAGAGTAAGGCAAATAACAGAATATCAAAAGGAAATCACTGTGCTTAGGGAGGAGGCCAGCACCAAGGAGGCGGAGGAGCTGAAAACCTTGAAGGAGCGCAACGCTACCTGGGAGGGACGAAGGAAAATCCTAATGGAGCGTCTCACCAGGGAGAGGGAGACAAATGCCCACCTTCAGCGCAGGAATGACCAGCTATCTGCAACCAACTTGGAGGCGTAGAGTCAGCTTGAGAAAATTAGACAAGACAGTAAAAAGCGCACCCTAAAATCTTGTAAAAGAGTGCCGCCGGGCTCTCACCCGTGCGATTTGTAAATATAGAAGGGTAGTGAAAAGGAAACAAGGAAGATAAAAGGACAATGGAAAACAGGGCCTGGGCTATGACCGGCCATGTAAAAAAGGGAAAAAGGGGATGACCGCCCAAAAGGGAAGTAGGGTTTTGTATATAAAGTTGAAAAGTGAATGAAGAGCTCATTCTTTGGTGTGGCAAAACTAGTCTTCTTCTTCCTCTCTTCTTCTCTCCTTCTTGCTTGTGTATGCTCTTGAGAGAGGGAGTGTGAGAGTGTGAGGGAGTGAGTGTGTGAGAGAGTGAGGAATCAAGAGGGTGAAGCTCTCCACCATCTCCTCTCCCCTTCTCCTCTTCTCTTCTCTTCTCTTCTCTTGCACGCACGGCTATGAAGGATGAGACTTGGAGATGGAGGAGGCTTGAGGATGCTTGAGCTAGCATCAAGAATCATGGAGCTACCGGAGTGTGTGAGAGAGGAGGGTACTCGATCAAGCATCAAGGTAAGTTCACTGCATTCGTAGGATCAACGGCGCGTCGGCTAGGTGAGAGATAGCCATGAGAGCTCGCTTGGAACGCTTGAAACAATAAGCGGTCCGTGGGTCTTGGCGGTTGAGCGAAAGCTCCCACAATGACAGTGTGAAAATACACTATATCAGTGTTGATGTTGAGCTTGATTCTTCTTGTTCGGGATCGTTCGGTCGTTCTTCAATCTTCTCAGGTCCTTCCCCTCCTTGATTTGGTGCTGGAACAGTAGATCAGAGTGGCAGTGGGTTTCTCCAGGTGGCAAAAGAGAAAAAATGATGAGATTTTTGAGTTTTGATGAAATTGGCTATGGCTGACAGTTTAGGGTTTCAGATAGGGGACTGGTTTTCTGCAGATTGCAGGAGCTATGGTTGATCATTTCCAAAACTTTTTCTATGGAAATGTAGCTCTTTCCAAGGCCTATCAAAGCCCCATGATCTTCGTCAGCATCGCGATGTGTACAGGTGGAATTTGACGTACGAATCAGCAGCAACGCAGTCTGGACAGCGATGACGAATTTTTGCAATGCTGGAGTTACAAGTCACCAATGTTAGGGATTGAGGTGTTGGGATGAAGCGCCTTGAAGTGAGGGACAATTTCTCGGAAGGAAGCAAGTGAAGATATGCCCTATAAGTGGAGATCTAGCTCCTCCAACAGAGGTAGGTTGTAGGTTGGCTATGGCTGCCAAGGGGTAGAGAGTGAAAATGGAGTTGGAGATGAAGTCAAACACTTGAGCTGAGCTGGATAGAGATTGTGAGAAACTGAGAGAGCAGAGAGAGGACCTGAAATATGCTAAGCCATGCTCAGCTGCGCTCTGATACCATGTTAAAGATGTGGGATCTAGAGCATAGCAGTGAGTTATGGTGGATGGAAAGAGAAGTGTGGACTCATGATGGAGAAGACAAAGACACTGTTTGTTACACAAGTGAATTAGGTTCCAAGATTGAGACTTGGACTCATAAACACAATCTTGTGTATGTGGTCAATGACACTGACACTTCATTGAAAATAAAAGAGTACTATCATTGCATTATGAAAAGGAAGCAAGTACAATGCTTTATAGGAAAGTAGGAAACTATAGTAGGCACCACTGTGCATATGGGATAGGTTAGCCTGCATGTCCTTGGCCCTGAAGCTCCATACAAAGAGGCTGTTTAGTGAGTGTGATTGCTGAATCTCAACACCCCTCCTCAATCACAACTAGAAAGGCACAAAGTGTGTAGAGGCTGTAATGAGAAAATCCTGCAAAGTGTGGGCACACCACAAACATGGTAGACACCAGAGGCTGTCGCAGAAAAGACTAAGTGTGGGCACCAAAACATGATGGACATCTAGAGGCTGTAACAGGGGCCTCATAAAGTGTACAGGGACTGTAATGCCAAGTTACATGAGGAGTTTACAAAGCTTATGGCAGGAAGCATTAGGGCAAGGAAATACAAGGCTTCTAAAACAGTCTATGAGAGTAATGAGAGTAGAAGGACTGATGAGTCTTGTCCTTCCGATCCTGGTGGTCTTTATCTTCATCTTCTTCTTCATCTTTTGGTCCATGGTCTTCTTCTTCTTTCACAGCTGCAAGATAGGCCTTTTGGGACCTCTTCCTAGCATGACAGAACTTCTCAGTATGTCCGGTCCTTTTGTAGAAGCCACAGAAGAGCGGTTCCTTTTTACCTTTGTATCTGTTGTTTACATATAACATTTGTTCATCCTTTGAAGTGCTAGGCTCTTCTTTGCTTTTAAGTTTCTTTTCTTCCTCTAGCAAAGAGGCTTTAATATCAACAAGTTGAGGATCAGGCATATTGGTTAGAGTGGTTGATACATTATCATAGGCAGGAGGCAGACTTTTTAGCAAGACACCAATACAAACATCTTCATCCATTTTTAGCTTTATTCCTGGAAGTTGAGTAAGCAGGCTTTCCATGTAGTTCAGATGGGATGCCAGGGATGTATGAGGCTTCATATCAAGTCGGAAAAATTCAATTAATAGACCATACTTAGACGACTTTGACTGTGCACCAAATAGGGTATCCAATTTATCCCAAGTGTCATGGGACGTGTCACAGGCATCCACATGATGGATGTAGCTGTCGTCCAATTCCAGTTTGATGATGGCTTGTGCCTTGTCATCATTCTTCTGGCAAGTAACTGCAAGGTCCGCATCTCGAGGTTTCTTCTCTTTGCCATTTGTGATGGCCCAAAGACCCTTCTTCATCAGGATGAGCTTGATGCGGGTTTGCCAAGTGTGGAACCCGACTCCTTTGAATCGAGCATTTGGAGAGTCTTTTCCCATGTTGAGGTTGCAAGATTAGTAGCAAATCAACACCAGAATTCTGAGATTTTATCAGTAGAAGAGTAGATTGCAATGTGTCAAGAAACACAGTTAATGACAGTGTGAAAACACACTATGTCAGTGTTGATGTTGAGCTTGATTCTTCTTGTTCGGGATCGTTCGGTCGTTCTTCAATCTTCTCAGGTCCTTCCCCTCCTTGATTTGGTGCTGGAACATTAGATCAGAGTCGCAGTGGGTTTCTCCAGGTGGCAAAAGAGAAAAAATGATGAGATTTTTGAGTTTTGATGAAATTGGCTATGGCTGATAGTTTAGGGTTTCAGATAGGGGCCTGGTTTTCTGCAGATTGCAGGAGCTATGGTTGATCATTTCCAAAACTTTTTCTATGGAAATGTAGCTCTTTCCAAGGCCTATCAAAGCCCCATGATCTTCGTCAGCATCGCGATGTGTACAGGTGGAATTTGACGTACGAATTAGCAGCAACGCAGTCTGGATAGCGATGACGAATTTTCGCAATGCTGGAGTTACAAGTCACCAATGTTAGGGATTGAGGTGTTGGGATGAAGCGCCTTGAAGTGAGGGACAATTTCTCGGAAGGAAGCAAGTGAAGATATGCCCTATAAGTGGAGATCTAGCTCCTCCAACAAAGGTAGGTTGCAGGTTGGCTATGGCTGCCAAGGGGTAGAGAGTGAAAATGGAGTTGGAGATGAAGTCAAACACTTGAGCTGAGCTGGATAGAGATTGTGAGAAACTGAGAGAGCAGAGAGAGGACCTGAAATATGCTAAGCCATGCTCAGCTGCGCTCCGATACCATGTTAAAGATGCGAGATCTAGAGCATGGCAGTGAGTTATGGTGGATGGAAAGAGAAGTGTGGACTCATGATGGAGAAGACAAAGACATTGTTTGTTACACAAGTGAATTAGGTTCCAAGATTGAGACTTGGACTCATAAACACAATCTTGTGTATGTGGTCAATGACACTAACACTTCACTGAAAAGAAAAGAGTACTATCATTGCATTAAGAAAAGGAAGCAAGTACAATGCTTTATAAGAAAGTAGGAAACTATAGTAGGCACCACTGTGCATATGGGATAGGTTAGCCTGCATGTCCTTGGCCCTGAAGCTCCATACAAAGAGGCTGTTTAGTGAGTGTGATTGCTGAATCTCAACAGGCTTGAATGCTTCTGTCATTCCTAGACATATTATTGAACTGTTGCTTCAGCTGAATCTTTCTTGCATTTGTTACATTTCCATAATTCTTCATGAGTATGTCCCATACATCCTTTGGGGAATTGCATCCAGTAATCTGTATAACCATAACATTTGATATACATAAGGAAAACCAATGTAACACCTTGCATGCTCTCTCAGTCCATAGCTTATGAGCCCTTTTCTGATCATTTGTCAGATTCCTTTCAGGCATTTCACGTTTAGCCTCATCACTTGTACATAAGTCCCAATAACCTTTGCCAACCAAAAAAATCATCATACGAATCTTCCATAAATCAAAATTTTGGTTGTCCAGCTATTCTTCCACAATTTGAGTGATATTGTCACTGCCTTGAGCATTTGCCATAGCTGCAGCTTAGGTATTTAATGATGTATACAACATGTAAGTATCTGACTCCTTTTCCTACAGTTCATGACCAGTTTCCTACAATTCATGACAGTTTCTTGCAATTCAAGACAATTTCCTACAGTTCAGGACAATTTCCTACAATTTAGGACAATTTTCTGCAGTTCGGGACAGTTTTCTGCAATTCAAGACAGTTTTGCTACAGTTGTGAAATAGTTTCCTGCAATCTAGAAACAGTTTTCTTGCAGTTCATGACAGTTTCATGCAATTTAGAGTAGTTTCCTACAATTCAGGAGAGTTTCTTGCACTTCATGAACAGTTTCTTACAGTTCAGGAACAATTTTCCTGCAATTTAGGACAACTTCATGCAATAATTTTCTGCACCAAAGAAATAGGGTATTTCAACCCTTTACAACCTCAGAAACATCCACAAGAATGTGGGATAACCCATAGGTATTTTAGTCAGTATATAGACTCTGCCTCATGTATTCTTACTACAGTGAAGAGAATATGCAATATAAAACCCACAATCTGATATTCAATTACATTCCTGACATTCAAAAAATCAACTCCTTTGAGATCTTGAGTGATAAAAGATGCTATTTTATTCAGGAGTGTAAAGAGGCAATGTCATACACTGCATTTGCTGTAAATGACCAGCTAAGTAGATGTCAAGGTATTTGTTTCATCTCCAGATTTCAATCCTCAGTTGTATCCAATGCTCTGTTTAGTCTTCCAAGCATTCAACATATATATGTAAGGTCATACAAATCACATGAGCTCCAAAATGACATGTAATGCTTCAATAAGAGACAATGCTTGTTGCCTACATTCAATGACAGTTTCCAGCCATTAAATATTTCCAGATTTGAATATTTTTCAACATGTAATCCTAACTCCAATGCATGACATCAAGTCCATATGACTTTCCAGCATATACCTATGCTTCAATAGTACTCCTGAACAAGTTTGAGAGCTCCAAGCTCATGTCAAAGGTGCATACATGCTGTAGGTTGTTTGTATACAGCAAACCACTATTATTTCAAATCTGTAATCAGTTCTTCAAGCTCCCACATGAGCTCTCAGTCAAGCAATGATGCTATCACTTGCTATTTATTGCAGTAAATAGCCAGTCTGCACAAGTCTGTGCTGAATATCTCAAAATTTGTGAGGAATTTAACTTACCCTACGTCCTATAGAATGAAGCATAGGCTTTTCCTAGAGGGTAAACGGGCCAATTAAGTTACACCCCCCAAAAAGAAAACACACATTGGTCCAATTAAGTGACAATTTTGTAAAAAAAATGCGGCTTTTTTAGCCACTTAGTATTTTGATATAAATTTTTAAAAAATTACAAGTGCACCTAATCTAAGTCAAATAATTAAGTTATGTAAATTCTTTTATATTTTGGATTTTATAAAACCTTAAAGCAATGCATCCTTGAGTGTCTTTCTATTGGCCCCTCCATGTCACTCTTTTATGAACCTTTCATTGATGACTAGGGCTACTTGATAAAAATATCAAAATGCCTCAAAGTCTTTTTCTTTGAGCTCCATATGATATAAATAGGTTGACCATTAAAAACTATTTAGGAAGCACACTTGGGAAAGAAAGTTAGAAGGGAGGATTGTTAGATGACATTGTCTTGGCCGCGTTACCCTAGACTACGGCCTTAAGAGACGTTGCCCTATCAATCAACCACACTGATCACAAAATTAAGGTTAAACATTAGATACAGGTACGATGATCACAAAATTAAGGTTTTTTTCATTGGATATAGATACGATCATAATGACCTACTTATCATCCACTGATTACAAAACTAAGGTCAAACATTAGATAGGCGGTTGCCATGATAAACGTGGCACTGACCAGGTCGACAATCAACAAAGCGAGTCAAAACACGAAACTGTTTGCTCGCAGATTAAGGAAGAAAACCCTTCCGGGCACATTACAATCAGAACAGCACAGAAGCAACCAGAGGAGCAATCAAACCAAGCGCCATGGCCACATTTAGTACAGGTCTGATCCCTGTATTTTCATTTTAATGATTCCCTCTTCGCCTTTGTTTAATTGCTGATTCCCTGCAAGATTAACTGCCATTTTAATTGCAATCCATAATTCCCTCTTCTCCTTTGTTTACATGATCGGCTATAAACCCTTATCATGAATCAGAGGCTTGAGGAAGCCACAGCTTGCATTGATCCTGCAGATCTGTTTAATATTCCTGATGAACCAGATAATAATGGTAATAAACCCATCACTACCCATCCCGGTGAGGATTACCCACTTGTTAGACTCATTCACTTCAAGCACGATGTGCCGAGACAACTGCACCCAAATGATGACAAATTTGTGATGATAATGAGCTCAGATGTACATTCGAGGGGCAGTCAGACTGTTGCTGGAGTATTCCATCATGCACAAGATGATGATGATGATGATGATGACAACGACGAAGTGTGTAATACAATTGCGCAGGTGATTAAATGGGATGACTCTCCACATCCAAGCATTGATGATCCACTGGATACCAATCAGGATGATGATGAATTTGGAAGCTCAGAGAGGCCATTAACTCCATCACCATCTTCTAGACTTGGTAATTGTTCTTCATCATCTGTTAGTCTGGTACAAAATCATGATCAGCAGCAGGGACTGGTCAAGATGAAGCCTGGATTTAAAGCATTTGGCATTGCAGTGTGGTCATGTGTGAGATTGCAACATATTCACCTGATGAAAACTCGAGTACTGCAGGGCTTTGGTAGCCCCGGTAGCCGCTTTCGAGTCTGTGTGTATGTTGTGCTTTCCATTATCAGATTGAGAATCACCTTGCCTCAACTAAAGAAGCTGAAACAGCAATACTTAAAACGCCTTCTACTGCAGGCGAATGCATCGAAATGCAGCAATTATCGCGGACGGAAGGCCTTCCGATCACATGCTTCTGTGGTCTTCTTTTGCAGTGCTCTGGCTCTTAATCTTCATAAACGGCACACTCTATGCTCTCCTCTAAATGTGGCCCGGGATATCATTTTGGAGGCCTCTAAACTGAGGCTTGATCAGGCCCTGAATCGTGGCAAATGTAAGGTCTTGTTGCAGGTCTTCTCCTCCATTTCAAGCTACCTTGATGCCGTGAGATTTGTTTTTGACAACATCCAGCTGATCAATAATGTCTATGACAACACAGATACTAAGAATAAGTGGCAGGAGGGCCTTTCTGCCTGCTACTATGCTTTCAAAGAACTCTGCAGGTGGTTGCTGCTGTGCAAGCAGTATGTCCTGGATTGCACTGGTTATCTTCCATCCCGCAAAGTGTTCGCTAAGCTGGAGAGTGTGGACACAATCAAGTTCCTCATCCTGGACTTGACCAAATGCTTCCACTTGCTTAAACTGAAGGTGGAGGCATTGATCAGAGACATCTGGCAAGATGAACCTGATTCAATCAAGCAATTCGGCTCAGATCCCGCTTTGATGAAAAACTGCAGCATGCAGCCGCCTGGATTGTTTATGGGTTACTTTCTCCACCTTCAAGCACAGAAAGACCGTTCACTTGTGCTTGTAGAATTAAAGCAGCAGCATCAGAGGCCATACAGCAATTGGACAAGATTCATCAATTTGACAAACAAGCTCACAGCTTCCGAGGAGTCAGCTCTTGCCGAGCATCTTCTTGTGAGGCTCAGTTATGATATGACGAAAGAAGACCAGGCACTGGAGTTCCTGAAGAAAGGACTGTTTGTGGACAGGAACCGAGTGAAAGTGGTCAGGTTCTTGGGTGCAGGCACATATGGCAAAGTGGAAGAAGTAGTGTGCTTTGGTGAGAGGTATGCAATGAAGACAATCAAAGGACTGAACACGATCGAGAACGTGAGGGAAGCCATCATACAAGCACGACTACACCACCCAAACATTCTGAAGCTCATATGGTACACAAAAAATTATGAATCAGACAACAGCTTGTCCTTGCTAATTGAGATGATGGGCTGTGATTTAGAGACATTTATTGAGCAACAAGTCCAAAACATCAAGGGGCGTTTGTTCAACTATCCCCTTGTAGCTCTGGATATCATTATACAGATAGCTGAAGCCATGAGGTATCTGCATAGCCAGGGAATCATGCATCGGGATCTCAAGGCTGCCAATGTATTAGTGGACTATGGTTGGAGCCCGGATGCATTCAAAGAGGGGTACATTCATGTCAAGGTGGCCGACTTTGGCCTGGCCAAGGCCAAACTAGTGGGAGGGCAGTCTCTGCACACATACAAGGTGGGCACCAAGTATTGGAGGGCGCCTGAGGTCTTTTGTCCAGAATACTACATCACTAGGCTACCCTCATCTACTTCAGGTCATCATGATGACAGCTATGGTGGCCTTGATGACGCTCAAATGCAAGGCAATGCTGCAATTACTGATGCAGGAGCATCGGAGTTAAGTGAGGGGCTCGCCAAATACTCATTTTCCGCAGACGTCTACAGCTTCGCCATGACCTGCTTCGAGATTCTCTCAGGAAAGAAGCCTTTCGCTGATGCTCCCACTGCTGGTTGGAAGGAGAGGATAGTGAAGCTCCAGGAGAGGCCCATCTTACCAGTGAATGTTCATCCCAGGTTGAAGGAGCTCATCCATCAATGCTGGGATGGCATGCCAGAGAACCGCCCTTCTTTTGAGGTCATTTGTGGAGAGCTGCAACATATTAAACATGACCTCCTTTTTGGAAGGTCACACTAGTAGTATCATCAGTCACCCCCCACTCCCTAAAGTCGATTTGGCACTTGCAATAGAGCTTTGGTACATGGATAATTAGTTTGTAAATTTGGGAGTATCTGCAATTGTAACTCTATGACTAACTACATTCATGATTCATGATTTCAATAAGGGTTGTTCAAGCTTCTAACCTTTCATCAAGTCCACTTTGAAATTTCTTATTCAAGAGACTGGCATACTATTTGTGGCAGCAACCGTTCTTTCAGGGCATTGCTTCTTGAGAAATAAGAGGCTGTTTCCTGAGTAAGTTCATGACATTAGATTCATGAATTCACTAGGGCTGAAATTTCTTCTCTGAGACCATGGTAGTTGTCATGAACCTTCATTTCAGGAGCTTGTTTGCTGAGTAACAATTAGGGGCTGTTCGGAGGATGTCGTAAAGATCCCGTTTCTCTTAAACATGTCTTTAGAACACTTTAAATTACATGTTGGGATTCCTCATAAGTATATTTTTTAAAAAGCATGCAAGCTCAGCAATCCACTTGGGATAACTTGGCATCATAGATTCTAATGGTCCAATGTGTTGAGAAATGACAAATGATGTATGCTCCAGGAAGAGCTGTGTTGAATCCCATATGCACAGTGAGGAGAGTGTAACAACCCAACTTCTATAAAGCATTGTACTTGACTATCACTTTCACAATGATGAATACAATATCATAATGCTTTTCTCTTTTAGTTAGTGTCATTGTCATTATCAGTCCAATACACAAGATTGTCTTTATGAGTCTAAGCTTCCATCTTGGAATCTAATTCACTTGTGTAACAGTGGTTTACATTGTCTATGTCAATATGAATTTAGTCTTCATCTTCCAACCTCCATAGCTCCGGCCATGCTCTAGATCCGACATTCTTAACACAATGTGATTTAGCAAACCTCTTTCTTGCTTTGATCCAAAGGAGTGACTTTCTAGGGCTTATCTTTATTTTGAACAGTAAGATATAAAAATTACAAAATGTGGAAAAGCAAGTCTAGCAATGCTGATCACTACCTTTGCTTGATAAGGGTCACACTTAGGAGAGCTTCAAAGAGAGCTAACAACCTAAAAACTATCTGATGGTAAACCGGCCTTATGCACTACATTACAATGGTTCAACCTTGGTACAATAGCACAATTTACAACATGTCCAACTTCACCATTGTAGGTTAAATATTGGTCCTGGCAGCGGACTACACTAAAAAGTACAAATCCAATACTTATACACCTGGGTACTACAAATTGAACCATCATAGGATGGGATTTGGCATCACATTGCCTGTAAGGCAAAGGAACTCCCTAGTAAGGCATAATACGACTCAAGGTGTTACATATGGAGACAAATGGTATGTTAGTTTGTTGTTGAATCATAATCAGGAAACCTCCTAATCCAATTTAATCTGGCTTTCTCTACAAAACATATTTTCTGTCTGCTGAAATATATTGTGTCCTTCCACTGAACTGGGCTTTCACCATTACCATAAGAAGCCCAGAACTTTAGTGGGTGCTGAGCTTCAATCACTAAAGGGGATGGCCAAGATTCCTTCTTCTTTTCAAGGCCAAGCTCTATAAAACCATACCTCTTCAACCAGTTTGGTGTGTCGATTATGGGTAGCTAAGGAGGACGAGGAGCTATGGTTATGAGTGAACCTTCATGCACCTTCACAAAATTGGACTCCTCATCAACAAACATTTGAGAGCCAGAATGGCCACCTTCAGGCCAAGGCATAACTCTTATCAGTGCCCCATCAATCTGTCTTGTTCAGAGTTCAAAGAAGAGGCTCAATTGCTACAGCAAACAACAAAGGAGCAAAGGGGCAACCCTGTCTATCGATAGCAAACTTCAGTACATCATTGTCTAGATGTATATGCTGCAATAAAATGGATGTAACTCTCTTTACCTCTTTCATGCTAGGTGAAAGGTGTCTTGTTTTTATGCAGAAAAGTAGTGCCATCTATGCAAGGCAACCCTTTTCAGTTAGGGTTTCTTTATGATAGCCTGTAAAAAAAATGCAATTTATGTAAATAGACAAACAACTCCTGGATGCAGAATGCTGCTCATCATGTACTTGCAGGCACTTGTACAGAAGAGCGCGCACCTATTTCCACTTGAGCACTCGAATTTTCAGGCTTCTTGCTTCTTACACTCCATTTCACGTGCTTCTTGAGAACTCAAGCACAGCCTTAAAGCATCTTCCCAACTGTCAGCATGGAAGCTCAGATATGGCAGCCCAGCCCATCACGCATTCAGCCTAGCATGAGTACCTTCAGTTGTTGAGGTAAATGGGCAAGCAGATGTGTAGCGGGTTCATTGTTTGTCTGCTAGGCCTTACATTTGCATCGCTCGTAAGCGCATGGTATTGTGATGGTTGTGGAGCAATCCAAGCACTTCTTGTCAATATCATTTTTACTTAATAACTAGTTGTTCATGGTGATGATGACCTTCCTTTCTTAGCATGTGTTCATGATAGTTCTTGCATCATGATGCATTTTTAATAGATGAAGATGATGAGGGTTGACGAACTTTGTCATGCTTGTTTGCTCTCTCTCTCTCTCTCTCTCTCTCTCTCTCTCTCTCTCTCAAATGAATATAGGATAAGATCATGGAAAGGGGAAAGGTAATCCTTTGAAAAATTGTATGTGGCATGTTTCTAATGTATTTTCCAAAAAAATTAAACACATCAAATGATATGGTATCTTATCTTTTGTTTTTCTATTCTATATATTATTGAGAGCTTCGCTTTGGAGATATCAAACCAACCAGAAGGATCCCAAGCCTAGGTGGCACAAGTTGGAAAAGTTTGATATTCAAGAAATAAAATATAGCTTTTTCTTGAAGAGTGAGTGGGGGTTATGTTTATATTCTCTCTCTCTCTCTCTCTCTCTCTCTCTCTCTACCCCCTAAATATGAAACAATTTTTTTTCAAAATTAGACACATGAAATGATATAATATTTTAATGGTTGAACATGTGTATGCAATGTGTACGTACTCTGAAAACATCCACAATTGTATATACATTATTTAAAAAAGAGTTGAATTTTTTAAAAATTTGAACATATGAGAGAGAGAATGGTTACATACTTATAAAGCATGTACTTACATACATGCACACATTCATATATATAGACACATACATCCACACACAAATGTGTGTGTGATCTATACACACATATATACACATGCATTATATACACACACATGAAGTGGAAAAAAAATGAGAAACAAGAGAAAGAGAAAGAATGGACACACATTTATAAAACCATGCAAATAGACACACACTTATTAAACACGTATATGCATGCATACACATATACACACATATATATGTGTGTATACATACACAAAGCATAGAGAAAACAAGAAGAGAAAAAAAAGGAAAAAATGTGTGTGTGTGTGTGTGTATCATTTATATACATACATATGCACACAAACACGTATACATATACATACACTTATACATATACATGTATGCATACATGCTCAGACACACAAACATAAACGAGTGAGAGAAAAATGAAGAGAGAGAGCAAAGGAAAGAGAATGGATACACACTTATAAAACACTCACTTACATATATACACACATGCACATATATAAATACATACGTCTACACACAAATATATAGATGTACATATACACGTAATATATACACACATGTGCATACACATATATATACATGTATATTTGTGCATACATGTGAGGTGAAGAAAGATCTAAGACAAAAGGAAGAGAAAGAAAGGAGAGAATAAAAAAGATGAGAAACTGAGAAAGGACACATCTACATGATATTACACAAACAAACACACATATATTAAACGCACATCTCCATATTTACAAGCTCACACAGATAGACATACACACATTAAACATAGATATACATATGCACACATACACATATATATACACATACATATATGTGTGGCACACACATAGAGAGCATAGAAAAAACAAGAAGATGTGAAAAGAAAAAAATGTGGGTATATGTGTCATTCATATACATATATATGAGAGAGAGAGAGAGAGAGAGAGAGAGAGAGAGAGAGAGGAAGAAGAAGAAGAAGAGACAAGATAGAGGAAAAGAAAGGAGAGAAAAGAGAGAGAGAAAGAAAGAGAGTATGATATAACAATGCAATTGATTAGGTATTAATAATTAATTATCAATAAATTGATTCATTATTAATACAATATGTTTGATCATATTTTAATTAATGCATTATATGTATATAACTATGTATATATGTTATTATGTATTAATTATGAGAGAGAGAGAGAGAGGAGAAGGAGGAGGAGGAGAAGAAGAAGAAGAAGAAAACGAAGTAATTCTCAATATAATTTATGGGTAGTCATAACATGCTTTTGAACCCTGATGGGAAGCATTAGTAGAACATTGGTGCAAAGCACCAGGAGAATCTAGGCACAGAGCAACTATTTTTAATGGTTGAACATGTGCATGCAATGTGTACCTACTTGAAAAATATCCAAATATACACATAAAGTATAGAAAAAGAGTTGAATTTCCTTTCTTATTGAACATATGGATGCTTTAATGGTAGTGACTTTATGGATTGTCCTTTGAATGAATTCTCCATTTGTTCCACCATGAGCAGTGAGTTTAAAGAGCTACATATACATCGTACATCAAGTAGCCTTAGATTACCCTTTCTCATGGGTATCTTTACGGCTTATAAGAATGATTTCAAAAGGGCTTGCCAATGCAGCTAATTATGTATATATGCCATATACCCAACTTCTTACTCATATACATTCTTTTTGCAGAGAAATAATGATGTTCATGTTGAATTGAATGAGAGAGTATTAATGCACACTAGAATGAGCATCCAATCATTCTTGATTGTTGATTCAAGACAATATAATTTTATTATTAATCTACCTAACAATATGTTTTTTATGCCTTTAGTGGACGTTACAAAATACGATGAGAATATTCCACAGGAGGACATGTGTGGTCTCATTGGTGTTTACCATTATTACTTGGACTTTCAAGCACTAAGAGAAGAGCTTCCTTTGTATATGAAACTTGAAAGACTCTTGTTAATGGTCTAACAAAAAAGAGTTGCATCATCCTCTTTGACACTACAGGATTGTCTACATCTCAATTCCTGCATTATTAACAACACCTTTCTCACTATTGGAGAATAAGTTAAAAGGAAAATCCATGGTATTCCAATGGGGTGTACTTGTTCACCCCTTTGGTGCAATTCATTTCTTGCTTATTTTGTATACAATTTGCAAGGGCGTAGCTCAAGGGAATAAATATGGCATTCTCAAACACTTAACTCACACTTTTAGATACTATGATGATATACTCATGATCAACATGCTTAATCCTACTATTTTCTTGTTAAATAATCATATCTCCCCCTTCACTATCTGTAAAGGGGTTCCTTTAGAATTTGACTTCATAAAAAATAACATTTTTTCTTTGAATGTGAGCATTTTGTCCCTGTATCAACTCATATCCTGAATTTGGAACTATCATGCAAAAATGGCTATTCCATTATAAGATTCGATGACAAAACAAAGAATCTCCCTTTGTAATATATAAATATATCCATTGGGCTAGTAAAGACCTATTGGTTGGGCCCACAAGGTCATTATATCTCAAATTGGACACATTCTTTACTCAAACTACACATGGGAGTTGGCCATGGAAAACATTCAATTTCTTTTTAAAAACTTCACTGAAAACGAGTTTTGCAAATCTAGACTTTGGAAACTAATCATGGAATTTTACCTACTCAAACTTGATAAACAAATGCTTCTTGCCATGATAAAGCTAAAGGTGTGTAGTACTAAGGACCTATATCATGACACATGGGTAGGCCATATTTACCACCTGGTATTGTGTCCTAGTCCCATAAAGTACAAGTTTAGATGGGATTACATACTTACTTGGAGAATAGGTATTTGTTTGTGAAAACGTGGTTCATAGTCATTGCACCATAGAAGAATAGCATGCATATACTCCTATCCTTCCCAAATTCTCTCCCACAAATTTTCCACATTTTAGAGTAACCTACAATGGTTGGAACACATCCTCTTTGTTTATTTTCTTGTACATTGGCTCACTTTATAAATATACTAGGTGCTTTGCGCCTAGGAATGAAAGACCAACATTAACAAGATCAAGCCTAAACTATATCTCTAAAGAATCCTTATGACCAGTTCTAAAAAACAAACACATTTAATGGTGATTTCTATTCACATTGATCCTATCATGACATGCTACATATTATTCTCACATAGTGAGCCTACAACATCACATAATTTTGAAAACCCATAAACTATATTGAGAATTTCTTATTCTTATTCTTCTTCTATTTCCTTTGGGCAATTACTTTAATCAATTACATTTAGGAGAAGGAAGTGGTGCTTGGATTACCCAAATTCAAGTATAATGATATTGGCCACATATGTCCTGCATGTTAGTTTGGAAAGCAGGCATGATTTCCCTTTATGAGACATGTGAAGAATAGCTTGAGACCTTGAAGTTGATACACTCTGATGTTCGAGGTCCATCTCATAATGCTTCGTTTGGAGGTGCTCGTTACTATGTATCTTTCATTGATGATTTCAACACGTACACTTGGCTGTACATATTGAAACATAAAGATGAAGTGTTTGATGCATTCATAGATTTCAAGAAGCATGCTGAAAATATGTTGGGCTACTATATTTCTTGTCTTAGGTCAGATGGAGGTGGAGAATATGTCTCTAAAGATTTTGACAGATATCTTGCAAAGTACAGGATCAGAAGATAGCTTACTTGTAGCTATACACCGCAGCGAAACGATATAGTAGAGAGGAAAAATGGGGTACTGATGGAGTCAGCTAGAGCCATGTTGAATGAAAAGTGTTTGCCTAATGCTTACTAGGCTGAAGCAGTAGTGACTATTGTATATGTGCTGAATAGAACCCCTACAATAAGGATTCATGATATAACACCTTATGAGAGGTTGTATGGTCATAAGCCTAACATTAGGCACTTAAAGGTATTTGGATGCATTGCATACGTATATGTTCCTGATGAAAAGAGGAAGAAATTGGATCCCAAAGCTTTCAAGAGTGTGTTTTTGGGTTATTTGTGCACAGATCAGATGATGTATGCTCGCATAGTGAGCGTCGGAAGGTCCCCAAGAACAAAAGAACTCTACTTTTTGCACAAAAATCAAGGTAGAAAGCATGCACGACATGAACAAGAGACCAATTGGGTGCAATCTCCCCCCCATGCCTTGTGTGAGCGCTCCACAAAGCATGTATTTTTTTGTATTAATCATCTTCAAGCTCAAATAATATCCCAAATTACAAAATAGCACGCTTTTGGCTTTTGAGTTTGCTTTAGTGCCAAATAGAAATAAAGCTAATGGGTGAGCACCCAAGAAGTCAGGCATACCCAATACAATGTCCAAATACAAATATCATAATCGTGCACCCATGCGCATACAAAATAATAAATAAATATCCAACGCCTTAATAAATAGGCGCGACAAAATATAGACGCCATACCTAAGGTATGCACCTATCAAAATATAAGTGATAACTCGAATACACGCTATCCTCCACAATGCTTTCCTCCGCCACTGCTGCTATCTCTACACATCAACTGAAGCATTCACAATCGTTAGTAAAATAATACAATTAAACCGACAAAAGTGAATACCTAGCAGTCTTCAGCTACATAAATAAATCAATTGGTCAGAAATCAATCCTAACCTTAATTTATCACGAGTGCGCACTCTAAACTCATAAACGTTTATTAATTTAATATGTTTTTTGCGGAATCACCCGCTATGGAATCACCCATGTACACACTAAATTAACGAAACGCCTGAAAAGGATAGGCGTCTCCATCGACTTCTCGCACAAAGAATCCACTTTGTGTATGAGCCCCGGTCAACAAAGTTTACGGAATCCACCGTAAAACCTCACGGAATCCACCGTGGCACGAAATCCACCGTGAAATATGCCTCCTTGCATCATACCCCCGGGGTGAGATAGCAATTGTCCTTAATTGCTATTAGCTCAATGTGGAGCTAACAGAGTGGGGAAAGCATTTAAGTCTCTAGCGTGCATCCATTGGGCCTTTTCAACAGTATGGTTTTTAAACTTGACCAAATATCTAGAATATCTACGGCCAATTCTAGTGGTCATAAAGTCAGTATCTATGATAGCTTCAGGCTCAAGGATTTCAGTCTCTTCATCTAGCCAAGGTTGGTTTTCATAAACAGGGTGTACAGGTAATTGGCCTCTAAAGGGTCGTAATAAACTAATGTGAAAGGTGTTGTGAATTTTCCAATGTGGTGGTAGTTCTAACTTAAATGCATTGTCATTGATTTTATAAATGACCTTGAATGGTCCATAGAATCTAGGTGTTAATTTCACAACTGGGTGTTTATCCACACTTTGTAATCTACATTTTTCTATTCTTAACCAAACATAGTCATCAACTTTGAAATTCATGGCCTATCTTTTCTTATTGGCTTGTTTTGTATATGATTGCTAGGCTTTGGCAATCATATCTTTAACCTCATCAAAAATAGTAGCGTGCATGTTAGCAATATCATCAGCACTCTGAATTCTATTTGATAAAGATGCAACAGGTGTAGACAATCTATAACCATAAATTACTTCAAATGGTGCTTTCTTTGTAGTTGTGTGTGGTGTATTGTTATATGCAAACTGCAATAAATGTAAATGTGTATCCCATGTCTATGGTTTAGAAATAGTGTAAACACGTAAAAGATCTAAAATAGTACTGTTAGTGGCTTCTGTTTGTCCATTAGTTTCAGGATGAAATGCAGATGAAAAATCAATCTTTGTTCCTAGGTTAGCAAACAAAGTAATCCAAAAGTTATTACAAAATCTAAAATCACGGTCAGAAATAATAACTTTTGGTAATCCATGATTAGTGAAAATAGTTTTAAAAAACAATTGTGCTGCGTGAGAAGAAATTGTAACACATAATCTCTTTTCATAAAACATGAATCCATCATTATAAGACAGTGAATCAATAGGAATCTAGTTATTTCCAACTAATTTATTCCAATCAGCATGAAAAGTAATATTTTTCATAGGAGTTAGAGAATCAAATGATATGACAGAGATATTATGAATGGTTGGTCTTCTACTTAAAGCATCGGCTACTACATTTTCTTTTCATGGTTGATATTGGATAAGGGGATGAAAACTCTGAATAAAAGCTGCCCATTTGATATGTCGGTCAGATATTTGGGGTTGACTAAGGAGATGTCTAATGCTTTGTTGGTCAGTCTTAATCATAAACTTAGAACCCATTAAGTAATGTTTCCATTGTCTTAAAGCTTGTACAACAGCTAACAATTCTTTATCATATATGGAATATTTAAGTTCGAATGGTTTCAGTTTACAGCTAGAATAGACTATGGGATGATTATCTTGCATAAGTACGGCTCCTATTCCAGATCCGCTAGCATCAGTAACTACTAAAAAGAATGGTCTATTGAAATCAAGTAGTTGTAATACAGGAGCATGGGTTAATGCATGTTTCAATAAATCAAAAGATTTCTGTTAATTATCAGACCAATGATAAACAATACATTTCTTTAAAAGTTTAGTCAAAGGCAAAGCAAGTAATGAAAAATTTCGCACAAACTTCCTGTAAAATCTAGCAAGACCTAGAAAATAACGTAACTCATGCACATTTTTGGGTATAGGCCAGTTCAATATTGCTTCTATCTTCTTAGGGTCAACCTTAATACCTTCTGATGACACAATATGAACTAAATATTCAATTTCTGTTTGAAAGAACTCACTCTTTTCCGGATTAGCATACAATTGATTATCTTTTAACAACTTGAAAACCAAAGACAGATATTCATAATGTTCTTTCTCATTTTTACTGAATACTAAGATATCATCAAAGAATACTATAACACAATGTTGATATTTCAAAAATATGCGATTCATTATTCTACTAAATGTAGTAGGTGCATTAGTCAATCCAAAAGGCATCACTAAAAAATCATAATGACCAAATTGTGTTCTAAATGCAGTTTTAAATATATCAAATTTATCTAATCTCACCTGATGATAACCAGATTTAAGATCTATTTTACTAAATATGGCAGAACCTTGTAGTTTATCCATAAGATCATCTACCCTAGGAATTGGATATCTATTCTTTACAGTAATCTTATTTAGGGCATGATAATCAATGCACATGCGATAAGTATTATTCTTCTTCTTTACCAACAAAACATGTGCGCCAAATGGAGAACTACTAGGTCTAATTAATCCTCTGTTTAATAATTCCTCAACTTGATTTTGAATTTCTTTCTATTCAATCTGGTTATGCCTATATGGTGCTTTACAGGGTGGTTGTGTACTAGGAATTAAATCTATTTTGTGGTCTTCAGGACATGAAGGAGGTAGTCCAGGTGGTAAATCTTTAGCAAAACAATCTTTAAATTGTGCAAGGAATTCTTTATGCCTAGGGTGCATATGTTTTTCTTTAGCTTGAAGTTCATTCATCCAAATTAGATAATATTTATTACTTTTGCGTAATGCACGTTTAGCTTGAGTATGAGTAAGTAGTGAAAAATTATTAGATGTGTGGATACCATATAATGTAATGTGTTTTCCTTGAAAATGAATTTTAATTGAATGCGTGGAATAATCCATGTCAGGGTTATGTTGATGATGCCAAGGCATACCTAGGATAATATCACTAGACTGTAATGGTACAATTAGGAAATTCCTTCTTTCAGTGTATTCACCAATTTGAATTTCTAAATCATGCACCTCTTGTGTTCCATTATACCTTGTGCGTAAGAATGCTGCTTTAATGCGATAATGCGTAGGAATAGTTTGTAATTTCAATTCTTTCACTAACTTTGTAGAAATAAAATCATGTGTACTGCCATCATCATGCAAAATAATCTTTTCTTTTCCATGCACTAAACATTTCATTATCAACAAAGAATGTGGAGTTTGCATACTTGGTAAAGTATCCGAAGGAGTAGTAATGTCGTCCTCATCTTCCGTAAAGTCAAGCATTTCGTCATGTTTTCCATCTTCCATTGCTCCAAGATAGTTGATATGGACAGGTGGCTTCTTCGATTGGCAATTGGCTGCTAGATGTCCAGGTTGATGGCATTTGTAACACACTATTGGTTTGGCTTTAGATATATTGTTGGCAATGGCAAGAAGTCTAGGAATATTGGGATTGGGCTGTGAGGATGGCTTAGGGTTTTGATTGGTATTTGATGGCAAAGCAGGTGGTTTTGTTCAAGACTTACGGAATGATGATGGAAGAAAATGACTTTGATTGAATCTTCTGAAATTTGAATTGAATTGCTTAGGACCATAGTTACCATTTGCTTAAAATTGTTGTGGACGCTTATCTCTTCCTCGAAGCTTGTCTCCAGTGTCATGAGCTAAAGAAATTGCATCTTTAAGAGTTGCAGGATTGAACATATTGACTTCAACGTAGTAATGCCCAAGTAATCCAGACATAAACTTGCGCTTGTGAGTCGCTTCAGGTACGTCTTCAAGCATGCGTAGTTGGAGTAAGGCATTCCAAAAGTATTCGGTGTACTGGGAAATAGGCTCACGATCTCTTTGCTGAAGAAGGTCCCATTGCTTTATGGCTTTTTCATGGAATTGTGGAGGAAGGAAATCCTACATAAACTTCTTTTTGAAACTCTCCCAAGTAGTGGGATAATCTATGCTCTTACGAACCACGGTCCACCAAAGAGATGCTCTATCCACTAAATGATTAGTGACACACTTAATTTTATCTTTTTCAACGTATGTCTCTTCATGAAAGCTGACTGATGAATGCAAGAACAGTCTTTCCATCTCGAGTTCCATTGAAAGTACGGAATTTGAAATTTCTTTTACTTATCTTTGTTTCTTTGTGAATGAATTGAGCTTTGAGAGTCGCATCAACACTTCGTTGGATAAGATCTTCAGGTTGTGGTCCATCTTTGTCGGTAGTCGATCGTTGTAAATTGGCCAATTGAACTTGCAAGGCTTGCCGGGCTCTTCATTATTCATCCAACTGCATCATAATTAAATCCAATTTTTGTTCCGTCGTAGGTTTAGGAAGATTGCCTTCAACCATTAAATCATCCATATTTTGTTCCGTCATCCTGTAAAAATTTAAAAGACCTCACACTCTCAAAATCTGATTAGCGGGATGAGCGTAGCTCAAAGTCGGGTATACAAGGCTTATAGATTTTTGTTTGGCTTTCACGGTCTTCGACTTTTGCGGTTGCGGGATTTGAAGTCTTCGTAAAATCTGTGTATGACCTTCTGCGTGTGCTGAAACTGGTTCAACAAGTCTGCATATGCGAACAGAGTCTTCCACGAAACAACTTTGCAGTTCAGTGCTTCTGCGCAAGAACAGTCCTTATGGGAGTTTTTAGCATAAGTCAGTTTTGACCTCTGCTGACTTGCAGAACTTGCAGAGTTGCAGAACTTAATGCACTTGACAAACTTTGGAGATTTTTGTGACTTGAGACTTTGTTGATTAAGTTTGGAGCTTAATCTCAGTGCCACATCGAATTTTAGGGGGGGGAGGGGCCGTTTTCAGCCACGAAAATTACGGCGAGAACATCTTGATGCACCGATTTAAAAAAAAATCGATTAAGTAAGATTTTTAAGCTTAGTATTAAGCCTTTAAACTTTCAAATAAGCTTTTCAAGCTTTCAAGCTATGGAGTTACTGTCAGACTGTTGAGAAGAAAATGACTTGTAGAAGGAGCTTTCCTTGTGGTCCTCCGCTTCCCCAGGCCGGTCCTTCGCGATCAGATGCTGTAGACAGAGGTTCTTGACCGCCAGGAATCCACCCGTATCGATCGTTCGTGATGAAATTGACTGTAGATCTCGATCGTTCCAGGAGCTCCGCCTTCGCGCAAGATGGGTAGCGATTGGAAGCTCTCGATCTCAGCTTCGCTCTGATACCACTGGTGCACAGATCGGATGTTGTATGCTCGCGTAGTGAGCGTCGGAAGGTCCCCAAGAACAAAAGAACTCTACTTTTTGCACAAAAATCAAGGTAGAAAGCATGCAGGACATGAACAAGAGACCAATCGGGTGCAATCTTCCCCCATGCCTCGTGTGAGGGCTCCACAAAGCATGTATTTTTTTGTATTAATCATCTTTAAGCTCAAATAATAGCCCAAATTACAAAATAGCACGCTTTTGGCTTTTGAGTTTGCTTTAGTGCCAAATAGAAATAAAGGTAATGGACGAGCACCCAAGAAGTCATGCATACCCAATACAATGTCCAAATACAAATATCATAATCGTGCACCTATGCGCATATAAAATAATAAATAAAAACGCCTTAATAAATAGGCACGACAAAATATAGATGCCATGCCTAAGGTATGCGCCCATCAAAATATAAGTGATAACTCGAATACACGCTATCCTCCAATGCTTTCCTTTGCCACTGCTGCTATCTCTACAAATCAACTGAAGCATTCACAATCGTTAGTAAAATAATACAATTAAACAGACAAAAGTGAATACCTAGTAGTCTTCAGCTACATAAATAAATCAACTGGTTAGAAATCAATCCTAACCTTAATTTATCACGAATGCGCACTCTAAACTCATAAACGTTTATTAACTTAATATGTATTTTGCGGAATCACCCGCTATGTTATCACCCATGTACACACTAAATTAACGAAATGCCCGAAAAGGATAGGCGTCCCCATCGACTTCTCGCACAAAGAATCCACTTTGTGTATGAGCCCCGGTCAACAAAGTTTACGGAATCCACCGTAAAACCTCACGGAATCCACCGTGGCATAGAATCCACCATGAAATATGCCTCCTGGCATCAGTTATGCACAGGAAAGGAAAGCTTATAAATGCTATCTGCAATGTACTCATGAGACGTTGATAAGCAAAGATATTGACTTGACGAGGTAGCTTCTTGGGGAATCTAGTTGCAGTGGCTACTGGATCAGCCAGCACAAGTAATGCTAAAAATACTCCTACAGTTTATAGATGATTTTAAGAGCCAATGTATACTTTCATGTTATAGAATATGTGGCGAAACTTGTATTTTAGACTTTCAAAAGTGTGGCGATTTGTTCTCTAATCCAAATATATCCTATAATCGGTTGGTAAATATTTCTTATGAAAATAATAAAGTAATAAAATTTTTAAAATGTTATTTTTGAATTCAAGATGGTAAATTTTTCTTAATAATAACGTAGAAAAAACATTGAATGAAAGATAATTCAACCAATGACTGTGACATTATTGCAAAGAAAATACTACAACTAAAGCAAGGTAAATCAAGTAAATACACATTGATTAAAGCTCAACTTTCCTGTGGGAAAATACCTATAAATAATGTATTGATGAGCCACAGTGCAACATTCACTTGGATTGTCTATACAAAAGCTTCACCATTCAGGTTGATTATACAAAGAGCAACTTGATTATCTTAGGCTTGCCATCCATCAGTACTAGGAACTTCATCATTTTCATGTAGTTTTGTTGATGATGATGATGGTATTGATGTCCACCCTGTATTGATATCCAATTGATTTCGCCAAGTATTGACTGATATCCAATATGCCAAAGCTCGGTCCTAGGGAAAGTTCTCTATTGAGTACTGATGGGAAACATACAATCTCATGCAAGTATCCAAGTTTGTACTTACCTTTTGCACACTTTGTTTTTAAAAAAGGCCATAACACTAAACATTCTATCATCCTCCATGAATCCTAAAATCATTGTTTGAGCCAAGTCAACAAGTCGAAAATATTCATGCATACGATATTGGAGAACTTGACACATGCTCAACCTATTCCATAATCGAGTAATTGCATCGGATTTTGTAGGCTCTACAAGTTCAGTAAATTGATGCCACATGGTATCTCCAAAGCATTGTGATTGTTGCAAAAGTGCATCTCCATCTATTACCGAGAAGGTTGCATCAGACCCTTGCAATTGTAACATTTTCCCAAAGTGATCTTTAAGAACATAAACTCTTTTCTTGAAATCTGCTTGAAGAGCACACATGTCTTACTAATGGTTCCAAAACTGTGGATAAACTATTGACATTGCCTCCAATAGTTCATCTCTTGGAAATCGTTCTCTTATTTCCTGTGACACAGACCGTGTAACTTGTGCTAATGTGATTTTAACACTCTCCACTGCATTATTAAAAGTTTCCATCTTTACAGGCTGGCTTCTAACAAGTCGTCCTCGAACTCGCTTCCTAGAGACATAAAGATGTACCAACCTTGAATGTACTTTGATGCATACTGTACCATTTCTGTTTATCTTTAAAAAGCTCTAGCTAGGTTCTGATTGAAAGTTCATGATCTCATTCCATCTTTTGAATCTCTCCTCGTGCAAAGAATGATTCATATCTGCATAAAAAGAATCTAATGCTAAGCATACCATCTTCTAAATATTGGTATATTCAGTCATATAAATTGTTCTCTTTTCAGCAAGCTTCACAAGGACATTAAGCTCCCCAAGCAAAGGAACAATCCCTATAAAACAAAGATACAAAATATTAGATATCAAAATTAGAAAAAAAAGTAGAAGCAATATAATGACTCCAAAAACATTGAAATGCCTATCAATGTAACCAATGTCTCTAAATCTATCAAAGCTGTTAAAAGCTCTAATGCCTTGTCAGTCTCCTTCGACTTCTGAGCTGCCAATCTATCCATGAGTCCTACTAAAGATGGGTACTCCTCTAATAATCTCCTAGCTAGCAAGTACAAGCTGATCCACCTTGTATTCACATGCTTCAATAAATTTCTACCCTCTGTTAAACCCTTCGCCATCTCTTGGAACTTTAAATATCATTTGGAACTCCTACAAAAAAAACTACTAGATGTACTGACCAATTGCTCCACCTTTGCAACACTATCAAACTCATCAACTATTTTATAGGCCAAGTTCATTCTATGTGCCATACAATGAATTCCTAACGTGAAAGGTGCTATAGAAGTTTGTAGGTGGACACAAATTCCTGAGCGATGGCCTTGCATAACTGTTGCTCCATCGACTCCCACACAAATTAGTTTTTTTGCAATCTCAACCCTTGATACTTGCAACATACTCAACAAGCTTTCTTCAACTAACAATAATAGGTTCTCTGTTGTGGCATCTTTTTGCATTTTGTTTATTGTAAGAAAATATGCACGACGAACATGATTTTCCACAATATAAACAGTCATGCAAACCCAACTAGTATTATCTCTAGATGTGGCCTCATCTAGCGAGAGAGCAAAAAATTGAGAATATTTGATTTTTTCTCTCAAATCTTACTTGACAACCTGATCTAATGCTTCTGCCAAATCCCATCCACTACTGCGTGACCAATGTGATCGTGGAAAATTATCAATAGAAAATTGTGACAAGAATTCCTTATACTCGGGATAGTCCACCATTGGTCTTCCTCACCTTAAGATATAAAAAACAGTCTGCACGTAAAAAAAACCATTACAATTTGATATTACACACAATATAAAACATATTATGAATATATTAATAATTATAAATGATAAAAAATACCTTCAATTGTAGGATTTTAATTTGCAAGGTCATCTTGCATTTTTTTGAACATGTTGTTAATTGATAACTTCTCACGTTGTGCTTGCTCAAGCGAATGTTTCTCATATAATCCTACATTCTTTAGATGTAGACACTCCTCACTAGACTTCCATCTTACTTGACTTACTTCTTGCCCATCAACAATGGCTTTTTCATATACCTTGCCTACATGCTTCTCTATAGTGTCAATTTTGAGATGAAGTGTGTAATCAACTCCCTTTTTCCATGAGAAACTAATAGATTGAGCCTTTTTTGGAGTAGAATCATTAGCTGGTATAATTGGCTCAATGAATGGAAATTTACTAACCCAATCTAGCTTAAATGTACACTTTGCAAGGCTCCAAATTCTTCTATTTTTCTTCTCACTAGCTTGTATGCTTTTCAAGGAACTTGACATCTCTTCTTCATTTGTTTGTATAGATTGATATGGAGCATTTTTTACAGTTAGTGTAACTTGTGTTTCAACTACTCCAACACTAGTAGTGGCACAAATTTGTTGATCTCTTGCTATTTGATATGTCATTTCAGTCTCATTATTTGCTTCATTTCCAAGAATAGATGTATCTGGTTGATTTGTTGATGTGTGCGAATCATTTATAACATTTGTGGTTGCAGGGGTATTTATTGGATGGCCAAAAAATGCTGCAATATCTCCCTTTGAAACCTCACAAATTTTTTGTTTCTTTAATCTACCCATGCCTATAGAAAAACACACAAAACAATACCTAAGATTTTGTTTCTTCACAATGCTACTACAAAATTATATCAGCTTTTAAAGAATACCGGTTGCACATAAATCCAAATATAACTTGAAATCAAAGAAACATACAAACAATTACCACTTAACTACGACTCACAAAAGATTGGCTTCAAGCTTTTAGATCAAAGCAACTTGTTTGCAAGAAACAACACACACAACACAATCGTACATACACACATATGATCACTTTTTATACCAATTACACATAAATCCAAATATAACTTGGAATTGAAAGAAACATATAAACCATTACCAACTTAACCAAGGCCCATAAAAGATTGGTTTCAAGTCTTTAGATTAAATCACCTTGTTTGCAACAAGGAACGACACCCTTAAATGTGTCCACATACACATCCTTGCACATTTTGTACTAGTTTCATTTAAAAGCAAATATAACTTCAAATTGAAAGAAACATATAGACCATTACCAACTTAACTATGACCCATAAAATATTGGTTTCAAGCTTTTAGATTAAAGCATCTTATTCGCAAGGAATAACACCCACCCACACACGCATGTACACATACATCGTTGCACATTTTAGAAAACCTTACTAAATAATGACATTAGCTCAATGGAGATAAAATGTGATATGGTTAATAATTTGATATCCAAGTTTATCATGGAATTAATCGCAAAGTAGCTATCAAAGGTTGATAAAAATCTCTCAGTGGTTCTAGTGACTATGAAATTTTTTAAGTGTTACCTTTATTAAGTGCATTATGATAAGCATTGTGGTCTATGATGTAAATATCAAGATATGATTATTCGCACTCATAAACCTCATGTATGCATTAGAATACTCACTAGTCTTTCACATTTGCTAACTAGAAACAATTTATAGATATCAATTCTTCATCGTGATATAAAACATGACACAGTGCAAATAGTGAATTTCAAACCTTGAAAAAACCATCAATCATACAAAACAAATCGTGAATAAGATAGACACACAACCTTGGAATAAATACTCCTAACAATTAAAAGCACTTAACTAACTTAATCCATAGGCACAAATTACGAATCCCATTCCATGAAGTATAGAGTTTTACAAATTTGTCAATCTTTTCAAGACATGTTTGGATCCACAAGTCATGGAAACTCCAAAAACTGATAGATTGTTTTACAAAATGCAAGTAGAGATTGTGGGAGTCGTGAGAGCGGAATTTCGGATCTGAGAAGTGCTTAAAAATAGCTAAAAATTATGAATATCAAGAAAAAAAATTCAACATCGAAGGCGGTGGCTCGATCTAGGACGATTTTAAGCGCCAAAGTGCTTTAAAGGCGCTCGCGAGCGACACTCGTTGATTTTTCATAATTTTTCAGACAGTCATGCGGGTTGTCAGGAGTTACCGGCCAATGTGGGATGCCAAGCCGGACGCCCAGGATTTTTCAGAGCTCAATTCCAAGTCCGGACGGGGAAAAGGCCAAGAATTGGTCAAGATTTGAAAGGGTGGCCACAACATGGACCAAAGGGGGGGTGCCCTTTGGGGGAATTTTAACCCCCCAACCAAAAGGCATGCAAAATAGGAAATCGTGGGATGAAGGAGATGGAGAAAAACGTGATCAGGAAGGCACCGAAAAATGCGCCCCATTGTTGATCAATGGAGCATGGCTGCTGCAAACAACCCCCATCACTGATCATTGCCCTTGCTTCCCTCCTGGATGCTGACTCTATTGCCGCCTCTCGCACATCAAATGATGGTCTCTATGAAGATCTCTGATTTCATTCTTTCTCTCTCCTCCCTCTCTCTCCCCTAAAGGCAGATTCATGTGGTGAAGAAGAAGAAGAAGAATGGATGATGGATGCTTGTCCAATGAAGATCGGATTGCTCCGTGGTGCAAGAGGAAGGAAGATTGCTGATTATGGACTGTCATGAGCATTAATGTTGGCTGGAAATCAATCCCGAGATATGGCAAATAAAAACCCGCAACCCGCAAAGAACGGTAATCTCATTTTTACAAAGGAAAATGGTGTTTTTATGCAATTTGCTTCATGAATACTTGTTCCCATGGGATGATTATGCATTATGATGTTGTTTGCAATGTCTTCCAACTATTTATGATCAGAAAATCAGAAAATCATAAGTGTTGTGGATGAAATTAATAGTGTAAAACCCGTAAAATACACAAAATATGGGGAAATTGGGTGTTTTTGAGATATAAATGGAAAATATAATAAGACACACCAACTAAATTTGTCTTTTTGCTACAAATGAACCTAAGGGCCATAGCCCACAACTCATTTTTGTTGAGAATCAGCAATCACACTCACTCAAACAGCCTCTTTGTATGGAGCTTCAAGGTCAAGGATATGCAGGCTAACCTATCCCATATGCACAATGGTGCCTACTGTAGTTTCCTACTTTACTATAAAGCATTGTACTTGCTTCCTTTTCTTAATGCAATGATAGTACTCTTTTCTTTTCAGTGAAGTGTCAGTGTCATTGTCCACATACACAAGATTGTGTTTATGAGTCTAAGTCTCAATCTTGGAACCTAATTCACTTGTGTAACAAACAGTGTCTTGGTCTTCTCCATCATGAGTCCACTCTTCTCTTTCCATCCACCATAACCAACTGCCATGCTCTAGATCCCGCATTTCTCACATGGTATCAAAGCGTAGCTGAGCATGGCTTAGCATGGTTCAGGTCCTCTCTCTGCTCTCTCAGTTTCTCACAATCTCTATCCAGCTCAGCTCAAGTGTTTGACTTCATCTCCAACTCCATTTTCACTCTCTACCCCTTGGCAGCCATAGCCAACCTGCAACCTACCTCTGTTGGAGGAGTTGGATCTCCACTTACAGGGCATATCTTCACTTGCTTTCTTCTGGAGAAATGTTCCTTGACTCAGGGCGTTGCATCCTATCACTTCAAACACCAACATTGGTGAGCTACAGATCTAGCATTGCGAAAATTCGTCGTCGCTGTCCAGACTGCGCTGCTGCTGATTCGTATGTCATATTCCGCCTGCACACGTCGCGATGCTGACGAAGATCATAGGGCTTTGATAGGCCTTGGAAAGAGCTACATTTCCATAAATTTTTTTTTGGAAATGATCAACCATAGCTCCTGCAATCTACAAAAAACCAGGCCTCTCTCTGAAACCCTAAACTGTCAGCCATAGCCAAAATTTCTCAAGCTTTTTTTCCTCAGTTTTTCTTTCTCCTGACACTCAACCCAAGCCTCTGTCACTCTAATCCATTGACCCAGCATCAAATCAAGGAGGGGAAGGACCTAAGAAGACCGAAGAATGACTGAACGATCCCGAACAAGAAGAATCAAGCTCAACATCAACACTGACATAGTGTGTTTTCATACTATCACTAAGTGTGTCTCTTGACACACTGCATTCTGCTCTTCTACTGATAAAATCTCAGAATTTTGGTGTTGATTTGTTGCTGATCTTGCAACCTCAACATGGGAAAAGACTCTCCAAATGCTCGATTCAAAGGAGTCGGGTTTCACACCTGGCAAACCCGCATCAAGCTCATCTTGATGAAAAAGGGTCTCTGGGCCATCACAAATGGCAAAGAGAAGAAACCTCGGGACGCAGACCTTGCAATTACTTGGCAAAAGAATGATGAAAGAGCCCAGGACATTATCAAACTGGAGCTAGACAACAGTTATATCCACCATGTGGATAACTGTGAGACCTCACACGATACATGGAAAAGACTTGACACCCTGTTCGGTGCACAATCTAAATCATCAAAGTATGGTCTCCTGATTGAGTTCTTCAGGCTTGAAATGAAGTCCAGCACATCACCTGCCACCCATCTCAATTACATGGAAGGACTCCTAACCCAACTTGCAGGAATCAACATTAAAATGGATGAAGATGTTTGCATCGGTGTTCTACTTAAGAGTTTGCCTCCTGAATATAATAATGTATCAACAACTTTAATCAACATGCCAAATCCTAAACTTGTTGATATCCAGGCATCACTGTTAGAAGAAGAAAAGAAACTTAAAAGCAAAGAAGAGCCCATCACTTCAAAGGATGAACAAATGTTATATGTAAACAACATATACAAAGGTAAAGAGGAACCGCTCTTCTGTGACTTCTGCAAAAGGACCGGACATACTGAAAAGTTCTGTCATGCTAGGAAGAGGTCCCAAAAGGCCTATCTTGCAGCTGTGAAAGAAGAAGAAGACCATGGACCAAAATATGAAGATGAAGATGAAGATGAAGACCACTAGGATCGGAAGGACAAGACTCATCAGTCCTTCTACTCTCATAACTCTGATAGACTGTTTTAAAAGCCTTGTACTTCCTTGCCCTAATGCTTCCTGCCATAAGCTTTATAAACTCCTTATGTAACTTGGCATTACAGTCACTGTACACTTTGTGAGGCCCCTGTTACAGCCTCTGGATGTCCATCATGTTTTGGTGCCCACACTTAGCCTTTTTTGCAATAGCCTCTGGTGTCTACCATGTTTGTGGTGTGCCCACACTTTGCAGGTGGTTCTCATTACAGCCTCTACACACTTTGTGACTTTCTAGTTGTGATTGAGGAGGGGTGTTGAGAATCAGCAATCACACTCACTCAAACACCCTCTTTGTATGGAGCTTCAGGGTCAAGGATATGCAGGCTAACCTATCCCATATGCACAATGGTGCCTACTGCAGTTTCCTACTTTACTATAAAGCATTGTACTTGCTTCCTTTTCTTAATGCAATGATAGTACTATTTTCTTTTCAGTGAAGTGTCAGTGTCATTGTCCACATACACAAGATTGTGTTTATGAGTCCAAGTCTCAATCTTGGAACCTAATTCACTTGTGTAACAAACAGTGTCTTGGTCTTCTCCATCATGAGTCTACTCTTCTCTTTCCATCCACCATAACCAACTGCCATGCTCTAAATCCCGCATTTCTCACAATTTTGTATTTTCAGTCATTTAATATTGCAAAAAAATACAAGAAAAATAGAAAAAATTAGGAAAAAATAGGGGAAAAATGGATATTGAGTGCCAAAAATTAAGGAAAAATAAGATTCATGGTTGTGGATGTATGGGGGGTCTGAAGTATGAGGTTTAGCCTCAATTCAGCCCTACCTTTATGTTTTAGTAAGTTTTTATGGCTTTTTATACAATAAAAAATATGGAAAATGAACCCTAAACCTATGCACGATGCACAACCTAAACGGGTGAGCGGGTAGAGTGTATGAAAAGTGTGTAAATGCTGAATGAAATGATGAAAAGCTTGCTGGTTTTTATGCATATCATATAGATCGGTCGTTAATTTAAATTAAGGACCTAGTAGCACGAGGGTTTCTCGGTGCTAGGTTCATGCAACGCCGCATACGAGCAATAGTCAAAATCATTGAAAGAAATGTTTTCCACATGTGCACCAATGCTAATTTTCTTAATTGTTTGAGCACGTGGACATTCACAATTTGCATGAAGCATGAAATTTAAAGGGTATCAGACAATACCTCCTGGATGCATAGCAATTGCTTTCTAGAAGATCATAACCAATGCTGAGTGAGATAGGTTGTTCAAGCTGTAGGCTAAGCATTGGGTCCTCCTAGGGAAAAGAAAGTGAGGAAAACGGTACATTCTTGGATTTGATCAATTGGTACCTTGAGAGGAAATGTGTGCGATAATGTGTTATATATGTTTAGCGACGCATCGAGGGGCCAATCCCCAAGGTGTAGGAGAGTCGCAGTGAGGTAGCAGCAGTCAACCGTGGGATGATCTCCTATGTTTGTACTTCATGCTATTTGGCAATGTGCTGGGACTCCCTCTGAGGAGTGTTAATTGGGTTAGAGTTGGACTACGAGACGTAATACAAATGCAAGATGTTTAGGAAGATGTTGTATGTGTCATCCACGCTCCTGGCCACGAGGCCATGGGATTGTTGAGCGCATGATAGAGGTCCGGCTAGTGCATGAGCCAGTGCTGGCCCGTTTTAGGTCCCATCAGTGGTGCGTCCTGCCGAGAGTTGCTTAGAAGTGGCGGTCCTCGAATCCTGGTTGTCTAGGGACCAATTAGCACTTTATGCCAAAGGATACTGAGATTGATCCGTTATTCATCGATAAGCATCATCTAGCCGAAATCCAAAAGCAAGAGAGAGATGAAAGAGCTAGGCGACGTGCTGAAATTCTTAGGAGGTATTCCCCTAAGCGTAGCGGTGCTGAACCCTTATGAGGGAGTGGATCTAGTGGTCTTGGTGCCACAAGCACTAAGTTAGGAGAAGGAGGAAGCTCTAGTGCTCCCCTTCCTTCCATAAGTCAATCCACATCAAGTGCGGGAGGTGTAACCCCACCGCCCCCTATTTCTAGTGCAAATCCAATTTCCGTCATAGCGCAGCCTATTGCAATTCCTGTAGGAATGACGGATTTGCCGGCTCTAGGTTACCCGCTATCCATTTTTAATGGGCTAGTTGAGGAAGATGCGGAACTCCACATCAGGGAGTTTCAAAAGCTGATGTTTAACTGTCGCATCCAAGAAGAAGGACATTTAATGATGTTCTTCAATATGACTCTCAAAGGAAGAGTTGCCATATGGTACCATGGTTTAGAAGCCGGAACCATATTGAATATTGATTCATTTTATGAAGCTTTTCGAAGGGAGTTTGCCCCTAAATGGGGTGGGCAATATCGGTTGCGTGTACTCAACGTAACCCGCCAAGAACCACACGAGGATATTCGTGCTTATGCGAAGAAAATAAAAGAGGTTTTCCATAAGTTGGACACCTCTATCCCTATCCCTACAGAGCTGCCCAATTGCAATATTTTTTGCATGGTTTGGATTTTAATATCCAATTGCAGTTGAGTAGTGTCCCTTTGGGGGATATTGATATTGCCATTACACGAGCACAAGAAGTGGAATCCAGACTGCAAGCAGCCTATGCCTCTCGAGGCAATTCGAACATGGGTCTAGCATTGGGAAATAATATGGCGACGGCCAATGGCAGTAGTAGCCAAGGGATAGCGATGGCTAATTCTAATGGGAGAGGGAACATGATGCAGAATGTGCCTTTATTACCAGCTCCCCCTAGCATGTTGATGCCTACGGGCAGTCAAATGGCTCCAAATGGTGGAGGCCATGCAGTTAATCCTAATACCATGCCTGTGGTTCAACAACCAGTGCCTAATCGAATTGTTAGGCCGATGGAATGACAGGGTAATGATCAAGGCTATGAGTCGAGCGCTTCCAATGTTCTTGGCGAGGTTAAGGACATGATGAAGCATTATACCGACATGATTACGGAGCAGTATCGACAAATAGCCGTTGATGTCAACTTTCTTAAAAAACAACAAAATTTGATAGGAAGTAGATACCCCGATGAGGGTGCACCTTCGAGGTTTAGCTGCAAATGGTGTGGTGGGCAACACTATCCAAGAAATTGCCCAAATGTCAAGTGCGACATTTGTGGAAAATCCGGCCATTTAGCAGCCACTTGCTGGAGTAAGATTAGTTCCCTCCAGTGAGGTAGTCGGCAACCAGGGCCTGTTAATCATCGTGCGCAAGGAAATGATTCCCAATGAGAGGACGGACCTAAGCAAATACTCCAACGACCAAAGAATACAGTAGAGGAGCTGCCTAGTGGTAGTGGGGTTAGTTTGATTGAGGTTGCACACGTTAATGATGCTGAAACCTCTAATATGCGAGCTGTCCTTACAAGAGGTCAAAAGAGTAGAGAGGTCGACAAGGATAAGCTTGTCGACGGAAACCCTAAACAAGGCAACAAAGGAACACAAATTCTGGACCCTGCCATGGAAGGGGGACCTCTGAAGCCCGTGGAGAGTAAAGCCGATGCTAAGAAGGATAAGGAACCACCGAGGAAGAAGGTGAAAGTTAAAAAAGAGGCAATAAAGCCGGTTCAGCGGCCTAAAGAGCGGATGGTTTGGTGTGAAAAGTGAACTCTGCCGAACTATTGTGAATTTGATTTGGCGAGCTCTCTTTGTGAAGTCAAGCCGGATGTGAACCTTTTATAGCTTATTAAGCTTTCTCCAGGAGTACGCAAGGAATTTAGAAAGATCCTGCGTACTGGGTATATCGTAGAACCTTTGGGTATTGCACGAGTTGGGGATGATTGGTTCGAGCATGCTGAGAAGCATTGCCCAAGGGTTGTAGCTTATGTCAATGGGATATTAGTAGATTATGCCATTGTCGACACGGGATCATCTGTTAACATTATGAGTTCTGAACTGATGGAAAGGTTGGGTCTTGCAATCCAGAAAGATACCTCCACAATTCTCAGAATGGCAAATGATAGTTTGAGACAGCCGGAAGGCTGTATTACTAAGGTCCATGTCACTGTTGCAAATGTAGAATGCCTGTTGGACTTTAGGGTAATTCGTTTTGCAAGGCGTCCAAGTTACCAAGTATTACTTGGACGACCTTGGATCTTGCAAGCGGACTGCCAAGTAGATATACCCGCCGGTCGGCTGAGATTCGGCAGAGGTGCTCAGCGCGTGGTAATTGATGCCTATCCTGAGTCCCCACAGAGTAAGATAGCTCCTCTATCTTCCATAGAATTGGAGACATTAGAGGATTTATCTGCCAGTGAGACATCATCGAGTGATGAGTCCAAAGAGGGATCCACCACGGAAGACATCTATCAGATCACTCTGAACGAGTCGATAGAGGCCCAAGATCGTATAAGAGATGCTGGGCCATTTTCACAAAATAATCAACTGCCTTTCTCTCACGGTGGCGCCCCCAAGTCATCAATAAACACACATGGCCCATTTTCACGGAAGTGTGTTTTTGGTGTACCTTATGGGCTATTGCTGGGCCATGTGGTCAGTTCGGTAGGTATTGCGATAGATCCCAAGAAGGTCAAAGTCATAGTTGCCATGGGTCCACTACGCACTCCGAAAGAGGTTAATAGCTTTCTATCTTCAGTTGGTTATTACCGTAGATTCATAAACACCTTGGCAGAAAGAACGTTGCCCCTTACAAATCTATTGTCCTTTAGCTGTTTGTTTGTATGGGGTGACCCCTGTAAGGTAGCTTTCGAGGATGTGAAGCAGGAGCTAGTAAAAGCACCTGTTTTGAAAGCATCTCAAAAAGGTGAGGTGTTCTATATATTTTCAGCAGCCACCATGCATAGTATTAGCTTCTTTTTAGCCCAAATTTGGGAAGAAAAGTGGTATCATCCGATAGCCTTTGCTAGTCGGAAGTTGGGCATTTTAGAGATCAATTATACCTACATGGAGAAATTGTGTCTTGCGATGGTCTTTGGGACCAAGAAATTCAGGCATTATATCCTCTATGAGAAAGTTGTGCTTTATACAAAGGCAGAGGGGCTTCGATTATTGATGAATAAGCTACAGCCGCCTGATCGTCTAGCAAAGTGGTTAATCACTTTGTAGGAGTTTGATTATGAAATCAGGAGTAAGCCACCAAGGTTGCAAGGCATCGTGGAATGTCTTGTGGACTTTGGGGAGTCGAAAGAATCTATGGCTGAAGGTAGTGACATGGAGTTGTTATTTAAAATAGATAGGGCGTCTATTCCCTCCTGGTATGCTGTAATAACACATTATTTATCGACAGGAGAGGCTGGATCCGAACTATCTAAAGCTGAGAGAAGGAAAATTAAGCAGCAGGCGTTAAAGTTTGCCTTGATTGCAAGTACATTATATCGGCAAGGGGTTGATGACATCTACCGCCGATGTGTGATGCCTGACGAGGTGCCATTCATTTTGGAAGAGTGCCATGATTCCACTTGCGGAGGCCATTTTGCTGGACGGCTTACAACACAGAAGGCTTTAAGAGTAGGTTACTGGTGGCCTACCATCTTCCAGGATGCGTTCGCGTATGTTAAGAGATGTGATATTTGTCAACGACATGATAGTCGAGAGAATAGGAAAAGACCACTCACCCCTATTATGGCGATACTTCCATTTGAGAAGTGGGGAATAGACTTTGTGGGTCCTATTACTCCGTCGTTGACTGCGCAAAAGAGGTATATTATTGTAGCAACTGACTACTTCACAAAGTGGTGAGAAGCCCGTGCAACAAGGAAAGATGATGCTAAAGACTGCTAGTTTCCTTTTAGAGCAGATAATATGCCATTTTGGTCCACCTAAAGAATTAGTGTCGGACTGTGGAACCCATTTCTTGAATAAGGTGATCAAAAGCTTGACAGAGGCAGATCAAGCACAACAAAACGACTCCTTATAATCCGCAGGAAAATGGGCAGGTTGAAAGTACCAACAAGCAGCTTGTGGGTATCCTATCGAAAGTCGTATCTGAAAAGAAACATGACTGGGATAAGAAGCTATATGTGGCAGTATGGGCATATAATACCACGTTCAAGCGAGCCACTGGCCACACGCCGTTCAAACTAGTTTATGGTGAAGAGTGCGTTTTACCCTTAGAAATTGAGTTACTGACCATTAGATTCGCAATAAACCATTCTTTGGGTAGTGAGGACGCCCTATTAGAGCGATTTACGACCTTCTTAGCACACCTAGATGAAATCAAGTTGCAAAGCCTGTTACATCAAGAGGTGGCTAAACGTCGTATGAAACAGTTGCATGACCTGAAAGCGAAGAAGTATACCTTTAAGAAAGGACAACTGGTTTTATATTATGATGCGCATAGGGAGCTTTTCCCAGGAAAGTTGGAACCTAAATGGGATGGGCCCTACAAGATTGTCAGGTTAGGGAAGAACATGTCTACAGCCCTATTAGCTGATCTACAGGGAGTAGAGTTTAAGAATAAGGTTAATCTTAATAAGATTAAACCTTACTATTTCTGAGTCTGCTAATACAAGGAAAATGCATTGCAGGTACCTGTTAGGAATGATCTGAGACCTACGGAAAAGAGCTCAAAAGCTGGTGGATGGGTCGGTTAATCCCTTATTTGGAGCACCCATATCTGGAGCAAAGATACCATCAGGGGAAACTCATCTGGTGGAGCAAAGGATATAAAGTGATTGAGCAAGAGGACGGAACCTTTGTGTGGGAGATTAAAGTCTTCTGCCATCACTGCTTACGGATGTTGATGAGTATCCCTGTTGAATTCAATGAAGAAGGTGGGATGGAGCCATCAGTTCATCCTCTCAACATGCTAAACTTTGATTACCATAATTAGAATAGAGGAGTTCGCGATGGCCGGCTGTGTAAACCCATTGTGGATGTATACATTATATTTTGATGGAGCATCCAGGGGCCCTAATAGAAAAGGAAGTGTGGGAGTAGTAATCCGAGATTCCCGACGTAGAGTGACGATGAAGTTAGCTGCTTATCTCAGGGTAGGATTCACTAACAATATGACAGAGTATAAAGCCTTGGTTATGGGACTGTATATTGCCAAGCAAGGTGGTATTCGTCGATTGTTAGTAAAAGGGGATTCCCAGTTGATCCTGAATCAGCTAGATGGGACATACACAGTGCGGAATCCCATTCTTTGTATGTATCATCGGACTGCTATGACCCTACTAGAGGAGTTTGAGAGAGTGTCTTTTCAGCTAATTCCACGTTACTGGAATCAGTTTGCGGATTCATTAGCAAATCTTGCTTATGAAGAAGATCTCTTCTTTAATTGTGGTCCTAGTTTGGATATTGTTATCAATGATGAAACATGACCCGGTCGCTTGTGGGGTATGTTATCAGAACATGCAATATATGGCAGACGATGGTTGATATGGGTGATGCAACGAGTAGTCGAGACCAATCTACCGTTATTATCTGGGACCCATAGGTTGATTAGACATCATATTATGCGTACGCCTCTTGCTATCTATGTAGGAGGGATGGGTCATAACCTTATGCATTTAGTTTAGGGCTACGAGCCTGTTTTTCCTCCTTGGGAGGGAGCCTATTATTGTATATCTGTGCTATTCCAGGGAGGGATGTGTAGGTGTTACTTTGTTTTATTTCGTTAGGCCAAGAGGGCCAGTGTTGCGAAGTTTTACTGCTTTCTTTCATTAGGCCAAGAGGGCCGATTAAGTTTTGTAGTGAAGTGTTTTATTTCATTAGGCCAAGAGGGCCAGTTGTCTGTTTAGTGCGGGTGCAGTTAATGGTTTCTTGTTTGAGTCCTCTGCTTGACAGATTTTGTGGAGCTGGAGGGAGCCTTTGTCGTGGCATCGACGCTTCTTGTGGCCCTATCTAGGTGATATCTATCCTTTATGAGTAGTGAGGTTTTTATGTTATATGTATTTGTGTACTTGTAAGGGGGTTTTTTTGTTTCTTGTTGGGGACCGGCGTCCAAGGCATGAAGTCCCGAGGTTCAGGTTCAGTATGTTTGAGGGAGGTCTGAGTAGTCATTGCCTCCTGTCAAGACATTGTCAGGCATTGAAAGACCTGTTTTAGAAGGGAGTTCTAGTGACCCTGTTCTGCTAGCCTGCAAGGCAGCCGTTCTAGGAGTTCTTGTTAGTTGTGAGGCAGTTAGCAAAGCTTGCAGAAAGAAAAATAAAGATAAAACCCTGAATATCTGACAAGATAATAAATATAGATACAAAGGTGTATAAAAAGGGGTTCTAACCCCTATCAAAAGAAGAAAAGAAAAGAAAGAAAAACTTATAAGTAGATGATCATTGCCTTGCGAAGGCCTGGTAGGTTTCTGGGGATGAGTTAGACCCAGATCCGATACCTTGTCTTCCTAGGGGTGGCATCTTGCTGAAAAAGGAAAAATAAGGAAGGTTAGAGCGAAAATAAAAGTGAGCATAAAAAAAGGATTAAGTGTCGCCTTGCGAGGGCTTGGTAGGCTCTTGGGTACCGAGACAGGACCTGAGGCCGATGCCCTATTCTCCTTGGGTCACTACGCTCAGCTCCCTCCTTTTTACATGCCCGAGTATGTCAATAAAATAAAACCCTAACAGAAAGAAAATACTTCTTGATCAGGCTATAGGAGTCCTCACCTAGTAGGAGCTCCTAGTCGTGTTGTCCTTAGTTAGGAAGGTAGTTCAGACCACCACTTAGGGCAACCTCTTTGACAACAACACAAGAATGGACCACAAAATTTGGCAATGTTGAGCTCTAGAGTGGCCAATGTCAAGCTCTTATGTGATATAGAGTAGCGCCCTAAGTCAAGAAACAAATCCCTAGAAGGAAGCAAGTTGAGATATGCTCTGATTTGAGAGATCCAGAAGCTCAAAGTCAATTAGGTGTTGTTTTACCTATGGTAGATTTGTAGGATTCTCATTAGTTGAAAACTCAATATACTTGCCCTCTACTACCTCCCTAGTGCACCTCAATGTGCTTTGTCTTCATATGAAATACTAGATTCTTAGCTAACTACATAGCATTCATAGAATTCAAATGCAATATATGAGCAATAGCAGTACTAAGGTCTATCACCATATGACCTAACCATAGACACTCGTGCGGGTTGTCAGAAGATACGGCCAATGCAGGATGTCGAGCCGGACGCCCAGGATTTTTCAGAGCTCAATTCCAAGTCTGAACGGGGAAAAGGCCAAGAATTGGTCAAGATTTGAAAGGGTGGCCACAACATGGACCAAAGGGGGGGTGCCCTTTGGGGGAATTTTAACCCCCCAACCAAAAGGCATGAAAAACAGGAAATCATGGGATGAAGGAGATGGAGAAAAACGTGATCAGGAAGGTGCCAAAAAATGCACCCCATTGTTGATCAATGGAGCATGGCTGCTGCAAACAACCCCCATCACTGATCATTGCCCTTGCTTCCCTCCTGGATGCTGACTCTATCGCCGCCTCTCACACGTCAAATGACGGTCTCTATGAAGATCTCTGATTTCAGTCTTTCTCTCTCCTCCCTCTCCCTCCCCTAAAGGCAGATTCATGTGGTGAAGAAGAAGAAGAAGAATGGATGATGGATGCTTGTCCAATGAAGACCGGATTGCTCCGTGGTGCAAAAGGAAGGAAGATCGCTGATTGTGGACTGTCATGAGCATTAATGGTGGCTAGAAATCAATCCCAAGGTATGGCAAATAAAACCCCGCAACCCGCAAAGAACGGTAATCTCATTTTTACAAAGGAAAATGGTGGTTTTATGCAATTTGCTTCATGAATACTTGTTCCCATGGGATGATTATGCATTATGATGTTGTTTGCAATGTCTTACAACTGTTTATGATCAGAAAATCAGAAAATCATAAGTGTTGTGGATGAAATTAATAGTGTAAAACCCGTAAAATACACAAAATATGGGGAAATTGGGTGTTTTTGAGATATAAATGGAAAATATAATAAGACACACCAACTAAATTTGTCTTTTTGCTGCAAATGAACTTAAGGGCCACAGACCACAACTCATTTTGTATTTTTAGTCATTTAATATTGCAAAAAATACAAGAAAAATAGAACAAATGGGAAAAAAATAGGGGAAAAATGGATTTTGAGTGCCGAAAATTAAGGAAAAATAAGATTCATGGTTGTGGATGTATGGGGGGTCTGAAGTATGAGGTCTAGCCTCAGTTCAGCCCTACCTTTATGTTTTAGTGAGTTTTTATGGCTTTTTATACAATAAAAACATGGAAAATGAACCCTAAACGTATGCACGATGCACAACCTAAACGGGTGAGGGGGTAGAGTGTATGAAAAGTGTGGAAATGCTGAATGAAATGATGAAAAGCTTGCTGGTTTTTATGCATATGATATAGATCGGTCGTTAATTTAAATTAAGGACCTAGTAGCACGAGGGTTTCTCGGTGCTAGGTTTATGCAACACCGCATACGAGCAATAGTCAAAATCATTGAAAGAAATGTTTTCCACATGTGCACCAATGCTGATTTTCTTAATTGTTTGAGCACGTGGACATTCACAATTTGCATGAAGCATGAAATTTAAAGGGTATCAGACAATACCTCCTGGATGCATAGCAATTGCTTTCTAGAAGATCATGACCAACGCTGAGTGAGACAAGTTGTTCAAGCTGTAGGCTAAGCATTGGGTCCTCCTAGGGAAAAGAAAGTGAGGAAAACGGTACATTCCTGGATTCGATCAATTGGTACCTTGAGAGGAAATGTGTGCGATAATGTGTTATATATGTTTAACGACTCATCGAGGGGCCAATCCCCAAGGTGTAGGAGAGTCGCAGTGAGGTAGCGGCAGTCAGCTGTGGGAGGACCTTCTATGTTTTTACTTTGTGCTATTTGGCAATGTGCTGGGACTCCCTCTGAGGAGTGTTAATTGGGTTAGAGTTGGACTACGAGACGTAATACAAATGCAAGATGTTTAGGAAGATGATGTATGTGGAGTTGTTGAGCCCATGATAGAGGTCCGGCTAGTGCATGAGCCAGTGCCGACCCGTTTTAGGTCCCATCAAGTCGGGTTACTCAAAAGGGATGAGCTAAGATAGGACCAAGCTCTACAAGGGGTCTCTGTGCCTTTGCACGATCAATCCCACACTCTACCCTCAAAAAGTCGTCGAGGTCTGCAAAGGATATACGTGCAACCCTATCATCTACCAACATGCGATTACTTGCCTTTAACTCTATCAAATGCATGATCACTTCATTTGGGGCATCCCTTGGCTTTCTGTATAATCACAAGTTTTGGCCTAGGCGCCAAAACTCAACAAGATAGATGATGAGCTAGTCAATTGCATACACATCTCAGACTCCTTACTATAGGCAGACTGGCATAGTGGGTCGTAGATCTCAGGTGCAATCCAAGGTTGCCTGCTCCTTTCCAACTCTCCTTTTCACCGATGCTCATCTATGAGGTGTATGGGATCATTTGGACCACCATAGTTGATTGCTGATCTTGTCATGCCAGAAATGAGCATTAGACCCCAGTTTATGATGCCAACCCTAGGGATGTTCTCTTTGGTAAAGTCTAGTACCATGTTCTTAGCATGCAAGTTTGAATGGATGATGCCGGCACTATGCACGACCTTCATCCCATCCACTAGTGCATGAATAATATTTGGCATATTATTGATAATGCCCACAATCCTAGCTTTCTCCTCTACATTGGGCACCTTGTCAGGATTAGGGCTGAATCCCACTGATGTCTTGCGCAAGCGCTCGATTGTTCTTCTATATCTACATTCCTTGAAAGGACCCCACATCAATACATCATTCAATGTACCACCATTGAATAAGGGGAAGATTGTAACTCAAGGGGGCTCAAAAGTGAAGGCAATGCATCGCACAATCGATGCATTGACCTTTTGCATCCCACGCTCACTTGAAACTGTTGTAACTTGGCATTATTAGAGCCCTTGTACATTTTGGCACAAAATTTCAAATTTGAAGGAAAATAACTTATATTATCTATTGTGGCTTCCATACATTGCCCGAAGGAGCCTTCACTGATGTCTCTGCCTAGCTTGATTGCATCAAAAGGAATGCCAATTGTTGGTGCACATTGGTGATTCCTCAATGTCCGCCACATAGTTCTTGCCCTCGATGGATCATCTTTTGTCCTATAGAATTGGGACTAGGACTTGCACCTATTGCAGTCTTCAAACTCTTTGGCAGAGAGGAGGCACCAAACAAGTCCTTTGCTCACTTTGAACGTGCCACCTCCTCTCTCCACTTTGTGTTCCACAAGGCCAACTTCTTATTTGATACAGATGATGGTGCTAACTCCCTAAGATCTTGAAGCATCTTAGGTGTGTTTCCTAGCAATGTGCGACAAAGGTGCGAGTTTTTCTCAAGATCCATGATTGCATCAGTAACTAAGTGTGAAAGCCCTTGTTGCTATAACAAGGCACGCATAGCTATACATGCTTGATTGGAAAAGTTGACAAATGCAACATCGTTGCTATTTATGAATGATATTTGCTCTTTTGTACTAGATGATATGGCCTTTATTAAGCAAATGCGGAGTGCTTTGGCAACGTTAAGAGCCATCTCAACAAGGCCAATTCCCCCAGTCTCTAACAAAGGAAAAAAAGCATATATAGCATGGCACCTGAGACCTTGCCTCCCAGTCGTAAGTTAGACTACATCACTTGAATAAAAGCATTTGATATACAATCCTTGTTTAAAAACAAAATTACATGATACCAATCTTCGGTTATACTAGTGTTATAGACTTCAATTGAGTTAAAATTACATGATATCATTTAGACATTGAACAATGAAGATGCAAGTTAGATTGCATCAAGTTGTTTTCTCATAAAAGCATAAATACACAAAAAATTTGCCAGAGTTTTAAAGATCTACACACATGAGGACACTTTATGGTTGAGTGCACAACTAAATGCCCATCCCATCAAGCAACACTAAATAACTAGCATGTCAGGACATAACACGACCAAATGATCATCACTTATTTATTCTTTTATAGCCCATCAGGACACTATCTAGCTGAATTCATGACCAAGTGCCCATCCATACCCAAGGGGGAAGGGAGGGTGTCACAATCAAAATGACACATCTATGCCAAGTTCACGGCACAATGCCAAGTCACTTGTGACATACTTGTCAAAAGACACTCACTTGCCGACTTCACGACTGAGTGCCTAGTTGGCAAGCACCTTTCAGCCCTACATACACACGCCCATCACTAAACAAGTATCATGACATGTATACATCGAATACACGACACATGCCATTCCACATATCTCATAAGTGACTACAAAATACATACATGCAAAGAATCAAAGATACAAATAATGCATGGAAAGAGACCCATCTCATGACACACATACATACCATTTTGTTCTAGAGTTTCATGAATAGGAAATAGTCCATGAGTATATGTACAAAACTGCATGTAAGATCTAATAGTGGATCATAATCTAACTTCTCATGAACTACTGATACCTTTTTAACTTATCGTTCCATGGTTTAATTTTGTGACTTTTTCTAATTTGGTAAATCTCAAGGTTTTGCTAAAAATTGTAGCGTATTGAGCCCAAATTTCAAGCTTCAAAGTTTTCAAGCCTTTAAAAACACAATTGTTATGCAAAAAATAAACAAAAGTGAAGAAGAAAAACCAGCATAGCATAAGACTTACTATTGTAGCCCTTCTATGGTGGTGGTGGATAAGAAGAAAGGTGAGTACGACCAGGACTATTATTGCTCCTTCATGGTGGTGATGATCATGAAGCTGTTGATGAGTAGGTCTTTATGAACATTTGACACTAGTGTTTCACCCCTTCTATGGTGGTGGACAATAATCAAAGCAGGTGGAAGTTCTAGGAATGTTGCCCAAGTGTTGTTATTGCTTCAGACTTTTATGGTGAGCTGCAAATGCAACCTACAAACACAGAGGAAGAGTGAAGGGAAGCTCTAGACAATGCATGTTGCATGTCGTAATGATAAAAGGGCATGATGATGCAAGTTGCAACTCACAATAGGCATGATGATGATGATGCAGATGTCATAGCTTGTAGCTCACAAAGGGCACGATAATGCAGGTCATTGCTTATGGCTCAGAATAGGCATGATGATATAGGAAATACTCAATAGCTCATAGCTCATAAAATGGGCAAGATGATGCATGTTGTAGCTTGTGGCTCACAAAGGGCATGATGATGTAGGTCGCAGCTTGCATTGAAGCACTCGAGAGGTCACAGCTCACAACAGCCACAATGATGCAAGTCCCCCTGTGAGGGAGCACTCAATGGTGTAGGTCGTAGCCTATGAGGATGAACTCAATGATGTAGCTATAGGTCACAGCTCGCTGCCCAGGTTTATCATTGCCCAGGCTTATGAACTCAATGATAGGATAGGATTATCATTGCCCAAACTTATTGCTGCCCAGCCTATGAGGATTGAACTCAATGATGTAGCAGGCTAGGAGCAGCAAAACATGCAACTCTGCTAAAGAAAGCGAGAGCTTGAGCAATGGCAGCGGGAGTTCAATCGATAGAAGTTGGAGCCTGGTGGGACAAGACGATAGCTCTACCAAGAGAGAGAGAGAGAGAGAGAGAGAGAGAGAGAGAGAGAGAGAGAGAGAGAGAGAGAGAGAGAGAGAGAGAGAGAGAGAGAGAGAGAGAGAGAGAGAGAGAGAGAGAGAGAGAGAGAGAGAGAGAGAGAGAGCGAGAGAGAGAGAGAGAGCGAGCGAGAGATGCAGACTGGCAATGACTTACATTAAATTTTGTTATCCCTTAGTACCAAATCTATAAGTATTGGGGCATAGATACTAAGCTTTATGCAAAAGATCATTGATTAGTAGATTTACTTCCTGCTGTGCTTTTACAAAAGAATAAAATTTCAAATACTTGTCAATGAGTGTGCTACCAATCAGTGTACTTCTCTTGCTGCCTTCTCATGCAACTTGTGATGCTGGTGCACAGTATCAAAAATGCCCGCCCCTACTCCCCATCCATCACCTTATCTTAGTCCTCATCCTTTCCATGTATCATTCTTAACCAAGCCAAAACATTCTACAAAATCATCTTAGGACTTTACAAGTCTGCAAACCACATGTCACAAGCCAAGGTGTTATCACTACCATTTGTCCAATGTATACATGGAATTCAACATAATGCAACCCCAATATAAAGTTTCCCATCTATAGCAACAATATAATAGAATTTTACAACAACTATTGCAGTCACATGAAGACCTTGAGGATAATCCAACCTATATGGCAATTTCTAATTCCTGGTTATGCTAGCATAAACTCATAATTGGCAACATTTCCCTGGTTGAATACTTTTACTCAACCTGCATTGCTTGAAATAGATATGGCTTAATTATTCATTAAACAAAAAATGAAATCAATTCAGGTTCATCCCTTGGAATCCTAAATACATTTTTTAGCTCTTTTTTAGCTCATAGCCAGCAAGTAGCTAGCTCAACTAGTACATCTACTATGGCCAAGTGACCAAAGTTCCCCATGGCCTAACACACATGCACATACACACACATAGATATATATATATATATATATATATATATATATATATATATATATATATATATATATATATAGAGAGAGAGAGAGAGAGAGAGAGAGAGAGGATATACTAATGATTAGATATCATCATATAAGACCCTCCATCCTAGCTTTCATGCCATATTAACAAAAAATGAGCTTCAAGATGCATTGATAGCAACACAAATTATTTGACATGGTGAGAAAAATTGATTAGAAGGGTATTAAAAGCCACCTCTTATGGATACCTTAAGCATACACCGAATCACCTGATGTTAACATAGTCTGGTTGAAGAGTGCATTCATGGATAATATTTACCTAGACTTTGTAAGATGAGGACTTGGGCAAGTGGATGTAATACCCTAAAGAATAGTGGCGCTATGTTTAGTTATTGAGGTTCAGCGTACCCTTCTTTTAAAGATCCAGGTTAATTTTATGGTTTAACACTACCCTTTTGATTTTTTTTAAATTTGCAATATTAAAATCCCTTCTATGAATAGATTTATGCATTTTAAAATATTTTCTTCGATAAATGTACATATGTAAGCTTATGTTTTTTTATATTCCCTTTTTTTGAACTCACGTGATGCACATTTTTATACACAGTAACTTACCCGAGTTCACGGTGCATACAAGTCAAACGGCCTCTTTAGTCACACATGTGGATATGTGCACACATACACGCACACACATACATGCACACATCGTGACAAGAAAGGACTATCTCATGACATGCATACGCTGAATTCACGACACATGCCAATCAATGGGCTTCTCCTGCCACACACACCATACCACCTACTCTCTAATCTTTTTTTAATGGTATTCTTGAAAACAATTGGCATGCGGTAAGGTATCCTACTATCAATGGTAAACACCACCTTGCATTAGCATTAAGTCCCAATCCAATCCCTATGTGGTTTGCTCGAGGGGTCACTATGTATGAATCCTATATATGAGGTGCGTTTATGGCATGTTTTATATATCCCTATGTAACCTTTTTTGTGTTTTTTTAAAAACCCTTTTGTAACTTCTTATCATAATTTATAAATCATTTACTGTAAATTTATTTTTTAAAGAAAAGAATTTAGCAAATCCTTATGTAATAAATACAAAACACTATTTTTATCACAGAATTGATCACAACTAGCTCTTAAAGGTTCATAAAAGAGTTTAGCTTTTTAGTGATGATGAAGCTTTGCAAAATATATTCATGATATATGACATGAAAAAAGTGTACTATACATAGTAGAAAATACTTATCTCACTTAACTAATAAGCTACAAAATACTCACCATATTATTCAAAGCAAGCTCCCAAAGTTGGAAAACCAGATTTACCACATGCATACTGGTCTCTATCTAAAAAAATCCCCAAGAAAGTTCTTAGTACTCCCAAAAACTTCATAAACATGCCCACTATGCAAATCATGGCTTTACAATGTCCAACATTTATGACATTTTACCACTTGAATCAGCTGTCTAAATATAAAGTACAAGCTCACATACAAAACATTCATTCAGCACTATAATCAATTGTTGTGCCATTTCATAAACTAAATTGGAAAGAAAAGTATACAAATAAGTGCAAAGATGCATGTTGTATGATTCAAGAAAGGATGCCCTTAAACAGACCGGGGTAGCCTAAACCAGGAACCTAGTGATTGAGACTATTAGACTCCCCCAACTATCTAACTAAATTTTCAAGGCAATTAGACAATGTGGTACTATTTTTTGAAGTAAGATACACATCCCCATATTGGTAGGGCAAAGGGGCAAGGAAAGTGCCAAGCTAGCATTGTTTATATATGTAGATATGATAACCCAACTAGCTTTTCACTCACAATAAGAGAGGATATCATACTCATGGAGGCCTCAAGTACCACCAAACTCTTACCAATGCCCCATGTAGCTTATTTATTCATCACCTTAATTGATGGCTCATCAAATGATGTTGGTGAGTCTATTGTTGAGTTTGTTCAATCAATTCATTCAGCTAGAAGTGCATGGCACAAGTGTTGGAGAGACCTCCCATGTTTGGTGTTGGTGCTAGCACTCAAAGTGAACAATTTCCTCCTAGTGAGGGAGCCTGATGGCTAGCTAACTTTGGGGGAAGTCAAGTACATCCCTCAAAATCCTCTTGTATGGATACAATATCTTTTAGCAAAATACATAATAAGAATCAAATTGTGTTCCAATGCATCAAGCAATTCTTTCTATGTAAATCCATGCATCAAATAAATCTAAGCAAATAGCCATCTGGCGTAAGGTCCTGTTCAACTTTCAAGTTGTCATGAACCTAAGGTTAGCCTTAATCTATCTCTCTTGAAAGGGACTTACACCTTGGGTCCATCATAACTAGTTGTACTTGATGTACTCTTCCTCTTTGAACTTTCCATTGCTTTTGAGTTCTTATCTTTCCAAGTCTAGGGTCTCTTTACCTATTACCACCTAATTCCTAATCCATAAACTAGGATCCCTTTTAAAGGATCCATTCTAGGGTTTAAAGTTTCCCTTTTGCAAATGAACATTGGGAAAAGTTCTCTCTTTTCACGATTTCAACTTTCTCCATGAACAAGATAATATCTAATCTAAATAGTATTTAATATCTAAGCGAAAAGAAATTTCCTAGCATAATTTCCAAATTAAGGCTCACGATTTCTCGATTATTCTTGTAAGGGATTTAAATATGGAATAAATGTGAAAATTCTTGTATCACATCTCTTTTACACTAGTCTTCCTTGTGTGACCACTTGAGTTTCAATTCCAATGCTTAATTTCATAATCTAGAAATAACAAGTTTCTAACTAGAGCATTAACAGGTTACCCCTTTATTTCTACATGTAAGTTTCATTATTCTTATTGAGACCTTCAAACATATCTATAGGTCCTACTTGATGATTGTGTCCATATATGATTGTAATACAAGGGCATCTTTGGGTTTGATGTGGTTGGCCATTGGAAACATGCATGCAAGCATTCATGGAGTGTCCTATTAGCATCATTGGCTCCTATTGTTGGAAGGTTTCTTTCCAACAAGTATCTCACTATAGGGTTCATCCACAAGTTTTTTCCTATCTATTAACATTGCTATGCAATCTTCAATGCCTACAATAAGGCTCTCTCATAAAGGAGGATGCGGGTAGTTGAAGTCACTTGATCAAATGGGATCTCTATGTTATAGTAGTAATGCGGGACTGTTGTTATTATGGTTCTTGAGTGTGAGTGAATGTGTGTCTATTTAGGGCAAGGAGGTATTTGTTGACAATACAAGTGCACTAATGTGGTTTTCTTATGAAGCTAGAGGTATGTACATACTCGATAATATCCTTACATGCATAGGAGAGCCTTGGAAACCTAGCAACATCCACAATGATGATGCCGACTAGCACTATTAGCTATAGCTCATCTCATGATTTTGCAGCAAGATGGTCACTAAAAACATTTTAAACTTAGATCATTTTTGGAAAAATTTAGTTTCAAAGAAGCATAAATTCATATTGCACCAAAGGGGGGAGCATGTATATCCCATTGGGATTCCTTTGACTTGTTGTTTAGTGTCATATTAGCATCATTGGCTACTATGTTGGAAGGTTTCTTTCCAACAAGTATCTCATTATAGGGTTCATCCACAAGTTTTTTCCTATCTATTAACATTGCTTTGCAATGTTCAATGCTACAATAAGGCTCTCTCATAAAGGAGGATGTCACTTGATCAAATGGGATCTCTATGTTATAGTAGTAATGCGGGACTGTTGTTATTATGGTTCTTGAGTGTGAGTGAATGTGTGTCTATTTAGGGCAAGGAGGTATTTGTTGACAATACAAGTGCACTAATGTGGTTTTCTTATGAAGCTAGAGGTATGTACATACTCGATAATATCCTTACATGCATAGGAGAGCCTTGGAAACCTAGCAACCTCCACAATGATGATGCCGACTAGCACTATTAGCTATAGCTCATCTCATGATTTTGCAGCAAGATGGTCACTAAAAACATTTTAAACTTAGATCATTTTTTGAAAAATTTAGTTTCAAAGAAGCATAAATTCATATTGCACCAAAGGGGGGAGCATGTATATCCCATTGGGATTCCTTTGACTTGTTGTTTAGTGTCATATTAGCATCATTGGCTACTATGTTGGAAGGTTTATTTCCAACAAGTATCTCATTATAGGGTTCATCCACAAGTTTTTTCCTATCTATTAACATTGCTATCTCACCTTCAATGCCTACAATAAGGCTCTCTCATAAAGGAGGATGTCACTTGATCAAATGGGATCTCTATACTATAGTAGTAATGTGGGACTGTTGTTATTATGGTTCTTGAGTGTGAGTAAATGTGTGTCTGTTTAGGGCAAGGAGGTATTTGTTGACAATACAAGTGCATTGATGTGGTTTGCTTATGAAGCTAGAGGTATGTACATACTCGATAATATCCTTACATGCATAGGAGAGCCTTGGAAACCTAGCAACCTCCACAATGATGATTCCGACTAGCACTATTAGCTATAGCTCATCTCATGATTTTGCAGCAAGATGGTCACTAATAACCTTTTAAACTTAGATCATTTTTGGACAAATTTAGTTTCAAAGAAGCATAAATTCATATTGCACCAAAGGGGGGAGCATGTATATCCCATTGGGATTCCTTTGACTTGTTGTTTAATAGTTTTTCCAACTCAAATAAAGCAATTATCAAACATTTCCTTATTGACTTTCATGAAAGTTTCCATACCTATTGGTAAATCATTATTTCTCTTAAATGACATAATTGATTTCTAGATTTTTTGAATACCCAAGTTTCTTAAAAAATTTAACTAGTGCATAAATTGATTCAATAAGACTATCTTTACCTTCATGTGATATAACTTCATAGCATGAGGTAATATCAAAAGTATGTAGAGGTTGAATAGACTCAAGCAAGTTAATTAGAATATCATATTGATTTTGGATGATCCAATATGCATTTGTTTGATATTTGGAAAAAGTAAGCACTTTTTTGTAATTCCTTAATGAAATCCTAAATGGCTATCTCCAAAGGTTGAAAGGATTTTGCTAAGAAACATGATTAAGGAAAAATTATAGTTTTGTGAGCATTGGCAATCCACCTAAGAAAGACGTAACTAATGAAAAAAATGGTTGTGAGCATTGGTAATCCACCTAAATGATTTCTCATGAATCTTATATAACTTGATAAAGGGGATAAATGTGTTTGAGACCATAATTAACCCTAATTCCTTATTTAACAATTGGAATCCAATAAGCAAAGATATATATCAATGTTACTAAATTTAAGTTCATCAATCCTTTTAAGGGTTACTAACATGATCAATCTTTTACACATAAAAATTGGTGCTTGAATCATCTAATAAAATCAAATGCTTGATTCGTTTGAAATAAAAAATGGAAAAACTTGGCAAAATTTTGGAATATATACCAAAGTAAATGGTCCACCCATATGATAGGTGATGAGCATGGGGTGTTTGATGATCCACATTGGCATTTAATAAAAGTTCTAAATGTATTTCAATGGTTTTTTGGGAATTTCTTAGGCTTAGTTGTCTTGTCAAAGTTCAATGCATCTTTTATGTGTGCAATGGGGTGTTGGCTAGCAAATTCATTATGATCAAGCTGAGATAGCTATAGCTCAAATAGGAAACCTAATTATGGCAATTGACTAGGTTGCATGGCTAAGGATCTACATTGATCAATAATGTCTTGTGATATGCTATAGATTAATGCCAAGGATTGGCTTGTAAAAGGAATACATTGATTGATTACTTCAAAATCCCACAAAACCCAATATTAGTGAGTTTGGGAATCTCCCAAATCCCATTTTTGAATACTAAAAAGGTGGCACCAGGATAACATGCCTATGAGCTTCTCAAAACCATATGATGTGACCTATCATTGGAAAGCGCTTGAAAAATGGAATCTATTGAGCTATAGAGCACTCGATTTGGAGTTATAGTGTTCAAGTTATGAAAAATCCAAAGATTTGACCACGTGTCCCAAACTTATGGGAAATTCCCATATTTCCCAATATGATCTTACAACTTGTGCTCAAACTGATAGAATCCAATTCTAATTGTCTAGGAAGAAGGAGGGGTGGTACCACTCGAGCAAGGCGAGGGAATAATTCTATTTGTATCTTTTTGAACTGCCTTTTTGGTGAGAGATGAAATGGTTCTTCTTCTGGGTCAAGAGATCAATGACTATGAGAGAAAAGTTTTGAGACTCAATAACATTAAAAGGTAGTGGGATTAATGGGAGACCATTAACCTAATACAACTTATTAACTATGCCAAGGACTGAGGAGACATAAACACACTAGAAAGTTCAATAAACACACTTTTCTAGATCGATCTTTCTCTTCATCTATCTTCCCTTGCCTTTCCCATGCTACCTGAACATTAATTTAGACAACGTGTGTTTATATTTGTTCATTCAAAGACTTATCTCTCATATCTATCTATCTTTCTATCTATCTCTCTCCCCTTTCATTTCCCACTTTTGAGCACTAACTTAGACAATGTGTGTTTATGTTTGTTGACTCATAGACCTAGACACGTGTAAGTGTGTAAAACTACACAAGAGCATTTAAATTTTAGAGAGAGACCTTCATCTTGGATGTGCCAGAGCATTTCAAAGCTTTATCATGGTGTCCATGTCCAGATATTGAGCAATTAGGACAATCCAAGAGACTACATGTGGTGCTATAATCGTTTTTTGAACACTTCTTGCCCTTTTACAAGCGTAGCACACTTAGCATACATGCTCCCTAATGTAATGCCTAGCACAAAATTGCCATTTTTCTATTAGCCCCAGCCTATGAACCTTAGATTGTAACACACTTATCTCATATCCACATCAAACCTTATCAACTCACACTTAAATAAAAGTACGGTGGCAAGACTACATGGGAATATTCATTATCTTAGGAGAAATACATAAAAAATTGTGCTGGCATAATCCAGAAATAGCAATCTAGCTCATAAAATACTTACTTTGTCTCTTGTGAAGCTTTGAACTCATCCATATTCTCTTGCCTATCATCGTTTCCATTTTTATAGTCAAAATCTACATAAACATTATCTTACCTATCATCATTTCCATTTTTAAATCAAAATCTACATAAACATTACTCTTTGGAAAATAAGGTGCAATGTTGCTTTGGAGTAACTACATAACATTTCAAATGCCATTTTTGCTATTTTTGTCATTCCTTATATCCAACAAGAGGCACTTGAGAGAGTACACCACATTTCAAGATGATCAACAAATGGCATCAACATGATCATTTCTTTTGCCATGTATAAGTATTACTCACTTGGAATGAGCTCCTACACTCCAAGGCCAATAGGAAGCATATGCAGAAGATATTTTTGCCTTTGATCACAAAGAAGCCATGGAGTTACTATCATTAGGAGAACATTATGGGTTCACACACCTATGAATCAATAGTCACGCAAGGTTTTTTCACATAAAGATTAGACTTGTAAATGCTTTTACTCAGCTCTATGCACCCAGGTCGGTGCTTTGCACCTAAAGTACAAACATTGCTAGCTCTAAAAGTCTTCAACATCTCTTGCTAGACTTATCACCTAAAGCCTTTTTCTTTTGTGTCAAATTTCTCCTTCCCTCATCCACAAGTGACTTATAATCAAAAAGTAATACCACCACGTATACAAATGTCATTGAAAAAGGTAATACCGGAGTACCTCTATCTTGTTGAGCTGCTTGGAAAACTAGCTACATCTATTTTGGTCCCTAGACCATGTAGTGACTCGTGAGTTTCACTTGCACCATGTACTACAAATTCTTGTGTTCACACAACTATCACCCTAGCATAGAGCATGAATCTTGATCCTACTAAGGTGTTAACCAACTTAGCTTGAAATATGTGCATAAGAAGGCTATTCCCTAGTACTCCACAAAATTTTGTCTCAATCCAAATGGTCAATGTGAAAAAAATGATGGGCATCCTTCCTAAAAATCAAGTCCTCATGCACTTGCTTGTGAACCACACGCCTATACATATTGAAGGATGCCCCATACAACTGCTAGTCATGACGAGTCGTACTAAAGATGTTGCCCAAGAAGAATGCTAGAGCACTTAGGCTTATCCCTAGTTGTGCACTTGCCACAGAAATTCAAGATCAATCCCAAGTCAACGAAATCAAATAAAAATGCAATTCTCAATGCTTGTTTTAGAAGAAATCGCATATGCATCGAGTTGACAGTGCCTGTAGGGATTGTCAAATCATGAGCAATGTAGAGTAGCAATGTACCACCAAAACAATGCAATCGAATCCAACTCATTGCAACAACATCTCTATTCTCTCCATCATTCTCTTATGTAACCTGGTCTACATCCAAAATTAGAGCATCACCCCCTTTTGTATAAAACCCTACTCGAGAAGGAGTTTCACATAGCTAACCACTTGAGGGTCCCAACCTCTTGATCGACATTGTTACTTATCATTGTATGTTATTAGCTCAAACATTCGATTTGAATTTTGGATCCTCTTGTTAAGTTAGGTGGGACCTCCTCAGAGATGCTCCATATCAATTTTACTTCAACTATCTCATATTTAAGCATCAAAGAGAGACTATCACATTTATTTAGGACAAAAATAGATGCACCTTTATTGATGACCTTATTTTTTCTAAATTCTATGAAGAGGGGAAGTCCCTTAGCATTTATGGGTTTTAGGTAGAGCTCTCTCTTTCTTTGCAACTTTCAAGATGCATGCTTCAAAGATCTGACTAGCTCAAGTTATTGAACCATGAGTATCTCAAACCTTTTGGTTCTAAGAATTGTGTATATGTATGTATGAATACAAGAGTAGATGTAATGCTGAGTAATGTGTGTGTGTGGACTCTGGAGGTGTGTGTGTGAGTCATGTGTATGAGTATGTAAAGAAGGAGCAAGGATAAGTAGTATGTAACATGTGTCTATGTATGTACTATGTGTATGAGTACATATGTACATGTGGCGAATGTTTCTATATATATATCCTATAACTTATAAATATTGTGGCGAATTTAATATATTTCTTTCAATATTTGTTTCGCATGAATGGTGAAAGAGCCTTCAAAATCTCAATATACCTTAGAAATGTTGGCAAATAAAAATTTTTGGATTTATAGCTCAACCTACTTGAGTTTCGAAAAAAAAATCGAAAAAATAAAAGTATAGCTATTTTGCGACATATAGCCACTAAAATCATCTATGTGCTAGATTATTGTACCAAATGGATAGAAGCTGTTGCATTAAAGGATAATAAGGCAAGGAATGTGGCCTATTTCCTGTATAATAACAATATAATGACCAGATTTGGTTGCCCAGTGGAACTTGTATCAGATCAGAGAGTCCATTTTCTTAACAAGGTGATTTAAAGTTCTGCCTGAAACCCATATGATTAGCCCATAAGATGTCATCAGTATGTCATCCACATGCCAATGGATTAGTTGAGACTAGTAACAAGATTTTGGTTAAAATTCTTAAAAGGATTGTTTCAGAAAACAGGAAGGATTGGGAAGTGAAATTGAATTCAGCAATGGGGGCATTCAGAACAGACTTTAAGGTCGGTAGAGGACTCACACAATTCAGATTGGTCTATGGCATGGAAGTTGTGGTGCCAATGGGGTTCATAGTATCATCTTTGAGGATGGCAGTTTCAAATAGACTAACACAGGAGGATTTACTTAAACGAGATTGGAGCAGTTGATGTCTTTGGATGAAGATAGATTTCACAGTGCTTATGTGGCTACTGTAAATTAGAATAGATTTGCATGGCTAAATCAGTACTTGAAGAAGAAGAAATTCAAACAAGGAAATTTGGTCTTAATGTATAACTAATTAAAACTCAGGAGGAGAGGAAAAAAGCAAAACTGATGCAGAGATTGAAAAAATCAATTCAATCAGTTTTAACTGATATTTAGGCAAAGCAGAATTGACAGTCAGGAATGCAGGAATGAAATTCTCACGACTAAAATGAAATCAAGGGATTTTGTGGGTTCAGGTCTACTATTTTGGGAAAATAGTAACCACTGGGTGTGCCAATGTTAAAGGCATGATTAAGGTATAACCTAGGGGTCTATTAAGTAGTTTTATACCTTTGTAACTGATCAGATGTGAAAAGTCATGAGTAAATTATGAGTCTTTTTGGGAAGTTAGAAGGAGGAGTCATGAGATTAGTTCATGTCTATTTTTGAGTGAAGAGAATAGATGAACCTGTAATCGATGTGGTTATTTAGAAAGTGATGAAGGAATAGAATAGATTTCTCTGCATGTGCTTCTATTTGTATTCAAAATTGTTAACTATTTTGACTAATTGATTGTCTGAATTGCGAAATGACTTCTGTTCAGTGCAAAGTTGGTTTGTACATTGAAGTAATCTTTAATGGGGAAGCTTTTCGACCCCTAGAAATATTGTAAGCAATTGCTGGAAGAAATACCTTGACAAAATGAAGTGCAACAAATGTGAAAAGATCGGGCATGTCACCAATAAGTGTCTTAGTATTCCACTAGTATCTAAGGAATTAGAGGCCAACTTTGCCTCCCAATCCACAGATGACCAACTCTTTTGAGTCTTGTAACATCCTCTACCTATGAATATCCTTGTAGCCTGATATATAAAGGCATCCGATTTGATTGAGGGGGGAACTTTAACATGTCTTGTGATGTAATGCCACCCTGGCATTGAGGGGGTGTTACAATATATGCATGGGAATTCACCCTAAGTAAGGGTCTATGAGGGCAGATGGATGTGAATGGCTTTAAGGGGCAGGGGAAACCCTAACCCTAACTTGGGAGAGGCTATATAAATAGCCTATGAGTCACTATCAAGTGTGAGATAGAGTGTACCCAAGTTGTACCTTGAGCAACTTAGTAAGCAAGATTTTGTTCTTGTACTTTGAGCTCTCATCTCCCTCTTGTGCACATTCTTCTTGCTACAAACTCTGATTTGCTTCATAGGGATGCTCAAAGGCGGCCCAAATGTTTCTATTGCAACACATATGGCCACATTAAGTAGCATTGTTGGCATTGACAAGCAACTTTGTAGCATCAAAATGCACGAATACACAATGGTTAATGCTGCTACTTTAGTAGAATTGCCGGAAAACATATAGGTAGAAAGATGGTGGAAGAGCATCACCCACTAATTCACACAGTAGCATCTTTCGAATGCATGGTGTGTTCATTAATGGCTAGCAATCAAATTCAAAGCACATCACATGAAGCACTTTTAGATTTTGAAAGCACCATGATTTCTTCTATTAGTCAAGATTTAGTACGCCACGTTGAAATGGCAAGCTCAATACATGCAGACATTGATGATGGACCGCCTGGCTAGATGATTCCACACATCTACACTTAGCACATTGGTGGTCATTATGAAACTCACATGGCCACAGACGTATCACTTATTATATTTAGTTTATTACACCTACCTACAGTTGGCAAAGATTTAGTACCAGTCGATTGGTGGTCTGTTATGCACTATTTGACTTAGTAGGCCACTTTCCTTTATGTTGTATCTTATCTATACTTTGTGTACATTGTATATTGTGTGGAAGAAGAAGAAAAAATAAGCAAGAAAACGTTTTGGCCTCCATCTCTCTTCTTGTGTTCTTGAGTGAGCTTCCACTTGTGCATATAGTGTGTGTTTGGCGTAGCAGCTCAAGCAACTCTCCCCACCACACGATTCTTGACATGGTATCAGAGCTATGCCACTAAGAGAGACTGATTTTTAAGGCTGAAGTGAAGGAGAAGAAGCAAGGTTCGAGCAAGCAAGCAACGGGTAAGAAGCTCTCCCATTATTCCACTCTCTCTCTTGGATAGTGCCTGTGGAGGCACTAGAAGCAAGGTAGAGTGAAAATCTTAAATTGCTGTGAGATTTGGTGTGCAAGTAGAGCACTATGTATTTTGCAAATAAACACTTTAGGGCTTTCCCGCAAATTTTTTGGGCATCTGAGACCGTTTCAAGCCCCGTTTTAGAGCTGCAAGGTTGGGAACAACAATTTCAGGGTACATTGTGATTTCGGATGTATTGACCAAAAGTGGATGCACAAGTTACAGATTTTGAATCTGTAATTTTTGAGGTGTTTGCCGGGAAGAAAACATAAGGTTTATCTACAAACAGATTGCAGTTTACATGTACTATTGCACAATCACTAAAAAAGGTTGCTGGTGTATTGTTGTGCACTAGTTGTGAAAGGCTGCAGAAGACTAGCTTGTTGTGTTGTATCCTTTTTTGTGATAATGGCAGAGAACAGTGGAAATCCCATTATTGAGAAGCTCGATAAGAAAAACTACCCTTTATGGAAGTCCCGTATGACGAACTTCCTCTTTGGAAAGGGCCCTTATGAGTTTGTTTCAAGTGAAGAAAATGAGCCAGAGCTGGGTATCCCTCCCACTGCAGATTAATTAAAAGCATGGAAAGAATGGAATGCAAAAGACAAAAATGTGATGTATTGGCTATCTGCAGTCATTGATAATACGATGTTGGGACATATCAGGAATGCAAAAACTTTACATGCAGCTTGGAAATTTTTTGAGAATATCTTTTTAGTAAATACAAAGGCACGGAAGATTGAACTCAAGCAAGAGTTGAATACCTTGAAGAAAGGGAAAATGTCTGTCAATGAGTATGCTTTGAAGGTGAGAAGAATTGCAGATGCTTTAGCAGCAATTGATGTAATGCCCGATGTTGATGATTTGGTTTCATCCACTTTGAGTGGCCTTAATAATGAGAAGGCATGGAAATTATTTGTTACTTCGGTATACGTATGGAAGCCATTTCCAGATTTTGATGAGCTGATCTCTCTCATGATTATTGAAGAGATCAATATGCATGGTGACTCATCTAAAAAAAATGGTGAACAGATCCAAGCATTTTACTCGAGTTTAAGAAGGGGACGTGGCAAATCCTCTTCGAGAGGCTGTGGTATGGGACATGCTTGCGATAACCAGTAAAACAGGTTTAATAAGAAATTTGGTGAAATGCAGGTTTCAGGAGATCGAGGAAACTTTAGAGGTCTAGAGGAAGAGGTGGATGGCAGAATAGAGGTTTTGGAAATTCTGCTATTGTTTGCCATTATTGTGGCAAGATAGGTCATATTGTAGCCCATTGTTATGCTAAGAAGGATGATATTCGCAATGGTAAATTGCAGCAAGGAAACTATCATCGTCTTCACAATAGAATGAAGACAAAAATGAGTGTATGTTTGTTATGTAGCATATGATGAATGCAATTACAGGAAAGGGGACACATCATGATGTACGGTATGTCGATTCAGGTGCATCTAATCATATGACCAATCATGTTGAATGGTTTGGAGAGATGAAGGACTTACAAAATACAGGTTATGTGCAGATGGGTGATGATTCATGCCACCCAATTTCACACATTGGAAAGGTTCCCTTGTCCTTGTATGATGGCCAGACAAAGAGTCTGACAGATGTATTACATGTGCCATCAATCACAAAGAATCTAGTGTCTATTGGCCAAATGGAAGAGCAAGGGTTGCAGGTTTGATTCAATGTAAAAGGTTGTTTTGTAGAAGACTTTAATGATAAGTGCAGGTTGGTCGCAAAAGGAAGTAGAGTTGGCCGCATGTTCACTTTAGATGTTGGAATTCCTGCAATGGATGCTGCTATGTATGCTAAAGGAAAAGGAGTGGTTGCAGACATTGAAATATGGCATAAACGTATTGGACATGAAAATGTGCAAAGGCTGAAATTAATGCAGTCTATAGGATTGGCTATAGGTTTGCCTTCTTTTAGAGTTGCAAAATTTCATAAAGTCTGTGAACTTGCTAGTTTGGTAAGCAGGCGAGACAACCCTTCTCACATGACATAGAAGTGAGCAAAAATATACTTGATGTAGTGCATATAGATGTTTGGAGATCTACATAGAATGTATCTCTTGGTGGTAGCAAATACTTTGTCACATTTGTTGATGAGTGTTCAAGGAAGCTATGGGTATATTTTATGAAGGATAAGAGTGATTTATTTGAGCACTTCAAATCTTTCAAGGCACCTGTTGAAATAAAAACATTCTTGAAAGTGAAGTGCTTGAGATTAGATGGAGGGGGAGAGAACCTCTCTAATGAGTTTAGTGGCTTCTTGAGGACTCATGGGATAAAGAGGCAATTTACTTGCAGGCATACTCCACAGCAAAATAGGGTTGCTGGTCTGAAGCTATCCATACTGATGTCTATATTATGAATAGAACCTCCATAGCTGTAGTTCATGGGATGACTCTCGAAGAATGCTTTACTGGCAAGAAGCTCGATGTATCACACTTGAAGGTATTTGGCTGCGTTGCATATGTTCATGTGCCAAATGAGCTACGGAAGAAGCTTGATTGTCCAAAGGCTAAAAAATGTATTTTTATTGGATACTCTTTAGAGAAAAAAGGGTATCGTTGTTATAACCCTGCCACAGGTGAGTTCAGAGTGAGCATGGATGTTATTTTTTATGAGATGAGCAGTTGGTATGCACTTGTTGGTGATATATTAGATGATGATAATGATCATGATAGCTATGTGCATAAAGAAAATCAAGAATCATGGAGACTTAGTGGACCAGAAACATCATCTGGTACTACATCATAAAGAGCCCTTGGCCTGAGAGACTAAGGAGTAGGCCCACATCTTCAGGTGTATCTATAAGTGCTACAGGCAAAGACAAAGGGAAGAAGAAAGTGCTGGATGATAATGATGCATCTACTAGTCATTTGGGATTTGATGGAGATTCTAGTGGTTGAGAGAGTTTGGATGATGAGCTTGGTATTCCTTCACTCAGGACACCAAGTGTATAGAGAGCTCATAGTAATGTAAAGGCTCCATTGAGTGATCGAGTGGTACGCAACTCTAGCAGGGTTAGATACCCTGTTAAAAGATTTGGTTTTGAAGGTTATATGGCTCACCATTATTCTTATATGGTGAAACTAGTTGAGGATGTTGAGCCCAGTTGTTTTGAGGATGTTGTTAGTCATGCTCATTGGGATGCATCAATGGATGAGGAGATGGCTACATTAGAAGCTAATAAGACTTGGGATTCGGTACCCTTGTCTAAGGGTAAGAAAGTTATTGGTTGTAAATGGGTTTACAAAGTCAAGCATAATGTAGATGGTTTAGTTAGCAGGTACAAGGCTAGGTTGGTTGCAAAAGGCTATGCTCAAACATATGGCATAGATTATGAAGAGACATTCAGTCCAGTTCCTAGGATGGAAACTATTAGATGCATGATTGCCTTGGTAGCAGCCAAAGGTTGGAATTTGCAGCAAATGGATGTTAAAAATTCCTTCTTGCATGGTGAATTGCAAGAAGAAGTGTATATGGAGCAGGCAACAGGTTGTTATGAGGATTTAGAGCATCCCACATATGTGTGCAGGTTAAAGAAGGCGCTCTATGGGCTGAAGCAAGCACCTAGAGCATGGTCTGACAAGATTGGAGAATATCTTGTCAATATTGGATTTTGTATTTCTAATGCTGATCACTTACTTTATGTGAGAAAGGGAGATGTAGGTTTGGTCATCATAGTCATCTATGTGGATGACTTGATTATTACAGGTGACAGTGACAATGGGATTGCTGAAGTTGAGGACTTCTTAAAGAAGAAGTTTGAGATGAAGGATTTGGGTGAGCTGAGATACTTTCTTGGTATTGAGGTGATTAGATGTGATGATGATATATGGCTATCCCAAAGGCAGTATGGCTTGGATACATTATCCAAGTATGGTATGACAGCATGTAAGCCTCCTTTAGTACCATTAGAGCAAAATGTGAAGTTCAGTGCCGACGTTGGGGATGAGATAGAAGACCCTACTATGTTCAGGAGGATAGTAGGGAGTTTGATTTACATGACTATCACAAGGCCAGACTTGAGCTATGCTGTTGGCCTTGTCAGTCAGTTTATATAGATGCCTAGAAAGCCTCATTTGGATGTAGTTAGATGTATATTGAGATACGTGAAGTCCACTTTACATTATGGACTTTTTTATGAGGCAGGTAAGGATGTATAAGTCTTTGGATACACAGATGTAGATTGGGCTGGTAACATGTCAGACAAAAGTTCTACTAGTGGATTCATGTTTTCCCTTGGTAGTGCAACAGTTACATGGAGCAACAAAAAGCAACCTACAGTTGCTTTATCGAGTATGGAGGCTGAGTATAGAGGTATTGTTATGGCAGCATGTGAGGTGGTATGGCTACAAAGTTATTAGGTGATTTGGATGTGTAGGGAGATGGTCCAGTTGTCATTCATTGTGACAACATGAGCAACATACAGTTAGCTAGGAATCCAGTGCTCCATACTAGGACAAAACACATTGAGGTGCACTACTACTTTGTGAGAGAGAAGGTACTTGCAAGAGAGATTGACTTGGTATATGTCAGCACACAGGATCAAATAGTTGACATTTTCACAAAGGCATTGGGTGCAGAGAAGCTTGAAAAGTTCCGAAGCTTACTTGGAGTTTGCACACTCATCTAGCCATTTCGAAACGTGTGGACATTAATGATGGACCGCCTGGCTAGATGAGTTTGCACGTCTACACTTAGCACATTGGTGGTCATTATGATATTCACATGGCCACTAACTTATCACTTATTATATTTAGTTTGTTACACCTACCTACAGCTGGCAAAGATATAGCACCAACCGATTGGTGTAGTCTATTATGCACAGTTTGACTTAGTAGGCCACTTTCCTTTATGTTGTATCTTATCTATACTTTGTGTACATTATATAGTGTGTGGAAGAAGAAGAAAAAATCAGCAAGAAAACGCTTTGGCCTCCATCTCTCTTCTTGTGTTCTTGAGTGAGCTTCCTCTTGTGCATATAGTATGTGTTTGTCACAGTAGCTCAAGCAAGTCTCCCCACCACGCGATTCTTGACATGCCAACTATTCCTTCCCATACACATAATCTTTCCCAAGTCCCAATTTCAAATTATCATATATATTATTAACTTGCAAGTGGGAATGTTATTATAATTATTATTTAAAATAATAATATAATAATTAATAATATAGATTATAGTTACGTATTAACATATATACATAATATATAATACATATATACATTATTTATTAATTAGTATGTATATACATAGTATATAATTTTTATTAACAACTGACTAATGTATCATCAATTACGTTAATATATTAATATATATAATTAGTATGCATATGATTGAATTAATGTATAATTGTATTATATATATCATTATTATTATTGATTTTTATTCATATTAAATATAATAACACATATAATTATAATCATATATATATAAATTATATATATATAGTAATATGTATTGATTATTATATACATATTGATAGTTATAATATATATGATAACTATAATTACTTTATATAATAAATTAATGATAACTATACATAAAATTTGAAGCATTAGTATGTAATATAAATGTTAACTCTACATATACGTATTGGTTATAGCTTAAGTATAATGCAGATAATACTAGCATTTAATAGTTAATGATTAATATGCAATCAATGCACACACACACACACACACACATACACACACTTTTTTTTTTCTTTTTGCTGCTTCTTTGTTTTTCCTATGCTTTATGTGTGTACACATGCGCGCGCGCGTGCGTGTGTGTGTCCTCTCTCTCCCTCACATCAATTTTATTTTTCCTCCTTTCTTTTTCATCCTCTTGTCTTTTACCTTTCTTCATCCGTATGTGTGGAGGTGTACACATGTGTATGCACATATGTATGCATTGCATGTATATGTAAATGTATATATTTGTGTGCGGATGTGTATGTTTGTATACATGCATGTGTGCATGTTTGTACATGCGTGTATATGTATGTTTACTATGGTGTGGCTATTTGTGAAGTTTCGTAAATGTGTGTCCTCTCTCTCCCTCTCATCAATTTTATTTTCCCTCCTTTCTTTTTCATCCTCTTGTCTCTCACCTTTCTTCATCCATATGTGTGGATGTATATATTTTTGTGCGCATGTGTATGCTTGTATACATGCATGTGTGTTTGTTTGTTTGTGCATGTTTTATAAGTGTGTATCCATTCTCTTTGTTGCTCTCTCTCTCTCTCTCTCTCTCCATTTTTTCTCTCACTCATATATGTTTACGTGTGTATGAATATGTGTATATATATGCATACATGTTTGTATGTGTGTGCACACATATATGTGTATGTGTGCATGTATTGTTCATATGTGTTTTTATAGTCTATGTGCATTTATGTGTGATTTTAGAGTATGCATACATTGAATGAACATGTTTAACCATTAAAATTATTTCCCAATCTCTATAGCTTTTGAAAAGATAAGATGTTTGCAGAAGAAAGAGGGGTTCTTAGGGGTCTTGTCTATGCCAACAATATAGAAGTCATTAACTAAATAATTCAAGTCTATATTGTTGATATTATCCATGTGCAAATTCTTGGTTGAATGTAAGGTATGTTGAATCTTTTGTAAGATATATGTCTTGAATTGGATTAAGTAAGCATATTTTTCCTATCTTAAAATGGTTACCAGTTCATAAAAGCCATCAAGAAGTCATCCCAAAGCTTCATTAATGTATAAGCACTTTGAGGGAATATGGTTGATTCCTTTGGCCAATAGGGATTTAATATTTGTATGAGAGGCAATTGGAGCCCCAAGAGGAACACCAAGGAAAAGGGAATTCTCTTGCAAGAAAATCTATCTTGTAACATCAACAACAAGCTTTTATTTCATTCTTCTGATGACCAAAACAAAGAAAACAACAAATCTTCACGCAGCATCATAGTAGATATCTCCCACGGATTTGATAGAATCAACCATAATCTTCAACATCTTCATAGAATTCTTCAATGTAACAAAGAACATAGAAGAGTACACCATCTTTGAATGCAATCAATCACATATTATTCATCTTCAATGTCTTCATAGTTTTCTCTCTCAATCTCTCATATACAGTTACACTGTTTTGATAGAATTGACTATCTCTGGCTCTCTCTCTCTATCTCTATCAATAGTACATCATCTCCTCACTACAATACTCTCATCATAACTCTTAATAATCCTTCTTAGGTCGTGGATGAACCTCCCAAGAGGTATGTCTAATGTGAAGAGTCACTAGAGCCACTACAGTGTCCCTTCACAGCTCACTACTGTCACTGTCACTTCAATCTTCTCTTCAGTCTTCAGCAACTGCTTCTTTCACTTGTTTTAGCTCTTTTGAACTTAGATTTTTCCTTTTCAAAAGTTAGAAAAATTTTCCAAAGTCACACATACATTCTACAGAACACTTACAGAAGGTCTACAGAACAGTACAGTACAGTACCAGAGCAGCTACAATACAGTTACAGTACAGAGACAGAGCAGAGACAGAGTCTCTACAGAAGGTCTACAGAGGGTTACAAAAGGTCATTAGAACCTCATAACTCATACTCAAACCATTCCAAACTATCAAAAAATATTCAATAAGCTTCCAAAATATCTCAATCTTCATCAATCATCAATCCATGCTTCATACAGAAGACAATTATAACAAAACAGAAGCTATATAAAAGGTATACAAAACCAATCAGAACTCAAGCCACAAGCTCAAGCAAGCAAGAAGAAGAAGAAGAAGAAAGCTACTTTTGGCCCCACACAAGAATGAGCTTCTCATTCACTTTTCAACTTTATATACAAAACCCTAAATCCCTTTTGGGCAGTCATCCCCTTTTTTATATGGTCGTCGGCCATGGCCTAGGCCCATTTTTCCACTGTCCTCGTACTCTAAATCCATCAAAAATCAATCATTCAGTACTCAAAAACAACAAAAATCAGTCAAAAATTCAGTCTTTTTCTATTCTCAACACATCCCCACACTTAGAAAGGAAGCGTCCTGGTGACCTAAGGAAAAGAAGAATATAAGTTCACTAAATAGCTCAATTTTATCTTCCGTTGGATCTTCAATAATCTTTCCAAACCACGACCCCAACTTATTACTTGTATCTTTAGAAAAAACTACTAAAGGAAAACTTCGTTATTCATTAACTCATCTGATTAATCATTTAAAAATCATAATAAATTTGTAAAGGATATAAGAGGTTTTTCTTCAGTTTTTCACTATAGGCTTTCCATCCACCATCACCATCAATAGTTTGAAAAGAGCTCTCAAACAAATTATTCTCAATCAGCACGAACTCATCACATACAATTATTACAACACACACACAAACACTAACACAACCATTTGAATGACTCCTCCAAAAAGAGAGATATATATCATTAAGAATCATCCAAAATACATTGCAAAGGCATCAATGAAGGTGATCCCTTTTGAAGGCTTGGTGGTTTCGAAAACGATCGATGGAGAAGGACTCATCTACAAATGTCTTTGGATGATTTTGAAAGAACTGTAGGCAACACATCCTTTCTAGTAAAACAAGGTATCTGCTAGGTAGACCAGGGCATGAAAATACAGGACATCCAACTGGTGGGAGTCAATGTTCACATTGACATTCATACAAAGATTTGGAATGGCCTTTTGATCATTATGGGAATGCATATGCATGTATGCTAGATACCAAACAAAATGAGCTGTCAATCTCATTGAAGGATCTAGAGATTGTGAATATTAGTGAGTAAAATGAAGGTAATTCTGGTATGCTTGACTGGCTGTTGTCCAATCCCATGGAATTATTGGCTAGTTAATTTGTGGTCTTGTAAGAGAATCGGTCGAGCTCCATCCTCTTCTTTTGGGAATCTGCTGATCAAACCCTTCGTAATCACTAACCAACTGAGGGGGTTGAGAAATAGAAGTAATAGGAGATGGAAGAGGAATAAGTAAAAGAGGATGAAGAGATTGGTAGACAAAATCATAAAAGGAGGAATAAGTTAAATAAGGAGTGGCTAAAAATTTAAGGGAATCAGTAAGGAAATGTGTTAATTGATAAACAGGAAAAGTAGAAGGTATATGGATAAATGGTGAAGGGCATGGTTGAGAAGGAGAAAATACTCTATCTTTGATAAAAGAACAATAGGTAAATATGGGAATTTGAGGAAAAGATTGAGGTTGGAAAAGAAGAGGTAAGATTGCTACTGAATTGGTTTGATAAAGGAAAAGATAGGTATCATAGCGATGGGCCATTTGTTGATAGTATAATAGGCTAGGAACAGAGTGACCTAAAACAGATCTTCTCTGATAGGCATAAAAAAAGGTTGAATCAAATGGATGGTTTTTGGAAAGGTAAGCTAAGAGATCCACCCTCAGTTGGTTAGTGCTCTGTACATAGGTAGAAGCTGTGTTCTGACGTTGATTTAGGACCACAGAATCAATCATTGAGTGCCAGGAATTGTTAGGGCAAGTGGTCACTTTTGAAGAATAACACTGGAACATGTCATCTATCCACAACTCCAAATAGTTGACATACAAAACATCTTGCAAAACCACATCCCCCACATACCAGGCCATATCTACTTCATATGGAATCAACAGATCGCCTCGTAGATACATGTAAGACAGCAACATGGTATCCATCGTCACAGAATCTTCAAAAACCATACGGACCACTTCTGTCAGCAACTCAAGAGACCAAGCCCCACTCCAACCATCCTTTGGAAGAGGAAGATCCATCGTTGAAAGCTTAATATAAAAGGCCAACTTCTGTAATTGATAGTGGACAAAGAAAGAATGGTCCAGAGGAACATACTCTTGGAAATGCTCAAATGTTGACCATAACAAATCCATCCTAGACTGCAATCTTTTCACCTTATCTTGGAACAAAGGACACAATGTGGCCTATCTCTGGAGAACTGCCAAGTCGTGCTTAGAGATAGAAGGAATCATAGGAACATTGGGGCTTGGAGGAATAGACCGTGTGCTTAATCAAAACCTCGAGTGAGAAAATTTGTTATTATCAAAATACATGTCACTCCAGACCTAAATTCATTTATGGACAAGGTCATAATCCTCAAAAGACATGCCACCATGAATGGATGTGTATGTTGTCTCATGGTTGCTAGTCTATCATTGCCTTGTGCTACTTCGAGTTTTGACAAAAATAATTACCTGCCCAAACTTTCAACATCAACAGGAAATATTCGATCAATAAGTGTAGAAAAGAAAGAATCATATATAGAATAAAGTAGACATGTGCAAGCATATGACCAGCTTCATAAAAAACCAGCACTTTTATGTGGTTGATGCTCATGATTTTTATAGTCGTTCCTTTTTTAATGTCTCCTAGTGTATGTCAATTGGTCTTGCAACTACTTGATTTAGTAAGCTTGTGATCCACTGTGTCATGAGCAGTTTGTAAGGTTGAGAGTTTTGCATCTAAAAGAGTTTGAAACTCTTGAGCTTCTTTGGTCATCCTCTCTTTCTGCTCTAAGACTTTAGTGACCTCTGACTAAGCTTATGTTAACTGAATCTTCAAAGAAGATATTTCTTATCTCTGAGTCTCAATCATTTGGGTTTGCTACTCCATCTGCTTAAACAGATCTGCAAGTGTGTCTTTAGCAGAGGCTAACTCTGAGGTTGCCTTATGCAACTGGTCTTTGGACTACATCAGTTCTTCATAAAAAAGAAGCATACGAATGTTAAGCACAAGCTACTGAAAGTTCAATCGAACTCTGGATGTCTTTACAGAGGAATGGAATGGCATCTCCCGACACTAAACTGTTCAGAGAAGGGACTAATATGTCCAAGGAACCCTCTCTATGTGCCTTGAACAAATTGTTACATGTGAGGTAAGCAGGGAGGTCACTGCTAGATGTAGCAGGAATTGTGACTGAAGGAAGAACCGAAGGAGTTTTATCTACCACACGCTTCAAGCGCTTTCGTTGAATGACCAGTGGAGGAGGGGAATCAATATCCTCTATATCAATAGGTTCTGACTCTTCTGAAGGTGGAGGGGGAGGTACTGGATCAGATGGAGAAGGTGGTAGCACACCCTTCTTTAGGCCGAAGTATGTCAAGAAAGCATATAGGTAGGAACCATAGGTGACATTTGTAACATTTCCTCAGGTCACTTTGACGAAATGTTGATCCATCTTTGTAAGCATGTAAGTACTCCAATCAATGGCCACCCCTTTTAGCACCATCTTGGAAGCTGCGAAGACCTCTTTGGACAGGTAATGGGATGGTGTTTTGGCAGGCTTATTACCTATCTTGGAGAAACTGGTAGACTAAATTCCAAAGAGGATCAGTGATCATGGAAAAAGATACGCCTGAAGTGTTTATCACTTTCTTGACATCCAAAATTTCCTTGGTTTACTTCTGTAACAACTTGAAAATCTCATCGTTGGAGAATAATTGTCTAGCTGTAACAAAGGGCTCTCCTTTTGTAGGGAAGAGACAAAGCCTTCCCTAACCCTTGGGGTGTCAATATCATGGAAGCACCATGAACCAGGCCCGACTTCTTGCTGTATGATGCAAGAAACTCATCACACAGGGATGGATCATTTGGAATCAGTGGGAATGAAGCAACCACGAAAGTCGCCAGTCCTACTTTCGCTATAGGATCAAAAGCCAGTAGGGAAGAATAATCCCTACTGACCAATGGGACATACTCGATAGGAGGAGGAGCGTGAGGTGCCATTCAAATGGAAAACACGCACACCACAACACAGACAATCACAAAGAATGCTTGCAAAACAACCAAAGGGCTATAAAAAAGGAATCAATCAAAACGAAGGTCACACACATAGATGTAACTTAACCAATTTACCACCCCAAACAACCCACATCCTAGAAAAAATTCAGCATGACCTCTACACATATGCGACCAAAAACTTCATGCGATGCAACAAACGGGTACCCAAAACCCCGTATCAGGCAAGAAAGAAAAAACTACAAACCATACCCGTAATCGTAACACATAAACAAACCATAATACCATAAAAATGTACATCAGGACGACCTGACGAGAACCTTGACTAACAATTTCAACTAAGAGGACTTTATGCACCCATCCCATGAAGCGTGTTTATTAAAAAGGGGAAAAAAGAAGTGCAGTGAGGGGAAATTGTTTTAATGAAGGATTCATTTGAAGAAATTATTAACAATGGGTGATATTTTATTAGGTTATAAACCTTAATAAGAAAACGGCGGTTCCTTCTTAAAATTTTAATTACAATTTATTAGGGTGAAATGGCGCTTTATCGAAACCGAACTACGATTCCCAGACTGGGTCTCTAAGTGCAAATTCATTAATTAGAAATTAATAGTGATGTGGAGCGCTTTTTTGCTAGTGCGTGCTTTTTTGTGACGGCTGGTTCATTTTTATTAAAAATTAAGGTGCCTCTTAAGCACATGTAGCGCATGCAGAGTGAACGGCTGGTTGATTTTAAATTTAAAAAATTGTGTGTTTAGTGTGAATGCGCGTGAAAAAGTGGGTGAATATAGTTCATTTTAGCAATTAATTATAATTAAGGGATAATGAAAATACATAAAACTCAAAAAATAAATGCATGGTAGGGGTGTGTATGCAATGGACTGAAGGCGCACGGAGTAGTCCCCCAAATGCAATGAATCCAGTCAAACAAAAACAAACACCACTGTGGCTGAAAAAAATAAAGAACCTTAGTGTTTTTGTTTATATTTGTCTCATTTTTATTTTTTTGTATTTTGTTTGTTTATGGTTTTTTTTCATTTGTATTTTAGGTGTGTTTGTATTTTGTAAATTATTTGGTTTGGTTTATTTATCTTGTTATTTTTATTTTTTTATCTGTTGTTTTTTCTAAATAATTAAATCAAGATATATGACACACGAATATGTTATGAAGTGTAAGAGTGGGATTTCAACAGTTTAGCAAGTGTCAACAATGTGTTTTAATTCATCCATGATTTTCCAACTGATTTTTAGAATTTAAAATGAATTTTTACAAAGTGAAGTATTAAAATTAGGATTTTTTGACTTCAAATAATATTTTGGCCTTTTAAGGAAGCATTTTTAATTGAGAAATTAGTGGAAAAAGGGGCAGGGGATTTGTGGAATTTTTTGGATTTATTTTTGAATTTTTACTAATTTTTAATGAATTTTACTCATTTTGCATGTAATTTTGAAGGAATTTTCAGATTTTGAATTTTCTGCAATTTATTTTCTTAAATTTCCACTTTAAAAATATTCCAAATAATTTCAACAATGTTGGTAAATTTTTAATTTTTTTTGTAATTTTAAATGAAATTTTGGAAATTTTATGGGGGTTTTGTTTATTTTTATATATTTTTATATATTTGCCAGTTGGAAAATAAAAGGCGGTACTTGGACTGCGTGTGAGCAGCGAAGGATGACTGCGTGTGAATGACTGACTGCAACACTCCACCGCACGGACAAGTCGGAAGTGCGTCCTCGCGCGTGAATGCTCGCTACCACACCCGTACACAGCGTGAAAACAACGGAGGAGAAAAGGGAGGAACGGGGGCTAACTGAGTAGATTAAGTGAAGTAACTGAGCTTAGTCTGAGAAAGTTGATTAAGTTAGGTTAGTGAGGTAAATCAATTAGGTTAGTTAGGTTAGGTTAGTTTGTTGAGTTAGTTTAGTTAGGTCAGTTTGGTTAGTTAGGTTAAGTCTGGTAAATTAGGTTAGGAGGGTTAGTCAGGTTAAGTCTGGTAAATTAGGTTAGTAGGGTTAGTCAGGTTAACTAGGTTCAGTAAGTCTAACTAGGGTTAGGGGTCTAACTAAAGGTAAGTTAATCTAACTAGGGTTAGTGAGGCTAACTGTGGTTAGGTTAGACTAACTAGTATTAAGTTAGGCTAACTATGGGTAGGTTAATTAACTGTGGGTTAAGTGTGGGTTAGGGTGAATTAATTGTGGGTGAATTAATTAACTATGGGTGAGTTAAGTTAACTACAGTAAGGTTAATTATCTAGGGGTTAGTTAAGTTAACTACAGTAAGGTTAATTAACTGGGGTTAAGTTAACTGGGGGTGAGGGTAGGCTAACTAGAGGTGAGTTAGTCAAGCTAGGGGTTAGTTTAGACTAACTATGGTTAGTTAATTTAACCAAGGGTGAGTAATCTAACTAGGGTTAGTGGGGTAACTAGCTAGGGTTAATGGGGTAACTAACTAGGGTTAGTGGGGTAACTAACTAGGGTTAGTGGATTAACTAACTAGGGTTAGGTTAATTAACCAAGATTAAGTGAATCAACTAAGGGTTAGTTTAACTAAACTAAGGTTAGTTTAGCTGTAACTAAGGTTAGTTTAGGTACTAACTAAAACCGGCCTGTTCACTAGAAAGGGCAGTAGTGTACAACCAAAATATATAAATGCTTTCACCCAATTCACAGTTGCCCACTTTACCTGAATTTAAAGACACAGAACCAAGAAGAAATACAGGAAGCTAGAATGCTCCTGTTGCGACACAGACACCCTGTTGGCCCCTAAGTCAAGTGTCCCTTGCGGTATTTCTTTATTCATTAACAAAGGGATAATCCCACAATAACCTGCCTACAAGCTGTCCCTGTACAAAGTGGGGAAGGAAACATAGTTCCAACCCGATTTCGACACCATAACGACAGTACAACTTGACCTGGTCATTATCCCTACTCAATAGGTGCCTCCATACACCTAAACACACTCAATGAAGTGCCTGGTAAGAAATTCAATATGCTGAATTTTTTTATTTTTGTCTTTAAACTGCTCCAAAATACATGTACAGTGTCCCTGGAGCTTCCTTGAAGCTTCTGGAGCAAATAGATACCAAAAATGTCCAAAAACCTAAACCTGCAAAAATATACAGCAGGCTATAATTTCCTGTTTTGGGCCCTGTTTTACCTGCCAATCACTTATGTGCGTAGCCAGCGGGCTCCCACACCTTATGGGCCACTTGCCCTTTGAATCCTGCGAGATTTCACGTGAGAAATCTCAGGAAAACAGCGTTTTCCACACAAGTATCTGCTTGGGAATGCAATTAGCAAACCCTGTACCTGTTCAAGAGGCTCTTGCCTCGGCAATTATGCATAAACCCACAACACTGTACATGATCAATCTGATTAGCCCACAACATTGTATATAATCCATCTTCTCAGATAAGGAGAGAGAGTGACCTACGAGGAGCAAGCTCAACATCTGTACATGAGTCAGAGATGAAGAAGTACCCTCCATAGCTGATGTATTTGCAGCAATCTGCCCTCAGCCCCATGAGTTCCATGCTCCAATCTGCCCCTCATGCATTGAAACTCGTTTTTGTCCTGCTCTCTCTCTCTCTTTTGGGAATTTATGCCCAAATTGTGACACATAGCATACACGTAACAATTTTTCTGTTTAAACATTTCGGTCTAAAATTCTCTATGATCGGTGCAAAATTTGACCTTGGCACAAACCAGAGAATTAATCCTCGTGCAAAAACAAAGATAATGATGCGAACAGATTCTGGGGTCCAAAAATAGTAACTCCCTAAATTTTAGGAGCTGCTTCCATTGCATCCCCAATAGTCTTCTGACCATCTTTGCGGACTATGGCTACATCCAAATTTGCAATGTAGCTCAACTGAAAGTGAATTTCCACTGATGACCCCACATGTCTGAAACTACATGGATCTAGAGCATGGCTATGATGGTTCAAAGATGGGAAGAAGACTCATGTAGACATAGACTTAGACACTGACTATCACACAAGTGAATTAGGTTTCAAGATTGAGACTTGAACTCATAAACACAATCTTGTGTGTGTGGACAATGACATTGACACTTTACTGAAAAGAAAAGAGTACTATCATTGCATTAAGAAAAGGAAGCAAGTACAATGCTTTATAGGAAAGTAGTAAGCTGCAATAGGCTCCACTGTGCATATGGGATAGGAAAGCCTGCATGTCCTTAGCCCTGAAGCTCCATACAAAGAGGTTGTGTGTGATTGTCTGAATCTCAACACCCCTCCTCAATCACAACCAGAAAGGCACAAAGTGTGTAGAGGCTGTAATGAGAATCACCTGCAAAGTGTGGGCACACCACAAATATGGTAGAGACGAGTGGCTATCACAGAAAAAAACTAAGTGTGGGAACCAAAACATGGTGGACATCTAGAGGCTGTAACAGGGGCCTCACAAAGTGTATAGGGACTGTAATGCCAAGTTACATGGGGAGTTTACAAAGCTTATGTTTGAGACATTAGGGCTAGGAAATACAAAACTAAAAAATTCTATCTGAATAGAAGGACTGATGAGGTTTGTCCTTCTCCTGGTGGTCTTCTTCTTCTTCTTCTTCTTCATTTGCTCCATTTTCTTCTTCTTCTTTGACTGCAACTAGATAGGCCTTTTGGGACCTCTTTCTTGCGTGGCAGAACTTCTTGGTGTGTCCGGTCCTTTTACAGAAGTCATAGAAGAGCTGATCCTTCTTGCCTTTGTACTTGTTGCCAACATATAATGCATCCTCAACTCTAGAGGTACTTGGTTCTTCCTTAGTTTTTAGCTTCTTTTCCTCTTCTAACAGTGATGCCAGGATATCAACAAGTTCAAGATTTGGCATGTTAATTAAAATTGTTAACACATTATTATATTCAGAAGGAAAGCTCCTAAGTAGAACACCGATGCAAACATCTTCTTCCATTTTAATGTTTGATTCCTGCAAGTTGGGTTAGGAGTCCTTCCATGTAATTTAGATGTGTGGCAAGTGATGTGCTGGACTTCATTTCAAGCGTGAAAAACTCAATCAGGAGACCATACTTTGACGATTTAGACTGTGCACCGAACAAGGTGTCAAGTCTCTTCCATGTATCCTGTGAGGTCTCACAGTTATCCACATGGTGGATATAGCTGTCGTCTAGCTCCAGTTTGATGATGGCCTGGGATCTATCATCATTCTTTTGCCAAGTAGTTGCAAGGTCCGCATCCCGAGGTTTCTTCTCTTTGCCATTTGTGATGGCCCAGAGACCCTTCTTCATCAAGATGAGCTTGATGCGGGTTTGCCAGGTGTGAAACCCAACTCCCTTGAACCGAGCCATCGATGAGTCTTTTCCCATGCTGAAGAGCTGGAGTAGCAAAGAGCAGATTAGAATGTGTCAAGATACACAAGTAATGGTAGTGTGAAAACACACTATATCTGACTTGATGTTGAGCCTGAATCTTCAAGTGGGTTGCCTGAGGGTGCTTGGATCTTCAGACGTGTACTCCAAATCTTTTTCTTGAAGATTTATAGTGGCTAGAAACTTCAGATCTGAATAACAAATGCTTCAGTTGATTGGGAAGAAGTAAGATTTAAAGTGAAGGAAGAGGCTTGAGTTAAAGTGGCTTGGTCTTCTCTTGAGTCTTTTCCTTGTTGATTCTTCAATCTTCTCCTCCTCAAATCATGCACGACACTTAAGTGCTCAGTTTTGATTTGAATATTAAGAATGTCAATGAGTTGGAAGTGGGAAATGAAGTAAATAAGAGCTTGAAAGAAAATAGCTATGGCTAACAGTTTAGGGTTTCAGAAAGGGCCATGGTTTTTTGATTTGTGTGGGATGTATTCTTGATCATCTCCCAAACTTTTTACATGTATAGAAAGCTTATGTCATAGCCTTCCAAAGCCCCATGGTCGCAGCCTGAAATTCATCGCGTGCTGATGGCACAGATGGTACGAACAGGAAGAGGCACAGATTTGGCAGCGACAAGGAATTTTTACAATGCTGCTCTCTGATGCGCCCGACGTTGAGGGCTAACGTGCCACGATGAAGTATCTTGGAATGTAGAACAATTTTGCAGAAGAAATTGATTTGAGATATGGCTTGTAGATGCAGATCTAGGTCCTCAATCAGAAATGGGTCATCCTGGCTATGGCAGATAAAGAGCTTGAGAGAAGTTGGAAGTAAGGGATGAGCTCATTGGCTGGGACCAAGCTGACCTGAGGTTAAGATGAGCTGAGAGAGATCAGAGAAGAACTAAGCCAAGCTGAGCCATGCCCGATTGGGATCTGATACCATGTGAGACTACATGGATCTAGAGCATGGCTATGGTGGTTCAAAGACGGGAAGAAGACTCATGTAGACATAGACTTAGACACTGACTGTCACACAAGTGAATTAGGTTTCAAGATTGAGACTTGAACTCATAAACACAATCTTGTGTGTGTGGACAATGACATTGAAACTTTACTGAAAAGAAAAGAGTACTATCATTGCATTAAGAAAAGGAAGCAAGTACAATGCTTTATAGGAAAGTAGTAAACTGCAATAGGCTCCACTGTGCATATGGGATAGGAAAGCCTGCATGTCCTTAGCCCTGAAGCTCCATACAAAGAGGCTATTAGTAGGGGTGATTGTCTGAATCTCAACAACATGGACTAATCTCTTGCAAATTTGTCCATCTTCACTTTGAACTAGTCTCTTCCAGGCTAGTTCTTCAACACACTTGTCCATATACACTTTCACAAGTCTCTTCCATGCTTGTCAATCTACAGTGCCATCAGTCTCTTCCAGACTTGTACTGGACCTTAACTTTCCAGTCTTGAGTCATTGGACATTCCTGTCCGTTTCACATATTGGCCATGCTACTCAGGCGTTTAGATTTCAAGAGGGATCCTTCCAAAAAGAAAAACCAAATAAAGTAGTAATAAAGAAATCAGCAAAAAGGTAATAGTTGTCACAGTCTTGTGACATACCTCCCTCTCGAAATTGCAAACGTCCTCGTTTGCATGAATGTCATATATGCTTCTAGCTAACCGAGTGAACTTACACTTGGCAGCACATGTACAACACATACATGCTATCACTCAACATTGCGTACTGAAAACACTGTTAACACATGTATGTTCTAACTGTGAAACATGGCAGACTATCATCATGTGACTCCACATCAGTGTTTCCAGATATAGTGACCGGTACACCACAATGATATCCCCATAGTGGCAGATTCTCATTTGATGACTTCACATCACCCTGACTAGAGATTTAGTGGCCGGTACATCAAACTGATATCCTCACTGAATCAATTCACAAAATACATGCCCAATCGAGTAACCATTGTTACAACATGTATTCAATTCAATAGAAGTAAAAACTGTATTCTTGCAAGCAATACTTACTTATTTAGCACTGAGAAAAACATATGGACACAATAAGTGTTAACCTGTACAAAATCTATTTTTGTACATAATTTCTTTCTTGAGCAATTGTCACTTTGATAATCTATTTCAGCTTAGAGATACAAGGGGTCAAGGTAGGTTGCAAGAGAAATACTTCAAGATAAAGTTCCAACACTTTAGGTGACTCTGCAAGTTCACCTTTGTCCATCCACTTAGCATCTATAGCTGGAAAGTTCTTGAACTTAACCGAATACCTTCTAGCAACCTTGCCTTTCACTTTCCTTTCCTTGTGTGCCAGTACCTGTTCTGGAACAAGAATTTCATCAAGTTCCTCAACTTTGGGCTATTCCTCAGCTGGCATATCTTCTGGCACATCACCCACATAGGGTCTAAGAAGACTTACATGGAAAGCATTATGAATCTTCCAATTGTCAGGCAATTTCAGCCTATAGCTGACATCACTAATCTTCTCTGTTACTTGAAAAGGCCCATAGTATCGCATACTAAGCTTAGTGAAAAGACTTTCCTTGCCTCTCCGCTTCTTTAAGCATGCCTTTTCAAACTGCAACAGTACCCAATCACCAAGTGAAAATAACAATTCACGACGGTGATGATCAACAGCTTTCTTTTGCTTTGCCTAAGTCCTTTCAAGGGCATGCTTAACTTTCTGATACATTTCATCCATACTCTGCACATACTGATATGCCTGAAAGATCTTATCCTTTGTATGCAAAATGGGAGGAAGATTTTTACCACCTTCAACAATTTCAAAAGGGGCTTTGCCTATTGACGAATGCACAATATTATTGTATGCATACTCAACCAAAGGCAAATACTACTCCCACTTTGACTTGTGCTCTAACACATAGCACTTAAGTAGATCCAAGACAGTAGAATTTGCCTCTTCTGATTGTCCATCAGTCTGTGGATGAAATGACGATGAGAACTTAAGCGTTTTTCCCATGTTCTCAAATATGCCTCTCCAAAATAGACTTGTCATCTGTGGATCACGGACTGACAATAGACTGTGGCATACCATGATACTTGAAGACATTGCACATAAACAAACGTGCCATTTGATCTGGTTTTATCTTCTTCCTGACAGGAATGAAATGAGTCTGTTTGCTAAACCTACAAATAATAGTCCATATCCCATCATTTCCTATCTGTGTCCTTGGAAGATCAAAGATAAAATCCATAGCTATGTTTTCCCATGGTTTATTTGGAATATGCAATGGCTGTAAAAGCCCTGGTGCTTTTTGCTTGTCAAACTTGACCTTCTGGCAAATCAAACACTACCGCACAAAAGCATCCACGTCTCTTCTCAAAGTATCCCAAATAAAGAATGTCTCTACTGCTTTGACTGTTGCATCAATACCACGATGCCCTGCATACGGTGGAAAATGACTCTCTGTCATAACTTTCCATCTCAATGGCGTAGTCACACATAGTCTACCATGCATCAACATGAAACCATCCTTGAGAAGATAATGCTCATGATGTTGTCCATTGACAAGCTGATCAAAGATCCTTGCAAAATCTTCATCATCAACATAGTGTTCCTTCATATAATCAAGCTCATGATGATAAGGAATTGACACAGCTGAAATTTGTGGCTTCCTTGACAAAGCATCAGCCACAACATTCTTTTTGCCTTCCACATGCACAATCTAAAAATGGAACATTGACAAAAATTTTGCCCAATGCATATGATTTTCTGACAGCGTAGTTTGAGTTAAGAGATAACGCAATGTCTGATGATCTGTCTAGACAACAAAATCTACCCCAAGTAGGTAGTGTTTCCAACTAGAAAGCACATGAATCATAGCCGGCAATTCTTTCTCATAGACCTGCATAGTCTTCTCTGGCCCTCGCAAGATTCTGCTTTCATAAGCCACTACCCAGCCATCTTGCATTAGCACTGCACCAATGCTATTGCCACATGTATCACACTAGACAACAAAGGACTTCCTAAGATCTGGTAGAATGATCACTGGACTAGAAGTCATCTTTTCTTTAAGAAGATTAAAAGCTGAAATCTCTTTCTGTGTCCACTGGAAAGAGACTCTTTTCTTCTGTAAAGCATGTAAAGGTGAAGGAATCTCTGCAAAATTGCGAATGAACCTCTTATAGTAAGAACACAAGCCCAGGAAGCTTCTAACATCATGGACAGTCTTCAAATTTGGCCATGTTCTAATTGCTTCAACCTTAGCAGGATCCTTTCGGACACCATCCTTTGACACTATGTCCCCGAGGAACTGGATTTCTTCCAAGTAGAACTCACTCTTCTTGCCATTGATAAGCAACCTATTACTGTGAAGCTCATCAAAGACTACTTTCAAGTGTTCTCTATGCTCCTGTTCATTCTTTGAAAAGACAATCATGTCATCAAAGAACGTACCAACAAACTACTTGTATGGACGAAAAATCCTATCCATCATTCGATTAAACGTAGCAAGAGCATTAGTAAGTCCAAATGGCATTACCAAGAACTCATAGAGACCAAACGTGGTCCTAAATGCAGTCTTATGTACATCCTCTCGCTTAATCCTGATCTGATGGTATCCACTCTTCAAATCTATCCTGCTGAAAATTGACGCTCCTTCCAAATGGTCAAGGATGTCGTCAATTCTTGGAATGGGAAACCTGTTCTTGATGGTACTCTTGTTCAACACATGATAATCTATGCACATGCACCAAGAGCCATCCTTCTTTTGCACTAAGAGCACTAGTGAGCAAAAGGGAGATGAACTTGACTGAATCAGCCCTTTTTCTAACAGCTCATTCACCTGGCTCAATATCTCTTTCTGTTGGGCTGCACTAACCCTATATGGAGGTCTATTTGGTGGGCTACTACCTGGCACCAAATCTATCGCATGATCCTCAGACCTCTCTAGTGGCAACTGTGATGGTAATGAGTCAGAAAAACAATCACTGAACTAAGACAAGAAAGCAGACCTATCTCTATCTAACATAGAGAAATTTGACTCATCATTATCCTTGACATCACGTGCAAAAATCAAGTATGCAGAAAGATGATTCTTTATTATAGATGTAATGGCAGAAGCCGATACAACAGGTAGAGACTCTCCTTTAAGCTTCACATCAAGCACAAGAGTCTTTCCCCTATGTTCCAAAGTTAGTGTCTTGTTAAAGGCATCCAACACACCATGCTTTCTGAACATCCATGGCATTCCCAACAAGACATCATAGCCTTCAAGTGGCATGATATAAAATTCTTTTGCATCAACATAAGTCTGTATATGAAGACACAGCTTTCCAAGAATGGGTGTCACAGACTCTGAGTGGCCAGGACATGCCAACCCTGCCTCTGCTATGTAGCCCATCTCATCTTCTTTGATGCCCAAAGTAGAAGCCAACTCTGGTGAGATAAAGTCTGCCTTAGCTCTAGGATCAAAGAAAATGAGTACATGTTGATCCCTAACTTTACCCCAAGCTCTACAAAGCTCATTAGCATCCGAGTGTGGCTTGTCTCCCAGCATATCTAGCACTAAACCTGCTGAAGGTTAGGGCTTCTTTCCTTTCCTGTCCTCTTTATCATCATCAGCTGGTCTCTTATTCTTGTCCGGACAATTAGATGCAATATGACGAGTCTGCTCACAGATAAAGCACTTCCTCTCAGCCATTAAAGCCTTTTTCTCTTCAAGAGACTTGTGCACAAAAGGCTTCTTTTGGTCCTTTGACTGCTGTCCAAAGAACTTGGCTGGCTTCTTCTTGAATTGCCAAGGTTTACCTATGCTTTGAGAAATCTGAGAAACCTGTTTACCAAATGGCTTCTTTGCTAAAAATTTCTCAGATTTGTCCTGTTTAATGCTGCCCCCAAAACCACTTGACTGTCCCAGCAATAATGCATTTCCTATGCTAGCATTCTCAAGTAACTGAGTCAAAGTGGTGACCTTTGTCTTTGTACAATAATTCCAGTTCCTTGGGTAGCCCACAACAGTATTTCTCTATCTGCTTGGTCAATGGCACAACCCTGTAAGAAGTGACTGGAAGCAAAGTCTCCCAAAACTTCTTGTTATAATCATATCCTTGCATTTAGATGCATCCCAAGCTGACATAACATCGATCTCAAATTCATTGGTCAACCAAGCAGAAGCAAATACTTTCTTAAAGTAAGTCCAAGTGGCAGGAGCCTATCCTTGCATCAACAGTGTACTCCCCATTGACTAGCATTGTCCTTAAGAAATGTGGCAGCTTTTCGGACCTTAGAAGGCTCTGTAAAGTTCCCTCCTGCAAATGTAGCATCAAACTGCTCTAAGAAAGAGAGAGCCTTAGTCCTATCTTCAAATCCTCGAAAGATGTCAAACTGTACGGCTGCACCACCTTCCTTGTATGGATTTGGCTTCTCATGAGCCATCAAAGGGTCCGTAGGATATGCCTCTAAAAAAGGAACACTAACAGGTGGCATGGAAGTTGCCGGGACCATTGACTACAGGGCTTGTAGACACAATACTTGCTTGTTGATTTTGACAACCAGCCATACCAAAAGTTCCATGTGGCATGCCAAAACTGCTCTGAACTCCCTGAAATCCAGGCTGCATGCCTATATTGCCATACATGGGGTTTGGCATTAAACCCTGTGTACCCCCAAACACTATTCCTGGTACATAAATCTGGTTTCCAGGCGCATAACCAGCCATACTCTGAAATACAGATCCACCTCCAAAGTACCCAGGATGTACAGAGGTCGGTGGGAAAACCTGTGATAAAGTTTGAAAACTGCTTCCTTGTCCATTTAAGCCAACATTTGGCTGTTGTAAAGTGGCGAGCTGAACTGGCAATGCCTGTGTAACTACCATTTCTGCCACCTGTTCTTGGACAGTCGGAACCAATCTTAGAGTCTCCATTGACTCTGCAAGCTGCCTTGGTGTTTCCACTGAATCTCAGCATGCTTACCCTTATCCTAGACCTCTACTAGATCCGAAATCTTTGCAGATTGCCCAACTTGCTGTAAAGGAAGAGAGGGTTGCAAAAATGCCAAAAACCTTAGATTTTGCATCACTTGAGTAAACATACTCACAACAGCAACTAACCGAGTCTTGAAAATGTCTTCATCCATAGAAGAAGCCATAAGAACTTGTGGCTCAACCATAACAGGAGGAGTAACAAACTGTGGAGGTCTAGAAGACTCTCCCACCTCATGAACAACAGGGATCTCCTGTGATGAACGCGTCTTCTCTCTGGTGTCTTCCTTTTTATTAGCCATAATGCACAAATCTGTGTCTACACCCAAACAGACCCTGGCTCACTCTTTAGGGGAAAAGTGATTCAAATCTCGGCAATGGAACCATGAAACCGGCTTGTTCATTGGAAAGGGCAGTGTACAACCAAATTATATAAATGCTTTCACCCAATTCACAGTCGCTCACTTTACCTGAACTTAAAGACATAGAACCAAGAAGAAATACAGGAAGTTAGAATGCTCCTGTTGCGACACAGACACCTTGTTGGCCCCTAAGTCAGGCGCCCCTTGCGGTATTTCTTTATTCATTAACAAAGGGATAATCCCACAATAACCTATCTACAAGCTGTCCCTGTACAAAGTGGAGAAGGAAACACAATTCCAACCCGATTTCAACACCATAACGGCAGTACAACTTGATCTAGTCATTATCCCTACTCAATAGGTGCCTCCATACACCTAAACACACTCAATGAAGTGCTTGGTAAGAAATTTAGCACGCTGAATTTTCTCGTTTTTGTCTTTAAACTGCTCAAAATACATGTACAGTGTCCCTGGAGCTTCCTTGAAGCTTCTGGAGCAAATAGACACAAAAAATGTCCAAAAACCTAAACCTGCAAAAATATACAGCAGGCTGTAATTTCCTGTTTTGGGCCCTGTTTTACCTGCCAATCACTTGTGTGCGTAGCCAGCGGGCTCCCGCACCTTATGGGCCACTTGCCCTTTGAATCCTGCGAGATTTCATGCCAGAAATCTTAGGTAGGTAGGTTTTTTTTGGTTTTTTAATAATAATAAAAATTAAGTAATTATTAGATTTTTTTATTTAATTTAAAATGCTGGTCTTTGTGGGTGTGTGTTTTTTTTTCTGTTTTCTCTTTTTTATTTCTTTTTTTGTGTTTTTTTGCTTTTTTTCTTCTTTTTTGGTTTTTTAAAATTTATTATTAGTAGTACTATTTGTTTTTTTTTTTTGGTGTCCTTGTTGTGTGTGTGTGTGTGTTTTTTTTTTGTTTCCTTTCTCTTGTTGTTGTTGTTTTTTTTTTGTTCTTTTTTTTGGAAAAATAAAAATAAAAATAAAAAAACGGAAGATGGGTGGGCAAAAAAAACACACCCTTGTCCCGTACGCATGTGCGGGCAGGGGTAAAAAAGTTTGCAGTGTGATGGGGTCAAACGGGGTAGGGACGGTGACACGCGAGCCACGGATGCTACGAGAGCGTCCCGAGGCGCGTAAAACCAAAAACATGCGCGTTCACGCACGACACGAGAAACGCGGTCACACGGAAAAAAGGAAGAAAAATTAATAAAATCCAAATCGTTCGTCGATTCAAAAACCTATAAAAAGGAAAAATGTGCCGGGAGATGAGGGAAAAATGATGGAAACATGCAACACCAGGTCCCGGGCAAAATCAGGGTATTCACATGGGAGAAATGTAAAAAGAACCCAAAAACACATATAGGTATTAATATCGAGAAATCTGCACATCGGAACGAAGTGTGGAAAGAAGGAAAGTACGTAGAACAAGGTGTCCAACAACCCTATCATGAGAAAACATAGTTTCGATAGAGATAGGGCATGTTCACATGGGAAAAATCCCAAAAACAGACTCGAAAATGGACTCGAAAATTAATACGGGAAAAATCGTGCGCTGGAATAGAGGACACTAAAAAGGAAAAATATCGAGAAGAAAGGGATTCATAGGAATGGTGTATCAAAACTCAGTTGGAAAGGAATTAGGAGGGGTTCACGTGGAAAAAACACGAAAAACACACCCAAAAACACTCAGAAAAATTAATAACTAAAAATATGACAGGCGAAAGGGGGGAGAGGAAAAAGGAAAAAGCGAGAAAAAGGCTAGCAGGACATGAGTGTCAAATCAAACTGGAATTTTGGTGAAAAGAGGGCAGTTTCACATGGAAAAATGTGAAAAATAAGCACGAAAAGGTCTCGAAAACCCGTAAAAATTCATAATGGATCAACCGTGCATCAAAAGGACATGGAATAAAAAGGAAAAGTGTCAGGGGAAAAGGGTAGGATAGGGCTGGCACATCAGACTAGGGTTCCGAAGCAATAAAGATGCGTTCACATGGAAAATTATCCAATTTACGAGAATTGCTTCAAAAATTAATAACTTAGAACCATTTGTCGAGACAGGAGTTGGTAAAAAGGAAAAATAGGCAGCTCCAAGGGACGAACAGGGCTGTAAGGTTGGATTGGGATTCTGGTGAACATAGGGTGCGTTCGTATGGAAAAATCACAAAATAAATGATAAAGAAAAACAGTGAAAGAACAGCCTCGGGGATAGGGTGAAATAGAACAAAAGGGTGGGGAAGGGACCCCATTAGGATAAAATGAAGTCATGGCATAGATACATGATCAGAACAGAGTATATCCATGGGGGTATGCAACATAGACGTGCAGGGACGCGTCCCCACACTTAAGACCTTAGTAGCAGGAAGGGTAAACCAAACATCACGAACCTGGTACCTCACATCAGACCAACCACGACGTCCCCACACTTAAGACATAACTATAACTGAGAAGCAGAAGGTGTAGGGTTAGAAAAACTTGGCCCATATTGCCAAGGAGGAATATCGACTATCGAGGTTGCGTCTGGTGTCGTTATGTCGATTGGAGGAGGTAACAAGGTGTCTTCAGAGCACACATCCTTTATCCTTCGTGGCAGGAACCATGCGGTAGCACCCAGGGAGGTAGCTGGTTTAAGGAATCACATGAAATTCGTTGATGGCGAGGGATATTGCACTCAACTCACGATCACTCAAATGGAATGAAAGAGCAGTCACTCGCCCCATTACTAACATCACTTGAGGAAATAATGATGAAAACCTAGAGCTCACACCTGGTTTAGGAATCGACAAGGGGATGGTGCAGAGAGGGTATGCCAGGGTGCACAATTGATGGTGCATCAGTGCGTCCACTCCCATCTGGCATAGGTGCAAGGAGGAAAGCCAGGGAGCCTTGTAGTGCAGTGTACAGAATAGAATGACGTATCTTGTATTGATGACAGAAACCTAGCTTGTGGGTGCATAAGGAAACGGGAACGTACCTGACTCCCATGGTTGCAACATCCCTCAATCCTCACCTCTCGATAATTGATTGAAGAACACCAGTCACACTCAGCCCACCCTCTGTCCCACGCTCTGTTGAAAGATACAGAGGGTAGCCCATTCCTGAAACCCATTGATGTAATCCTCACAATCACTTGTGCAGAGGTTGTATACCTTGTGCGCAATTGATGGTGCAACTGTGCATCCCACCATGTGCCGGCATATAGTGCAAGAAGGAAGGCCATGGAGCCTTATGGTGTAGTGCACAGGAACAAATCGTGCATTGTGCATTGAGAGGCCCATACCATGCGGACAACACTCCATTCACATATCTCACCTCACATTTGATTTGAAGGGAAAGACTGGTCACTCACCCCACCCTCTGGCTCACTCTCTGATAGATACAGAGGGCAATCCATACTCACGTCCCCATCCTGTTAGGATGAAAGCTCACATCACTTAAGGGGTTGGTGATGAAGATCATGTCGGCTGCTGTTGTCGTCAAGATCTTGAGGAGGAGGCGTACCCAGGGAGACAGCCTACAAGTCTGGTACTTCAATAATTGGTAAGAAGAGTCGTCTATTAAGAAGGGCAGACATACTGATATTATAGAGATAGCACACCAAGGGAGGTGGCTTCAAATTACTTTCTAAAGAGGTTCTTGCTGGTGAGTCAGCTAACCTGAATTGCGGGGTGTTACCACCTTTTCCACAGTTAGCTTCTCGCCCAAGGGTGTTGCCACCTTTTCTTGGAACGAGGCTTGTTATGACAATGAATTTTTTCCTTTTCTCCCATAATAGTTTTGTTTGTTTTGTTTTTTTCTTTTTCTTTTTTTTCCGTTAAGAAAGAGTTTTTTTTTTTGGTTAAGAAAGAGAATGGTAGAAATACCATATGTCAAGACCAACCTCACCACCATTGTTGGATTAGATGAGAAGAGAACAAATTTGGGTTGAGATATTTCTGTGAGGGGGTAGCAGAACGAGACCGCCTTATGAGGAGAATCATAAGGGCTATCAAAAGCACGACAAGAATGACAGTGCGACGCCCAAAAGGGAAAGGGTAGGTTGACTGTAATTGTCAAGATCCCCAGGGAGGAAAGTACATCTTCAGGCGATAGCCATTGATTAGGAAAGGATCATCAGAGGCATCAACGGTCTGCATCTGAACAGAGCCGTTAGGATTGGCAGCAAGTACCTTGTACGGACCCATCCACCATTGTTGAAGCTTACCAGGAAACTTGCCAAACCTCGAATCATAGGCCAGGACAAGATCACCTTCTTTGAACTCCTTGTGCTTGATGAAACTATCATGATAGGCCTTGCGTCGCACCTGAGTAGTTTCCATACATTGTAGGGCCATCTGCCGTATCTCATCCAAGCATTCCAAGTGTAGGAGACAGCATTGAAGTGACTCATTATCTCCCAAGCATTCTTTAATTGCAACTCGCAAAGAGGGCAATTCCAGCTCAACCGAAAAGATGACCTCTGTAACATACACTAGCTGGAAAGGGGTCTGTCCTGTAGCTGGCTTATGAGAGGTTCTGTATGCCCAGAGGGCCTCTGTAAGTCGATCATCCCAGTTGCGACGACGATGAGCGGCAATCGTTCTTGTCAAAATCGAGCAAAGGATGCGATTGGTGACTTCAACTTGGCCATTGGCTCTGGGGTTGTGATGGCGGATCTTATACAGCTCTGTCAGCTCCTCCATGATTTTGTTAAGGAAATGAGTATCTCTACCACTTACCAACTCAAGGGGACTGCCAAAACGGGTGATAATATTCTTGTACATGAACAGGGCTACGCTGTTACCATCGTCCCGCTTCAGAGCTTTAGCTTCGCACCACTTTGTGACATAATCCGAACAGACTAAGATGTATCTGTTCTGCTTCCGTCTGGTGGGTGGATCAATGGGACCCACGAAATCAATCCCCCACTTCTCGAACGGCTTTAGGGGAAGAATAGGTTGCAGTGGCATGGCACTTATTTTGGTGGGCTTCCCCATTCGCTCACAAGCATCACATCTCTTACAATAGTCATATGCATCCTTGTGGAGGGTCGGCCACCAGTATCTTGCTAACAGAGCCTTCCTGGCTGTTGCTTCTCTTGCAAAGTGTCCACCACATGGTTCGTCATGGCATGCTTAGTGGTTACAGAGGAGGTTTGGGCAAGCAAGCCCCCCTCTTATGATCATTTGCGTGTCTTTGGATGTGAGGCATTCTGCCATGCGTCTAAGGACAAACGCAATAAGCTAGATCCTAAAAGTGTTAAATGTATTCATTGGCTATGGAGATGCAGGAGAGATGGATTACCGTCTATGGGATCTGCAGGTGCGAAAAGTGATCCGCAGCCATGATGTCATCTTTCATGAGGACAAAATGCATATGCAGCCTAAGAAAGTGGTTGAGGTATGCAGAATTATCTTTCAGGAGGAGCCACCTGCTCCTGTTCAGCCCACTCCACTGCCACCGCTCCATGGCCAGCTAGATATCGTGCGGCATCACTTGATGCTCATGGCCCTAATGCTAGACATGCTGATGTTAGACATGATGTAGATTAGGTAGCAGAGCCTAGGTTGAGGCATTTTACTAGAGATAGACGACCTCCTGACCATTTTGCACCCTCTATAGATTATGTACTGGTTACAGATGCAAGAGAGCCTCTCACTTATGATGAGGCTATGTGGAGCGGTGATTGTCACTCTTGGGAGAGGGCTATGCAGTTTGAACTTGACTCATTACATAAGAATCAAACTTGGGATTTGGTTTCCTTGCCTCATGGTAAGAAGGCTTTGCCATGCAAGTGGGTGTACAAGCTGAAAAGTAGCCCTAGACACCCCAAGCCATCATACAAGGCTCAATTGGTTGCTAAGGGTTTTAAGCAGGAGCATGGTGTTGACTTTGATGAAGTCTTTTCTCCTATGGTCAAGATGACCACCCTACGCTTAGTCTTGGCCTTTGTTGCATAGCTTCACCTGGGCTTGTACTAGATGGATGTCAAGACAGATTTTCTACATGGGGACTTGCATGATGAGATGTACATGGAGCAGCCTAAGGGCTTTGTAGACCCTGGCAGGGAACACCTAGTGTGCAAGCTAAAGAAGAGTCTATCTGGCTTGAAGCAGGCACCTAGGGAATGGTACCATAAGTTTGATGCATTCATGCAGTCACAAGGCTACAGCTGCAGTGCTATGGATTCGTGCTTGTACACGAAGAAAACCCGTGACGGTTCTTTACTGATTTTGGTACTCTATGTGGATGACATGCTTTTAGCAGGGACAGCTCATGAGAAGCTAGATGCTCTTAAGCATCAGCTCAAGAAGAGCTTTGAGATGAAAGATTTGGGACAGGCCTCTCATATACTTGGTATGTGCATTATGCATGATAGATCTCGGGGACTACTCTATCTGTCATAGAGGGAGTACATTCATAAAGTCCTTGAGTGCTTCCGCATGCAAGATGTTAAGCCTATTGTCTGTCCATTACCTTCTCATGTGAAGGTTTCACAAGCCGATTGTTTGCAGAAAGATGAGCAGAGGGCCGAGATGGCCAAGATTCCCTATGCATCAGCCGTGGGCAGTCTTATGTATGCCATGATAGCCAGCCGTCCAGATATTGTTTTTGCAGTTGGGGTTGTGGCACGTTATATGGCTACACCTGGAAAAAAACTTTGGGATGCCGTGAAGGGTATCATGAGGTACTTGAAGGGCACAACAGATATTTGTCTTTGTTGTGGTAGCCAAGATACAGGAGTCGTGGGGTACACGAGCTTTAACTATGCAGGACATGCACATACTAGGAAGTCCACTTTTGGCTATGTGTTCACTTATGTTGGAGGGGCTATCTCTTGGATGTCTAGGGCGCAAAAGTGTATAGCCCTTTCTACTAGAGAGGCCAAGTATATTGCAGCCACAGAGGCTTGCAAGGAGGCTATTTGGTTAGGCCATTTGATTGCTGACCTTGGTATGACAGATGCTATGCGTACATTGCATTCGAATTCTATGAGAGCCATTCAGTTGGCCAAGAATCCGGTCTTCCATGTGAAGACGAAACATATTGAGGTGAGGTATCACTTCATTCGTGAGTCGTTGAGGATAGGTCTGTTGACCTTGTCAGGATTCTGACTGAGCAGAATCTAATAGACTTACTCATGAAGAGCCTCACTACCGAGTGCTTCACCTTCCTCAGGAGATTGATGGGTATTGGACGAGATGACATCTTTTTCCTCATCCTGTTGTACATGTGTACATGTTGTACTATCTTTTTTTTTTCTCTCTCACTGGGGCAGATTCGCCTTTAAGTGGGAGGTTGTTGGAGGTAAAGGCATCTCTACCTAGTCGCCCATGTATTACTACATTGCCACTGCACACTACAGGTGCCGGGCGCCCATCATAGTCACTTATTCTTTATTCTTTTAGTGACAATTTGAATAAAGGAAGGCCCAGCCACACATTGTGGTTGTTGGAGTTTCCACTTTTGAGTCCCTCTCTCTCTTGGCTCTTGCTCTCCATCCGCCATAGCTCTCACTGCCAAGCTTCTTCCTCCTAGGTTCAACAGGAGCTTAGTTTGTGGGGGATCCAAGTTAGCATTCACTAGTTTGGGCAGCCACAGTGAGGTGTTACCCTCATATAGTATCCTTGAGCTCACAACAAGGCCTTCGAGACCCAGCATTGCTTAATCACATGTGCAATATGGGAGTTCCAACTCCTCAGTTTAGGCCTAAAGTAAGAGGCGTGAAAATTATGTGCACTCGCGGTGCTTGAAGTTTGTGAAACTATGGTTTACACTTGGGAATCCACTTGTGTTCTTGGCCCATGTTTCTTCGATGTGATAGATTAGGCACAAGGTCCCTAAAACAGGATGTGGTCTCACTTGTCAAGAGAGCCCAATTATATGACAAATTTAGATAGTGCACCTTGGTCCATTGCCACTTCTTTCTTTCCATAAGATCCTCAAGGGGCTTTTAGTTAGCAGTTGGGTTGCCAGCTAGCTTTCTTAACAAGTACTCAAGGATTTCATGAAGTTCAAGTTTGTTCGCTAGGACGTGATGGGTGATTGATGCTAATTTGCTTACAAGAATTTCGACCATCATGCACAAAGGTATTGTGGGCAACTTAGATGTGTTGGCACTCTTAGAGTTGCAAGCGGAGTCCACAACTTGTCTATACTTGTCCTCTTCCTTCGAGAATGGGAGGTCAATGGTTGCCAACATGTGCATCCAGTCTCGCTCATCCTCAGGGTAAGGAATGTACCTTGTTAGAGCCCCATAATTGCTTATTTCTTTTGAGTCCCCCTTCAAAAAGTTATAGATAGCCTCTAAATCCACAGATAAGGTCTTCCAAGTATCCATTTCTACTCATACTACTTTAGATCTATTGCCTAAAAATAGTAGAAAATTACCCTAGTCCTCTATTACTCTAGCATTTTTTATCCATGGCCTCCCTAGTAGGATATCATAATCCACTCCCTTCATGACTATGAAGTTCACGGAGAATTGGATTCATGCTATGATTAGTAGCCAATCCTTTAGGAATCCAATGGGTCTATAACCTTCATTTCGTTTGCTAGGATGACATTGAACTTTGTAGTTTCCACTGGTGGGTTTCCCGAAGTTTGCAAGACTACATGACTAAGGCCAACTCTTGCTCTTGTGTCCACTATCCCCTTTCATGTAGTGTCTCCTAAGGCAACAATAGGTAAGATTGCATGCGTCTCAGTGCTCTCCCAAAAGGCATTTACTTGTGGGGACCTAGGCATGGAATTCAGCATTAGGCTAGGTAGGTGTGCCATAGCCTCGTGGTTCGGAAGGTTTTGTGGCTTATGGTCATCACTGTGTTCTACCCATTGCTTCAACTCTTGCCAAAGTGCGGGATTTTGCCTAAGCAGTTCTCCCAATGACACTATCAGAAGAGGCACTATGAGTGTTTCCAGTAAGCCATTATCCCTCTTTCCCTTCTCGGTTTCGTGGATTCCTTGCCAATGTTCTTGAACTGATTATGTGTTCTTGGTCCTCTCACTTAGCCCATGCAATTGCTCACTAGGTGGCATTATCTCTCCTGCCGTCACGTATGAAGGTGAGGATGGTGGGCTCGTGGTTGAGAATTTCTCAACCTCCTCCTCAACTATACGCTTGGTATCTTGAATGTGTGCATGTGCTTCCCTTATCCATTCCTTGATCTTATTTGCAACTTTCAACTGGCAGTTGGGGTGGGGTACTCTCCAAACTTAGTGCCCCCCTTCTCTTTCATCTTAGGAGTAGATGTTTCTGCTTTGGCATCCCCAACTCACTTATCTTTGGTTAATGTGGTCTTACTCTCAGTTTTGAGCATTATTTTTTTCTCAATTCTTTTCTTCAACCATCATTGATTCTTCTTCCCTATAGAGGATGCATCTAAGTTGCTAGACCCTGGTAGTAGTGAGATACTAGCCTACTTTGTTTGAGCTCGTGTCATGACTATCAAGGGTATAGGTGTGCCTTCGATGTCACACATCTTGACACAAAAGAGACTGTGGCACAAATGGTACAATTGCTAGGATGGTGGAGAGCTTTTGCCTAGGGAAATCAAAGAATAGATGTGTGACTCCACATTTGGGGCATCTCAAATCCAATTTCTCTCGATTTGCTTGCTCCTTTTCAGGTCCATAGGTCCAACATGCTATGGGTCCCTAGTTCTGAGTTTCTCCTAAGCCCATTTCTCTTCCTTTGCCTAAGGCCATGATTGGTACTAGTATGTAGTCCATCAATATTGGATTGCCTTCTTCGTCTTAAGAAACATAAGGATTCAAATAAGAATCTTCCTCTAGGGGTTCTTCTACCAAGTGCACTTGGGCTTTGCTTGGTGGATGGGTAATGATAGGTATAGGAGGTCTAGGCATCCGTGTAGGGTTAATATCTATCCTTGGTGGAATTGTCTTTGAGTCATTGGATGCGGGGAGTGCTAAGGGGGCTCCCCTTCCCAAATAGGGTTGTCTACCCCTTGGATAGTAAAGTTGTGTATGTAAGGTTGCTGATAAGGCAACCCACAGTGTATGGCATCATGCTCGAATCTTCCACAATTGGTGTAAGGCCTTGCTTTGGGATTAGGGCATTCAGATTGTAAGTGATCTCCTCCATAATGTACACACTGCACCTGGGGTTGCATAGGTCTTTGCATTGACTCCCACAGTCTAGCCATCTCTATTTTTAGATTGGCTATAGCTTGGGTTTGGTCAATATTCTTCCCTTTCTCTCGTTGGCCATGCTCGTTCGCTAGTTGCTGCCACTCTCTACCCTATTGTGATGTTCGGGAGCTTCTCTCCCTAAGCAAGTTGTCTAATTGGATAGCTTCCTCGAAGACTCTTGCAAGCACGTCTCTTTGTATGTTCAAGTTGCTTGTCAGGGCCTTATATAACTCTTCATTGTGGATTCTGTTAATGAACACAATTGAGATCGCTCTCTCATTGGGTCACTTGGTTGTAAGTATCCTCTTATAGAGGCTCCTCACATGGGTAATGTACTCTTTGTATGTCCTCCTTGTCCTTTTGGATGACATTCATTAGCTTAACAATGAGGTTATTGGAGTATCTTGCCTCTGAGAATCTCTTGATGAAGAGATCTTTCAGCTATGTGAAGTCATTGCGCTCAGCATTATCTAGGCTCATGAACCAAGTTCGTTCCTTGTCTCCTAGGCACAACCCAAATGCTTGTGCTCACTGAGCAGGTCCGTGAGATTATTTGCCACACACACTTGCTCAAATTACTCGACAAAGCTATAGGGGTCACTCCCTGCCTGTTATTTATCAAGCTACTTTTCCACTATTGGTATTTTTATTTGGCTTTTGGCATTTGGGGTGACTTCCAATCTAGCTAGCAATGATGCTGCCAAGGCTGCCTCACTTTGCTCAATGCTAGTAGTGTCTAGCAATCTGTTGGTGAGTAGCTTGCTCAGTGTAAGATCAGCTTCTAGAATTCTCTCCTTATTACTATTGCCTCCCATTCTATTTCTCCCCGATATGGCTAGGATCCTATGAATCCCATTCTATTTCTCCCCGATATGGCTAGGATCCAATGAATCTCATTGAGTTCCCTCTCATGACACAATCTCTGAGCCTTTTTCTCATGACTATAATTTGCATGTGTTGCAATGCAATCTGTGACAGTCTCCTCTCTTCCTCAAGGTCAGCTACAACATCTACAAGCAACCTTTTGTGGTGTGCTATCCTTGTTTGCTAGTCGTATTGTGAGACAAGTCGTTGGGGTGCTCAACCGTACTACTGAGGTCAAGGGCCAAGTCTAGGATGTTCTCATTTGGGCCGGTACCCACCATGGTGGTTGCCTCTTGATCCACTAAAGCATCTATGAGGTCAAAATAAGTTAGCCAAGGATGTATTCCTAATCTTGGCGAGTCTCCCCTTCGCCTAATGACATGATGGTTCGTGTCTATATCCTTGATTTTCTAGTTTTCTCCTGATTCATGGGTTACACTCCTACTAGTGGGTTCGATTCACTTATTAATGTCTTAGTCTATTCCTTCTTATTGCAAACAACCCTCAGCTTATGTGTGCATGGTACTTTTTTTTGTATGGGGTGCAAAATCAGGATTTTTGCCTTCAAGTGCACTTCAAATATTAAAATAGTGTGAGGTGCGAATGCTAGATGAATAATGGAGCTCTTGCTCTCCCCTCATTTTGGTTTTAGTCAAGCATGGCTCTAAGCATGATTGCTGGCCGCTCTCAAAGGCTGATTAGGGTCTCTATTACATCTCCCAGCTTGGTCAGGGTGAAATCAGGGCCTGCGGGTCAATTTGGGGCACTAAGCAGAGGCAGACAACTAACAGGTGAGCTAGGGGTCGCTTTTGGGTCATTAGGTCCCGGTTTCTTTTGTTTCTCACATCTAGAAGTTGTTCAACTCATCTGTAAGGCTTATAGAGGGTTTTCAAGCTTGGGTCTAGGTTTGTCAGGGTCCGAGGATGTCGATTTTACCTAATTCATTAGGGCCAAAAACGTTTCAAAAATGGCACTTGTAAGAAAATGATTAAGTTACTAATTAGTTGAGGTTTTAAAATAATGAACCCTCCAAATTTGGCCATTCAGACGTGATTAATGAGAGAATTTATTATTCATTTAAGAGGTTAGCCATTAAATGCCTAAGGACGTTAACTCATGTCAGAGGTCACTTTTCGGCCATTATTCTTTCATTTTGAATATTTTACTATTACGTTTCCCACCAAAATCACGCTTCTTTTTTCGCCTACATTCATTTGAATCATCGTTCTCTCCTCTTCACTTTTTTTCTTAGTTCTTAAAGTAGATTTTACTCTGTCGTAAAATTTCTCACCAAAATCACGTCCGGTTCTTACCAGCAGCGTGCATTGGTCTCCCTTCGTCTCCCTTCGTCTCCTTTCACAAAATCTTGAGAAAGTGATCAACAATCAAAAGAGTCTCTACACAGAGGATCAATACCACTTACTTGCCGATTGAGCTATAGAGATATGGTCCTCCATGGACCTGAGACGAGATCATCTTGTTAGTTTTCAGCAGACCCAACTAGGTTGGGACATCCAAGCCGCATCTTTACTTCAACCCCTAAGATATCCATTCTGTAAGATTTTGTTTCAACTAAATCCAAGCTTTTTCTTCAATCTCTTCAATTTGATTCATAAGAAAATGGGTAAAAGAGTCCCATGGTGTTGATGCAAATTGGTAGGGATAGATATACTAAGGATAATCCTTAAGCTAATAGAATAGAAAGTGAAAATTTTCACTTTGATCTTGACACTTGAAAATAGAATATCTTCATTATACAGTGTTGTAATATCAACTTTTTAGCAAGGACTAATTGATAAGACAAGGATAATATATTATAATTAGAAGAAATGAAGTACTTTGATTTCTGGGAGATAAAAATATTTACCTAGTAATAGATTAAAAATATTTATTATTCAATTTTGTCTCTTAAAATATAAAAAAATTAAACAAGTAATAGATAGAAGTATTAGTGATATTGTGTATCATATCAACTTTAGGACTAAGATGATTTTATGTGTGCAGGATGCTTCGAAGAATATGAAGGATACAACTTCTTACTTAATATTAGCTCTTGGGAGTATTTTTCTCATCATACCCTCAACTATGATTAGCACTATGGGGTTTCAAGTTTCAATATCTTCAATTGTGATTCTTATTAGCACTATCAGATTTCAATACCTAAATGGTGGCTTGATGTCATGGGATGATACTACTCATGATATCATATCCTAGCAAATCTCTTAAGATCTATTTCCTTGATTTGTAAGAAGAAATAGAAAGGACTTGAATCTATTTCTTTCTCTCAGAACTCTGATTCTAAAGCAGACTGATTTTATAACTGAAAGCATCACTACATTATTGATGCTTTATCCTTGTATATCTTTTTTCAAATGTAATATATCTCAATTTCACAAAAAAAAGACCATCAAAATAATCAGTCTCCATTTCACAAAAAAAAATTACATAACTTTATTAGGCTCTGAAAAAATTTTAGAAATTTTTTAAGCTTTTTTTGAGCTCGTTTGCTATTTTAAAAATATTTTTAAGCAAAAAACGGCCTAAAAGAGACCCAAAAAATCACAAAAAAACCACCCAAAAATAGCATTGCCGATACAACGCAAATATGGGTATCCAAGACACTCGGATACCCATATTCGCGTTGTATCGGCAATGCATTGCTGATACAACGCGAATATGGATATCCGAGTGTATTCGCGTTGTATCGGCAATGCATTGCCGATACAACGCGGATACCCATATTCGGATACCCATATTCGCGTTGTATCGGCAATGCTATTTTTGGGTGGTTTTTTTGTGATTTTTTGGGTCTCTTTTAAGTTGTTTTTTGCTTAGAAATATTTTTAAAATAGCAAAAGAGCTCAAAAAAATTCAAAAAAATTTCCATGAGTTTATTAGGCTTTGAAAAATTTTTAGGAATTTTTAAAGATTTTTTTGAGCTCATTTGCTATTTTTAAAAATATTTTTAAGCAAAAAAACCTAAAAAAGATCCAAAAAATCACAAAAAAAACCACCCAAAAATAGCATTGCCGATACTGCACGAATATGGGTATCCGAGCGTCTCTTTTTTGGGTCTTTTTTAGGCCTTTTTTGGGTCTTTGCTGCTCATGCTCATAAGATCACCCTAATGAATAAAGATTTTAATATGATTAGCAGAATAAGGTACCGAGGATGATGTTTGCAAGAGAAAAATCGATGTAATTGGACCTGTTAATTATAAGAGAATGGGTGAGGTGTATGGGCAAATGGTTATTAATGTTTCTTGCACTTCTGAGGAAGAGGACTATCTTAGCATATCTCATGAGGACAAGTCCATGCTAGTTGTAAAAAGGATATTTAATTGTTAGATTCTGTAGTTTATTATTGCATAAGGTAAGGCATTTTGACTCTCAAAAATTTTAGTATATAGAATAATTGTGCTATTGATTGCAAATAACACTCCTTTATTTTTGCTATTAGCTTTAGGACATTGATTGCATCTCTTAGCCAATAAATCTCTAAAATTATGTGTATTATTTGATCCACTGTTATCAATGGAATTTTTTTTGAGATTTGGTTCAAATATAACAATGTATTTTTTTTTAGATTTGGTTCAAATATAACAATGTCTTTCAAAGCTTTTGATTCCATCACAACTACCATAAATTTTTTTATTACATCGGATACACTCACCAGAGAAATTATCCTCATGAACTCTCTAAGTGGTATCCATGGCCAAGGAAGAATGTGGGTTGAATGGAATACTGCTTGCTTTTTGGTTAATTATTTATTTTATTTGATTATCTATTTTAGTTACATGTTTCCATTTGCAGTGCTGGCAGGCTCCTGACTACCTTCTTGGACACCACATATGAGGATATTGTTGATCCTAGAAAACCATATAACTCTCTCTAGCAAGAAGTACCATTGCAAAGTCACAAAGTTATACATATACTTATGGAAAAAGAGTGCTTTTCAAATGTCTGCAGGACAATAGATTCAAAGATACTCAAGATAGATGGAGTGAATGTAAGTCTCTTTCATATTGTTGGTTTTTTTAGGGACCCCTTTTTACCAACTTGTTACATTTTTTCTCGCAGTGGTGGCAGGCTCCTCTTCCGAAAAGTTTCTACTTAGCCAGGATACCTTCGTTCTTTGTAAATTTGCTGTTTTGAAGCAAGCCACGAAGATATGGAGGGGTACAAACCATGATAAACGTATTCTTCTTGAGATCCTTCCAACTGTCATGGATTTTTTAATATCCTGAGATATTTTGAATTTGAAACTCTGCACCGTTACCTTGTCAGGAATCTCCCAGTTTAGAGATGAAAGACTTGGCAATGGCAAATCTTCGATATTCCCATACCTATCCGCTTTAGAGGGAACCACATACTATGCATAATATATAAAAACCTTGCATTCACTAAAAAAAGACACAGTTTGATCGGCATAAATAATGTCTGCCAATACCTTATGAATGGCATGGAAAGTCCCACTTAGGCTTTCCACAGGTTGCCATTCAATACTTGTTGACGGAAAGATATCTACAATGACGAACCGTTTGTTAGAACTTGCATAAATGGAAAAGAATTATATACGTTATTCAACTAATAACTTACAATGTGTTTGTTGGGGAACACATTCGTTTGGAGGCAAGTGCATATCCTTGGCCATGTAAACATGTTGCACCTTGACAAACCAGCCTTCGGGCATAATTTTGAAGGGAATGATACGCCCCTTCCAGTGATGTTTTATATCATCTCGCTTTCTTCTTTTCACCTTATGAGAGCCCTTGCAAGATGGTAGCATGGTAACCCAATCGTTTATAGCAAAGGTTTTGGGCTCAAAATTTCCATCTGCTCCCTGGCTATAGACTGTGCAAGAGTGTATTAAACGAGAAGGGCGCCTGGAGGAAGCCATGAAAAGAATGAAAGCGCAGAGAAAGAAGCTCAAAGAGGGGTGAATGAACTAAAAAGTAGCGCCAAGAATACAAATGAGTATGTATTGGGCGCCAAAAACAATATTGAAAGATCTCTCGACTTTCAAAAAACTCATTATTAATTTCATCACATCTCTGTCACGTATTTTGTCAGATTTGTAAGTAAATAACGTCTTTGGGACTCCAAAACATGTCAGACTTTAGGGGTTTTGGCTAAAAAAGAAGAGAGAATCACAAAATGGACTCCACTATCTCTAAAAAAGAGGAGACAAGAATACCATATTCTTGCACACGTGGCGAACTCTCTTTGGCCCTTTCCTTAATCCCGTGATTAACAAAAGTGCATTTTTTGAAGCGTTTTTGGCCCTAATGTTCACATTCGTCCCAAGTGGTCCGAATCGCAGAGGTCTGAATTACAGAGGTTTGAGTCTCAGACTTGGATCGTTTGAGGCCGAGTGGGCCGAATACAAATGGGCCGAATGGTTGAGTCCTATTGTCCAAATGACATGTGGATGGGTGGGCTGAGTCTGTGGGCTGAATCTGTGTGTCCGAGTGGTCTTGTCTGAATGTGGCAATTCGAGACTAAGTTGTGTGATGACTCAGATGGCTGAGTCTGCTCAAGACTCGTCCCTTTGAGTGTGGCGGTGAGTTGCTGAATGACAAAAAATCCTAAAAAACCCTACTCGTGCCTTGCCAAAGATTGCAACTAGAGTGCTAACATTGATTAACAAGCCTCAAAAAACATCCAAAACATACCTAGAGGGCTTAGGAATGCGGGAATGCGAATCAATACATAGATCTATGCTCCTGCCCTCTATATATATATATATATATATATATATATATATATATATATATATATATATATATATATATATATAAATTGAATGCACATAAATTATCTCTCTCTTTGCCCTCTTAACCTTTCAAACCCCTGGTTATTCAATCTTCCACTCCCCTTCTTCTCTCTTAAGCATTGAAGCTCTCTTTTCCCTACTTTTCCCTTATTTTGGGCCTGCTATTACAATAGACACCCTCCTATGTATTTCTCTATTTTTTTGATTTTTTCTTACCTAAATGCATTCAAATTGCAATTGCTCAGCTAGATCCTGATGATCAGGAAAGTATGGAGAGCCAGAAGATTGAATTGTTTTTGAAGGCTACAAATCCTTTTCTTCAAGAGAAGCTAATTAATCGGCTTGAAGATCGTGACTCTAAAATGGGATTGAAGACTGCTTGGGGTGACGTCACTGAAGCATTTAATATGATTGCTGGGAGAGAGCGGATGCACCTAAGGTGGGGGTCTACCTCTGCACCATTTGAGTCCATAAAAGAGCTTATTCTTTTATCTCGACCTCATGTCTCTATGGACGAGCAACCAAGAAATCCTGTTGTTCCACCTCCAAAGAAGGATGTTATGGACGAGCTGATCAAGAGCATGCAGGATCTCCATCTTAATCTAACGAAGATTAATTCCAAGGTGGAAGGCTTGATGTGAAAGTGGAAGAAAGAGGACGGACAAGTGCCCAAAGACCCATACGAGAAGGCCTCAAAAGATGCTTTATCTGGTGTGATAGCCTACATCATGATAAGAGGGAGTGCAATGCATTCCATGAAGCTGAGGCGCAAAAATTAGTCTTTTGAAAGGATGGTAAAATTCATGCAACCGAAATTGGGCTTTCTTCTTGAGCCAAATTTCAGTAACGATGGCATAAAGAAAACACTGGAGGATTTCGCAATAAGAACAGCCTATGCAGCTGTTGATGTAGCTACCTATGGGTTGCAAATTGAGCCAACTAATGAAATTGTTAAAGCATGTAAAGCTGATGCAAAATCTAAAGTGTGGATGCAGGTCTTAGATCACATGGAGCGAGGCAAGGTATCCAAAGATGATTTAACTACTGCCAGTCAATGCATCCAACGAAGAATCGGATGGACCAAGCCGTTTGATTCATTTTCAGCTTTTGCTCGGTTGGCTGAAATCAATAATCAAGAAGCTATGGTAGAAGAAAAGAGAAGAATAGATGAAGATGTTGCCGGTCCCTCCTCTTCGAGGCCAACCAAACATGTGACAAGAAGGAAACCGGATCAGCAAAAGGCTGCTGAAAATCCACCACCACCGCCAGAGCATGATATGGAAAATGCCCCACAAGCAAAGAAGACGGAAGGGAAGAGAAAAGGTAAACATCCCGGCTACAAGCTGTAGTCTGACATAGAGACTGCGACGGATCTCAAGCGGATCCTAGAAGAAAGGATTCTTGGAAGCAAAATTGAATTTACATTGGGCGAAATTCTTGGAATTGCAAAAAGAGGATTTCATGATGTAATAATTGATGTAATTAAACGAAAAATACAAAATGTTGGTGAAGAAACTGAAGAATCTGTGCATGCTTTTTTGCAAGCTCTTCATGTGTATTTGCAGGATGAAGAGAAGTTGAATACTCAAGGGATTCGATTGGAGGCAATCAAAGAATTAATTGCATCCATAGAAGCCAAAGATGAAGACATCTATGAAGCAGAAATTGAAGAAGCTATTGCAGAGAATGTTATGGTGGGTTCTTCTCAATCCAAAGAGCAGCCCATGCATAAGAAAGAAGCTCGTCTTCACAACATGCAAGAAGAGATTGATGCTCATTTTATTCCAAGTAGTCACTACTCCCGTACCCATTGGGCAAGGGTGACCACCGAAACCATTGTCAAGGTTGGAGAAAGAGAAACTCCATGCATTGCCGTTATAGACCATGGCTTGGAGATCAAGGTCATGTCAAGAAGTCTCTATGAGAATGGTGGATGGCCCATAGATGTGGACTCGAGATGGCGCATGAAAGCAACCAATAATTCTTATGGCGATCTCTATGCGGCATGTCCTTATGTACGGGTTACTATTGGTAATGTAAAAGATGAATTTCATTTCTTTGTTCAAGATTCATGTAGCTATCCTATCATTCTTGGTCAACCTTTTATTTCCGAGTCTCATTTGGAGACAAAGGCCCTTGATGATGGTTCATCATATGCTCGGATAAGAAGTAAGGATAATGACAAAGTTGTCCAATTTTTGACTGTATGTGTAAATTATCACCGGAATAGAGATCGATTGAGAGATCATCATGTGCTTCCTAATGCCTAAGAATTTAAGGGTTTTCGGAATGCACTGCTGTAAGTGGAGGCTATGGCAGTGCTTCATGTCATAAAAATTTGCCTCCACATGTAAAGGGGGCTATGGCAAAAGTTGACTTGTAGGTATTTACGGCCAACATTGTGGGCTGTTATAAACAGTTTTCAGCCATGAATAGGGTTGAAAGAAAGCATTTATGTTATGTGGAATGGGAGCTGAAGCAAGTTGATGTTTTGGATGAAAATGAAGAAATTTCAAGATTATTTTATGGGCTGATTTATAATGATACATTGGCTGAAATACATGCAGTTGTTCATGCAAAAAATTAGGCTGGAAATCAGTCCATACAGGTATGCACATTGGATATTTATGACATAATTCAAGAATTTGCTGATCATGAAGCGTTTTGACAGCCAAACAAGTATGAGGCAAGAGTAGAAACGAAGTACAAGACAATTGACAAGAAAGTCAAGGCGGTGGCAACTCCACTACCTCCTGAAAGTGAGGGACTGGCTGAAAGGGCATCCAAACAACCAAGTCTTCATGACCCCAAAGATATTGGTCACCAATTTACAGGTGAAAGCTTACAGGAGCTAAAAATTGGTGAAGACTCTTTTCTCTTGCTAGCTGAAAAGCAAGCCTTTATGCAGATATTAAAGAAACATGGAAAAGATTTTTCATTTTAGCCTCATGAAATTGGCTATGTGGATCCAAGTGTTGTGGCACCAATGGTGATTTTCACGGTCCCACACATCCCTTGGAATCTTAAACCAATTCCGGTAGCAAGGGCTCATTTGCCTAAGTTACTGGAGCTTTTAAATGAAAAGATAAAGATGCGAATATTAGAGCCATCTTCAGCTCCGTATTCTAATCGATGGTTTACCGTGCCTAAGAAGAATGGATCTTTGAGATTCATTCAAGATTTACAGCCTGTCAATAAAGTCACTATTAGAAATGTTGGTTCGAGGCCAATTGTTGATGAATTTTCTGAGGCTTTTGCATGTAGAGCAATTTATTCCATGGGTGATTTACATTTGGGCTATGACCAATTTCAGCTTGCTTTGGAGAGCCGAGACATTACCACAATGAAGATGCCTCTTGGTTTAGTCCACATGTGTACTCTACCTCAAGGAGCTACAAATTCAGTAGCTCACATGATGAATGCCATGCATAAAGTATTGAGAGATTATATTCCTCAACTAACTCTTCCTTTCCTTGATGATGTACCGATCAAAGGATGTAAAATTCATGAGAAGAATGAAGAGCTCAATGAGCTTGGATGCCGCAAGTTTGTTTCCGATCATATTAATGATTGTGCTCAAATCTTGTCTAAACTGGAAGAAGTTCATCTTACTCTTTCAGGAGCTAAATCTGTTTTTGGAGTTGAAGAAGTTCTTGTGGTTGGGCATATGTGTGGCCCATATGGCCAAAAGCCTTCTCCAATCAAGATTGATGCTATCAGCAAAATGCGGAAAATATGCACAAATGTTTCAGAGGTAAGAAGATTTCTTGGAGCGTGTGTTTTCTATCTTATTTGGATCCCACACTTCGCTCATGTTGCTAAAAATCTTTATCAACTGTTAAGAAAAGGCCAAAGGTTTATGTGGAAAAAAGAGCATACTCAAGCTGTTCAAAAATTGAAGAAATTGTTGATTTTAGCCTCCACCTTGAAGAGGGTTGATTACTCTAATGGACAGCCTATCATACTCACGGTAGACACAAGTCCTATTGGGATAGGCTGGGCAGTCGGTCAAGATGATCTTGAGGGCAATAGATATGCAATCTGCTTTGGAGCGAAGGTTCTTAATGAATGTCAAAGAAGGTATGCTCAAATTAAAAGAGAACTTTGGGGAGTTGTAATTGCATTGAAATGTGATCAGGAGTACTTCATGGGCGCACATGTAGTAGTTGAAACAGATTGTCTTCCACTCTTGGGCATGATTGCCAACTGTTCCACTCCCGACATAGCTATGCTAAGATGGATAGCCTATATTAAGTCCTTAAATCCTGATTTGAAACATATTGCAGGAAGAGATAATCCAATTGCTGGCATGCTTTCGCATGCTAGATATAAAGATGAAGAAGAGATGATGGATGAGGAAGAAACAGAGTCTATATTTGCTGAAAATGATGTTGTGATTGCAGGTTCAAATATGAAAACAGCAAGTACAGCTGTTCTTAATGATGGTACAACTGTCATAAATGTAGGTACATCATTAATTACGGCAAGTACAATAGGTACAGCTGCTATAATAGAATTTACAATAGCAAAGCAAGAAGAAAAAACCATGGAAGGACGGTGGGCAGCTGAAAGACAACATGCTCAATGTTTTGTTTTAATTTGTTCTCATTTTAAGGAAGAATATTATGCAGATGATTGGCTAAAAATTGGCCAATTCTTGAGCACTATGACAAAGAAGGAAGTTTGGACTAATGAAGAATTCAAGAGAATCAGGAGAAAGGCTTATGGCTTCTTTCTCAAAGATAGCTACCTTTGGAGACATGCGAAGAAGAAAGGAGGAGCGCTTGTTCGAGTCCTAGGAGACAAGAAGAATCAAAGACAGGTCATGCAAGAATTTCATGAAAGCCTATTGGCTGGCCATAGAGGCATATGGGGCACTTTTTCCAAAATAAAAGAGAAATTTTGGTGGCAAAACATGTATAAAGACATTGAGTATTTTGTTGAGACTTGTCATGTTTGTCAAATGTACTCTATGGTTAAGCATAGAGATGGGCTTGAGCCTATCTTTCCTTTATCTATTCATTACAGATGGGTTGTTGATTTAGGAACCATGCCTACAGGAATTTGGAACATGAGATATCTAGTGCTTGCTAAAGAAGATCTCACAAATCAGGTGGAAGGAAAAGCCTTGACAACAAAGTCCACTCAAGCTGTTTGTAGATTTTTACTTGAAGAAGTGTTTTGCAGGTATGGCTGTGTTGCTAAAGTAACTGCTGATAGAGGAGAATTGGATGCCGATGAGGCTCGCCATTTCTTTGCTCAATTGGGAATCAAGCTATCTCTTACATTAGCCTACAATCCTGAAGGAAATGGTAAGAGTGAAAGAGGTCATCAACCGATTCTCAAAGCTTTGGCAAAGTCTTGCAGAGGGAAGATGAGAGAATAGCCTAAAATGCTTCCATTTGCATTATGGGCTGATAGAACTACCCATAGTGCAGTAACAGGTTATATGCCGGCTAAGCTAATATATGGGCAACCACCTATTATGCCTATTGAGGAGTCTATTATCACATGGATTATCTTGCCTTGGGATGAAGGCATAAATAGAGAAGAGCTACTGATTTTACGCATAAGGTAGCTTGAAAGAAGGCCAGAGGATGTCAAGTCAGCCATTGAAAGGCTGAAGGCAGCAAGGCTGAAGAATAAGAAGAGGTTTGACAAGTGTCATCGACTCTGTCCAAGAGCTATCTAAGAGAATGATTGGGTACTTCTCTATGACAACAGCCTGGACAATCAGTATAGTGCTCATAGGAAGCTAGCCAAGCGATGGTTTGGACCATATGTGGTGAAGGTGGTACATGATAATGCTACTTACACTTTGGCTGAAATGGATGGGACCATGGTCAAGATACCAATAGCCGGAAAATGTATCAAGCTTACACACCTCTAAATACTCATATATTTTCTATCGGATATTTAGGTTGTATTCTTTGGTATTAGTTTTAGTAGGCTTCTTCAAACGAAGAGAATCTTCTACTTATGAGCTTGATGACTTGGATGTGAGCCATCTACTTGAAGATAAGGAAGAAGAAGAAGACTTAGAAGATGAAGATGAAAATATGTAAGAAGAAGAACCTCCTTAACCTGCAATTTTATGAAATGGCACATGCCGGAGGATGTGCAAGTTAGGAGGGGGTGAATGTCAAAGAGTTTTCTGTTCATGATATAAATCATGGAGTTCTTATGTTTGTAGAAGAACTTCATTAGAATTCACATGAGAAACTTTCATACACAATTCAGTCATTATTTCCCAACATTTGACTTAGATATCATTTAATTTCATAAGTTCCTTTGTAACTTGACACGCAATTTTCAGTTTGTATCATGTAAATTGACAAAAATTAAGTCTACGGGGACCCTCAACTTGATCAATAGGAGGTAATTGACAGTCTACAGGTTATGTCACATTGGTTCATGAGGAGTATTTTCTTACAAATCAAGAAGAGTGCCCAAAAGTCCACTTGGTTTGTATGGGACCTGAAATAATGGACTTATGTGACTTGTAAGTGACCTATATGGTCAACTTTTGTATGGAAGGTGAAGAGAAGAGCAGTGCGCATTTTTCGGTGCAATTTTCGGGCTTGCATACTTGTGGCAGATGGAGGGAGAGCTGAAGTATATGGTGCATGCTCCAAGGCATGCAAAATCAAAGCAAACTGAAGAAAGAGAGGAGATACAAACAAAGAAGGTGAGAGTCTTTCTTGCCCATCCATTTGGTATTACGAAAATGAGTGGTATGACAATCCATAAAAGGGGAAAATTCAGCGTGCTCTTATGTACGTCTTCTTCCATTCTCTTACCATATTCATGGTCCATTGAAGCCCCTCTTGTGCCCAAGTACTTGAGTGACTTTGGGGCAAGTAAAGGGGAGATTTAGGAGTTGTATGGGGCTGTTTTGCACTGCTAAAACCTGTCATAAACAGGGCAGCCCACTGTTCTTGTCTTCTTAAAGGGAAATCAAGTGATCTATGTGGTTGCAAGTGATGGTATTGACCTCTAAACATCAAGGCTTCATTTGAGAGTGATTAGAGAGGCTTATTCTTGAGATTATGTGCTTATTTGGAGCTTGTTTATGGGTTGTAAATTACTGTTATAAAAGAGGGCTGAAGTGAATTAAAAGCTTTGTCAATGCATTTCAAGATTGTTTGATCTATGTCTTGGAAGTAGTGGAGTCTACCACTCAAATACTTGTATCTTGTGTTACAACTATATATATCATCTCTCACTTGACTTGGGTCTCACCTATATATACTAACTCTACATCAATATGAATCATTATTTGGGAGCATGTCTTGTGTATCTCTCTCGTACTCTCTCTCTCTCTCTCTCTCTCTCTCTCTCTCTCTCTCTCTCTCTCTCTCTCTCAACATGGTATCAGAGCTATGGATGCGTAGCAACAACAAGGAAGATAAGTTGTTTCATTGTTTATACTTGATTGAATTCTTTGCACAAGTGATGATTTGATACATGAACTTGTTGAAATTAGAATTATTAGTTAATTTTGTCTTTAAAAACCGCTTGTCGTCGTGCTCTCGAATCTTGTCAAAACCGCTTGTCAATCGGAGTTCTGGATCAAAAGTTATGATAGTTCAGGATTCAAGACAGCAATTCTGCTCGAATCTGCGATTCTTTATTTAAAACCGTATTTCTAATTACAGTTCGTTAATCCCCAATTACAGTTTATTAATCACTCGTCTTCGTTAATGATGTTGATTACGACAAGCAAACATCTTGCTATTTTTAGCGATGTTTTATTATCGTTCACGTTCTTTGCTCGATCGAAATAGCACTTTTCTTATATGCGTCATCTCGTCTTGCACGTTATGCCTCTCTATTTCGGGCTTCCTTTTTAGTCACTCAATACTTTTCGTCGTTCTTATGTGCATATCCCTATTTTGATTGTCATGCGTCTCAACTACGCTCGTCTTGATCATGGTTTGCAGATTCTGCGATCTCATCTTATTTGTTTTCTCTCGACATACAGGCATGGCCAATTGCATAATTGTTAACGGATATCCGTTTAACCAACGTTCGGTTCCCTTCTTCCAAGGACAAGGCTTTCTTGGGTGGAAAGCAAAGATGATGCTAATTCTTGAAGGTGACGAATTATTTGATATTGTTTTGGGTGACCTGTCTTGCCCAGTTTAACCTATTGATGTGATGAATAACAATTTTGTGATTACTGATGGTCCATTATTTGAACAATGGAAAATTGATCATACTGATTGGATTCGTCATGACAAAGCGGCTCGTCGTTATATATTGTATGCACTTCCTGACTCACTTATGTTGGATGTCTTTCATCTGGAAACCTCTCATACTGTTTGGGAGTATCTTATCTCAACGTTTGAGAAGAAATCGGTCACCGAAATTTTATATCTCCAAACTTGTTTGAAGAATCTTCAATATAAGGTTGGTACTTCTATGCACTCTCATATCGAGGCTTTTAAAGACATTATCAATCAGCTTGGTGCTGTCGGCGCTCCTGTTGCTAAAAATCAGATTGTTACTCAACTTCTTCATACCATCAAAGATCCTTTATATGACAATATCATCACTATTTTGTCTAACAAGGATGATATCCACTTTGATAAAGCATGTATATCTCTTATTGAATATTCTCAACGTCATGAGCATCATTTGGAAAAATCTGATGCTATTTTGGTCACTCGCGAACAAAGGGATTTTGATGCTGCTTTTTTTTGCTCGCAAGCGTCCCGCTTTGCAGACATCTTCACAAAAGCTCTTAGTGAAGCTCGCTTTAGCTCATTAAGACATGCACTTGGTATTGTTCCAAGTTCTTGTCTCACCGATTGAGGCATGTATCATTGTATTCAAGAAAACTTTATAGTAAATCATTTTTGTATCGTAGGTATGTGTAGGGGCTCGGGTTTTTCCCTTGTTCTCCCCAAGGGTTTTTTCACTCGCAGCCAGAGACCTTTGTTTGAGTGGGGATGTTACAACTATATATATCATCTCTCACTTGACTTGGGTTTCACCTATATATACTAACTCTACATCAATATGAATCATTATTTGGGAGCATGTCTTGTGTATCTCTCTCGTACTCTCTCTCTCTCTCAACATCTTGGAGTTGTTGTTCATTGGCATTCATGAAATTGAAACCGTTTGGCTTGCATTTGAAATATGTATTTGGATTAAATCTGAGATAAAATCTCTATATGTATTGGTCTATTAACCTCATACGCATTTGATGTAATCAAGTCAAAGTTTTTAATTCCATTCATGTATTCTGAGTATATGAAAAAGCTCGAGGTCTTCTTCTCCAGGAGCTGAATCATCTCTAAAACCCAAGACTTATCAAACCCATTCTTTTCTCCCTCTCCTAACCTTGAATCCCTCACTCCTCTTCTCCTCTAAACCCCGGTGGTAGACCTTCAACCCCCAACACGACGACAACATTGCAAACCATTGCTATTTGCATTACAAAACCAACAAAAATTGTGATGCTAATAGTGATGCAAATATCGATGTAAATAGTGACGGTTTTATGGAGACACTAATACTAACGCGTTTAACGATGATGGGGGTAATTTTTTAAATGAGTATTTTCATCATTTTGAATGTCAATATGAGGCCTATATATTTTAGTGAATGTCCGAAACATGATAGAATGCCATGAGAATGATCTCTAATCCTCAACAGAATTCCTCCACACACTCAAGCCCCACACAACATCACGATGTGCTCTCAATAGATACATCTTGCAAGTTACATTTCATATGAAAATTAAAGATAACCTTATACCTACAATGCATAGTCTAAGGTCAATAGTGCTATTATATAAGTTTATGCACTTTAACAACAACAATGCAATGAAATTTGGGGTTGCCATCTACTTCCATTGAGTACATCCATCATCAAGATCTTATTATGATGAGGTGATAGGTGATATGAAAAGTTAACAATTTCTTGCACATAGCCAACTAGCGATGGTATTTTAGGAACCTTCTCTCCTTGCTAAGTCTTATTTCACTTACTTGAGGATAGGGGATCAAAACTTAGTAGTGCAAAATTTTTTATTGGAACAAGCTTTTCACAGAGAGAGAGAGAGAGAGAGAGAGAGAGAGATTTCCATATTCACATATCAAATTGAAAGAAAAGTTACATCAAGACACTTACAGTGAGCTCGTCAACCATTATGTTGGTTTCTCCCTTAGTACTACACGAAGGCACTGCCTACTTTACACATTTCATTAAATAAATATTTAATAGACATGTTCCTCTTGTAGTTCACCAATTTATTTGAAAACTCTTACATTGGCTCTCTATATGTGACATAAAGTTATTCACATGAGCTCACTGCTTTTGATCTTTTTCGACTGTGTCAAGGAGAGCTTCCTTAACTAGCTTGTAGACATGGTCAACATCCTTTTCTGCTGAAATCTGCATATATGTTATAGAGAAACTTCTTTATTTTCATCATTTTCACATTTCATAGAGATAGATTAAGGTTTTGTGTTCTCCTTTTTTTATTTTCATGAAACTGACAATGAAGTATGAAGCATCGAAGACTCATAAGAACGCAGGTGTATTAACACGAGATCAAAGGGTCATGGAAGTGGAAGGTTTAGAGTCATGATATTAAGAGCTCAAGGTCATCACAATGAAAGGTCTAGGGTCATGAAAATGAAAGATCAAGTGTCACCACCACAGTCATGATGACCATAACAAGCTGCATAAATAGATGAATGGTAGAGAGGAGATTTAATGGATGATTAAAAAAGGTACACCAAGAAAGAGAAAAGTGAGGGAATTTTTTTGTAGAAAACCCTAAATATGAATGTAATAAGGGGAAAAACTATCAAATGACTAGAAACCATACACCAAGCAATAGAGAAATGTTGGACTCTATTGTGGAAAATTATGTGAGAATTAATAACTTTTAGACATTTAAAGTTCTATCCATAGGAGGTTTGTTGGGATTTTCCTTGTACATAATTAATCCCAATTGAAATGATCAAGGATTAAAAAATGACCAATTCTCTAAATATAAATATACTTTATTAGGTCCTTGTTTGATTGTATCCCTACCATATAATGAATGAGCTACATCTCTCCTTAGATACCATGACACACTAATATAAGGTTGATTACGAGGATAACCTCATGCACATGGAAGTGTTAATACCTCATTCAATCTCTTGTTTGATTGTATCCCTACCATATAATGAATGAGCTACACCTCTCCTTAGATATCATGACACACTTATCTAAGGTTGATTATGACGATAACCTCATGCACATGGAAGTGTTAATACCTCTTTCAATTTCTTGCTAGACTTGTAATAGTCAACCGTTGGCTTTGATTCCTTTTGGAAGGACTCAAAGCGTTTCTTGATAGTTTCAATATTATCATCACCCCTCTTTGATGTCTTCCCACGTTCAAGAAGCCTTTTCTCCATGGTGCTCGTAGAACAACTCAAATACAACACAAGGGCTGGCTTGCCAATCTATTAAACAAATTAAGTGACTATTCTTAGCTTCATTCTACTCATTTTAAAAATCAACTAACCAATTTGCATGAACATCTAGATTATTAATAAAGCCACAAATGCTAAGCATATAATTTGTTATTGTTATATACACCATGCATGTTTAAAGGTCAATCTTGATGCTAACATTTTAAATTAGAAAATTGACAAACTTCTTACTTCATATGTGTTCAACCTACAAACTATGCACATATACCTTCTCCTCAAAATCATGAGCTTGCTCGAGTGATCGTGGGAATCCATCAATAAGAAAATGCTTGCAACCAGAGGAACGGATAGCAATGTCCAAGAGGGTGGTAGTGATGGTGAGGGGAACTAGTTTTCCCTCCTTCATGATTTGCTCCACTTCTTTCCCAAGACTTGTCCCAGACTTCACCTCATTTCGAAGTAAGTCTCCAGTTGAGATATGTGTGTATCCAAAGTCTCTCACCTAGATGACAAACATCAATACATGCCTTATACATCAAGTGTGCTATTATTAATGAGAATTTTATCAATGCACATGCTCTTATTAGCACAAAGTCTTAAGTCCAACCAATAGATAAATTATCAAATCCAAATTAGGGAGAATATAATTAAAAATACTAGGACAAATTTATATTCTTTTCCAAAATTTGATGGTTCCATACCAATTAGACACTTAAAATTTGGCAAGGATGTTGTATACCACACTCATGCACATTATGAAAAAGTGTTATTTTAGTATTTTTACTTTCATGATTCAATCAAGGAGCTTATCAATGGAACCATGCCTTTAATGAAGCTTTAAATGAAAATAAAGTAAATTTGGAAACATTAACACAAAACATGATTGGAATTGGATTCTCATTAACATGAGTGTTTCTCTTTAGCAAGGGGTAAGGTTATACCATTTGTTTGCATTGAGTCCCTTTTCCACTACCCGGTCCACCTAATAAGTCAAAATGAGAGATTTCCTTTTCGGTTATGGTTGATGATCAAAGGGCCCATTTTAGCAATATCAATCACATTTAAAGTAGACATAATTATTTATGGACATTATAGGAATAGCCTTCTTTTCACATAATTTCCTTAGTTAAAATAGAGGTTTTATGTAATTCTTCAAAATCATCAAATATGAAGTCACCTAAAATAAAGATGTACACTATTTGGGTGCAATCATGTTTCTTATGCACCAAGACGCTCTTGGCCTCTAAACCAAACATCTCTTTAAGATGGCTTGCAACTTCCAAAAACACCTCCACTTTTTGTAGTGATCCAGCTTTGATCTAAAATATCATTGTACTTTGTCAATATCCACTCAAAATATTTGGGGAAGTTTAAGATGTTTCCTATCCCTAGCTCATAATGACTTATGATATGATCATTATCCCATCATAGTGGCTTATAATGCGATTGTATATGACTCACTTATAGCTAATAGTAAGTTGAATAATGAGTTATGAGACATAAATTTTAAATTAGTTGGTTGCAAAATGAGACGAGAAGCATGTTGGAGCATACCTTCCTGAAGCGTCGAGGATGTAAAGCCTCAAAGTGTGAAACTACAGGGAGGTACTCAGAGTTGAAAGTATCCAAACGCTTTTGGATAGTCTCTGACTTATCATCTACTCTCTCACTACTTTGTGCACGATGTAGAAGCCTTTCCTCCATTTTATCACTAGGGCATTCAAGGTAAACCACCATATCCACATGGCAAACCTAGCATTAATAAAGATTTTCTTTACACATCAGTAGTTATAATAAGGTAATTATTTGCTAGATTGTAATCAGATTTTTGTATGCCAAATGAGTTTTGTAATATCCAAATACAAGTAAAATATGATGATGCATGGGAGAGAGAGAGAGAGAGAGAGAGAGAGAGAGAGAGAGAGAGAGAGAGAGAGAGAGGTCTCTAATGAATTACTTACATCTTTCTCAAAAGTAGTTGCTTGTTGAAGTGTCTTAGGATATCCATCCACAATGACATGGGGCTTAGTTTTCATGTTAGCTTTCAAGAGATTCAAGGGGATGTCCTTTGGGACCAACTTTCCTTCCTTCATAGGCTCTGACACTTGCTTCCCTATGCTAGAATTCTTCTTTACTTCTGCTCTAAGTAAGTCCCCAATGCCTATATGTAGGAACTCATACTCCTCAGCCATTCTTGCACATAAGGAGGCTTTGCCTGACCCTGGTCCACCTGGTTAATATAATAAGTAAGTTAGTTTTGTAAGAAAATGGTTTTGGACTTTTTTTAATGTGAATCTACATATATATGCTTGGAGCAAATTTGAGATCTTAAAGAGAATGCTTCAGCAGGCTATGATCCTTATTTCTTAGTAAAAGTTAACTTTATTTGAACAATAGAAACCGACCATCATTCCATGAATGAATCGATTGGGCAAGATGACCATTTGATGGATAAATCAATTGATTAAGATGTTAGTAAGAAATGATGGTGTTTATACCCAACACAAGGATCGTGAGCTTAGTGTTAGGGCCCACAATCATAGGTAAACTATCTGCATCATCATCAGCAATAGCAACTGGTGCACTGCATGCAAAACAAAGGGATAACATTTATTGTGCATGGAAATGGGCATCCAAGAGCTAGGATATTCCCTTAGAGGGACCAATTATATGCTCTAAGTGTGATAATGAGATAGAAGGAACAAAACCTACGCTAACAATGTAATTTTGCTCTTCAATGCCTTTGCAAATGAACTCGTTTAAATTGAAGAGATTAAGAGACAATTAGACTGTAGGCAAATGTGAGATTTAGAATCTAGCTCTTCAGTCGTAAGAGACCAAAATACAAGTTATAAGATGATGCAAAGGTCCCTACGTGGCTGTCTGATTCTCAATCTTCTTGTCCTTCTTGTTATCTTTCTCCTTTGACTTGCCGTCTTTCTCCTCCTCCTTGTTCTTGCTATTCTCTTTGTCGTTCTTGCTGCCACCGGCGACGACGGCCTTTTTGGCAGCGCCGCCGGTCGACTTGGGGGGGTGGGCACCGGCGCCGCCCGTGGACGTAGGGTGGCTGCCGGTCGACGGGTCCTGTACGTTCCCTGCGAGGGACGACTTTCCGCAACCCATCGCGACGGGTCTGCTATGTCACGTAACTTGTAGTGCCGGTCGCATGCATGCGGGCGCAGCTGAAGACGATACTCTCTCTCTCTCTCTCTCTCTCTCTCAAAATCGATCAGTCAAATGACTCAGGCTATGGCTGCACTCGGGCACCATCACTGGACGCATATCGAGCGTTTGCTCTTCATCATCTCGCTTTCTGCAGCTTACTTTCGATTATCGTCCCCACGTGAGTTCTCTCTCTCTCTCTCTCTCTCTCTCTCTCTCTCTCTCTCGGACATGATCCATTTGTGAGATTGGACGAGTCGCGCTTTCGGCCATGCCTATAGATTGATTTGTCTCTCTTATTACGTGCTTAATAACCGCCCATTTATTAAAGGATATCCTAATCTAACCTAAGTGGGAGGTAACCTAACTTATCATTCGATCAAATCCAATATTGAAATTCCCCGCATGAGCCCGACAAGCTTCACCTAGACGTCAAGCCTAACCACACACGAATCTTTTTCATAATAATGTACATGAGGAGTGACGGGTATTCCCTTCCTTTTCTTGGAAAATTCATTATTAAACTTGCGTTTTCCTGATATTAAGACAAATTTTCTCCTCAGTACCTTTAATGTTGGAAAATTATCACGGAATATGTATTTCTAAGAAGGCAAATTTCCTCCTCACACATATTGACGAGGCATCTTCAAAATCTGAGTTGGTTGTAAGATGAGACACTTGGGCCAACCATGATATATGAATTGGAAAATCCCCAAGGCCTATTTTTATCTTAATTTATAAATTGGCAAACCCTTAAAGCCTAAACATATATTTAGATCTATCATTTTTCTCTCCAATTGGTCCTCATCTTTAATTGGTCTTTGTTTATTAAATAGTCTTGAAACTTTGGGTGGTTGCTTTGGGTAGATGGCATGCATGTTGATGACATTATACATAAAAACGTTTTAAAGTGTCAGAACCTACCATTGGGATGCTCGTTGATATAATTGTTGAAACGAATCTGTTGCTATAGGTATCAAAAAAAGTATTAGAATGTGTTATCAGGGTATTTGGCATGTATGGCCAAAAGTCATAGAGACTCAAGTAAGAAGAGCTTGAAGTACGTAGAGAAGAACACTACAAGGGTAGAAGACATACCAATGGTCATTTTTAATGAAAATGGAGGTATCCCTAACAGCGTTGCGAAAAGTATCAATCATCGTCACTATTAACATCTCCTTATTAATGTAGCACTTTTTTATGACACTTTTAGCGATTCTAATAATGACAGTACTTTGAGAAAAAAACAAGGGTGAAAATCCAAGCACAATATTTATAGTGCAAAGAAATGAAAATGAACAAGAGAGACAGAAAAACCTCAAAGCTGAGAGAGAGAGAGAGAGAGAGAGACACACACTACAACAAAAAGGCTTCATAGACGCGCTTGTAGACGCAATATTTGAATTGTGATAAAAAATATCGGGCGTGTTTATTACCGCGTCTACTGCTGCGTCTACAGTATCGCGTCTAAAAGCGCGCTTATAGTCAGAGTTACATTCCATGTAGACGCATGTATTGACACGCTACGTAAATATATAATCAAATTTATAAAAAAGTAGATATATTCATATTGTGTGTCTATACACACGTATATTACGCGTCTAAAAAAGCGTTTACTCTACAAGTTTTTGACGAGAATAGACACGCATTTATCCTGCAATTTAGACGCGCTGATAGACGCACAAAACAGAGATATGAACAAAAAAAACCAGAGAGCATGTGGCTTTGCAAGCCACATGCTCTTTGGTTTTTTTTCCCCCATCAACATCAAATTGTATGCTTAGGAAAAACAGAGAAAGATTATTTCAAAGATTGGATACTCAAAACAAAACAATGTATGTAGAACACGAAATTTCATATATATAGATGAAATATTTTTACATGATGAGTTCTAGTGCTTGTGACCTTAAGTATGGTCATGGTCGCAAGCACTAGCTAAAAGTAATACATATCAAAAATGAAAATTACAAGCCAAGGGGAGGCATGCATGCATGGGGCTTCTCTATATCTCCTTAGAAGAGGCATCATCATCGCTACCACCACTGCTGCCTGTGCCGCTGCCGTTGCCACCACCGCTACTGCTAGTCCCCCCTTCGCTATCCTCAACTGCATCAGGGTTCGCCTACACAAAGGATTAAGGTATATAAATACCATTACAAACAATAAATTAGAGTTATCTATACTTTTCATGTAAAAAATAAAACATACGGTGGTGGAATCCTCATGGCATGATTATATTGCTCCTCCGTGATGAGTCCCTCCTCCTAGAAATGGTGCCAAGTGGACGCCCGGTTATGACCTCGATGGTAGCCTACCTCTCTAGGAGTAGGCATCCTACCAACGATATGATACTACAAAACAATTTGAACATACAACGTATTAGAACACACTACATAATGAAGTGAAACAAATTACAAAATTTAATTTTTTTTAAAAAAATCAATACTTATAAACTCAGCCTCGCATGACTCCCTGCCACCCGATCCATAATGCGACGATCCCATGGTTGCCATCTGGATACGTCGCGCCTCTGCATGCTGGCAACTTGTCATTTTCTCTGCTTCTCTCTTCTTGGCCTCTTTCCACTCCCTGTGGTGGCAATTGGGTGGTTGGCCATATCTAGGGCGCCCTTGCTCTTGTCTCTGCAGTGACTCCTTGGCGCGCGTCATAAGGTGAGACCTCTTGTTATGAAGCGCGTCTCTCACCTTTGACCATCCCCAATCATCTGAGAATCGTGAATTCTCGGGATTAGGGTGTCTTCTATGTACTACCTGCAGCACCTCTTACCATAAACCATTTTTTTAGTGCTTGAAGGGAATCATGCAATCTTTGTATGTGGCATGCACGACACTCCTCAAGTAGGCTATCACTTTCCTCCCCTTAGAGTCATGCAAGATACCACAAACATCAGTGAGACAGAGTAGTACATTTGTGGAGGCTCACCTCTCTCATTTTCCGGTGAGGGTGATCGAGAGCCACCTCCTAGGCAACCCCCACAAAGCCCTTGACCTCCTTGTCCTCCCGCACGACTCTCCCTTCTCCCTCGACGGGCACTACCCTCTACCTCACTCGATACACGTACTTTTGTAGATGCACGTGCTTTGGCCGATCCATGTACCTTAGCTAATCCCTGTGCATCAGCTGATCTATGTGTATGCATAGTGCGTGGAGTACCTATTACTAGAGGTGTGCCAAGGTTTGGTGTTTTTGCGGAAGTGCTAGGCAAAGATGTGATAGGTGTCCCAGACATCACACTAAAAACCTCCTCTGCAGTGGGAGGGCGACCAAGATAATTGGTCATCTCCCCCATGAATTGCTCCTTGTTTGGAAAACCTCCAAAAAAGCTACTAACACCTCTAGAAAACTCTGCTAAGGTGTTGTTCATGCGTTCCAACTCAAGATCAGTGTGCTGGAGGATCCAGGATTCTACATCTACACAAGAAAAATCATGTTACCCTGTGCAGATAAAACATATTACATCCTGCGTCTATATCTGTGTCTCTGTGTGCATCTGTCAGCGCGTCTATTTTTGCGTCTATACCTGCGTCTACACTATCATCTAGACGCGCTGACAGATGCACACAGTCGGACCATTTCTTTTCAAACTTAGTTAAAAAATGTGCAAAAAAACCTCCATAGATGACAGATTATAGCATGTAAAGAGAGAGAAGAGAGAGACAAACAGACAGAGAAAACAAACAAGATTGAGAGAGAGAAGAAGAACTCACCTTCTTTGCTTGTTCCAACGGGTGGCGGCTAGGTTGCAAGCTCCTTGTCCTTCTTCTCCCTTCCCTTGGTAAGTTGCTTGAATCTTCTTCTCTTCCTTGATGTTTGGCTCTTGATCTTTACTCTTTGGCTCTTCTTTCCTCCTGTCCTCTTTTTACCCTTATTTCCTTGCCTCATTGTCTTCATGAAGTGATAGATAGACATGAGTAGTGATGTCGAGCTCGAACTGCAGAAAACATGCAAAAAATGCAAGAAAGCACAGGTTTGAAAAGAAATCCACAACTTTTTTTAAATTTTTTTAATATCTGCGTGGCCACTACAAGGATTTGAGCTAGTAGCGATGCCGATTAGCGACGGCGGATAGCGGCGTCGCTATTGGCGTCGCTAATAGCGTCGCTATGTGCGTCGCAAATGCGACGCAAATAGCGATGCAAATAGCGATGCTCCACAAGGAAAAAAAGCGGCCGAAACCGAGCGCGGTTTTCATTTTGCGTTTGCTCCATTATGAGTTTTGAGAGTGAGAGCGAGGGAGAGAGCGACCGTCATGAGAGAAGGAGAGGAAGAAGACTTGCCGCCGCCGTTGTTCGCGAAGGAGAGGAGGAGCCTTCATCGCAAAGAGGAGCTGCCCCACGCTCGCCATATCTCATCGGTGAGTCTCCCTCTCTCTTTATTTTGCTTATTTAAGGTTTGAATCACTCTCTTTTGCTTGTTTAGGAGAGGAAATGAGAGAGAAAGAGAGGGAGAGGGAGAGGGAGGGAGAGAAAGAGAAAGAGAGGGAGAGGGAGGGAGAGGGAGAGTGCATTCTCTCTCTCCCTCTCCCTTTTGCTTGTTTAATGTTTAAATCACTTTCTTTTTTGCTTGTTTAGGAGAGGAAACGAGAGAGTAAGAGAGAAAGAGAGGGAGAGGGAGAGGGAGAGGGAGAGAGAGGGAGAGAAAGAGAAAGAGAAAGAGAAAGAGAGGGAGAGAGAGAGGGAGGGGGAGGAAATGAGAGAGGGAGAGAAAGAGAAAGAGAGGGAGAGGGAGGGAGAGTGCATTCTCTCTCTCCCTCTCCCTTTTGCTTGTTTAATATTTAAATCACTTTATTTTTTGCTTGTTTAGGAGAGGAAATGAGAGAGAAAGAGAGGGAGAGAAAGAGAGGGAGAGGGAGAGGGAGGGGAAGGAAATGAGAGAGGGAGAGAAAGAGAAAGAGAGGGAGAGTGCATTGTCTCTCTCCCTCTCCCTTTTGCTTGTTTAATGTTTAAATCACTTTATTTTTTGCTTGTTTAGGAAATGAGAGAGAAAGAGAGAAAGAGAGGGAGAGAAAGAGAGGGAGAGGGAGAGGGAGGGGAAGGAAATGAGAGAGGGAGAGAAAGAGAAAGAGAGAGAGAGGGAGAGGGAGAGGGAGGGAGAGTGCATTCTCTCTCTCACTCTCCCTCTTGCTTGTTTAATGTTTGAATCACTTTCTTTTTTGCTTGTTTAGGAGAGGAAATGAGAGAGAAAGAGAGAAAGAGAGGGAGAGGGAGAGAGAGGGAGAGAAAAAGAGGGAGAGGGAGGGGAAGTAAATTTAAGATAATAGACTTATCGATAATGGTATGCAATGTGCTTTGCCATGGGCCACGTACATTGGTGACTCTTTAAGATAGCTTAAAATTGGTCATGTCCTTCATAATGTCCAAGTAGGGGATCTAATTGTGATATGCATAATTCATTGTTTTTGTATATTAACTTTATAGGCATAACAAAGTAGAAATCATGCCAACTAGTCAACGGAAGGACTAAAAGAAAATGATACCCTAGCTAATGGTCATTACGGTACTTCATCAAAATGAACCCAAAAGTATTGTTATAGAAGAAGAATCCCTTAAATTGAGTATAGGATATTTTCTCTCAGGTCTTATGACTATGAGTAGAATTGATTGAAATAAATTTTATTACTATAGTTGATAAATTTCATAGATGGCATTAATTTTAATACGTGATCCTAGGACAAAAAAACCACATTTCTAAGATGCTTTTTGTTGAGACTGATTTATTATTAGACTAAGAGATCCTCAATGATGCTCATAAATGGATTACTTATACTCAAAGCCCTCTAGTGCAGTTTTTTACAATAACGAATAATTATCTACCGGGACAAACAAATCCTTGAGCATGATACAAGGCCGAGATATAACATAAAAAAATCTCTCAACTACTATGTACAATGCAAGATTTATGGTCAACTTGCAACTTGACGTACATCTCCATAAAGCTATCCATTTAAGCCTCGTTTGCTGTAATGTAGATAAGATGGAAAACGAAGAAGGTCTTATTGTTCAAGACCGCGAGACGTATCTTAATCAGCGTATCCCATGTCCTTGCTCTCAATGCAAGTTGGCAATTAGACGAAAACGCCGATTGTCTATAGAACACGTATGACGATTTGGCGAGTTTCAATCTGAGATCATTGATCAGGCGATTGCGGATTTTCAAAAAATGGTAATTTGAAGTTAGTATTAATCATGCATTGTACTCGCAAGCTAATTGAAAACCATACACAATAAGATTGGGTCTTGTTGGCAAATTTTCTATCTAGGGGGGTGATGTCTCGACCCAAGGGGGAGTGCACCCTTTGCAGCCAATTAGAAGAGTTTGTGGACATGCGATGGATGGATTGCAGGAGCCAATCTACCATTCGCAAGGCCCATCTATACCGTCAATGCCATAGGAGACAGACAACCTTCCCGACCTACCTACAATCTTGGAGCCTGAGATGGAGGCAATGATCGATGCATTGATTCCCATGGATGTTGAGACATCTGACCCGCTTAGAGAGGAAGCATCCATACCATTATATGATGGGTGCCGAGTATCTCGGTTGAAGACATTGCTTACACTCTTAAGTGTGCAAGAAAAATACGGTTGGAGCGATACGAGTGTGATTGAGTTATTCAGGTACCTTGCATGTAGGCTTCATTGATTTTTTTTTAAACAGTATTATTGCAAACATTTGTGCTTTTTCAATGTGTTTTTATGATTTTTTTCAGGTTATTGAAATATCATATATTACCACTTGCAAATACCATGCCTGAGTCTCGTGATGATGCACGACATGATTTACGGAAGCTTGGCATGGACTGCAATAACATCCATGCATGTATCAACGACTGCATACTGTTTCGAGATGAATACGAGACTATGGAGACATGTCCAAAGTGTGGTGCTCACAGGTATCGACAGGACTTGCAAGGGCAAACCATCCCTCAAAAAGTTCTCAGACACTTTCCGCTCATCCCCCGCATAAACCACATGTTTCGCACGTCTGGCATGGCAAGCTTGACAACGTGGCATGTGCAGAATAGGTCCACGGATGGAGTTCAACGAATATTAGCGGATTCGCGCGCATGGAGCCACATTGACTCTACCTTCCCAAGCTTTGCGCGAGAGCCAAGGAATATTTGGCTCGGTCTCTCCATGGATGGTGTGAACCCATTCGGTCTGCGCTCGACTTCTTACAATGTGTGGCCTATAGTGCTTGTCAACTACAACATCCCTCCATGGCTTTCTACGAAGAAAGGATATCTCATCCTTAGCTTGCTCATCTCGGGCCGCTACAAAGTAAAAAATATGGACGTGTATCTTCGTCTATTAGTCGATGAGCTTAAGATTTTGTGGGAGGAGGGGGTCACTGTGCAAGATATGAGCAGGCGCGATGGTCGGCGGTCAGCCAACATTCGAGCCATTCTCATGTGAACGATGCATGACTTTCCGGGATTGGGAGAGTGCTCAGGTGAGCAGACCTCCATTCTCGCTGGTAATATCTATATTTTATTTCATTCAATCAAGTATTCACTAGGTCGTGGCCCGCCTTACAGGTCTAGTTACCCCAGGTTATCATGCATGTCCATTGTGTGGGCCACAGTTAGACTCCCGAAGGTCACGAACCATGAAGAAGATGGTATATCAAGGACACACAGCTCTCTTGCCGGAGGATCATGAACTCAGGGAACGTTTTCTTGGACGACCTCCAACACGTATGAACGCTGCAAGTTGGTACGAGCTGAAAATGGTAAACCCGGAATCACATCCAAATGGAATGCGACGATTCTCAGTTTTCTATGAGTTGCCATATTGGACCCACTTACAGGTCAACCACTTGTTAGATCCCATGCATATTTTCAAGAATGTGGGCAGCTTGCTATGGGACCACATAACAGGAAAGAGAGACACTATAGGGTCACGAATGGATTTGAAGGAGGTAGGTAAGATGGAGGCGCTTTGGCCGCAGTCGAGTGCTGAAGGGGGAGTGCAGCTTCCTTGCACTTCTTGGGTTTTGTCCACCAAAGAAGAGCGCATTGTGAAGCAAGTAATCAAGTCTATCCGCACTCCGACAGGTATGATGCATTCTCTCAGGTCCGCATTTTCTAAAGATGACCAATTGTTTGGGCTAAAATCCCATGATTGGCATAAGATATGTCAGGTTTGTGAACAGAATGGATTGTAATTAGCGTGGGCATTTTGCAATTTGAAAAGTGACCATTATGCATAATGCTTTCTCATTTGTGGCAGTTTGTTCTACCGATCGCGATCGCAGGATGCCTTACTCCAGAAATTCACGGGGCCATTTACAAGTTGTCAACTTTGGTGCAATGGATCTCACAGAAAGAGATTAAGACATCCTCTATGTCAAGAATCGCGTGGTGGAGGGGGTTGCTCAAGATGCTGCGCCGAACACACACAGAATGCACAAGGAGAAGCTCACTCAAGAGACAAGAAGAGAGATGGAGGCCAAAACGTTTTCTTGCTTTCTTCTTCTTCTTCCACACTCTTTACAATGTACACAAAGTATAGATAAGATACAACATAAAAGGAAAGTGGCCTACTAAGTCAAACAATGCATAACCGACTACACTAGTCGATTGGCGCTATAACTATGCCAGCTGTAAATAGGTGTAACAACCTGAATATAATAAGTAATGAGTCAGTGGCCATGTGAGAGTCATAATAACCACCGACGTGCTAAGTGTAGACGTGTGGACCCATCTAACCAGGCGGTCCATCATCAATGTCCACATGTGTTGAGCTTGTCATCTCAACACTCCCCCTCAAGCTCAACTGCATCTCTGCAACTCCAAGTAAGCTTCGAAACTTTTGAAGCTTCTCTGTATCCAAGGCCTTCGTGAAGATGTCAGCTATCTGATCCTGTGTGCTGACATATACCAAGTCAATCTCACCTGCTAGTACCTTCTCTCTCACAAAGTGGCAGTGTACCTCAATATGTTTTGTCCTGGCATGGAACACAGGGTTCCTAGCCAACTGTATACTGCTCATGTTGTCACAATAAATGACAACTGGACCTTCCACCTGGACATCCAAATCAGCCAATAGCTTTTGCAGCCATACTACCTCACATGCTGCAACAGCAGCACCTCTATACTCGACAAAGCAACTGTAGATTGCTTTTTGCTGCTCCATGCAACTGCTACACTACCAAGAGAGAACATGTATCCGCTGGTAGATCTTCTATCAGACATACTACCAGCCGAATCTGCATCTGTGTATCCAAACACCTGTACATCTGTACATGCCTCATAGAAAAGTCCATAATGTAATGTGGACTTCATATATCTCAATATGCGTCTGACTGCATCCAAATGTGGCTTTCTAGGTACTTGCATAAACTGACTCACAAGACCAACAGCATAGCTCAAGTCTGGCCTTGTAATGGTCATGTAGATCAAACTCCCCACTATCCTCCTGAACATAGTAGGGTCTTCTATCTCATCCCCAACATCAGCACTCAGCTTTACATTCTGCTCCAACGGGACTGAAAGTGGTTTGCATGCAGTCATACCATACTTGGACAACATACCCAAGCCATACTGTCTTTGGAACAGCCATATACCATCATCACATCTGATCACCTCAATGTCAAGGAAGTACCTTAGTTCACCTAAATCCTTCATCTCAAACTTCATCTTCAAACAGCCCTTGACTTCAGCAATCCCACTATCACTATCACCTATAATAATCAAGTCATCCACATAGATGACTATGATGACCAAACCTGCATCTCCCTTTCTCACATAAAGTGAGTGATCAGCATCAGAAACATAAAAGCCAATATTGACAAGATACTCTCTGATCTTGTCAGACCATGCTCTAGGTGCTTGCTTGAGCCCATAGAGTGCCTTCTTCAACCTGCACACATACGTGGGATGCTCTAAATCTTCATAACCTGCTGGCTGATCCATATACACTTCTTCCTGCAAATCACCATGCAAGAAGGCATTCTTTACATCCATTTGCTGCAACCTCTAACCTTTGGCTGCTGCCAAAGCAATCACACATCTGACAGTTGCCATCCTAGCAACTGGACTGAAGGTTTCATCATAATCTATGCCATATGTTTGGGCATAGCCTTTTGCAACCAGCCTAGCTTTGTACATGCTAATAGAACCATCTGCATTGTGCTTAATCTTATAAACCCACTTACATCCAATAGCTTTCTTTCCCTTCGGCAATGATACTAGATTCCAAGTCTTATTGGCCTCTAATGCATCCATCTCCTCATCCATTGCTGCATCCCAATGAGCATGACCAACAGCCTCCTCAAAACATGTGGGCTCAACATCCTCAACTAGTTTCACCATATAAGCATAATGGTGAGCTGCATAACCCTCAAAACCAAATCTTTTAACAGGGTATCTCACCCTGCTAGACTGCGTACCACTGGATCACTCAATGGAGTCTTTGCATTAACACGTGCTCTCTGCACACTTGGAGTCCTCACTGAAGGAATGCCAAGCTCATCATCCAAGCTCTCTGAGCCACTGGAGTCTCCATCAAGAACTGCATCAATGCCTTCTGACACTTTATTCTTTCCTTTGTCTTTACCTGTAGTGCTACTAGATGCACTCGAAGATGTAGAGGTACTCCTTAGTCTCCCAGACCAAGGACTACCAGATGATGTCTCTGGTCCACTAAGAGTTCGTGATTCTTGCCTTTCAGCCTGCACATGAGTGTCATGATCATCATCAACATCCAATGCATCACCACTAGATGCATACCAACTGCTCATTTCATCAAAGATGACATCCCTGCTCACTTTGAACTTACATGTGACAAGGTTGTAACAGCGATACCCTTTCTGCTCTAAAGAGTATCCAATAAAGATACACTTTTCAGCCTTTGGATCCAGTTTCTTCTGCAACTCATCTGGCACATGAACATACGCAATGCAGCCAAATACTTTCAAGTGTGAAACATCAGGCTTCTTACCTATAAAACATTCTTCGGGGGTCATACCATGATCTGCAGCTGTGGGAGTTCTGTTCATAATATAAACAGCAGTATGAACAGCCTCAGACAAAAAATGCTTAGGCATATTCTTTTCAGCCATCAAGGCGCGTGCAACTTCTGCAATATGCCTGTTTTTCCTTTCTGCAACCCCATTTTGCTGTGGGGTATACCTGCATGTGAATTGTCTCTTTATCCCATGAGACCTTAGAAAATCACTGAACTCATTTGAGAGGTACTCTCCCCCTCCATCTAACTTCAGGCACTTTACTTTCAAGTCTGTTTCTCTTTCAACTGCAGCCTTGAAAGTTCTAAAGTGCTCAAACGCTTCACTCTTTTCCTTCATAAAATATACCCACAACTTTCTAGAACAATCATCAATGAATGTGACGAAGTATGAACTACCTCCAAGAGATACATTTTGTGTAGGCCCCCAAATGTCTGTATGCACAACATCAAGGATATTTATGCTTACATCTCTGTCATATGAAAAGGGTTGTCTTGCCTGCTTACCAAACTGACATGCTTCACATACCTTCTAAAATTCTGCAACTTTAAATGTAGGCAAACCTGTAACCAACCCTTTGGACTACATTAATTTCAGCCTTTGTACATTTGCATATCCAATGCGTTTGTGCCAAATTTCAATGTCTGCAACAACACCTTTTCCTTTGGCATACATAGCCGCATTCATAGTAGGAATTCCAGCATCTAGAGTGAACATACGTCCAACTCTACTTCCCTTTGCTACCAACCTGCACTTGTCATTGAAGTCTTCTACAAAGCAGCCCTTTGCATTAAATCTGACTTGCAGCCCTTGCTCTACCATTTGACCGACTGACACCAAGTTCTTTGTAATAGATGGTACATGTAATACATATGAAAGACTCTTTGTCTTACCATCATGCAAGGACAAGGGAACTTTTCCAATGTGTGAAATTGGGTGGTATGAGTCATCACCCGTCTGCACATAACCTGCATTCTGCAAATACTGCATCTCTCCAAACCATTCTGCATGGCTGGTCATATGATTGGATGCACCTGAATCAACATACCAAACATCTTCATGTGTTCCCTTTCCTGTAACAGCATTCATCATATGCTGCATAACAAACAAACGTTCATTTTTGTCTTCATTCTGTCGTGAAGACGATGCATAGTTTCCTTGCTGCAACTTACCACTGCGGATATCATCTCTCTTAGCATAACATTGGGCTGCAATATGACCTGTTTTGCCACAGTAGTGGCACACAATACCAGAGTTGTTAGAACCTCTGTTCTACCATCCACCTCTTCCTCTAAATCTCCCCCTGCCTCTAAAGTTACCACGACCTCCTGAAACCTGCATATCACCAAATTGCTGATTCAATCTGTTTTGTTGGTTGTCACTACCACGTCCTGTACCACGGCCTCTTGAAGAGAACCTGCCACGTCCCCTTCCTGAACTAGAGTAGAAAGCCTAGACCTGTTCACCACTTCTTTCAGATGTCTCACTCTGCATGTTGATTTCTTCAGTGATCATTAGAGAGACCAACTCATCGAAATCTGGAAATGACTTTCTGACATATACGGAAGTTACAAAAGACTTCCAAGCCTTTTCATTGTTAGGTCCACCCAAGGTAGACGACACCAAATCATCATCATCGGGCATTGCATCAATCGCTGCCAATGCATCTGCAATGCTTCTTACCTTCAGTGCATACTCATTGATAGACATCTTCCCTTTCTTTAATGTATTCAACTCTTGCTTGAGTTGAATCTTTCGTGCCTTTGTATTTACAGAAAACATACTTTCAAGTATGGTCCAAGCTGCATATGAATTCTCTGCATTTCTAATGTGTCCCAGCATATTATTGTCAATTATTGCAGACAACCAATACATGACCTTTTTATCCTTTACATTCCATTCTTTCCGTGCCTTTGTCTCTTCTGCAGTTGGAGGATCACTCATCTCCGGCTCATTTTCTTCACCTGAAACGAACTCGTAGAGGCCTTTTCCAATAAGGAAGTTCGTGACACGGAACTTCCATGAAGGATAGTTGTTCTTATCAAGCTTCTCAATGATGGGGCTTCCACTGTTCTCTGCCATTATCACAAAATTAATACCAACAGCAAGCAAATCTTCTGCAACCCTGGACCTGTAGTGCACAGCAATACACCAGACAGCCTTTTTCACTGTCTGCTCAACAATACATGCAATTTGCAACCAGTTTGCAGATAAACCTTGTGTTTACTCACTGGTAAACACCTTTGAACTTACAGATCTGAAATCTGTAACCTGCGCACCCACGTTCGGTCAATACAGTCGAAGTCACAGTATACCCTGAAACTTCTGTCCGCAACCTTGCGGCTCTAAAACGGGCCCTGAAACGGCCTCAAATGCCCAAAATAACAGCGGGAACACCCTAAAGGGCTCATTTACAGAATACACAGCGCTCTTCGCACACACCAAATCTCACTGCAATCTGAGATTTTTGCTCTGCCCTGCTTCTAGTGCCTCCACAGGCACTATCCAAGAGAAAGAGTTGAAGGATGGGAGAGCTTCTTACCCGTGGCTTGCTTGCTCGAACCTTGCTTCTTCTCCTTTGCTTCAACCTTCGAAATCAGCCTCTCTCAATGGCGCGGCTCTGATACCATGTCAAGAATCGCGTGGTGGAGGGGGTTGCTCAAGATGCTGCGCCGAACACACACAGAATGCACAAGGAGAAGCTCACTCAAGAGACAAGAAGAGAGATGGAGGCCAAAACGTTTTCTTGCTGATTTCTTCTTCTTCTTCCACACTCTTTACAATGTACACAAAGTATAGATAAGATACAACATAAAAGGAAAGTGGCCTACTAAGTCAAACAATGCATAACCGACTACACTAGTCGACTGGTGCTATAACTATGCCAGCTGTAAATAGGTGTAACAACCTGAATATAATAAGTAATGAGTCAGTGGCCATGTGAGAGTCATAATGACCACCGACGTGCTAAGTGTAGACATGTGGATCCATCTAACCAGGCGGTCCATCATCAATGTCCACATGTGTTGAGCTTGTCATCTCAACACTCTATTGAATCCGCAAGGCGGGGAGCAGTGGAGACGGTATGTCTCTTTGAGAAATACCTGCCCACTAGCATGCTCATGATACAAGTTCACCTTCTTGTGCATCTTGTGGACGAAGTGGAGATTGCTGGACCTGTCCATACGCGATGGATGTTCTTCCTAGAGCGCTTCATGAAAACCCTGAAAGGCTTTGTGTGACAACGAGCTCGTCCAGAAGGTAGCATGGCGAAAGGTTGGTTGGTGTCAAAGGCATTAGTGCATATCTCACAATGGCTACCAACGGTGGAACCAGACAATGAAATGCTATGGACGCTGAAGGACGATGATAAACTAACTGGAGATGTGGTGGTTGGAAATGGGGTAGAAAAAAGAATGGATGCCTCAATGGAAGAGAAGGTGAATCACTTTTGTATGTTGCACCATGCCTCCATGGAGACGTGGCTCGCCAAGTACCAGATTGCAAGGCAAGATCGAGAGGAAGCGCGAGCTGAATTCCGACGCAGTACGCGTCATCGACCGATTTGATATCCCAAAGGCATGGAGGAGATGCCGCGGTTTATGTCAACACAATGGTTACATGGAGCCTTGACCGCAGCATCTAGCGAAGGGACAGAGGTCTCAATGGAAGAGTGGGAGTTCTTGAGGGGATGTAGTCCAAAGGTGATGAGGGGTTTAGAATGTGTCGTATCTAAATTTTATATGCGACATCTAATTTGAGTGTTTCAATGTACAGTACAAAATATATAGTGCAGCGTGATCGCACGGACTGAATTTTCGCGTGGAGCGTATTGACAAAATGCGCCCCACATTGAACTGTGGTGTCATGGCAAGGTTTGAGTAAGAGAGTCGGCGACGAGCAATGGATCCGAACACGGTTGTGGATGAGATGGAGTATTTTGGGAACTTGCAAAGTATTATTACGGTGGATTACCGTAGCTTCTCCATGATACTATTCGATGTGCAGTGGTTCAAAGTGATACTTGAAGGAGCTGGAGCAATAGTTCAATGAGGTCCACCTGGATTTCTCGAAATAGATTCTGAAAAAAAATGGACAGATTTGTGCGACATCTTTGTGTTGCCGGCCCATTGTGAACAGGTGCATAGAGTCATTTGCTTGCTAATTGTAATACGACATGGTTTATGTCACAATGGTTTGAACTCGCTTTGTACGTGTTTGTGAGCAGGTAATCTTCTATCCAAACCCCCGACAACCTTGATGGTGGTATGTTATACCTTCAACTCCTCAAAGTGCGAGAGTATATGATCAAAGCGATGTTCCGGGCATAGATGAAGAAAATATGCAAATAGAGGGGTCGATATTACAAGGGGTGGAGGCCACTGTAAGCTTGGAGCCCGCATCGGCTAACAATGATGGAAATACAGTAGTCCAAGAATTTTTTGAGAACGAGGGAGACTCGTTCTTTTGTGGTGACATGTCTAATCGACCTTCCAGTGTATGCAGAGTTGTGTCAGGAGATTAACATGGGACCATAGAATACTTCATTCTTGGAGAATTGTATTACTCAATTCGTTGTTTAGATCTTCCATAAAGGTACATAAGATATGCATTTTAAGAGGGATTTTTCAAAAATGATTTATATTACTGTGCTTTGTATAGTTTAAATTGATTATTCTAACACCATTTTTTATCTGTGCAGGTGACATTTTCAGGATGAGTCGAGGGATGAGCAATGAGGAGAATCAGGACATAATGGCACGCATGTCTCCAGACCAGCTCGCGAGATTCAGAGAGATGGCAGACCAGGAGCTGTCTCGTTCTTCGTCAGGGCGCTCTGCTAGATCTGCTTCAGCGTGATCAGATGCTTCAGCTTCGAGCTCTCGATGCTCACGACTTAGGCCAGAGGGAGGGACTGCATCGGGATCAGAGGGTGCTGCTGTGGAGACACGGATGTGGTGTCTCCATCTCGTCGTTCAGCTAGAGCTACGTCACCTCCAGGATTTGTCACACCTATGGGGACGTCTACTCCAGTTACTCTGGCTTTTGTGTAGCCGTCAACAGCAGGTGGCACCCCTTTTGGTGGCACCCCCTTTGGTGGCACCCCTTTGAGTGCCACTCCGAGAGAGGTTACCCCCGTCGGTACACCGGATGTAGAGGGGTCTCCTAGATATGCCCAGGAGCGTGGACGGAGATGGGAGAGGACCCATCTTAGGCAGACTCCTAGGGGTTATGGATACCTGGTTGATAGTAGATCAGGAGCCATCATCATGAATGATGAGGGGAGGAGGGTGATGGCTCGCATGAGAGAGTTATGCCAACAAGTTTTTCGGCACAACGTTCTGGATCATTGGAAGAACATACCGGAGGGGAGCAAGGACTACATAGTAGCATCCTTGCACGAGGAGTTTCCGGTGCCAGCCGTAGTAGATAGATTCTCTACGGGATGGATGATGGATTGCATGCGTGCATACATGTCACATAGATGATCCGACGCATGCAAGGCAATCAAGAGTGGGGCTGCAAAGCCCGAGTGGTTAGATGCAGACGACTGGCGCCAACTGAGGGAGGAGGCTACAGATTCGCTAGGACGTTGGAGTCAGCAGCAGCGGGAGGTGGCGAGGGCACGACTCGAGGCCGGAGTGGTCCATTATCTTGGGAGTGGCGGCCACAGGACATATTTGGAGGACTTTGTAAGTTTCTCTTTTGTTTTGCTTATTTGTTTTTTTGAAATATTCTTTGTACTGACAATCATGTTTCTAACAGTTAGGATTTTGTTTTCTTTGCAGCACTCCATTACAAATCGCTATCCGCAAGGCCTTGAGACTCGATATGCAGAGAGGCACGGTCTCAATGCATTGATCGACCGATTGTATAGACACGGCGGCCCTGTAAGTCACTCATCTTTCTTGTCCGTAGTTACCATGAGATATTTGAATGCATTATTGTATGGTGGATTGATATGTTGTTTCTTTTTCTGTAGAATCCGTTCGATGCTCCTTTGCGGCGGGACGAGCTTTCGGGGGACGAGGATTTATAGCTCGCCCTTGGTTCCTTGGAGCTCACATATCTTTAGTTTTTAGTCGCCTGATCTATGTAGACATTTTCTATGTATTAGTGATATCCTTTCATGATTGTACCAATCGCATTTTATGCGATCATGTATTTATTTTATGTATCAGTTTTATGATTTCAGTATACATTCTTTTTGTTTGCAAGCGCTTTGTATGCAGTAGTGCAGAAACTATTTTGTATGGCTCTCACCAATTTTTTTTTTCCTTGTTACCGTCGCTATTTGCGTCGCAAATTTATTGCTCGCGTTGCTATTGGCCTCGCTATGCACGTCGCAAATTCACTTGGTTGTGTCGCTATATGCGTCGCTATTTGCATCGCTATTTGCGTCGCATTTGTGACGCATATAGTGACGCCAATAGCGACGTTTCTATGGCGTCATCAATAACAACGCTTTTTGCGACGACGGGGGCAAATTTTGTTGTTTGTATTTTCGTCGCTTTGAATGTCGATATAAGGTCTATATCTTGTAGTGGGCGCATCTGTAAGCGCGTGTAATTGCACGTATATATGCGCAGATAATACCTATTACACACGCTTACAGATGCACAGGAACAATTAAACTGATTAGATGCTAGCTTTTGGTTATTTTTGGATCAACATGACATGACTTTCCTAGTCTTTCAATATCAAAATGTTAGCCTCCATGTTGTAAGTATCAATGCATGCATTTAGGAAATATGACATATATAGATTGTATGTGCATAGTGGTCCAACAAATCAAGCCTCTTTCTTATTTGTAGGCATTATATATTGTAGTTAAACTCTAACAGTTTATATTGTGCAAAAAGGTGTCACTGATTTAAGCTAAGATATTGATCTACATTGCTATTTATACAATTTCATTTATGTTGGGTTGGCCAATCTGCTTGATTAATGCAAGATATGCTTGATATGATGTTTTTGATTGAGAATACTGGTGAAATATATAGAAAATCTTGAGATAAGAGATGGTACACTAGCAAATCAATTAACCTATGTGGTAACATATATAACAAAGCTTGAGGATAAGAGATAACACATTGGCAAGTCAATTGGCACATATGTGGCGACTTACTAGACCATCCCACTTACAATTGCATGCAAGTATCAATAGGTGGATAAAGCACGAATGGTTTTTAGCTAGAGAGAGATAATGCAATGAAGGTGTATACGAAAGAGATAGAGAAAGGCATATTATCCATCAATCAATCAAAGATATGTACATGAAGTGACTTGATATAGTAATTAGAATATCGTCATTTTTAGGATGCTCCATTGACTTCTATAAGTTCCTATAACCTTGAAGTAGAATATAGCCAACCACACTGTCCATGGAAGGAAAACTTGACCTCATCAAATTAACCAAGTTAATTTACTTATACATTTCATAGATAAGAGATTTGTAGTTGGCTTGTTGGTATTGCAAAGTATCCTTACAGTGATCTATTTTAGTCACCAACAAGTGGACACACTGGCTAAAGATGATGAAAAGAGGACATGTACACATTGGCTACATGTGGTCCACCTTATCTAAAATTATATGTGAGCTATAAGTGCACCTTGACATGATTGGAATAGCTTGCACATGCACAAGCCAACTGATTTACATCAATCTACTCATGCTATGAATTGGCATGCATGGCTAGGTTAAGTGCACAACAAATGAGACATGTGAGTGTATTGATCAGTTCTCTCTCTCTCTCTATATATATATATATATATATATATATATATATATTGCAAATGCACAAGTCAACCTTTGATCTATAAGTTTTAGCCATGGCTAGGTTAAGTGCACAATAGATGCAACATGTGCATATATCAATCACTTCTCTGATAATTATGTCGTATATACATCCAATCATCATGCCCTATCTAAGCACATTTGTATAGGGCATGATTGGATGTATATAGGGCATGAAATCACATATATATAATTAGCTTTGAATGATTGGATGTATATTTGTAATACTCAGAAAGAAGTAAAGATGGTAATGTATATCATGTCCTATACATGTATATGCCCTATACATGTATATCATGTCATATATACATGTATATCATGTGCGTATGATCCTATACATGTATATCATGTCCTAGCTTATGATCCAGGTGTAATTATGTTGTATATACATCCAATCATGCCCTATTCAAACAAATACTAGCTGTTAAAAGGTTTGGTCATATTCAGGGACTTTATGAGAAATGAAAAATATGTGCGTTTATTTTCGCATCTATAAGCGTGTTTATAAACGCAGATATATAGACGCGTTCTTTATACTAGTGTGAATAGACGCGCTGATACACGCGCCTGCTTTTTCGCGTGTACAATGCGCGTCTATAGGGCCTTTCTCTTGTAGAGAGAGAGAGAGAGAGAGAGAGAGAGAGAGAGAGAGAGAGAGAGAGAGAGAGAGAGAGAGAGAGAGAGAGAGAGAGAGAGAGAGAGAGAGAGAGAGAGAGAGAGAGAGAGAGAGAGAGAATAGCCACTACCATTCACAAGGAAGGAGGAGAGGAGTGCGAATGAGAAAAGGAAGGGAAGCTACAAAAGAAATAAGAGAGGAGTGCAAAGGACAAAGAGGGGAGAGAGAAACTAAGAGGGACAAGAGAGAGTGAGATAAAGGTAGGGAGGGAGGGAGAAATAAAAAGAAAGGGAGGGAGAGAAAGGGAGAGGGAGGGATCAGAGGGACAAAGAGCGGGAGAGAGGAAGAGAGAGGGGGAGAGAGAGAATAGAGAGAGGGAAGGAGAGAAAGAGAGAGGAGGAAGAGAGAGAAACAAAGAGAGGGAGAAAGACAAAGTGAAGGGGAGAGAGAGAGAGAGAAAGAGAGGGAAACAAAGAAAGAGAGGAGAAGAGATAGAGAATGAGAGAAGGGGAGAGAAACCAAGAGAAAGGGATGGGGGGATAGACAAACAAAGAGGTACAGAGAGGAAAGGAGAGAGATAGAAATATAGAGGGGAGAGAAAAATAAAGAAATAGAGGGAGAGAGGGAAAGAAGCAAATACAAATGAAAAAAATAAAGCAAAAAAATAGAAATAGAAATAAAAATAGAGAAATAAAGGGAGAGAAATAAAGAAAGAGGAGGGAAAAGAGAGATAAAGAGAGGGAGGGGAAAGAAATAAAGATACAAAGAAAGAGGGAGAAGAGAGAGATAAAGAGAGGGAGGGGGAGAGAAACAAAAAGAGAGGGGGGAGAGAGCTTGAGGAGTCCACCTTATAGAACACGCAAGATACCATGTGAGTTCAAATAAAAGGGTATTATATTTAGTAAAATTTACAAGATTATATTTAAAAAATGAGTTTTAAATTATAAATTGAAAAAAACATGTAAGTTTAATAAAGTAAAATGAATTATTTTAAAACTTTATAGCATGTAAAAAATGGTATTTCTTAATATCATTTGAATGCACGTTATATAGATAATTTCTCATAGGTGGACCTCTTGAGAAAGAGATACACAAAAAGAGAATGGAAGAAGAGAAACAAAAAGAGAGGGGGGAGAGAAAAAAAGATACGAAGAAATAGGAGGAAAGAGAGAGGGGATAGAAACAAAGAGAGGGGGAGAGAAAAATAGAGAGAGATGATGGAGAGAGGAGAGAGAGAATCAAACAATGAGGGGAGAAGAGAGTGATACAAAGGGAGAGAGGGAGAGATAAATAAAGAGAGAAAGGGAGGGAGAAAAAGAGACAAAGAGGGGGAGAAGTGGAATAGAGAGAGAGAGAGAGAGAGAGATAAAACTATAAAGGGGAGAGAAAAGATAAAAAATAGAGGGAAGGGAAGAAATAAAATAAATAATATAAATATAAATATAAATAAAAACAGAGAAATAAAGGAAGAGACAAACAAAGAAATAGGGGGAAGAGATAGATAAAGAGAATGGGGAGAGAAACAAAGAGAGAAGGGGGAGAAAAACAAAGATGCAATTTAGAAAGAGAGGGGGAGAAACAAAGAGAGGAGCACATAGAAAAATAGAGAGAGAGGGAGAAGGAGAGTGAGAGAAACAAAGAGAGAGAGAGGAAGAAAATTAAAGAAATGTTGAGAGTCAAGCTCATGAACCGTGGTTTAGTTTGTTTATCTTAGTTGAATAAGGTTAGGTCACACTGACTCAACTATGGTTACATATAGGTTACCTTACTTTTGTATGATGAGTGTGAGTACACTGTTGACTGTGGAAGATAATGAATTGAATACGGAGCATGGTTGCTACCCTTATGGCCTATGACCTTTGTTTTGACCTTTGTTCGTCTCTCTCTCTCTAGTTTTCTTTCATGGTATCAGAGCTTGAAAGTGGCCTATTTCATTCCTTGATTGTAGCATGAGTCCAGCTTGATTCCAATCAGATCTACCCTTCACTTTAGTAGCAACCAACATTGCAGCTACAAAACTTGCTCGAGGGGAAATGCCCTTGGCTGTATGACCGGGCATTTTGTGCTACTTTCTTCCAAAGTGCACCGGTGTGAACACAAGTTGTTCGTGTGCATGGAGAGTGTGGAAAAGCAGAGTTTACAGCAAGAAGAATGTGTATAAGAGGGAGAAGAGAGCTCAAAGTACAAGAACAAGATTTTTCTTACTAAGTTGCTTAGAGTACAACTTGGGTACACTCTCTCTTCTTCATGATAGTGACCCATAGGCTGTTTATATAGCCTTTCCCAAGCTAGGGTTAGGGTTTCCCCTGCCCCTTAAGGCCATTCACATACATCTACCCTCATAGACCCTTGCTTAGGGTGAATTCCCATGCCTATATTCTAACCTCCCCTCAATGCCAGGGTGGAATTGAGGTGAACATGCCTATATTCTAACCTCCCCTCAAGGCCAGGGTGGCATTGCATCACAAGACATATTAAAGTTCCCCCCCCAATCAAATGGGATGCCTTTATAAATCACGCTACAAGGATATTCATAGGTAGAGGATGTTACAAGACTCAAAAGAGTTGGTCATATATGGATTGTAAGACAAAGTTGGCCTCCAATTCCTTAGTTACTTCTAGAACACTGGGACACTTACTAGTGATATGCCCGGTCTTTTTGCATTTATTGCACTTCATTTTGTCAGGATATTTCTTCCAGCAATTGCTTTCAATATGCCCTTTTTTGTAACAGAAGGAGCACTTAGTAGAAGCAGTATGGACTAACACTTGCTCATGGGAAGTAAATGCTGAAGTCCCTTCAGTATGGTTTCTTTTCTCTTCATCCAGGAAAGACTGGATGGTACTTGCCAAGGTTGGGTTCGGGATATTAGTTAGGGTAGTCACAAGGGTTGGAAAAACCTTCTTTACAGACTTCAGAAGGATGGCAATGGCATCTTCATCATGAATGGGTGCTTGAACGGAGGCCAACTGTGCCATAAGCCCCTTCATATGTGAAATAAACTTTCTTAGATCTTCTCCATGTTTGTAGTCTAAGCTAAAAAACTCAATCTTTAGAAAGATCTTGGAGTTCTTCCCTGTAGCGCCATAGAGCCTTTCAAGTTCATCCCACTTCTCCTTGGCAGTGGAGAGTTGGCCAATATGATGAATTAAAGATTCATCTAAATGAAGCATGATGATGGCCTGAGCCCTTTCATCATCTTCTACATCAGGGGGATTGGATGGGTCAATGACTTTGGTTCCTTTTATGAAGGGCCAATAGCCTCGTTCCATCATTTTATATTTTACCAAGACTTGCTAAGGATGGAAATCTTTTCCATTGAACTTGGGAATTTGAGGCCTTACATCTGCATAGGCCATGGCCATTATAGGAAGGTCTTACCTATTGCCTTGAGGAATCGCAATATCTAGTCCTTTACAGGTGGCCAAGGACAAACCAAATAGTAGAACTGATAGCCCTACAAATGTTAACCAACTTTAAAATTCTAAAGTTGAAAAGGGTTGGAAATCATACATATGCAATATCTCAAGATAGGATTTAGGAGGTCTTGTTCTTCGAAAAAACCTTGATTTAAGCTTTACTATTTTCCTAGGTTTCAATGAGGTGAGCTTTGACTGGACTTCAAGCTCTTCCTAATAATGTGGCCTATTAGAAGTTTTTTTGGTGGAGCACAGCTTATCAATCAACTCTGTGGTATGGGATGAATCAAAGGGGAGTACAATAACACTCATATCTCTGATTTAGTAGCAGCAAACTAATATTGGGATATGGTCTATGTGTTTATAGTTGTACACATAGCCTTACAACCAAGCAAGAATAGGTTAGTGACATAAAGCACTTGATGGATTTAATTTTCTGATAAAAAACACCAGATTGAGTCAATATCCAGCTACCAACATGATTGTAAAATGCAACATTAGTGCTTACAAGCACTCATCTCAAAGTTTATGCCGCTTGAGATGTGAAATGTAGGTTGTTTGATGAACTAAGGAGGTCCATTGAGGGTAAGAGACTTTGAAATAGAGCTTTAAAATCTTCAAATAACTTTAGAGAAGATCAATTAGTGATTAGAATCACTACTAGTGATAACAATAGTGTGAATAAATTGAAATGTGAATAAAGCTTGAGGTTTGGCTATGGCTGCCAAGAAACAGGCAGTTAGGGTTTGCCTCATAGCAGACAATAGAGGGAGAATTTATTCAAACCCTCCTAGAGGGAGATGGCCCACTAAGGGGGACTATGAAAGCCCTATGGTGGTTGGGAGGATTGCTCCGTCTATAGGTCGCGCTGAGCTCTGGGAGATGTCACTTGCAAATCTGCTCCGTTTTCACAATTTGTGCAATGCTTCCCTCCACGATGCTTTATGTTTTCCTTTGATGTGCCACGCCAAGTCATCTTGATCTAAGGAAAAGTTCCTTAGAAGAACCCTTGAGCTAAAACCTTCTCGTTTATTCTCCCCAAGTCTTGCAAGGTTAGGGGGTCAAGGTTTGGCTATGGAGATAAGAAGGAAAAGATGAAGATAATGAATGCTCATGTACACTTAGTAAAGCTGAGGATAGAGGAAGATGAAAGGATCAGAGGAGGCTCTAATACCATGTGGAAAAGCAAATTTTGCAGCAAGAAAAATGTGCACAAGAGGGAGAAGAGAGCTCAAAGTACAAGAACAAAATCTTGCTTACTAAGTTTCTTAGAGTACAACTTGGGTACACCCTCTCTTCTTCATGTTAGTGACCCATAGGCTGTTTATATAGCCTTTTCCAAGCTAGGGTTAGGGTTTTCCCTATCCCTTAAGGCCATTCACATACATATTCCCTCATAGACCCTTGCTTAGGGTGAATTCCCATGCCTATATTCTAATAGAGAGAATATCTATGTCGGTCTATGCGAGAGTACAAACTAGAACACTTCCTAGAAAAACTCTTGGCCCATGCCTCACTTGTGGCTTAGATAAAAGAACCTAGTCAAAGCTGCTGCTATTGATGTGGTCTCCATTACATACAAGCTCAATCAAATTCTAAGGTTTTGTCAAATTGTAGGAAAAAATTCACAGCGCAAAATTATGGATGCAAAATTGCACAAGAGATCGCAACCAAAAGATGGAAGATCGACAAGGCAGTAGGAGCAACATATGTAATGTGATCCAATCAACACAACAACAACAACAACTGAATGTAATGCCCATGTTGCAGGCCAATCAAGAGTTCTCAATCCTTGCATCATGCATCTCAAATGCAAAAACAATACTATAGGACATTGCTTTAGAAAGATATGGATGCAATCAATACTGGATGGTGAGAGGAAAAGGCTACTGAATATAGCTATTGTCACTAAATTGATTGCTTATTACACATTGTCTATTTAATAAATTCATGTCAATAAATTAATGACTCACTTTTCTTTAAGTGTTGATGATGATCTAGCATGGCCATGAGACCATTTATAGACAAGTATTCTTAGTGTATCACTTAATGGGGTGATCAGAGCAATGTGACAGGGATATTTGGTACATGCAGTACAAGTTATGAAGGGGAAAAGAAGTGTCTACCAAGTGTAAAAGTGTACAAAGAACCAAGGAGTTACACATAAATGAAGATGAATTGAGTTCTAAGAACAGGAAGTGCATTAGCATTGTGTATATGTATTTATGTATGCATCCAGGGACGTCTGGGAATGTTTACTTGTGTGTAATGAGCATTGCATTCATTTGAGGTCATCCTCTCCCCTAGAAGTCAAGGTTTAAGGTATTTTCTTTCATTAAGAAAGATAACAAAGGGAATTCTCTCACTAAGAAAGACAAGAGACGTGATCCTCTGGAAGTGAGGAGAGAAAGGATTTTCTCTTTCTAAGGTCTAAAATGACACAAGCTTTTGTGTGGAATTCAATCTTAAGGTTGAGGCCCAAGGCAATCTAATGAACTCTCCTTATCTATGACTCAAGGTGGTTGTATGGACCACAAGTTAAGAGTACAGTTTAAAAAGCTATTTTTTTGGAAAATCCATTTTTAAAATATCTCACAATAGAAAAAATATCTCTAAAAACGGGCCACAAAGGTTATCAGAAACAATGAGATCTACAACTTTCGTGTTGGACGTTTTTTCATCCAAACAACGCACAAAGATATCTCAAAATTACTACTGCTGTAGAGTGGAACAACCACATCTTGCATGAAGATCAACTCAACTCTCTCTCCAAGAAGAGAAACTCTTGAAAGCCTATAAAAGACGAGGCTCTCCTTGGGTGTAAGGGAGAGGTGAAGGAAGCATCACTTTGCATGTATCCAAGAGGAGAAGAGAAGGTGCAAGTGCTACAGAAGCCCTGCTGAAATCAAGTGCTGCGGAAGCTCTGCTGAAATCAAGTTCCAAGAGGAGAAGAGAAGGTGCAAGTGCTACGGAATCTCTGCTAAAATCAAGTTCCAAGAGGAGAAGAGAAGGTGCAAGTGATGCGGAAGCTCTGTTGAAATCAAGCACCAAGAGGAGAGCCCTACACATATTGTGTAGGAGAGAAGGAGACTCAAGAAGGATCAAAAGGTGCCAACTTCCAAGTTGTACAAGTGTTAGCTAGTTGGATACTGTGCAAGGAACCGTGATCTTGTTTCCAAGATCTAAAATTAAGAACTCACTTATGTATAATGAAGGAGCTTGCTCCTTGTCAATAATATAACTCCACAAGGGGGGGACTGGCCCATCTTCCAGTCCCTAATGTGTTGCCAATTTCTCTACCTCTCTCTCTACATCTTTATTTTCTCTCATCTATTCTTGTTCTATGCCAACATAATATTTGCCATATATATTTTAAGTATATAAGAAATCTGAGCATGTATCTCGGATTCTATAACAGCTATGCAGTTACGCACGTGTTGTAACCATTCCTATTTTTTTTCAAGGTGGTAAATTGGGTTCTCCTCATACAACAGGCCAAGCTCTATAATGAAGAATGTGATAGATTTATGATCTGCATGATAAACAAACTTGGTTATGGTAACTGGGATGAGCTGAAGGCAACTTACTGCATGTCTCCTCAGTTCTGATTTGATTGGTATGCTAAGTCCCAAACAACAACAGAACTTGCTAGGTGTTGTGATACACGTATCAAGCTTACTAAGAAAGAGATGCAAGAGATGGATAAGAGGGAGTGGCAAGCATGCAAGGATAAAAAAATCCTGAACAAAGGTAGAAAAAAAAAGAAAACTTATTGAGTGAGAATTGGGTCAAGCACTCTGATGTGATGAGAATTCAAGATAGTTTCCTATCTGTACATGAGGCGGTTAACTAAACTGATTACCATATTGATAGCTACTGTTGAGGCTAGTCTTCCCACAACTGTAGGGGAAAGGTTTGCAAGGGAAAACAATCTTTTTTTTTTCTTTGGACATGTGAGAACACAAGATCCACTTGTTTTAAGAATGGCAGCACGCAAGGGTGTTGCATAGGTATTGTTGTCCTTCTTGCAAGCTGCAAAAAAAGAGAGGGAGTAGCTTCTTTACCAAGGCTTGCAGTCACCACATCATATTGGAATGCAAGTTTGTTGGAGATATTGTAACTGAGGTTGAATGGAACAAAGCACATGTATTGTGGCTGAGAGTGCAATAGTGGTTATTGCTGCAAATTTTTCAAGAAAAATTGGTTGCACTACAAGTCATTAAAGTGCATTGCCTGGTGCTGGCATTTTGGGGTGATTGACTCTACACATCAAATCTTGTTTTGCAAAGCTAAAGACTTTGGAATGGCAAGCACAGGAGAGAAGGATACTATCACCTAGATAGTAGGTGAGAAGCTGGACTACAATAACTTTATTTTATGGAAGTTCAGGATGTCAAATTTTTTTATTGGAAGAGGCTATTGGGATCTAGTCCAGGTCTTGAAGATGAGCCCAAGCTACTGGAGGATAGACCTCCAACATATGATCAATTAAAGGCACATAGGAAATGGTTGAAAAAGGCTAGCAAGTTCTTGCATTGGCTGTCCTTATGTGTGTCAAATACAAAAGCTATGGAAATTGCAAACTCTACTTCACCAAAAGCCATTTGGGACTTATTGATGAAGAATTATGTCATGTCACTCGTGCAAGAAAGACACAATTGAAGCAAAAATTCAGCCACATATCCAGGAATAACTAGGCTCAATTGGAGTTGAAGTTGAGGATGATGATTTGGTGGCCACTACCCTCCATGGACTTGGAGAGATGTATAAGTAGTTTGACACTTCCATATCAGTTCGTTAGGAGAGCAGGCTGACTTTGATGAACTTGTGGCATTTCTTTTGCATGAGGAAGTGAAGCTTGGACTCAATACAAGTTCCAATGGGTCTTCAAACATCAGGGACAATGTCTTCTACTCAAATCAAAGGGGTAGAGGTGGAAGAGAAAGGTCAAACTTTAGAGGAAGAGGGGCTGAAAATGCATATGCAGCCCGTGGACAGCAAGGTACCTAGATGACAAAAAAGGTAGCCTCAATTAAATAGAGGTACCTGAAATGGTCATGGAAGAGGGGGCTACTCATCTAGAGAAAGAGGCACTTGGTTGTAGCCCCAAATGAGTCATGGATATCAATCAAATGCAAATAAGGATTGTCATTATTGTGGCAAATATGGGCATGTAGCTAAATATTGCTACAAGAAGAAGAATGATCAAAAAGAAAGAGGAAGACAACATGGTAATTATGCTTCTTCAAGTGGTATGCAGCAAGAGGATGACAAGTTGTTTGATATGCAACATTGTTAAGAATCGCGTGGTGGGGAGACTTGCTTGAGGTGCTGCGCTAAACACACACTATATATACAAGAGGAAGCTCACTCAAGAATACAAAAAGAGAGATGGAGGACAAAACGTTTTCTTGCTGGCTTCTTCTTCTTCTTCCACACACTATACAATGTACACAAAGTATAGATAAGTTAAAACATAAAGGAAAGTGGCCTACTAATTCAAACAGTGCATAACCGACTACACTAATTGACTGGTGCTATGTCTTTGCCAGTTGTAGGTAGGTGTAACAAACTAAATATAATAAGTAATAAGTTAGTGGCCATGTGAGTATCATAATGACCACCAACGTACTAAGTGTAGATGTGCGGACCCATCTAGCCAGGCAGTCCATCATCAATGTCTGCACGTGTTGAGCTTGCCATCTCAACACTCCCCCTCAAGCTGAACTCTATCTCTGCAACTCTAAGTAAGCTTCAAAACTTTCGAAGCTTCTTTGCACCCAATGCCTTTGTGAAAATGTCAGCTATCTGATCTTGTGTGCTGACATATATCAAGTAAATCTCTCCTACAAGTACCTTCTCTCTCACAAAGTGGTAGTGCAGCTCAATGTGTTTTGTCCTAGCATGGAACACTGGATTCCTAGCTAGCTGTATGCTGCTCATGTTGTCACAATGAATGACAAATGGACCATCTCCCTGCACGTCCAAATCACCTAATAACTTTTGCAACCATACCACCTCACATGTTGCCATAACATCACCTCTATACTCAGCCTCTGTACTCGATAAAGCAACTGTAGGTTGCTTTTTACTGCTTCATGTAATTGCTGCATATCAAGAGAAAACATGAATCCACTTGTAGATCTTATGTTTGACATGCTACCAGCCCAATTTGCATCTGTGTATCCAAAAACTTGTACATCCTTTCCTTCATCATAAAAATTTCCATAATGTAAAGTGGACTTCACATACCTCAATATACGTCTAACTGCATCCAAATGAGGCTTTCTCGGCATCTGCATAAATTGACTGACAAGGCCAATAACATAGCTCAAGTTTGGCCTTGTGATAGTCATGTAAATCAAACTCCCAACTATCCTCCTGAACATAGCAGGGTCTTCTATCTCATCTCCAACATCAGCACTCAACTTCACATTTTGCTCCAATGGTACTGAAAGAGGCTTACATGTTGTCCTACCATACTTGGATAACATATACAAGCCATATTGCCTTTGGGATAGCCATATACCATCATCACATCTGATCACCTCAATACCAAGAAAGTATCTCAGCTCACCCAAATCTTTCATCTCAAACTTCTTCTTCAAGTAGTCCTTAACTTCAGCAATCCCATTGTCACTGTCACCTGTAATAATCAAGTCATCCACATAGATGACTATGATGACCAAACCTGCATCTCCCTTTCTCACATAAAGTGAGTGCTCAGTATCAGAAATACAAAATCTAATATTGACAAGATACTCTCCAATCTTATCAGACCATGCTCTAGGTGCTTGCTTCAGCCCATACAGCTCCTTCTTTAACCTGCATACATATGTGGGATGCTCTAGATCCTCATAACCTGCTGGTTGCTCCATATACACTTCTTCTTGCGATTCACCATACAAGAAGGCATTCTTAACATCCATTTGCTGCAAACTCTAACCTTTGGCTGCTGCCAAGGCAACCACACACCTAACAGTTGCCATCCTAGCAACTGGACTGAATGTCTCTTCATAATCTATGCCATATGTTTGAGCATAGCCTTTTGCAACCAGCCTAGCCTTATACCTACTAACTAAACCATTTGCATTATGCTTGACTTTGTAAACCCACTTACAACCAATAGCTTTCTTACCCTTAGGTAAGGGTACCAAATCCCAAGTCTTATTGGCTTCTAATGCAGCCATCTCCTAATCCATTGCTGCATCCCAATGAGCATGACTAACAACATCCTCAAAACAAGTGGGCTCAACATCCTCAACTAGTTTCACTATATAAGCATAATGGTGAGCTGCATAACATTCAAAACCAAATCTTTTAACAGGGTATCTGACCCTACTAGATCTGCGTACCACCGGATCACTCAATGGAGCCTTTACATTACTATGAGCTCTCTGTACACCTAGCGTCCTGACTAAAGGAATGCCAAGCTCATCATCCAAACTCTCCAAACCACTAGAATCTCCATCAAATCCCAAATGACTGGTAGATGCATCATTACCATCCAACATTTTCTTCTTTCCTTTGTCCTTCCTCCCTGCAACACTTATAGATCCACCTAAAGATGTGGGGCTACTCCTTAGTCTCCCAAACCAAGGGCTCACTGTAGGTGTAGTACCAGACGATGTTTTTGGTCCACTAAGACTCCATGATTCTTCTTTATCTTTATACACATAGCTATCCTAATCATTATCATCATCCAAAACATCACCAGCAGGTGTATACCAACTTCCCATCTCATCAAATATAACATCCTTGCTCACTCTGAACTCATATGTGATGACAGGATTATAATAGCAATACCCTTTCTGCTCTAAAGAGTATCCAATAAAACACATTTTTCTACCTTTGTATCAAGCTTCTTTCATAGCTCATCTGGCACATGAACGTATGCAACACAGCCAAATACCTTCAAGTGTGATATATTAGGCTTCTTGCCAGTAAAACATTCTCTAGGAGTCATCCCATGAACTCCATCTGTGGGAGTTCTGTTCATAATGTAAACAGCAGTATGGACAGCCTCAGACCAAAAATGTTTGGGCATATTCATTTCAGCCATTAATGCCCGTGCAACTTCTGCAATATGCCTTTTTTTTTCTTTTTGCAATACCATTTCGTTGTGGGGTATACCTGCAAGTAAATTGCCTCTTTATCCCATGAGTCCTCAAGAAGCCATTGAACTCATTAGAGAGGTACTCTCCCCCTCCATCTGATCTCAAGCACTTTAATTTTAAGCATGTTTCTATTTCAATAGTTGCCTTAGAAGATTTGAAGTCCTTAAACACATCACTTTTTTCCTTCATAAAGTATACCCATAACTTCCTTGAATAGTCATCAATAAATGTAATAAAGTATTTGCTACCACCAAGAGATACATTCTGTGTAAGCCCCCAAATATCTATATGCACTACATCAAGTATATTTCTGCTCACTTCTCTATCATGCGAGAAGGGTTGTCTTTCTTGCTTACCAAACTGGCATGCGTCACAGACTTTATGCAATTGTGCAACTCTAAAAGAAGGCAACCCTGTAACCAATCCTTTTGACTGCATCAATTTTAGCCTTTGCACATTTGCATGTCCAATACATTTATGCAAATGTGCTGCATCTCTCTAAACCAATCTATGCATAACCTAGGTTTTGTAAGTCCTGCATCTCTCTAAACCATTCATTATGACTGGTCATATGATTAGATGAGCTTGAATTGACATATCATACATCATCATGTGTACCCTTTCTTGTAACTGCATTCATCATATGTTGCATAACAAACAGACGCTCATTTTTGTCTTCATTCTATCATGAAGACAATGCATAATTTCCTTACTCACTGCGAATATCATCCTTCTTTGCATAGCAATGGCTGCAATATGGCCTATTTTGCCACAATAATGGAAAAAAATAGCAGAATTTTGAGAGCCTCTATTCTGCCATCCACCTCTTCCTATAGATCTCCCCCTGCCTCTAAAGTTTCCTCTGCCTCCAGAAACCTGCATTTCACTAAACTATTGATTGAACCTGTTTTGCTGGTTATCGCCAGCACGTCCCATACCACGGCCTCTCAAAGAGGATCTACAATGTCCCCTTCCTAAACTCGAGTAAAATGCTTTGACCTGTTCACCATTTCTTTCAGACGTATCACCCTACACATTGATCTCTTCAGTAATCATGAGAGAGATCAGCTCATCAAAATCTGCAAATGGCTTCCGTACATATATTGAAGTAACAAACGATTTCCATGTCTTCTCATTGTTAAGGCCACTCAGAGTGGATGAAACCAAATCATCATCATCTGGCATTGCATCAATCACTACTAAAGCATCTGCAATGCTCCTCACCTTTAATACATACTCATTGACATACATTTTCCCTTTCTTCAAGGCATTCAACTCTTGCTTGAGTTGAATCTTTCGTGCCTTTGTATTTACTGAAAACATGCTCTCAAAAATTTTCCAAGCTGCATGTGAAGTTTCTGCATTCGTGATATGTCCTAGCATAGTATTATCAATGATTGCAGATAGCTAGTACATCACCTTTTTGTCTTTCGCATTCCACTCTTTCCATGATTTTAACTCATCTGCAATCGAAGGGATACCCAGCTCTGGCTCCTTTTCTTCACCTGAGATAAACTCACAAAGGCCCTTTTCAATGAGAAAGTTCGTCACACGGAACTTCCATGAAGGATAGTTGTTCTTGCCAAGCTTCTCAATAATAGGATTTCCAATATTCTCTGCCATTATCACAAACAAGGATACAACACAACAAGCTAGTCTTCTGCAATCTTTTACAACACATGCATAACAATGCACCAAGCAACCTTTTTTACTGATTGCTCACTAGTACATGTAATCTGCAACCTTTTTGCAGATATAACTTATGTTTTCTTCTTGCAAACATCTCAAAAATTACAGATTTGCAATCTATAACCTACACACCCACTTCCAGTTAATACAACCGAAATCACAGTGTACCTTGAGTGTACCCTGAAACTGATATTCGCAACCTTGCGGCTCTAAAACGGGGCTTGAAACGGCCTCACACGCCCAAAATAACTACAAATAAGTCCTAAAAGGAATATCTGTAGAATATACACTGATCTGCTCGCACACCAAATCTCACAGCAATCTGAGATTTTTGCTCGACCCTGCTTTCGATGCCTCCACAGGCACTATCCAAGAGAGAGTGGAAGAATGTGAGAGCTTCTTACCCATTGCTTGCTTACTCGAAACTTGCTTCTTCTCCTTCACTTCAGCCTTCAAAATCAACCTCTCTCAATGGCACGGCTCTGATACCATATCAAGAATTGTGTGGTGGGGGGACTTGCTTGAGGTGCTGCGCCAAACACATACTGTATACACAAGAGGAAGCCCACTCAAGAAAACAAGAAGAGAGATGGAGGCCAAAACTTTTTCTTGCGAGTTTCTTCTTCTTCTTCCACACACTATATAATGTACACAAAGTATAGATAAGATATAACATAAAGGAAAGTGGCCTACTAAGTAAAACAGTGCATCATAACCAACTACACTAATCGAATGGCACTATGTCTTTGCTAGCTGTAGGTAGGCGTAACAAACTAAATATAATAAGGGATAAGTCAGTGGCCATGTGAGTATCATAATGACCACCAATGTGCTAAGTGTAGATGTGCGGACCCATCTAGCTAGACGGTCCATCATCAATGTTCACACGTGTTGAGCTTGCCATCTCAACAAACATGTGAAGAAAGGGTTGCCTACGCAAGGAAAAACAGATGATGTATGGTATATAGACTCAGGGGCATCTAACCAGATGACTCTTAATGGAGAGTGGTTTGACACATTGGTAGAAGGTTCTCATGGATATGTTTGCACAGGGGATGATGCAACATGACATTAAGTATATAGGTACTGTTCCCTTGATGATGCATGGTGACAATAAAAAGAGTCTCTATGATGTGTTACATGTACCCTCCATAACCAAAAACTTGCTTTCTGTGGGACAAATGGCTAAACAAAATCTACAAGTTATATTCAATAGAGATGGATGCTACATTGAAGAGTATGATCAAGGATGCAAACTCATTGCTAAAGGAAAAAGAAATGGCAAGATGTTTACATTGGATACAAAAATTCCATCATTGAATGTTGCTATGTACTTAGATGACAATGCTGCAATAAGGGACATTAAGATATGGCATAAAAGGATTGGTCATGTAAATGTTCAAAAGTTGAAGAATATGTAGCATAAGCAAGTTGTACTTGGACTTCCTGTGTTCAAGAATGTGGAATTGGGACATATATACCAGTCATGTCAATTTGGGAAGCAATCAGGCTTCCATTTTTATGAGGCATGGAAGCACCACTACTAGACCATTACAACAACATATTGGGAAATATGGGAATGTCCCATGAGTTCGGGACATGTGGTCAAATCTTTGGATTTGTTATAGCTTGATCACAATAACTCCAAATTGAGTGCTCTATAGCTGAATAGATTCCATTTTTTAAGCACTTTCCAATTATAGGTCACATCATATGGTTTTGAGAAACTTATGGGCATGTTATCTAGGTGCCATCTTTTTAGTATTCAAAATATGGAAATTGGGAGATTCCCAAACTCACTAATATTGTGTTATTACAGTTTGTACATTCTAATGTATGGGGACCCTCATAGAATGCATCTCTTGGGGGATCATGTTACTATGTGTCATTCATTGATGACTATAGTAGGTACACATGGTTGTATGTGTTGAAGCACAAGGGTGGTGTCATGGATGCTTTTCAAGATTTTGAGAGACATGTAGAGAAAGAATTGGCTTGCTACATCTCATACTTGAGATCTGATAGTGGTGGAGAATATGTCTCTAAAAACTTTGATCACTTCTTAGTAGCCCATGGGATAAAGAAGCAACTGACATGTAGGTACACCCCACAACAAAATGGTGTGGCAGAAAGGAAAAATAGGGTGATCATGGAATCATGGCTAGAGCCATGTTGAATGAGAAGAGCCTACCAAATGCATATTGGGCAGACGCTATAATGACTAGTGTGTATGTCATGAATCCTATACCAACAACAGGGATACATGAGGTAACTCCTCATGAGAGGCTTCATTGGATAAATCTTGACATTAGTCATCTTAAGGTCTTTGGATGTTTGGCATATATACATGTTCTAGATGAGAAGAGGAAGAAGCTTGATCCAAAGGCAAAAAATGCCATATTTATTGGGTATGCACAAGATAGAAAGGATTACAAATGCTACAATCCTTCTACTCATGAGACATTGGTCTCAAGGGATGTAGTATTTGATGAGTTGAAGTCATGAAATGAGAAGAAGACCATCTTGATGAATGATGACGATGTTTGTCAAGAGACTTATGCACAGTACAAATGAGAGTGCAGAAAATTATAGGCCTTGTAAAGATGCTACTATATTAGTTATTCTATGGACAGGTAGATTGAGGACTTCAGCATTTTTATCCACTACCGATACAAGTATGTCAATGAGGGGGAGAAATGTGAATAAAGGAAAAGGAAAACTTGATGATGTTAAAGGGCCACTCACTTGTGGTTATGATTCAACTGGCACTGATAGCTTGGATAGTGAGTTTGGTATTCCATAAATTGTGACTCCTGGTGTGAGACATAGATACATACCACCTCATGAGAGAGGAGAATCTCATATTGCACCTTAGTTGAGATAGAAAAGAGTCAGAAAGCCTGAGGATACAGTGGCTACATAGTGAGGCACTATGCATATATGGCAAAATTCACTAGCTTCAAGGAACCGACAAAGTTTTCTGAAGCTACTTGGAGTGAAGCACCACACTTGAGCTTGAGGGGGAGTGTTGAAAGTCAAGCTCATGAACCTTGGTTCGGTTTGTTTACCTTAGCTTAATAAGGTTGGGTCACTTTGACTCAACTATGGTTACATATAGGTTACCTTACTTCTATATGATGAATGTGAATACATTGTTGACTGTGGAAGAAAATGAATTGAATAGGGAGCATGGTTGCTACCCTTATGGCATGACCATCTCTCTCTCTAGCTTTCTTACAAGAAATAGGGGAGAAGAGAGAGTGAGATAAAGGGAGGGAGGGAGAGAAATGGAATAAACAACAAGGAGGGAGAAATGGAATAGAAAGAGAGAGAGAGAGAGGAAAAGAAACAAAGAGGGAAGAGAGAAACAAAGAGAGGGATGGAGAGGTGTAGAAACAAAGAGGGAGAGAAAGAAATAGAAACAAAGAGAGAGAGGGCGAGAGAAATGAAGATGTGAAGGGAGAGAGATAGAGGGGAGACAGAGAAAAAAAAATATAGAGAGAGAGAGAAACAAAGGAGGAGAGAAGAGAGAGAGAGAACGAGGGAGGGGAGAGAAACAAAGAGAAAGAGATTAGGGGATAGAGAAACAAAGAGGTAGAGAGAGCAGGGGGGAGAAGAAGATAGAGGGAGGGAGAAGAATGATGTAAAAAGAGTGATAAATTGAGAGAGAGAAGTGTATTAACCATCATGATATAAGAAAATGGAAAATGATGAGGTCGCAATATTTGAGATCAAGAGGTATATCTCAATCAACATGTCCCATGTCTATGCACTCAATGTAAGCTTGGACTTTGATGAAAAAATCATTTGTCAATAGACCACGTACAATGTTTCAGCGAGTTTCAATAAAAATCGTCAATTAAGCGGTATTAGACTTTGAATTAACAACGATGAGTAAAGTGTGTATCGTTCGTGCTTTGCAATTAAACTCTAATTGAAATAAACTTCAATACTATCAAATGTTCCCTAAAAATATCCACAAGGAGGTATTGGTCCATCTCAAGCAATGCACCTATTATGGCCCATTGTTTATTGGAGAGCAGAGAAAGTGAAAAAAGAGGCATCAAGAGGAAAAGTGCAAGGTGGAAAAAAGGAAAAAGCACCTCACAAGGGAATGGACTAAAAATTTTTCCAAAAGCATGGGAACAACCAACAGAAATCGAAGGCGCAACCATGGAAGCTGCAAAAGATTCAAAAGAGAGAAGGCGCACCTCTAAATATAAAGGCACAGCCAAAATCTTTGTAAAAGAGCGGCATGCTCCCTCCTATGAAATTTGTAACCATGGACGGGTGGTAGGACTAAGCTAAGAAGTTAGGGCAAAGGAAAAAAGAGCCTAGGCCAGAGTCGGCCATGTAAAAAGGGGATGACCGCCTAAGGGAAAGAGAGCATGTATATAAGCCACAAATTTAATGGAAACTCTCATTCTTGGTGTGTGGCAAAAAGCTTCTTCTTCTTCTTATTCTCTTCTTCTTGCCTTCTTGTGTGTGCTTGAGTGAGGGAGTGTGAGAGAGTGAGAGAGTCAGTATATGAGAGTGAGGGATCGAGGAGAAGAAGCTCCCCATCTCCTCTCTTTATCTTCTTCTCTTCTCTTCTCTTCTCTTGTCTCGCACAAATATGGAGGATGGAGCTTGACGGAGAGGGATTGAGGTTGCTCGAGCTTGCATCAAGGATCATGGAGCTATCGATGTGCACAGGAGAGGAGGATACTTGATTAGGCATCAAGGTAAGCTCACTACCCCCATAGGTAGGGAGAGCATGTCAACTATGTGAGAGGTAGCCATGGCCACTTGGCTTAAAACGCTTGACCAATAAGCTGTTCGTAGGTCTCGGGGGTTGAGCGAGAGAGCTCTCTTCATTTTGGTTCCATTGCCGGGACCGACGGATTCAAGCCTTGAGCATCGCACACTTCGAATCAAGCATGGAAGTAGGGTTTCATCCCCGAATCGATGCTTGAGGTAGATAGGAGATTTAGGAGTGTTAATTGTAAAAAAAAGTAAGTATTTTTGGGTTTGGATGTGTAGATGAGAAGGATAAAGAAGCATGAACATTATCTTGTGATTTTTCTTGCATTAGGTAGGATAGGATCAATATAGTGTGAGCACATAGTAGGGTTTTTGCTATTGTATATCAGGCTGAAATAGGGAAAAGAATGGAAAAAAATGAAATCTTGGGTTAAATGTTGGTAATAGGAGCAAGATTAAGGTGAATGCAGACCTAGGCAGGGCAATAAGAGGCTAGGAGTGGCAAGGGAGACCTCATTTTTCATTTGAGAGATTAAGGAGAGATTGGGACATTCAATTTTGGAGCTATTCTTGTGATCCAGATATGCAAAACCCTCCCTTGTATATCATTGTTGCTATGTATAAAGCACTGCATGAGGCCGTGAGATGTGCTTGAAGAAATCAATCAAAATCGTCTTATTGTGACCCATCGCTTCGCAGTCGAGACCATTGTGTCCAAGTCTCACTCCCAGAGTTGGGCAGTCGGATCATTCGACTGGGAGAGTTGAACCATCCAACTCTGAAAATCAGACCATGCCCCTTGGTCTAATCAAATTGACCATCCGATCGGACACCCAATTTCCAATCGAATCAGCTCCAGTCCAATCAGACACCCAGCTTGTCTGAGATCAAACGTGCACAATCGGACCCGTGTCAATTCAAAAGCAGACCTCGCATAGCAATCAGACCCAGTAGGAATCAGACCAAGCTGTCCAATTGGACCACTTTTGGGAGTCAGCAGACCACCACAACCGGACCAATCCAACTCTAAAAGTTGGACCACCCAGAAGGATAGTCCAATTCTGGGAATCGTACCACCAGATCAGAGAAAAAAACACTGAGCAAGGACCACATCCACAACTCACAACTAGTTAGCTTAGATCCCAAAATACCCCTAGAAGCCCATCTTGGCATGTCAAAGCCAAAAACTAGGGAAAACCGCAAATGAATGGCCTAGAGGAAACCTCTAGCAGCTTGGTTACTTGTAGCCCAAAATTGGCCTCTAGACTATAACCCAACCTTGATAGAGCATAGAGGGAGCAGCATAGACCCTAGATAATCCTTAGGAGTGACCAAAGACTACGTTTAGAGACATACTAGGTTGTAGACAAGCTAAGGGGGTAGCCATATATGTATGATTGTTTTGTTTTATTTGCACACCCCACAATGATTTCTTTTACACAAAAGCACCAAACAAATGGAGAGCCTAATTTTGAACTATGCATAACAGAGCACCCAACACTGAGTGTACATAAGTTGAGGACTATTTTCGATAACAAGGAACACACTCAGACGTAATAACTCGAAGGAACCCACCAGTAGGAGGAGACCCCAAAATGTAGTTGGATGCCTCAGAGCCCCATTGATAGGACCTTTAGAGATGACAGAAGAACCGACAAGATAGCAAGATTAAGAGCAAGGTGCTACCGGAGCTACTTGTACTGATTGATAACCTTATGGAGCGAGAGGTAGAGATGATGTTAGGAGCGAACACAAACCCGTAGCTAGACTTGGGTGAATTCCTTGTCGCGGTCCAAGACATGGTCAACGAATAGGACTTGCTGATCAAAATAGTAATCCATGGTAGGCTAGTAGAGAAGGTAGTGGTAAGCCTAGAAGAAGAGAGAAAAGCAGTTAGAAAAGTGCTGCAAGGCATAGTTGCCTACAACCATGAGTAGAGAGCTAGGAAATTGCAGTAGGACATAGATGTGCATGAGGCCAGACGTGTGCTAGCACTAGTCGGCATAAGCAAGGCAGGACCAAAAGCGGAGAGAGAGAGAGCACTAGAGATAGACCTTACGTTGAGTGAGCTTGTGACCAAGCGGCTCATGGACAACAGGGCTGCCGAAAAAAGTGCAATAGCACTAGAGACCTCACTACTCTCAGGCCTAGGAATTACTCAAGGGATGAAGAGTCAATAAAAAATCCCTGTAGTAGCTAAGCTGCTAGACAAGTACCATCCTAGTAGCGACCCGTACAGCTTTGTGGAGTAGTTCGAGCAAGTTTACAAGGTGAACAGTCTGACAGACCTTGCTCAATGCTCCCAAGCTTTTGGGCTCTACTTAGGTGATAAAGGTAGAACATGCTACACCAGCTTAGATGTGGCAAAGTGAGCAAACTTTGCCCGACTACTAAAAGATCTCTTCATAAGGAGATTCTTGCAAGTAGGGTACTCCGACAACCTCATAGTCCGATTGATGAATGTTAGTTAAAGGGACAAGGAGAACATGAGAGACTACATCACTCATGTGCACAACCTCTTCAAGAGAATCCCCATGAACGAGCAACCCAATGAAAGGGCTAGCTCTAGTGTATTCATAAACGAAATCCGCAATGAGGAATTTTATAAAGCCTTAGCAAGCAACTCCAGTTTTGATGGGACCTGAAATGGGCCGGCACTGGCTATAGCACTAGCTGGACCTTATGCTCATGACACACAAATACCCTCACGGCCTCGCGGACCAGGAGCATCAATCTAATGCTGAAGGACAAACTGTCCTAAAGCTTAATTCCTGCGTTTATAGTTTATAGTCCAACATTTCCCTAAAACTCCTCAAAGGGAGACCCCTTATACATTGGAAATTCCACGATCACACACACATAGGAGGCACTCCACCGACTAATAGTCGGAGCCCCACTGCAGCTCTCCTACATCGCAGGGATAGGCCCTTTGATGCCCTGCTAGACATATAACACATACGAGCACAAACTCCTCTCAAGTTACCAATATTTTACGTTCTAGGATGTACCATTCCTCACAACAATTTCCCCCTTAGGACCCAACAACTAACCTACAGCTTAGGACATCCTCTCACGCTCATCGTTGGTCACAACCTAAGGAAGACAGGTGCCATGCATCCAGGAGGTTTTTCTGATACCTTTTAATTATTATGATTAATGCAAATCGTGTATGGCTATGTGCTCAGACAAAAGAAAAATCAGCATCGTGCATGGTGCATAAAGCATTATTTCCATGAATTTCACTAACGCGTGCTGCGTTGAAGGGAGGCACCGAGCCATATGCTCATACTACCATCCTCTTTATTTAAACCGTCTCCTATCAGCCAAGTGCAATGCATAAATCAAATCTTTCCTTATCTTTCAATGTTTCAGCCCCTTTTCATCCAACTCTTAGCATTTTGTGTCATTGATCAGTTAGATAGGGTTTCTATGCATTTTTTCCTTTTAAAAGAACGATAATATGCACAAAATATAGAAACGGGGACAAACCGAGGCCAACCTCATGCTTTTCCATTTTTATACATTGCACAAACATAGATATAATTTTCCCTAACTTTCCTCAGCCAATTTTCCATTTTTTCCTAATTTTAAACCCATTTTTTCCATTTTTGGGCATTTTTCTCTATTTTTTTAAATAAATAATGATTGAAAATGAAAATTGATTGTGGGTTGTGGCCCTTAGGTTCATTGACAGCAAAAACTGAGATTTAGTTTTTGTGACATATCATATTTCTCATTTATATAGCAAAAAACCCAATTTTACCCTTAAAACACGCATTTTTATGTATTTTAACACTAATTCCGGCCACGTAGCCTTATATTTTCTGATTTTCACATTGCAAACAGTTGAAAATTATGGCAAACAATGTCATAGAGAACTTTCATCCCATATGAACAAGGTTTCATAAAGCAAATAGCATAAAAATATCATTTTTCCTTATAAAAATAGCATTACCGCTTATTTTCAGGTCTCGGTTTCTTGGTCTTGATTACGGGACTGATTTCCAGCATGCATTTAATGCTCAGCATCTTCATGAACAGCACTCTTCATGTCTCCATCCATCCGGAAGCAATCCGGTCTCATCCGGACAAGCTTTCCTCCATCATTCTTCATTGTCTTCTTCCACACAAGAACAGCCCCTTAAGGGAGAGAGAGGGAGGAGAAAGAAAAACTAAAACCAGAGATCTCCATCCAGGCCACCATTTGACGGGCGAGAGGTAGTGATAGAGTCAGCATCCAGGGGGAAATCAAGGCCCATGATCACTTGTATGGGTTGTACGCAACCTCCATCTTCCATGATCAACATAGAGGGCGCAAATTTCGCCGCTTGTAGACATCACGCTTTCTCCTCCTTGAACATGATTTTTTCATCCACATTTCATGTGGCATAAAATTTGGGCCCCAAAGGTCATGCCCATTTGGCCAAACTTTAGTCCACCTTTTCAAATCTTGCCCATTTGTTGGCCATTTCCCCGTCCGGTGTCCAAATCAAGTGCTGTAAATTTTTGCGCATCCGGCTTGATATCCCACATTGCCCGGCAACTCCTGACAACCCGCACGGTAGTTTGAAAAATTATCAAAAATCAACAAGTGTCGCTTGGGTGCCTTTAAAGCACTTGACGCTTAAAATCGTCCTAGGTCGAGCCGCCGCCTTCAACGTTGAATATTTTTCCCTTGATATTCGTAATTTTTAGCTATTTTTAAGCACTTCTTGGCATCATCATCCTAGGTCGAGCCGCCGCCTTCGACGTTGAATATTTTTCCCTTTATATTCATAATTTTTAGCTATTTTTAAGCACTTCTTGGCATCAAAATTCCGCTCTCATTGGCGACCACGGGATAGGGCGACTCAGCCCGTCGAATCCCATAGTAGATCTACACAAAACAACCAAAGGAAGCATCAAGCTAATACAAAATAGATACGTATTAAACACAACACAACGCTCACCCTACCCCCACAAAACCAAGGCATGACATCCACAAGGAGTAGGCCTAGCATAATCTGATAGAAGGTCCGAAGCTAGTCACTAACCAACTGCTCCAACACGGCCAAACTAAAAAGAACTATCAAAGAGGTCGCCCTAAGTGGTGGCCTGAACTACCTACCTAACTAAGGACAACACACCCAGGAGCTCCTACTAGGCGAGGACTCCTATAGCCTGATCAAGAAGTATGTTCTTTCAGCATATTTCTTCTTTTAGGTTTTATATTTCCATACTCGGGCATGTAAAAAGGAGGGAGCTGAGCGTAGTGACCCAAGGAGAACAGGGCATCAGCCTCAGGCCCTGTCTCGGTACCCAAGAACCTACCAAGCCCTCGCGAGGCGACACTTAATCCTTTTCTGATGCTCACTTTTATTTTCGCTCCAACCGTCCTTACTTTCTTATTTTCCAGCAAGACGCTATCCCTAGGAAGACAAGGCATTGGCTCCGAGTCTGACTCGTCCCCAGGAACCTACCAAGCCTTCGCAAGGCGATGAACAACTGCTTATAAATTTTACTTTCTTTTCTTTTCTATTTTTGTAGAGATTAGAACACCTTTTTACACACCTCTGTATATATTTATATTCATTCTTAGCATAACATTGGGCTGAAATATGACCTGTTTTGCCACAGTAGTGACAGACAATACCAGAGTTATTAGAACCTCTATTTTGCCATCCACCTCTTCCTCTAAAGCTCCCCCTGCCTCTAAAGTTACCATGACCTCCTGAAACCTGCATATTGCCAAATTGCTGATTCAATCTGTTTTTCTGGTTGTCACTACCACGTCCTGTACCACGGCCTCTTGAAGAGAACCTGCCATGTCCCCTTCCTGAATTGGAGTAGAAAGCTTGGACCTGTTCACCACTTCTTTTAGATGTCTCACTCTGCATGTTGATCTCTTGAGTGATCATAAGGGAGACCAACTCATCGAAATCTAGAAAATGGCTTTCTGACATATACGGAAGTTACAAAAGACTTCCAAGCCTTTTCATTGTTAAGTCCACCCAAGGTAGACGACACCAAATCATCATCATCGGGCATTGCATCAATCACTGCCAAGGCATCTGTAGCAATGAAGGGCCACAAATTCCATGTGGACATGCTTTGATGGATTACCAAGAGGATGTGACTAAAGGCCATAATGCTACATCTAACAATAGGGACCGCCGCCTTGAGATGCATCCATGTGATGTGCCTAGACGTGAAGCTCTACCTATTTTGGATTGTACCATTGATACATGTAATGATCCAAATAGGGAAGGGTTGAATGATCATAAATCCTTGATTCTCCATGTAGGAGGAGTTTCTCAAAAGTTGGGATGACCGATCCATTCAAGTGAGCCCAATGAGGTCATTCATTCAGCTCATAGTACCCAAGAAGGGATGGCTCAAATTGATCAGATATCAGTGGAAAGGCTTGGGCTAGTGGATATACAAAAGCCCAAGATCATGTTTTAGCTTACTTATATGAGTAGCATGAGGCTAGTCCTCATATTTTATGTCATCCTTGGTATCTTGGTTAGTTTGATCGGATGCGGTGTATATGCCAAAAAGACCATGTATTGCATGGATTAGAATGGCCTATCCATTTTAGGCCAAGAGGGCCATTTGTTTGTTTAGTGCGGGTGCAGTTAACATTTTTTGTTTTAGTGTTATACTAGGCAGATTACATGGAACCTGGGGGGAGCCTTTGTTGCTCCAATGCTTCTCATGGCCCAATCCAGGTGACGTCTTTCCTTTATGAGTACCTTGTTTTTATACTAAATATGTCTGGTTACTTGTGAGGGATTTCTTTTCTTGTTGGGGACCAGCAATCAAGGCATGAAGTCCCAGGTATCGGTTAGGTATGTTTGAGGGAGGTCTAAGTAGTTGTTGCCTTCTATTAAAAGCATTGTCAAGCACTGAAAGACCTGTTTTATAAGGCAGTCCTAGTGACCCTATTCTGCTGACCTACTAGCGGCTGTTCTAGGTGTTACTGCTAGTTGTGAGGCAAATAGAGAAGCCTGCTAAGAATAACCAGAATAAAAACCTTGAATATCTGAAAGAAGAAAAGATACATAGGTGTGTAAAAAGGGGTCCTAACCCCTGTAAAAAGAAAAGGAAAATTTCATGGGCTGTTGTTTATCACCTTATGAAGATTTGGTAGGATCCTAGGGATGATTCACCCTAGGGCCAATGCCTTGTCTTCCTAAGGGTGGCATCTAGCTGAAAAAGTAGGAATAAGGGAAGGTTGAAGAGAAAACAAAAGTGAGCGTTAGAAAAGGATTAAGTGTCACCCACAAGAGCTTGGTAGGTTCTTGGGTATCGAGACACGACTTGAGGCCAATGCCCTGTTCTTCTTGGGTCATTATGCTCAGCTCCCACCTTTTTACACGCTCGAGTATGAAAAAAAAAATTAAAAGCCTAAAAGGAAAACTTATTAAATAAACCTATATCTTGATCGACTATAGGAGTCCTTGCCTAGGAGGAGCTCTTGTTTGAGTTTTCCTCAGTTAGGTAGGTAGTTCAGATCACTAGTTAGGATGACCTCTTTGATAGTTCTTTTTAGCTTGGCCATGTTGGAGCAATCGGTTAGTGACTAGCTTTGGGCTTTCTGTCAGATTATACCATGCCTACTTCTCGTGGATTTCATGCCTTGGTTTTGTCAAGGGTAGGGTGAGAGTTAGTATGGGTTTCATTGTGTATCTATTTTGTATCACCTTGATGCTCTTTGTGGGTATGTTTATGTGCAGATTTGTTTGTGGGATTTAATGGGGGCTGAGTCGCCCTATCCCGTGGTTGCCAATGAGTAGTGGATTTTTCCCCTAGAAAAGTGCTCAAAATTTATCAAAAATTTTGAAATTTAGGCGAAAATTGAATCCCATCGAAGGTAGCAGTTGGGTCGATTTTAAGTGGAAAATGGGTTTCAAAAGTGCTTTGAAGATGCACTAAGAAATGGATGGGGATATTTCATAGTTTTTTTGAGTGCTACATTAGATTTTTGGAAGTGACTAGCCATGCGAGACCTCGAGTCAGGTAAGTAGAAATTTTGGAAAGTCAAATCAGAGGTCAGGAAGTCAAAGTGGGGGAGGCTGGACATGTTAAAACCAAAAAGGGCCAACATTAAAACTTCTTGGACATGGATTTCAGGGCGGGGAGGGGGGGGAGTGAGGGGGAGTGAGGGGGGGTGCCATTTTGAAATGGCGGCCTGCAATACGTGCTGCCCCCCCTCCACAAGGCGACGATGATGATGGAGGACCGATGGGGGGGCTAAAAACAACCCCCCAATCAGATCACACCAATAAATCTCTACATTGTTTCGCTCTCTAATGCCTATGTATGATCGTGAAATGGCTGCCTGGTTGTTGAGATTCAAAATCAGTCTTTCTCTCTCCTCTCCCTCTCTCTTCCAAACTGTGATTTACACAAGAGAAATCAAGAAGAAGAGGATCTGAAGGATGGTTGTCCGGATTGCTCCAAGATGAATAAGAGGCTGAGGGAAGGTGTCTAAGAATGGAGAATGATTGCTAGTTGGCAACCCATATTAATTGTCAAAAAACCCGCACCCTGCAAATAAGTGGTATGCTTCATTTTTATGAAGGAAATTTGCTTGTTTTTGTTGTTTGATGGTCTAAATGAAATTCATGTGGGATGAAAATTTGTTTGAATCTTGTTTGCATCATGATTGAGGGTTGCACATAGAAGAAATGCAAAACCGTAATGATATATGATCAAAATAATTAAATTCAAACCCGAAAAGCACATTTTTAGAGGGAAAATGAAGGCTTTGTTGGTTTCGGGTGGGGAAACGAAATTCACGTGGAATAAAATTTTGATTAAAAATACCTTTTAGCTCTCATAATTAGTCAAGAATCATAGATTAAAAAATACTCTATTTTTATGAATAGATAAACAAGAAAAAATAGGAGAAAATCAAGTAAAAATAGATTTTTGTGGTTTAAAAATTAAGAAAAAATACGATTAATGTTTGTGAATGTTTAAGAAGGTTGAGGAATGAGGATTAAGGAATAGTTCAGCATTATTTTTATGTTTTAGTACGTTTTTATCACTTTCCATATGAAAAATGACATAAAAGTGAACCCTACACCTATGCAATGTTGTAAAACCTAAACAGTAGGGGGGAAAGAGACTGTAAAAGTGAGGGGTTGCTAGAAATACATAAAAATTTGATTAATTTGATTTATGCATAGCATATAGGCAGATAAAAATTTAAGTTTAAGGAGACTAGTAGCACGAGGAAACTTGGTGCTAGTCTCTAGCAATGCCGTAATAATGTGTAGGCTGAAAATCATTAAAGGATTGTTTTGCACACCTCGTGGCTGATTTCTAATCATAAAACACTTTCGCAAAATGGTCGTGCACTTCTGCATTTGTCATGCCACATGGTACAAAAATTGGATGCATAGCACTTGATCACTAAATAAATGACTATCCTGGAGTGTGTGAGGATTCCTGGGCTACTGTAGACTAGACGATCATTTCTTGGGGTAAGTTTAGTGAGGAAATATCAACTCCTAGATCGTTAAAAATGAAAAGAGTGGATCTTGTACATTTTTTCTTTATGTTGGAGCATTGATATTCTAATCGCACTGCCTTGCATCCTCTTCTGGCTTGCTCGTACCTATTGAGCCACTTCTCCATGGGTACATGGTGCAATATACACAAACAATTCACTTTCTCCTCCATGGTACTATCCATAATCTTTTCTATTCTATTTTCAATCACTACATCTCATGGTTATTATCGTCCTTCAATATCCACAACATTCTATTATCTAAATCCACCGTTGGTAGCCACTCAAAAATATATGTGAATGCCTTTGATATTAGCCAACCTTCAATCATACTACTTTTTGGATGAGCTCGTTGTCACACAGAGCCTTTCAGGATTTTCATGAAGTGCTCCAAGTAGAACATCCATCTGCGGTTGTTAACCCCAACACGAAGAAAGCAAAAGGAAATAAAAAACATACAGGACAAAGGCGGAAAAGAGGTAGCTCGACTGAAGAAAGAAGAGGAGAAAAGGCCAATAGCGCAAGGGCAACCTTAAAAATCCAAGGCAGCTGCAAAAGGGAAAAGGTGCATTTTAAAATACAAAGGTGCACCTTGAAATCTCCAGGAAAAGCGCAAGACAAAACTTGTATAAAAGAGCGCAACACACCGCGGTTTAATTCAAGGAGCGCCGAGCTCTCACCCGTGCAAATTGTAAATGTAGATGGGCAGTGGAAAGAAAGTTAGGAAGATAGAAGGACAATGGGAAAAAGGGCCTAGGCTATGGCTGGCCATGTAAAACAGGGAAAAGGGGATGACCGCCCAAAAAGGGATTTAGGGTTTTGTATATAAAGTTGAAAAGTGAATGAGAAGATCATTCTTGTGTGTGGAAAAAAGTGGCTCTCCTCTTCTTCTTCTTCTTCTTGTTCTTGCTTGCTTGAGCTTGTGCTTGAGAGAGGGAGTGTGAGAGTGTGAGGGAGTGAGTGTGTGAGGGTGAGGGACCGAGGAGGAGAAGCTCTCCATCTTCTCCTCTCTTCTTCTCTTCTCTTCTCTTCTCTTCTCTTCTCTTCTCTTCTCTTCTCTTGCTCGCGGTGATGGAGCTTGGAGCATGGAGATTGAGGATGGAGCTTGCTTGAAGCTTGCACTTGGATCGTGGAGCTACCGGAGTGCGCGGGAGAGGAGGTAACTCGAACGGCATGGAGGTAAGCTCACTACACCAGTAGATATGGATGGCGTATCGGCTATGTGAGAGGTAGCCATTAGTGCTTGGGTTGGAACGCTTGAAACAATAAGCAATCCGTGGGTCTTGGTGGTTGAGCGAAGGCTCCCACAGGGGTATGGATCACGATCTTGCAATCTCCACTTCATCCATGAGATGTACTCAGAGGTGAGTCAATATAAGAGCATACTTGCAGATAAGTACTTCTTTAAGAGATAGATTGTATCCATTGCTCCTGCCCTTACAAATTCAATAGAAAATTTCTTGATCTACTTCTGCAAGAATCACTACACTAAATCCGATGACTTATAAATTGTCAAATGTATCTCTAAAATAAAATATCCTACGATCGCAATCGGTAGTATGAACTGGTAGAAATTTAATGCATTAAAAACTATAGATTCACACAAAGTAATGAAGTATTGGATGTAGTTACTATAAATGCTAGGACAAACTTGACATATATTGTGCCAATAATAAGATTGTACTCCTATTAGTTGGTCATCTTTAGAAAATACAGATCTCAATAAATGCATATACCCATCTGTGTGCATATAGATTTGATTACTTAATTTAGCATGTGCTTCTCTTTTTTCGTGGATAGGATCAAGGGAGCATGAGCTAGATGCACACAACCATTAGAGCTCATTTGTGACCAAAGTAGTTTCATCTTTCCTACCTCCTTAAAATCCATTAATGCCTCAATAGTGTCTCTCTTTTCGATGATATGGTCCCACAACAAGTTGCCAATATACTTGAAAATATACATGGAATCTAGCAAATGGTTGATCTATAAATGGGTCCAATATGGTAACTCGTAGAAGATTGAAAACTGTCACATTCTGCTTGGAAGTGACTCATCATGGACCATCTTCCACTCATACCATCTTTGAATATTCATTCGTGTTGGAGGTCATCTAAGGAATCTTGCTCTCAAACTATGGCCCTTAAAAAATAATACATTGTGTCTTTAATAGACCATCTTCTTCATGGTTTGTTATTTCGGGAGTCCAACCCCACACAATGGACATGCATGATAACCCAAGGTGACCATACTGTCAAGAATCGCGTGGTGGAGGGGGTTGCTCAAGATGCTGCGCCGAACACACATAGAATGCACAAGGAGAAGCTCACTCAAGAGACAAGAAGAGAGATGGAGGCCAAAACGTTTTCTTGCTGATTTCTTCTTCTTCTTCCACACACTTTACAATGTACACAAAGTATAGATAAGATACAACATAAAAGGAAAGTGGCTTACTAAGTCAAACAATGCATAACCGACTACACTAGTCGACTGGCGCTATAACTATGCCAGCTGTAAATAGGTGTAACAACCTGAATATAATAAGTAATGAGTCAGTGGCCATGTGAGAGTCATAATGACCACCGACGTGCTAAGTGTAGAAGTGTGGACCCATCTAACCAGGCGGTCCATCATCCATGTCCACATGTGTTGAGCTTGCCATCTCAACACTCCCCCTCAAGCTCAACTGCATCTCTGCAACTCCAAGTAAGCTTCGAAACTTTTGAAGCTTCTCTATACCCAATGCCTTCGTGAAGATATCAGCTATGTGATCCTGTGTGCTGACATACACTAAGTCAATCTCACCTGCTAGTACCTTCTCTCTCACAAAGTGGTAGTGTACCTCAATATGTTTTGTCCTGGCATGGAACACAGGGTTCCTAGCCACTGTATACTGCTCATGTTGTCACAATAAATGACAACTGGACCTTCCACCTGGACATCCAAATCAGCCAATAGCTTTTGCAGCCATACTACCTCACATGCTGCAACAGCAGCACCTCTATACTCAGCCTCTGTACTCGACAAAGCAACTGTAGATTGCTTTTTGCTGCTCCATGCAACTGTTGCACTACCAAGAGAGAACATGTATCCGCTGGTAGATCTTCTATCAGACATACTACCAGCCCAATCTGCATCTGTGTATCCAAACACCTGTACATCTGTACCTGCCTCATAGAAAAGTCCATAATGTAATGTGGACTTCACATATCTCAATATGCGTCTGACTGCATCCAAATGTGGCTTTCTAGGTACTTGCATAAACTGACTCACAAGACCAACAGCATAGCTCAAGTCTTGGCCTTGTAATGGTCATGTAGATCAAACTCCCCACTATCCTCCTGAACATAGTAGGGTCTTCTATCTCATCCCAAACATCAGCACTCAGCTTTACATTCTGCTCCAACGGGACTGAAAGTGGTTTGCATGCCGTCATACCATACTTGGACAACATATCCAAGCCATACTGTCTTTGGGACAGCCATATACCATCATCACATCTGATCACCTCAATGCCAAGGAAGTACCTTAGCTCACCTAAATCCTTCATCTCAAACTTCATCTTTAAACAGCCCTTGACTTCAGCAATTCCACTATCACTATCACCTGTAATAATCAAGTCATCCACATAGATGACTATGATGACCAAACCTGCATCTCCCTTTCTCATATAAAGTGAGTGATCAGCATCAGAAACATAAAAGCCAATATTAACAAGATACTCTCTGATCTTGTCAGACCATGCTCTAGGTGCTTGCTTGAGCCCATAGAGCGCCTTCTTCAACTTGCACACATACATGGGATGCTCTAAATCTTCATAACCTGCTGGCTGATCCATATACACTTCTTCCTGCAAATCACCATGCAAGAAGGCATTCTTCACATCCATTTGCTGCAACCTCCAACCTTTGGCTGCTGCCAAAGCAATCACACATCTGACAGTTGCCATCCTAGCAACTGGACTGAAGGTTTCATCATAATCTATGCCATATGTTTGGGCATAGCCTTTTGCAACCAGCCTAGCTTTGTACCTGCTAATAGAACCATCTGCATTGTGCTTAATGTTATAAACCCACTTACATCCAATAGCTTTCTTTCCCTTTGGCAATGATACTAGATCCCAAGTCTTATTGGCCTCTAATGCAGCCATCTCCTCATCCATTGCTGCATCCCAATGAGCATGACTAACAGCCTCCTCAAAACATGTGGGCTTGGAGCCCCAAGAGGAAAACCAAGGAAAAGGGAATTCTCTTGCAAGAAAATCTATCTTGTAACATCAACAAGCTTGTTTATCATGTTTCATATGATCACAATGAAGAAAAGAACACCAGACACAACAAATCTTCATGCAGCATCATGTAGATCTCCCACGGTTTTAATAGAATCAACCATATTCTTCAATATCTTCATAAAATCCATCAATAGAACAAAGAAAGAAAAGAAGTACACCATCTTGGAATGGAAATACATCACATAGTATTCATCTTCAATATCTTCATAGTCTTCTCTCTCAATCTCTCATATACAATCACTCTGTTTGAGTAGAATTGGCTATCTCTGACTCTCTCTCTATCTCACTCCATCAATAATACATAATATCCTCACTACAATCTCTCAAAAATTACTCTCAATAATCACTCTTAGGTCGTGGATACCCCTCCCAAGAGGTATGTCTGATATGAAGGGTCACTAGAGCCACTACAGTGTCTCTTCACAGCTCACTACTGTCACTTCACTCTAGTCTTCTCTTGAGTCTTCAGCAGCTACTTCTTCCACTTCTTTCAGCTCTTTTGCACTTGTATTCACCTCTTTCCAAGGCTAGAAAACTTTCCCAAAGTCACACATACATTCCACAAAACACTTACAGAAGCATACAGAACAGTCTACAGAACAGTACCAGAATAGCTACAGTACAGAACAGAACAGAAACAGAACAGAAGCAGAAGACCTACAGAAGGTTACAGAAGGTCATCAAAACCACATAACTCATTCTCAAATCATTCCAAACTCTCACAAACCATTCAATAAGCTTTCACAATATCTCATTCTTCATCAATCAATACTCCTTCCCTCCTTACAGAAGACAATCAGAACAAAACAGAGCAAAACAGAACAAAACAGAAGGTATACAGAACCTATCAGAACATCACAGAACCACCAACAAACATCATGAACTTCCAAAACACAATCAATATCATCTAAAACACTCTCAAACCACTTCCAAATCAATCAATCATCTCATAAAATCAACCATTCAGCTCTCAAAAACAACAAAAATCAGCCAAAAAACAAGTCATTTCAACACTCAACATATCCCCACACTTAATAAGGAAGCGTCCTCGCGACCCAGGAAAAAGGGAATACAAGTTCAAGGAAAAGCTCAACTTTGATCTTCAATATCTTTTCACAAAGAATCTATCCACCACGACCCCAACTTATAACCTGTTTCTGATATAAAAAATATAAAGAAAGGAAAACCCTTTATACATTAACACCTCTTATCAAACTAAAAATCACCACAAATTTGTAAAGGATATAAGAGTTTGCTTCTTCATCATCATCATCAGCTTCAACTCTCCAACCACGACCCCATCTCTACAAATCTCCAAAACATAGCTCGTACACGAAATCCAATAGGAAACCACCACGTTCGTTTGACATAAATGAACTCACAACACAAACACTAATACACAACACAACCATCTGCCATCATACATTGGAAAGGCATCAATGAAGATGATCCCTCTTAAAAGATTGATGTTGTCGGAATCGATCCATAGATAAGGATTCATCTACAAAGTTTTTAGGAGGATTTTGAAAAAATTGGAGACAGCACATCCTTTCCAACAGGACCAAGTATCTGCTAGGCAAACAGAGGGCATGAAAATACAGTATCTTCAGCTGCTGGGAATCAATGCTAACATTGACATTCATGCACAACTTTGGAATAGGCTTTGAATCAGTATGAGAGTGCCTATGCATATACGCCAGGTACCAAGCAAAGTGAGCAGTTAATCTCACTGAGGGATCTGCAGACTGTGAATATTGTTGGGCAAAATGAACATAGTTCTGATAAGCTTGACTTGAAGCTGTCCATTCTCCCGGAATTACTGGCCAATTAATCTGCGGTCCTGTAAGGCAATCATCCGAAATCCATCCCCTTCTTCTGGAAATCTGATTATCAAAACCGTCACAGTCACTAACCAACTGAGGTGGTTGAGATATGGAACTGTTAGGAGAGGGTAATGGAATAAGGGAAAGTGGATGTAGGGAAGGATAGGAAAAATCATAAAAAGAAGAAAAGGTTAAAGAAGGAGTGGCAGAAATTTGTAAGGAATCACTAAGGAAAGGTGTTAACTGATAAATAGGAAATGTAGAGGGTACATTAATGAGGGGTGAAGAACAGGGTGGAGAAGGGGAAAATACCCTATCCTCAATAAAGGAACAGTAGGTGAAAATAGGAATTTGAGGGAAATTTGAAGGTTGGAAAAGAAGGGGTAAAATTATTGTGGAATTAGACTGACAAAGGGAAAGATATATAGCATAGCGGTGAGCCATTTGTTGATAATAGAGGAGGGTAGGAACAGAAGGTCCTAAGAGAGATCGTCTATGATAGGCATCAAAGAAGGTAGCATCAAATGGATTATGTTTTGAAAGATAGGTTAAGAGATCCATCCTCAGTTGGTTAGTACTCTGGACAAAGGTAGGAGCTGTGTTTTGTCTTTGATTGAGGATCACCGAATCAATCATGGGATGCCACGAACTATCCTGACAATCAGCTACTTTGGAGGAATAACTTTGGAACATATCAGCTATGCGCAACTCCAAATGATTGACATATAAAACAGCCTGTAAGACCACATCCCCCACATACCATGCCATATCTACCTCATCTGGAATTAACAAATCTCCTCGGAGATACATGTATGACATCAACATGGTATCTGGCATGACAGAATCTTCAAAGACCATTCTGACTACCTCTGTCAACAACTCAGCAGACCAAGCCCCACTCCAGCCATCCTCTGGAAAAGGTAAATCCATCGTGGAAAGCTTCATATAAAAGACCAACTTCTGTAAGTGGTAGTGGACAAAGAAAGAATGGTCTGGTAAGACATATTCCTGAAACTGCTCAAAGGTAGACCATAACAAGTCCATTCTGGACTGCAATCTTTCCACTTTATCTTGGAATAGAGGGCACAAAGTAGCCTGTCTCTGTAGGGCAGCCAAATCCTACTGTGAAAGAGAAGGAATTAATGGAACAGGAGGGCTTGGAGGAACAGAGCGGGACTTTGCAAGCTGATCTTGCAACTGCTGGATTTGGGAGGCTTGGTTGGCCACTGTGTCATTAGCCATCTGTAAAGCTGAAAGCTTGTCATCTAAGATAACTTGGAATTCCGTCGCTTCTCTGGACATCCTCTCCTTCTCTTCTGAAAGGCTAGTAACCTGGGATTGAGCCTCGAGTAACTGGGTCTTCAAAGAAGAGATCTCATCGCTTTGGGTGGCCACCAGTTGGGTTTGTTGTTCCATTTGCTTAAATAAATCTGCTAGGGTATCCTTAGCAGAAGCTAACTCAGATGTTGCCTTATGCAACTGGTCTTTGGACTGCATGAGCTCCTCATAGAAAGATGCGTACAGCTGTTGAACACAGGCTGTCACTGACAACTCAATGGAACTTTGAATATCCTTGCAGAGGAAAGGAATGGCATCTCCTGAGACGAGACTGTTCAGGGAAGGAACTGAGATCTCCAAGGATCCTTCTCGATGTGCTCTGAACAGGTTATTGCAAGTGAGATACCCAGGGAGGTCACTGCCAGAGGTAGCAGGGATAGGCATTGAGGGAAGTACAGCAGGGGCTTTATCCGCTACCCTTTTCAAGCGTTTGCGCTGTATGACCAGGGGAGGCGGAGAATCATCATCCTCTATGTCAATGGGTGTTGACTCTTCTGAAGGTGGAGGAGGAGGTACTGGATCTGATGGAGGAGGTGGAGGCACAGTCTTCTGTAAACCTGAATAGGTCAAGAAGGCAGGCAAATATGATCCGTATGTGACATTGGTAACATTACCCCTGGTGACTTTAACAAAATGCTGATCCATTTTAGTGAGGAGGTATGTGCTCCAATCAATAGCAACTCCTTTCAGCACCATCCTGGAAGCTGTGAAAAGCTCTTTGGACAAATAGTGGGATGGCGTTTTGGCAGGCATAAACCTGTCTTGAAGGAACTGACAGATCGTCTTCCATACGGGATCAGTAATCATAGAAAAGGAAACTCCTGAAGAGTTTATCACCTTCTTAACATCAAGGACTTCCCTTATCTGCTTTTGCAACAGCTTGAGAATCTCTTCATTAGAGAAGAGCTGACGAGTGGTCACAAAAGGTTTTCCTTTGAAGGGTAAAGACAGAGCCTTCCCTAAGCCGCGAGATGTCAAAGTCATAGGCATTCCTTGGACTACTCCTGTCTTCTTGCTGTAAGAGGCCAGGAACTCATCACATAAGGACGGATCTTCTGGAAGCAATGGAAAAGGAGTGGCCACAAAAGCAGCAAGTCCCGCCTTTGTGAGGGGCTCAAAAGTAAGTAGGGAAGAGTAATCCCTACTAACTAATGGGACGTACTGGATAGGGGGAGGAGCATGAGAAGGCGCCATTCAGATGGTTACACACACATCACAAACACAGACAATCAAGGAGAATGCCTGCAAAGCAACAGACAAAATCCAAGGATAAGAGAATTACCAATAAAACATGACTTGACCAACTAACCCCAAGCAAACCACATCCTAGAAAAAATTGACATGACCTCGAGACAAATGCGACCGAAAGCTTCATGCGATGCATCAGACAAACACCCTGAACCCCGTATCAGGCAATAAAAGAAAAAAACTGCATACCGTACCCGTAACCGTAACAAAGACAGGAAACCAAAACCATACCATATCCGACACATATCAAAACTACATCTGTGATAAACCAAGACTGGACCATGGAAAATAACTCTAATTGACTGCGCAAACCCATCCCACGAAACGCTTCATTAAAAATGGGAATTAAGTGCAGTGAGGGGGGAATTAATTTAATGAAGGGTTGATTTTAATCATTTATTAAAAATGGGTGAAGTTTTATTAGGTGATAAACCTTAACAAGAAAACGATGGTTCCTTATTAGTTATTTAATTACCAATTATTAGGTTAAAACGGTGCAGTTATTCGATTCCCGGACTTCGATTCCCGGACTTCGATTCCCGACTGGGTCTCTAAATGCAATTCATTGATTACAAATTAAAGTGATGTGGAGCGCTTTTTTGCCAGCGCGTGCTCATGTGATGGCTGGTTGATTTTAATTAAAAATTTAAAGTGCCTCTTTAGCGCACGTAGCGCGTGCTAAGTGAACGGCTGGTTTATTTTAATAAAAAAGTATGTGTGTTGAGCGCGAATGCGCGTGGAACAGTGGGTGAATTAAAGGGTTCATTTTAACAATTAATTTGTGATTAAGGGGGAAATAAAAATAAATAAAACACATAAAATAAATACCTGGAAGGGGTGTGTATGTAACGCAGAAATGCGCACGGAAGAGTCCACCAAAAGAAGGGAATCCAGGAAAGGAAAAGTAAAGACCATTGATGAAACAACAATGACAACACCTTAGCGGATGGGTGGATTTGGTTTGTGTTGGTTGTTTATGTTGATTTTTATTTTTTATTTTTTGATTTTTTTATTTGTTATTTTTTTATTTTTATTTTTTTTTTGGTGTTAAGTTGTGAGTATTTATGTTTGAATAAAGGGAAAATGATGAAGGGAGGTGAGGGGAATTTGTTAGAATTTTTTAGAATTTTTTTAGAATTTTTAAATGAATTTTCTACATTTATTGGCAATTTGGAGGTGAAATTAGGAAATATTGAATTTTCAGAAATTATAGGGTAGGCAATTGCCAGCGGACAAATTCCCACAAATTGGCAAAATGCAAAAGGAATTTTTAGAATTTTTTCTGAATTTTTTTTTAATGGAAAAATTAATGTAGTGATTAGTTAAATCACCTAAATCACATTAATCAGATAAGTCAGTGAGGCATAAGTCAGTTAAGTCTGGTTAGTGGGGGTAAGTCATGTTAGTCTACCTAAGTCAAGTCAGGTTAGTCAAAGTTGCTTAGGTTAGTCAACTAGGCTAGGTTAGTCAACTAAGTTAGGGTAGTCAACTAAGTTAAGTTAACTAGGTAGGGGTTAGTCAACTAGGGTAAGTTGAGGTTAGGTAAGTAAGTTGACTATGGTTGGGTTAACACTAACCTAGCTAGGGTTAAGTTAGGGTTAGGGGTGGGGGTTAGATTAGTTAACCTAACTAAGGTTAGGGTTAGAGGTTAACTAATGTGAAGTTAAATGTTAACCTAACCTAGGGTAGTGTTAATTTAACTTAGGTTAGTAATTAACTTAGGGAAGTTAGTGGCAACCTGGTGGGGAGTTGGAGGTGGAGGAGGAGGGCGGCAGTTAGAGGAGGAGGAGATGGCGTTGGCGGCTCCTGGGGCGACAGCGGCGGCAATTCCACGGCGCGGCGGCGCGGGCAGGGGATGGAGGGGAAGAGGAGGGGCGGCGGACGGGCAGGGAAAGGGAGGAGGGAGGCGAAGGGAAGGCAGGCGGCGGAAGGGCGGGGGAAGGGAGGAGGGAGGCAGAAGAGCGGGGGGGTCGCTGGCGGGAGGAGAGGAGAAGAAAGGCGACGATGGAGGGGAGGGAGAAAGGGAGAGGGGAGGTCGGAACGCTGGGGGGAGGAGGGAAGAAGAAGGGCGGGCTGGGGGAAGGCGGAGAGGGAAGAAGGGAGAAGGGAGAAGGGAGAAGGGAGGTCGCAGGTCGGGGGAGAAGGAGAAGGGAGGTCGCAGGTCGGGGGAGAAGGAAGGAGGGAAAGAGGTGGTTAGGGGGGAAGGGTCGGGCGGGCAGGGTAGTGGGCGGGTAGGGGAAGGGGTAGGGGTAGGATGATGGGCGGGGTAGGGATAGGGTTATGGGCGGGGTAGGGGTCCAAGGGGGATAGGGGATGCCCGAGGGAAAGGTAAGGGTGGGAAGGGATGGGTGCGTACCCACGTCCCGCGCACGTGCGCGGGGCGGGGTAAAAAAATTTGCCGTGACGGGATTGAAATGGCGCTGGGATGACGGTACGGGTTATGCGGACACGACCGGGGCGCGTTAAGACGCGTAATTTTGAAAAAAGGCGCGTTCATGCGCAAAACGAGCGCGAGAAAAAAATGTAAAAATAAAGAAAAATTAATAACTCCCAATCGGGACGTCAAAACGACATAGTGTAAAAACAAAAAGTGGGCCGGACGACAAGCGGAAAACAAGAAAAATATATGACAGCGATTCCGGGAGGGGTAAGGGCGGTCACGTGCAAAAAACACAAAAAACGAACCAAAAAACACAATTAAAAATTAATAGTGAAAAATCCGTGAAATCGGAATGAGGTGCAGAAAAAAGGAAAACTGTGCAAAAAGATGTGCCCGACAATCCTATCTCATCAAAACATAATTCCGACTGAGATAAGACACGTTCACATGGGAAAAACCCAAAAAACAAACCCGAAAATGGGATCAGAAATTAATAGCGGGCGAACCGGACACCGGAATAACATGCAGTAAGAAGGAAAAATGTCCGCAAGAAGGAGTGGCACAGGGTGATCACGTTAAACCGCAGTTCCGGTAGAAGTAAGAGGGGTTCACATGTGAAAAACTCCAAAAATACTCCCGAAAACTCATTTAAAAATTAATAAGTAAAAATCCGAATCTTCTACATCCTCTACATATGGCTTCTCCATGCACATCCATTGATGACAAGCTCCATGGACCTAATTATTACACATGGAGTGTGGTGATGAAGGCTTGGTTTATCCAGAAGCGGTTATGGTATATGGTTGGTGGAGCTATGGCATGCCATTAACAACCTTCTCCGGTTCCGTTTGATTTTGATAAAGACAACCATGAGGAGGCAGTGCTTACATGGGATTCGGATGATACCCGTGCTTATTTGGCCTTGCTTCGGTGTATTTCCAAAGAAGCCCTATTGGTGGTCACCTTCTGTAGGACAGCTTCAGACGTATGGTCTAAGTTGCAGTTGATGTACGAGGCTCCATTAACCATGAGGGCCGTTGCTGTCTATGACCAGCTCCAGCAACTAAAGTTTGAACCCAAAAAGGGAGGGGAAGGCACAGGGGACATGGCTGTCAAATCAAATTGGAATTCCGATGCAAACAGGGCAGGTTCACATGGAAAAATGTCAAAAATACACACGAAAAAGTCGTAAAAAACTGGAAAATTAATAATGGACAAACCGTGTATCGGAATGATGCGGAATAAAAAGGAAAAATGTCAGGGGAAAAGTGGTGGTCAGGGCTAGGACATCAGATCCTAGTTCTGAAGCAAGAAAAGCACGTTCACATGGAAAACCGACTAATTTGCGCACAATGCTTCAAAAATTAATAACTCGAAAACCGTGCACCGGAACAAGGGTAGGTAAAAAGGAAAAATGGTCCGTTCAAAGGGAGGAACAGGGCTATAAGGTTGGATTTGGACTTTGGTGAACGTAGGGTGCATTCATAGAGTAGGACCTCAAAATCAAGGAATGAAGGAAAACTGTAAGGAAACAGCCCCAAGGGTGGGTGGAGCATAACCGGGTGGGTGGGAAGGGACCCCATTTAGGGTAAAAGCAAGTCATGGTATACATGCATGAGCAAGATAAGGCATATGCAGAGGGGTATGCAACATAGACGCGCAGGGACGCGTCCCCACACTTAAGACCTTAACGGATAGGGTTAACCGAACAACAGGGACCTAGGACCACGCCACAGACCATCCACTAACTTCCCCACACTTAAAACATGACCGGCACGAAGAAACCAAAGTGTAGGGTTAGAAAAACTTGGCCCGTTTCGTCAAGAATCAAGGTTGAGTATCGATGGCACGTCCAGTGTGGTTATCGGCGCTGGAGGGACCAATGCATCTTCTCGGCACACGTCCGTCATGGCAGGGACCACGCGGCAGTACCCAGGGAGGTAGCTGATGGAAGGAATCGCAGGAAATTCGTCGATGATGATGAGGGATACTACACTCAACTCACAATCACTCAAACGAAATGAAAGAACAGTCACTCGCCCCATGACTAATATCACTCGAGGAAGCATGATTAAAACCCATATCTCATACCCGGTTGAGGAATCGACAAGGGGGAAATGGTGCAAAGGGAGTATGCCAGGGTGCACAGTTGATGGTGCATTAGTGCGTCCAACCCGTCTGGCATAAGTGCAAGGAGGAAGGCAAGGGAGCCTTATGGTGCAATGTACAGAATAGGGTGATGTGTCTTGTGAGGATGGCAAAGACCCATCCCGTGGGTGCATAGGGAAAGTGGAACATACCTGACTCCAAGTGTCGTAACGTCCCTCAAACGCACCTCTCGGTAAGTGATTGAAGAAACTCCAGTCAAACTCAACCCACCCTCTGTCTCACTCTCTGTTGATAAATACAGGAGGGCAGCCTTTTCCTAAAACCCATTGATGTAATCCTCACAGTCACTTGTGCAAAGGTTGTATGCCTTGTGCGCATTTGATGGTGCAACTGTGCATCCCGCCCTGTGCCGGCATATGGTGCGAGAAGGAAGGCCAGGGAGCCTTATGGTGTAGTGCACAGAAACAAATTGTGCTTTGTGCTTTGAGAGGCCCATTCCGTGCGTGCAACACTTCATTCACACTTCTCACCTCTCATTTGATTTGAAGGGAAAAGACTGGTCTCTCGCCCCACCCTCTGTCTCACGCTCTGTTGATAAATACAGAGGGCAACCGTACTCACTTCCCCATCCGGTTAGGATGAAAGCTCACATCACTCAATTGTTTGTCGATGAAGATCGCGTCATCAATTATTGAAGAGGCGTACCCAGGGAGGTAGCCATCAAATCGATTATTGTATTGGATAGGAACATGTTGTCTGCTAGAGGACAGTTAGACGCTTTGCAGAGAGACCCATGACACAGCGTACCAAGGGAGGTAGCTTCGGAATTGAATCCTAGGAATATCAATTAATGAATCCACTTTCTGGACTGCTGGGTGTTACCACCTTTTCCACAGCCAGCTTCCCGCCCAAGGGTGTTTATCACCTTTTCGTGGAACGAGGCCTGCTATGACAGGGAATTGCTTCCTTTTCTCTCATAACAGATTTGTTTTTCTTATTTTTTTGTTTTTTTCTTATTTAGGTTTTTTTCTTTTTCTTATTTTCCCCTATTCCCGAGGGTGTTTCCACCTTTTCTCGAAGAATAGGTCGGCATGACAAGGACCTAAGTCCTTTTCTCCCATGACCGATATGTTTTGTTGTTTTGTTTTGTTTTTTTTTTCTTTTTTTTTTCTTCAAATTGAACAAGGGAATGGTGGAAAGACCATGTGTCAGAACCCACCTCGCCACTGTCGCTGGTGGAAAATAGAGGATAAGAGATCAAGGCTGAAAGGGGGTTTTGAGGGGACAGAGGGTTGCGTCCACTTCATCAGGACTGACTCAAGAATGGCTATCAGAAGTAGCATCATAAGAAGTACAGTGCCGCGCCAACGAGGGAAAGGATCAAGTGTCCGTAATTTTCAAGATCCCCAAGGAGGGAAGTACTTCTTCAGGCGATATCCATTGATCAGAAAGGGATCATCAACGGCATCAACGGTCTGCACTTGGACAGAACCATTAGGGTTGACGGCAAGTACCTTATAGGGGCCCATCCACCGCTGTTGGAGCTTGCCAGGAAACTTGCCAAAGCGTGAATCATAGGCTAGGACCAAATCACCTTCTTTGAACTCCTTGTGCTTGATGAAGCTGTCATGGTAAGCCTTACGTCGGGCTTGCGTGGCTTCCATGCACTGTAGAGCCATCCTGCGAATTTCGTCCAGACATTCCAAGTGCAGGAGACGGCGTTGCAGTGAATTATCATCCCCCAAACGCTCTTTGATAGCCACTCTCAAAGAGGGCAATTCCAGTTCAATAGGAAAAACAGCTTCTGTACCATACACCAGCTGGAAGGGTGTCTGTCCTGTTGCTGCTTTATGGGAGGTTCTATACGCCCAGAGGGCCTCTGTAAGTCGATCATCCCAATCACAACGATGTGCAGCAATTGTTCTTGTCAGAATCGAGCAGAGGATGCGATTCGTGACTTCGACTTGGCCGTTGGCTCTAGGGTAATAAGGAGTGGACTTGCGATGGTGGATCTTATACAACTCTGTCAACTCTTCCATGACTTTGTTAAGGAAATGAGTGCCTCTGTCACTTACCAGCTCTAAGGGACTGCCAAAACGGGTGATGATATTCTCGTACATGAACAGGGCCACGCTGTTACCATCGTCCCACTTAAGGGCTTTAGCTTCACACCACTTTGTGACATAATCCGTACATACGAGGATGTATCTGTTCTGTTTCCTTCTAGTAGGAGGATCGATTGGACCTACGAAGTCAATGCCCCACTTCTCAAACGGCTTTAAGGGAAGGATAGGTTGCAGTGGCATGGCACTTGTCTTGGTGGGTTTCGCCATTCTTTGACAAGCATCACATCTTTTACAGTAATCATAGGAATCTTTGTGGATGGTAGGCCACCAATATCCTGCTAGCAGAGCCTTCCTGGCTGTAGCTTCTCGTGCAAAGTGACCTCCACATGGCTCGTCGTGGCAAGCCTTCAGAACAATCCCAATCTCGTCTCCTGCAACACATCTTCGGAGCACTTCATCTTTGCCTTTCTTGTACAGTGCACCACCTAGCAGGGTGTAGGGGGCTGATTCTAGCATGAGCTTCTTCCTTTCCCGACTAGAAATACCAGGAGGGTACTGTTGGTTTGCCAGCAGATTGGCAATGTCTGCATACCAGGGAGTTACAGTTTCTACCAAGAATAAGGAAGCATCAGGGAGGTCTGGATCATCCTGCTCCTCGTCTGCAGTTTGTGGGATACGCGACAGATGATCAGCCAGAACATGGGAACGACCAGGCTTAGTAATCACCTCAAAGTCGAACTCCTGGAATAAAAGGAGCCATCTCATCATTCGTCCTTTCACATCTGCTTTGTTCATCAAGAAGGACAGGGCCTCATGATCCACATAAAATTTAAAGTGGGTAGATAGGAGGTAATGGCGAAACTTCTCCAGGGCAAACACCATTGCCAAGCACTCCAGCTCGGTCACTGTATAGTTCCGTTCCCTATCAGTGACTTTTCGGCTTGCATAATAGATCGGTTGATCCAACTTCGAGGAGCCCTTTTGGCAGAGGACAGCACCTAAGCCTTCAATTGATGCATCAGTGTGTACATGGAACTCTTTCGTCCAATCAGGAGGTTGCAGAATGGGTGCCTCTATCAGACACTGCTTCAGAGTGTGGAAGGCTTTGTCACATTCTTCTGTCCAAGTAAACTCTGCATCTTTCCTCAAGATCTTGTGCAAGGAAGTTGCCTTTGTTGCAAAGTGGGCTATGAACCTCCTGTAGTAACCCACATGGCCTAGGAATCCCCTCAACTGTTTGAGGTTGGTGGGTGCTGCCAGAGCTGCAATCTTTTCGATCTTTGCAGGGTCTGTTGATATCCCTTGTGCAGAGACAATGTGGCCCAACAGAACTCCAGAAGAAACCCCAAAGATGCATTTGTCAAGGTTGAGGGAAATCCCATACTCCCGGCATCGGTCAAAGCATTGTTCCAGATGTTCCCAGTGTTCACGGATCAAGCTATAGACATAGAAGTCATCTAAATATACCTCAATAAAGTCGTGCAGATGATTTTGAAATGCGGCCATCATGACTCGTTGGAAAGTAGCAGGGGCATTGCAGAGCCCAAATGGCATCACTCGGTAAGCATAGGTCCCCCATTCTGTGGTGAAGGTTGTTTTGGATTGGTCTTCTTCTGCAATCTGCACTTGGTTGTATCCACTGAATCCATCCAGAAGGGAATAAAGCTCATGTCCTGCCACTGTGTCCAACAGTTGATCTGTGAAAGGGATAGGAAAGTGATCCTTCTTTGTCTTGGAATTAAGCTTTCGAAAATCCACACATATTCGCAATTTGCCATTCTTCTTGGGTACAACCACGATGGGTGAAACCCATTCACTATTTGCCACTGGATAAATGAACTCGGCTTCTAGAAGCTTCAGCAGCTCTGCTTTCACCAATGTGGAATAATTCGGGTTCATTCCCTCTGTCGTTGCCGTACTGGCTTGGCATCAGGCTCCAAGTCAATATGATGTTGACATATTGCGGGATCAATCCCATTTAGGTCTTTGTAAGACCATGCAAACACGTCCAAATTTTCTTTCAACAAGTTGTACAAGGTTGACAACTCCTCTTCTGGGAGGCTGCTACCCACCTTCAAGTGGCATTCAGTGCCTTCTGCATCCTCAAAGGTTAACTGCCTTTCACCTTCTACTTCACGGATGAAGGTCCCGCGGACTGCTTCTGGGTAGAGATCCGACTCCTTCAAGGGAGTGATGTCCTCTTCTGATGTCCCACTAGAACTCACTTCTTCTTTTGGTGGAGACTTAGGTTGCTCTTTAAGACGTTGGAATGGGATTAGAGCTGTTTCGGGTTTGGTTTCAAAACTAATTACCTCTTGGCTTGAAGACTCCTCTTCTGAAGATGACACATCCAAGAACGTCACATAACAGGGACCCTCTGATGCCTGTTGGGTTTGTGGGACTGGTGTTTGTTGGCACGGTGCATCATCATCATCTTTCTTTGGCAAGGATAGGTTAGGACGGCAGGAGCCACTCTCAAAAGACGGCTTGTTCTTCTTAATCCATTTCTTATAAAGGTTTTGCATATGAGAAGATCCATTTACCAGACCGAATGGTACCATCGCCATTCTGTCCCATAGCATGAGCTCATCGGCTTCTGATGCTTCTGGAACTTCTTCCTCAAATGTATCCTCTTTGGGTGGGATAGATTCTTCTGGCTCACTTTCATCATTCTCTTCGTCCATATCATATTCAACCTCTTCTGTCTCTGCTTCTGCTTCTGTTTCTGTTCCTGCTTCTGCTTCTGTTCCTGTTGCTGCTTCTGTCTCTGTAGGAGCTCTGTAACAGAAGAATAGATTCTCTGTTTCCTCTTCTGCCTCTGCCTCTGCTTCTGCTTCTGTTTCTGCTGTGACCATGTAACAGGGAGAGCAGTACATCCATGCTTCTATCTCACTGTCAGAAGTGATTTTAGAAGTCATTTCTGGTTCAGGCAGGAAGTATTCACCCATTGATAATGGCTTTGCATCTTTTGGAAGTCGGCTTACAGTATCCATTGTTAAGGAATGTGCCACTATTTTCTTGGGAAGGATCTGTTTTACAGCATCTTCGTCTGCTGATGTTCCATCTGTAGCCTCATTAGGGGAGTCAGAAGATAATTCCAAGGAGGTGGATCCATGTCCTTTTTGAGAACCATACAGTTTCAGCACCACTTTGTTGGGTCCTCTACCCAAGGTCAAAGTTCCTTTAAACCAATCCGTCCTTGCTCGGGCTTCAAAAAGCCATGGTCTGCCCAGTAACAGAGGATAGGATGTACCATAAGAGTTTGGCTTCACCACCAGATAGGTTAACCAATAATCTTTTCCAGCCACTGTAGTCTTCACATATGGAAGAATGCCCAAAGGCTTGATTCTACTCTGATCCGCCAGTCTGATGAGCCATTGGGTTGGTTGGACACCTTGTAAGCCTAGATCCTTCATCGTCACATCCGTCATAATGTTTACTGATGAACCTCCATCAATCAGTGCATTTGCAATGAAGCAGCCTTCTATCCATATGCCAGTCTCTGGAGTACCTGGATCTAGGAAAGCGTTAGCCACATCCACTTCTTTTACAGGCTCTGGAGCCTTGTTGGACTTTGTCACTGTTGAGGGAGCAATCCTTAAACCACGTCTTTTTGTCAGTATACTTTTGAATCTTTTCCGGCAACTGGGGGACAACATCAATAATTGTCGGAATGTGAGGTTTGGTCTAAAGGTATCTAGATCTCTAACCAGATCGTATTCCTTAATAGGATCCACTGGTTTCTCTAAACGATTAGGGAATGGGGCAACACCCATTTTCATTTTTCCTCTTTCTTCCAACAGAGGAATTACAGGAACTTCTTCTGCCACTTGTGGCACTTCCTCCTCTTCTGTATCCTGGACCTCTGGTCCTGTCTCTGTAACTGTCTCTGTAACTCTCTGTGGCACTGTAGGGCTCTGTACGGCACTGTTAGGCTCTGTTCTGTTCTGTTCTTCTGGTGGAAGATTGAACTTCACTGTTCTGGCAGGGGGGTTATTTTCTTTCTGGATAGGTGGTTCCTTCTGCTTTGCACGCGTGATGGCAGCAACTTCCAATTCCACCAAATTGGAGGTAGGCTCTTGAGCCTTGGACGGACTATCAGTAGCACTGTTTTTCACTGGGGCTGGGCTTGGACAGTCTTTTGCAGTGTGGCCTTCTCCTTTGCATCGACTGCATAAGGGCTTGTAATCCACTGACCTTCGAGGATTTGGACAATTTGGTGAGATGTGTCCCTTTTCTCCGCATTTGTAACATTCCACTTCTGATCTCTGACCACCGCCAGACTGCCTTCCTCTGTAACTTTGAGAGGGAAATCTTCTGGGTCCGAAATTAGGACCAAAATCTCTAGGCTTGGGTCCAATATCTTATGTTGTCATTTTGGATTCCAGCAAGTTGAATCTTGCGTCTTTTTCCTTCCTTCTCCTATCATGCATCTCCTTCAGAGAGCAAATGTCCTCTGTATGATTCTTCCGCAAACAGTAGGAACAGAAGGCTCCAGGGATAGTTGGTTTTCGTGTACATTCAATGGCTAAATGGCCTGCTTGATGACACTTACCACACCAAGTGTTTGACCGCATCACATCTCTTCCTGCTCCTGCAACGTTGGATATCCTTGCTGTGTTCACTTTCAACGTCTGTAGTTGCTCTGTAATCACATCCATCAACTCCTTTTTGATGTTTGCAACTGAGTTAGATAAATAGTCCTTCAAGCTTTCACCTCCTGAGGCACTGGCAGGAGGGTTTTGAGGAGTTTCTGTAATCACTGCATAAACTGGTTGGGCTGGTACAGAGGGGTCTCTGTTCTGGTTCTGATTCAGTGCTCCTGTTTGAACTGTTGGCTGTTGACCCCAGTTGGTAGGGTTCCACTGTTGTTGCTGATTTGATAATGAAGAAATTGGTTGGGACCATTGTTGTTGTGGTTGAACCATCATTTGAGGCATGGATTGTGGCCACTGTGGATTTGGTGCACTGTACTGTGATACCGGAGGCATCTATTGGTAGGGATAGGGAACAGTCCCTGGAACTGCATTTGGTGGATACATCATTCCTGGCATCAGAGGAGGTAGGACTCCTCTTCCTGAATTCATCCCCAATCTAGCTTCCACTTCATCGTACAGTCTTGCACCTTCTGTTGCAGCTTGCAGTGTGGCTGGTCTTTGTAGCTCCACAAACTTACGGACTTCTGGTTGTAATCCTCTGAGAAACACTCCCTTCTGAATGCCATCATCTAGATTATGGTTAGTCCATCTCTTCAGGATGGATTCCATTCGTGAGACATAAGCTTCCACTCTTTCTTCAGAGGACTGACTTAGGTTCATAAATTCCTCTCTCATCCGCTCTTCAAAACCTTCACGCCTGAATTTAGTGAGGAAGGCCAACTTCAGTCGTCCCATGTGCCAAAATTTCCTGCTGCTTATCTCTCATACCACTGAAACGCCGCGCCCTTGAAAGTGGCGGGGAATATTGCTAACCAATGCTCAGGGGTTCTGGCATTGTTAGCCACACATGCTACCATAAACTCTGCTACATGAAGATCGGGATCTTCATTGTACTCTCCCTTAAAAACTGGCAATGGGACTACATTCACTGGTCTGTCATCAATATTTCCAGGACGGATCTGGCTTGGAAGTGGACCTCCAGCAGGAGGAGGAAGGGCTTGATGTGCCATTGGGACTTCTGTAAAGAGTTCCGCAAGGGCGTCAAAGGTGGCTTCTGCTGCGAGCTCGCTCTCGGCTCTGATTCTTGCTTTCTCTCTTCTCACGTACCTCTGGACTCGTTCTAACGCTTGCCTTTTTATTGCGTCATTCATCAGGGGGTTGACTCCACTATGTTGTTAGTGCTCCACAGAGGGTTAACAGAAGGCTTCAGTCTCTGGAGGACTCTCTTGCCAACATTTCTTCTACTTCTTTCTTTTCAACGTCCCTAAATTCTGCTTTCATGCCATTGCACAGAGGAAGGTATTCGGTTCTGAAGGTGTCAAAATGCATACGTCTGAGCATTGTGGTGGTGCCATCATCATAGTAATGCCAGCTTCTGATGGTTTCAACAGTGTATGTTGTGAAAAACACTCTGTCTACCAACTTCCAGTGGGTTGCTAATTGAAAAAACAGAAGATTATCAGTACACCAAGCATTCCATGTATCTTGCTGTTGAGCGTCCACGAACAAATTCCAACTCTTTTCCTTCTTGTCCCTGTGAACCTCTACAGACCAAGACTCCTGAAGCTTCTTCACAATCTCCCACTTGATGTTGTCTGGAAACTTCTCAATGAATGCCAAATCTTCCAGGGATGGTCATTCTCTCTGTTTCTGCTTCTGTAGTTTAAACCCAAACAGTTTGCCACCAAGATGCAAGTGTCTGCTGCTTCAACAGGAAGAGGAAACTGTCCACCACATAGAGCATGCATCATGATGGTGATGTGTTTCCGCCATTGTGGGATGAACTTCTTGTGGAAAGTGGCTTTGATTATGAGAAATTCCAACTCTTCAGTGGAAGAAGAAACTTTACAAACATCCATTGAATTCTTCTCTTCTTGGCAATGCCATTTCCTTCATTTTCAGCCTCTTCTGGTGCTTGTTGATGGCAAGTTCCCCGGCTGCGCACCAAAAACATGGAGCCCCGAGAGGAAAACCAAGGAAAAGAGAATTCTCTTGCAAGAAAATCTATCTTGTAACATCAATAAGCTTGTTTATCATGTTTCATATGATCACAATGAAGAAAAGAACACCAGGCACAACAAATCTTCATGCAGCATCATGTAGATCTCCCACGGTTTTAATAGAATCAACCATATTCTTCAATATCTTCATAAAATCCATCAGTAGAACAAAGAAAGAAAAGAAGTACACCATCTTGGAATGGAAATACATCACATGGTATTCATCTTCAATATCTTCATAGTCTTCTCTCTCAATCTCTCATATACAATCACTCTGTTTGAGTAGAATTGGCTATCTCTGACTCTCTCTCTATCTCACTCCATCAATAATACATCATATCCTCACTACAATCTCTCAAAAATTACTCTCAATAATCACTCTTAGGTTGTGGATACCCCTCCCAAGAGGTATGTCTGATATGAAGGGTCACCAGAGCCACTACAGTGTCTCTTCACAGCTCACTACTGTCACTTCACTCTAGTCTTCTCTTGAGTCTTCAGCAGCTACTTCTTCCACTTCTTTCAGCTCTTTTGCACTTGTATTCACCTCTTTCCAAGGCTAGAAAACTTTCCCAAAGTCACACATACATTCCACAAAACACTTACAGAAGCATACAGAACAGTCTACAGAACAGTACCAGAACAGCTACAGTACAGAACAGAACAGAAACAGAACAGAAGCAGAAGACATACAGAAGACCTACAGAAGGTTACAGAAGGTCATCAAAACCACATAACTCATTCTCAAATCATTCCAAACTCTCACAAACCATTCAATAAGCTTTCACAATATCTCATTCTTCATCAATCAATACTCCTTCCCTCCTTACAGAAGACAATCAGAACAAAACAGAGCAAAACAGAACAAAACAGAAGGTATACAGAACCATTCAGAACCTATCAGAACATCACAGAACCACCAACAAACATCATGAACTTCCAAAACACAATCAATATCATCTAAAACACTCTCAAACCACTTCCAAATCAATCAATCATCTCATAAAATCAACCATTCAGCTCTCAAAAACAACAAAAATCAGCCAAAAAACAAGTCATTTCAATACTCAACAGGGCTCAACATCCTCAACTAGTTTCACCATATAAGCATAATGGTGAGCTGCATAACCTTCAAAACCAAATCTTTTAATAGGGTATCTCACCCTGCTAGACCTGCGTACCACTGGATCACTCAATGGAGTCTTTGCATTAACGCGTGCTCTCTGCACACCTAGAGTCCTCACTGAAGGAATGCCAAGCTCATCATCCAAGCTCTCTGAGCCACTGGAGTCTCCATCAAGAACTGCATCAATGCCTTTTGACACTTTACTCTTTCCTTTGTCTTTACCTGTAGTGCTACTAGATGCACTCGAAGATGTAGAGCTAGTCCTTAGTCTCCCAAACCAAGGACTACCAGATGATGTCTCTGGTCCACTAAGAGTCTGTGATTCTTGCCTTTCAGCCTGCACATGAGTGTCATGATCATCATCAACATCCAATGCATCACCACTAGATGCATACCAACTGCTCATTTCATCAAAGATGACATCCCTGCTCACTCTGAACTTACATGTGACAGGGTTGTAACAGCGATACCCTTTCTACTCTAAAGAGTATCCAATAAAGACACACTTTTAAGCCTTTGGATCCAGTTTCTTCCGCAACTCATCTGGCACATGAACATACGCAATGCAGCCAAATACTTTCAAGTGTGAAATATCAGGCTTCTTACCTGTAAAACATTCTTCGGGGGTCATACCATGAACTGCAGCTGTGGGAGTTCTGTTCATAATATAAACAGCAGTATGAACAGCCTCAAACCAAAAACGCTTAGGGATATTCTTTTCAGCCAATCAAGGCGCGTGCAACTTCTGCAATATGCCTGTTTTTCCTTTCTGCAACCCCATTTTGCTGTGGGGTATACCTGCATGTGAACTGTCTCTTTATCCCATGAGACCTCAAAAAATCACTGAACTCATTTGAGAGGTACTCTCCCCCTCCATCTGACCTCAGGCACTTTACTTTCAAGCCTGTTTCTCTTTCAACTGCAGCCTTGAAAGTTCTAAAGTGCTCAAACGCTTCACTCTTTTCCTTCATAAAATATACCTACAGCTTTCTAGAACAATCATCAATGAATGTGACGAAGTATGAACTACCTCCAAGAGATACATTTTGTGTAGGCCCCCAGATGTCTGTATGCACAACATCAAGGATATTTCTGCTTACATCTCTGTCATGTGAAAAGGGTTGTCTTGCCTGCTTACCAAACTGACATGCTTCACATACCTTCTGAAATTCTGCAACTTTAAATGTAGGCAAACCTGTAATCAACCCTTTGGACTGCATTAATTTCAGCCTTTGTACATTTGCATGTCCAATGCGTTTGTGCCAAATTTCAATGTCTGCAACAACACCTTTTCCTTTGGCATACATAGCCGCATTCATAGTAGGAATTCCAGCATCTAGAGTGAACATACGTCCAACTCTACTTCCCTTTGCTACCAACCTGCACTTGTCATTGAAGTCTTCTACAAAGCAGCCCTTTGCATTAAATCTGACTTGCAGCCCTTGCTCTACCATTTGACCGATTGACACCAAGTTCTTTGTAATAGATGGCACATGTAATACATTTGAAAGACTCTTTGTCTTACCATCATGCAAGGACAAGGGAACTTTTCCAATGTGTGAAATTGGGTGGCATGAGTCATCACCCGTCTGCACATAGCCTGCATTCTGCAAATCCTGTATCTCTCCAAACCATTCTGCATGGCTGGTCATATGATTGGATGCACCTGAATCAACATACCAAACATCTTCATGTATTCCCTTTCCTGTAACAGCATTCAGCATATGCTGCATAACGAACAAACGTTCATTTTTGTCTTCATTCTGTCGTGAAGACGATGCATAGTTTCCTTGCTGCAACTTACCACTGCGGATATCATCTCTCTTAGCATAACATTGGGCTGCAATATGACCTGTTTTGCCACAGTAGTGACACACAATATCAGAGTTGTTAGAACCTCTGTTTTGCCATCCACCTCTTCCTCTAAAGCTCCCCCTGCCTCTAAAGTTACCACGACCTCCTGAAACCTGCATATCGCCAAATTGCTGATTCAATCTGTTTTGCTGGTTGTCACTACCACGTCCTGTACCACGGCCTCTTGAAGAGAACCTACCACGTCCCCTTCCAGAACTGGAGTAGAAAGCCTGGACCTATTCACCACTTCTTTCAGATGTCTCACTCTGCATGTTGATTTCTTCAGTGATCATTAGAGAGACCAACTCATCGAAATCTAGAAATGGCTTTCTGACATATACGGAAGTTACAAAAGACTTCCAAGCCTTTTCATTGTTAAGTCCACCCAAGGTAGACGACACCAAATCATCATCATCGGGCATTGCATCAATCGCTGCCAATGCATCTGCAATGCTCCTTACCTTCAATGCATACTCATTGATAGACATCTTCCCTTTCTTCAATGTATTCAACTCTTGCTTGAGTTGAATCTTTCGTGCCTTTGTATTTACAGAAAACATACTTTCAAGTATGGTCCAAGCTGCATATGCATTCTCTGCATTTCTAATGTGTCCCAGCATATTATTCTCAATTACTGCAGACAACCAATACATGACCTTCTTGTCTTTTGCATTCCATTCCTTTCGTGCCTTTGTCTCTTCTGCAGTTGGAGGATCACTCACCTCCGGCTCCTTTTCTTCACCTGAAACGAACTCGTAGAGGCCTTTTCCAATAAGGAAGTTCGTGACACGGAACTTCCATGAAGGGTAGTTGTTCTTGTCGAGCTTCTCAATGATGGGGCTTCCACTGTTCTCTGCCATTATCACAAAACTAATACCAACAGCAAGTAAATCTTTTGCAACGCTGGACCTGTAGTGCACAGCAATACACCAGACAGCCTTTTTCACTGTCTGCTCAACAATACATGCAATCTGCAACCTATTTGTAGATAAACCTTGTGTTTACTCACTGATAAACACCTTTGAACTTACAGATCTGAAATCTGTAACATGCGCACCCACTTTCGGTCAATACAATCGAAGTCACGGCGTACCCTGAAACTACTGTTCGCAACCTTGCGGCTCTAAAACGGGCCCTGAAACGGCCTCAGATGCCCAAAATAACTGCGGGAATGCCCTAAAGGGCTCATCTGCACAATACACAATGCTCTTTGCGCACACCAAATCTCACTGCAATCTGAGATTTTTGCTCTGCCCTGCTTCCGATGCCTCCACAGGCACTATCCAAGAGAAAGAGTTGAAGGATGGGAGAGCTTCTTACCCGTGGCTTGCTTGCTTGAACCTTGCTTCTTCTCCTTTGCTTCAACCTTCGAAATCAGCCTCTCTCAATGGCGCGGCTCTGATACCATGTCAAGAATCGCCTGGTGGAGGGGGTTGCTCAAGATGCTGCGCCGAACACACATAGAATGCACAAGGAGAAGCTCATTCAAGAGACAAGAAGAGAGATGGAGGCCAAAACGTTTTCTTGCTGATTTCTTCTTCTTCTTCCACACACTTTACAATGTACACAAAGTATAGATAAGATACAACATAAAAGGAAAGTGGCTTACTAAGTCAAACAATGCATAACCGACTACACTAGTCGACTGGCGCTATAACTATGCCAGCTGTAAATAGGTGTAACAACCTGAATATAATAAGTAATGAGTCAGTGGCCATGTGAGAGTCATAATGACCACCGACGTGCTAAGTGTAGAAGTGTGGACCCATCTAACCAGGCGGTCCATCATCCATGTCCACATGTGTTGAGCTTGCCATCTCAACACATACCTATCACAATTTCTATATCTAATAAAAACAAACATAAACAAACCATGTGAGATGTCAATAACAAGAATGAAAGCTCATTTACTTTAGCACTTGCTGAATCCCAAAAAGTCATACATGGTCTATATAAGAATGGCTTGTATATTAACACACCACCTCCTAATATGCTTGCTCATGTCTTCCACAATAATCCCCTCCTTGCATAAAATCTTGAGCTTGTCAACTAATGAACAGAGATGATGTCTATATTCTTGACTTTGTAGCACCCAAGAATGAGCAAGCTAAGGATTAGGTGTCCCTTCTTCCTAGAAAGCCATGATGAGATGTTGTAGTTCACAAGGACTATTAGCCCCACACTATAAGAAGTGGAGCAAAGTCTCAATGGATTCACACTATCCATAGCAAGATCAAGCCAACGATTTCTTGGCTCTCATGCAAATCTTGGAAAGGTGGATTCAATGTGACCCCATGCTTGTGAGTTTGCTAACATTTGCTAAATTGAATCTGTGGACCTATTTTGCACATGCCATGTTATCAAACTTGCCATGTCTGATGTGTAAAATTTATGATAGATACATGATACAAGTGAAGAGTATCTAAAAGTCTTCTAAGAGACAAATTTTCCCTATAGGTCTTGGGGATACCTATGAGTACCACATTTTAGACATGTTTGCATGGACTCGTATTATCCTTGAAAGAGCACACAATCATTGACACATGTATGAATGTTGTTATAATCCATGCCTAGCTTCTGCAACACTTATCACACATAATCATGAGACTCAAACATTGTGTTTTGAGATACAAATGACATTCTAGTATTCTAAAAAAAATCCATACATCTTTGAAGAAATAAAAAATTATTCTTATTTGTACATCAAGATAGAGGAGTGTAATAAGGACCTGAACAACTCGTTCACACTTGCGTTATTCTATTTGTACTTTGCCTATATACTTAGAAGCACAAGGAGCATTCTCAAGCAAGATACATGTGGAACCCATTGTATAATGGTATGGACACCACCTCTCTTAATGGATCGAATGACCCTGTATCCAACCATGGATAGTAATACATCAATCATAACCTCCATTTTAGGCTCCAAATTTTATGAAAGGTCCTAGCAATCTCCAATGTCTTCTAGTATTGAGGGCACAGTTAGCAAAGTGCCCTCTAATGGATTTATAGGCTCAAGATCTCCTTCCACTGTATAGCCATAAACTCTTTTTATGGATGAAGTGAGATCTCTCACTTAACCCCCGATACCTACAGACCACTTATTGGTCAAGTGTTTCAAGCTGAGCGGCCATGGCTACCTCTCACATAGCCGATGTGCTCTCCCTATCTATAGGGTGTAGTGAGCTTACCTTGATGCCCGATCGATTACCCTCCTCTCCCATGCACACCGGTAGCTCCAGGATCCTTGATCCAAGCTTGAGCAACCTCAATCCCTCTCTGTCAACCTCGATCCTCCATAGCCACGTGAGACAATAGAAGAGAAGAGAAGAAAAGAAAAGAAGATGAAGATAGGAGATGGGGAACTTCTTCTCCTTGATCCCTCACTCTCACACACTCACTCCCTCACTCTCTCACACTCCCTCACTCAAGCACACACAAGAAGGCAAGAAGAAGAGAAGAAGAAGAAGAAGCTTTTTGCCACACACCAAGAATGATAGTTTCCATTAACTTTTTGGCTTATATACATGCCCTCTTTTCCATTGCATTGCAAGTCCATGCTGGGGATGATTTGAGACCTGCAAAAGAGCTTAAAAGCTGGTTGATGGAGCGGTTAATCCCTTATTTGGAGCACCCATATCTGGAGCAGAGATACCATCAGGGAAAACTCATCTGGTGGAGCAAAGGATACAAAGTGATTGAGCAAGAAGACGGAACCTTTGAGTGGGAGATTAAAGTCTTCTGTCATCACTGCTTGCGACTGTTTACAAGTATCCCTGTTGAGTTCAATGAAGAAGGTGGGATGGAGCCATCAGTTCATCCTCTCAACATGCTAAATTTTGACTATCATAATTATGAATAGAGGAGTATGTGATGGCCGGTTGTGTAAACCCATTGTGGACGTATACATTATATTTTGACGGAGCGTCCAGGGGCCCTAATAAAAAAGGGAATGTTGGAGTAGTAATCCGAGATCCCCGATGTAGAGTTACGATGAAGTTAGCTACTTATCTCGGGGTAGGATTCACTAACAATATGGCGGAGTATAAAGCCTTGATTATGGGACTACATATTGCCAAGCAAGGTGGTATTCGGCGGTTGTTAGTAAAAGGGGATTCCCAGTTGATCGTGAATCAGCTAGATGGGACATACACAGTGTGGAATCCCATTCTCTGTATGTATCATCGAACTGCGATGACCCTACTTGAAGAGTTTGAGAGAGTGTCTTTTCAGCTAATTCCACGTTACTGGAATCAGTTTGCAGATTCATTGGCAAATCTTGCTTATGAGGAAGACCTCTTCTTCAATTGTGGTCCTAGTTTGGATATTGTTATCAATGATGACACAGGACCCGATTGCTTGTGGAGAATGTTATCAGAGCATGCAATATATGGCAGACGATGGTTGATATGGGTGATGCAAAGAGTAGCCGAGACCAATCTACCGTTATTATCCTGGACCCATAGGTTGATTAGACAACATATTATGCGTACGCCTCTTGCTATATATGCAGGAGGGATGGGTTATAACCTTATGCATTTAGTTTAGGGCTGGGAGCCCTGTGGTTTTTCTCCTTGGAAAGAAGCTTATTATTGTATATCTGGATTCTTTCAGGGAGGGATGTGTAGGTGCTATACTGTTTTATTTCATTAGGCCAAGAGGGCGGATTAAGTTTTGTAGTGAAGTGTTTTATCTCGTTAGGCCAAGAGGCCAGTTGTCTGTTTAGTACATGTACGGTTAATGGTTTCTTGTTTTAGTTTCATGCTAGGCAGGTTCGAAGAAGAGCTTGAAAGGAGCCTTTTGTTGCGTGGAAGCTTCTCGTGGCCCTATCCAGGTGATATCTCTCCTTTATGAGTACTGTGGTTGTTGTGCTATATGTGTTTGTGTGCTTGTAAGGGATTTTTCTTTTCTTGTTGGGGACCGGCATCCAAGGCATGAAGTCCCAAGTTTAGGTTCAGTATGTTTGAGGGAGGTTTGAGTAGTCGTTGCCTCCTGTAAAGACATTGCCCGACACCAAAAATCCTATTTTAGACGGAAGTCCTAGTGACCCTGTCTGCTAGCCTCCTAGGCGGCCGTTCTAGGAGTTCTTGTTAGTTGTGAGGCAGTTAGAGAAGCCTACCGAAGAAGAAATAATAATGATGATAGAGAGGAAACAAAAGCCTGAATATCCGATTTCGAGATGACAGGTTTGGATAGGAAAGATCACTAGATGGGGTCCTTCGCCGAGGGGGTGGTTTGCGTGTGGCTCCTTGATGTTACTCACCAACCCTCGCTCCCTCTCCTTCTTTCTCTCTCTCTCTCTCTTCCTTTTCTTTTCTCTTCTCCTCCTACTCTTTCTCTCTCTCCTTCGCTTCTTCTTCTTTTCTCTTATTCTCCTACTCTCTCTCTCTCTCTTTCTCATCTTCTTCTTTTCTCTTATTCTCCTACTCTCTCTCTCTCTCTCCTTCTCATCTTCTTCTTTTCTCTTATTCTCCTTCTCTCTCTCTCTCTCTCTCTCTCCTTCTCTCTTTCTCCTCTCCCTCTCCCACTTCTTTTCTCCTTCTTCAATTTTGGGTCTTCAAACCCTTTTCATAATCTTAGACTACCTCATTTTTCCACATTGGTCTAATGGACTCAAAGCGAACTTATTGCTATAGTCAGATGGCCTCAGATCCTTATGAATTCCATCGAGCACAGGTAGACCTTGGGCATGCTACATCTTCTTCATATGAGATATCTTTACTTGCCTTTGTCCACTTTACAACTGCTTATTCATAGAAACCATGCTTTTACTAAAAGGAACAACATCTATTTGAAAGCATGATTCATCTGTATATTGGAAAGGTCTCTCAAGAGCCTTACTAAGAGAAAAACTGGAACCATTCATTGGACACACATCCACACTGGTAGACCCATTGGTTTTATCAATGTGGCCGTCGCAACCACCTCTCATGGAAGCATTGAAAGCCTTGATGGAACTTGTTGGGCGTGGAATCTTTTATCCCCAAGAGGCATCTTATCACTACTCATAGGATTGCCACTTCCTAGTTGGAGATTTTGACCACCAAGATCTCCTGCTAAAGTCATCTTGGTATTAGCGAAAGGATTTTCTCTTTGTAAAATTGGTTGGATATTTGGATGCACTTGCAATAAGCAGGGGAAACTCCAAAAGCTTTTCCAACATCTTCAAATATACTGTTCATAGTCAATTGCATGCCTCTTGGCCTCATTTAATGACTTAGGATCTTGCATCCTCACTTGGATTTGTGTATTAATCTCTAAGCCACTCATACAGATCTCGCATAGCACATCCTTAGGCAATATAGTAGCTCTTCTTGGCCAAAGTCTTTGGATATCGTGAAAGGCTCTAGCATATTCTTTAGTGGAAGGGTAAAACTCTTTTCTTATCTGCATAAATTGCCCTAAGACCTGAGCCATAGGCACCTTCTTTTCATATTCATCTAAAAATTTATCATGTAGCTCCTCAAATGATTTAATCAACCCTCTTGGGAGGCTCCAATACCATTTTCTAGCCTCTCCCTTCAAGGTACTTGAGAATACGAGCATCCGATGCATATCATCATACCCACTTGCAAGATAAGTTAGGCCATATTCTTTTAAGTGCAACATTGGGCCTTCATTTACCAGTCCATGAAATACTAGATTTTGGGGGTAAAGGTGCCTTTGCCTAGCCACCCATGTATTACTACACTGATAGTACCCACCACTACACACTGTAGGTGTGGCGGGCGCCCGTCACCATCACTTTATTCTTTATTCTTTAGTGACAATTTGAATAAAGGAAGGCCCAGTCACACATTGTGACGGTTGGAGTTCCCATTTGGTCTCTCTCTCTTTGTTGCTCTTGCTCCCCCGCCATAGCTCTTCCAAGCAAGATTTGATCCTTCTCACCTTTCAAATGGTATTAGAGCATGGTTTCTCAAGCATTCCAACTTGGTTTGTGACTCCTTCATCTTCCTATTGATTACCTACACTCATTGGGTCTCCTTCTTGGCAGCCATATCTGACTCTCCTGAGCTCCTGTCACTCCGAGGCTTCCTAAGCACCTACCCGGTCCATTTGGGCACCCTCAAGGCATTCCTTCAAAGGTATTGGAGCTCTCTTTTGTTATTTTACTTCATTCCACAGGTTTTGTGAAGCAAGGCAGCCATGTCCTCTTGCTTCTTGCGATGCCTACTCTCTACTGGTGACTTTGGCCTTCAAGAGGGATCTCTTGGGGGTCCTTGACTACTCCTCCAACCTTTCCTTGACCTTGCCTAGCCCTTCCATAAGCCCTAGATAAATTTGGGCTAGCTTGAAGGCCTTAAAAATTTTCGTTTTTTACTTCAGCCTTCCCTTCATACTCATTGGCAGCTTGAAAACGCTTCATTTGGCACTTGGGAATACCCCCTTGATGCTCGACATTGGTGGTTATCATTGGCATTGATTTGTTGACTGATTTACCTCAGTCCATGACTATTTTCCATAGTCCACATGCAGCCGCAAAGAGTGTTACATTAGCATTGACACTAGTTGCTTAGTTGGTCTCGAATGCAGGGACCCGAATGCTAGGGGAATGTATGCCTATGATATGAGATGCTTTTGGGACTACATTTTCTTAGTCATTGATTGTTTTACATAGTCCATAGGCAGCCCAAAATAGGACAGTCCCCCTCTCATTACACTTTATGCTCATGCTACATAGCCATTTGATGCCTGATTATGCCCGATTGGTGCCTATATATATGGGAAAGTATGCCTATGATTTATCTATGGTTTTGAGCTTTTATTGAGCAACTTTATGCTTAGTTTTGCATGATTAGTTGCTGCTAGAATATCAGTGCTAAATCTTATTTGCTTATGTTTGGATATGCCCTATTGGATTCAGGCTATGTCTTGGATGTATACATTGATGTAGTGACTCTCGGGGATCAACATAGATCTTGGATTTGCTCTCGAATCATTGGTTGAGCTTGAGCTCACTTTAGATAGCATTGGGATCTTCAACTCTCATGTACTTATGGCATATACTTTGCTTATGTTTGATTGGTTTTGATATGCTTGGCCTATGCCACTACTACATGCCCGTTACATTGTTTGGAGTTGGATGCTACCGAGCCTTGCTTTGACTTGACATTTGATTACCCGGAGCTTACTTTTGGCTATTTATTAGCTTTCCAAAGTTATAGTTTAGATGTACTTGATGTTTATGGATGCTATGTATAGATGCTACATGGTCTATATGTCAACAATCGCGTGGTGGGGGACTTTGCTTGAGCTGCTGCACCAAACACACACTATATACACAAGAGGAAGCTCACTCAAGAACACAAGAAGAGAGATGGAGGCGAAAAAGTTTTCTTGTTGATTTATTCTTCTTCTTTCACACACTATACAATGTACATAAAGTATAGATAAGATACAACATAAAGGAAAGTGGCCTACTAAGTCAAACATTACACTACACTAATCAACTGGCGCTATGTCTTTTGCCAGTTGTAGGTAGGTGTAACAAACTAAATATAATAAGTGATAAGTCAATGGCCATGTGATTATCATAATGCCACCAATGTGCTAAGTCTAGACGTGCAGACCCATCTAGCTAGGCAGTCCATCATCAATGTTCGCATGTGTTGAGCTTGCCATCTCAACACTCCCCCTTAAGATCAACTCTATCTCTGCAACTCCAAGTAAGCTTCGAAACTTTCGAAGCTTCTATGCACCCAATGCCTTTGTGAAAATGTCAACTATCTTATCTTTTGTGCTGACATATACCAATTCAATCTCTCCTGCAAGTACCTTCTCTCTCACAAAGTGGTAGTGCACCTCAATGTGTTTTGTCCTAGCATGGAACACTGGATTCCTAGCTAGCTATATGCTGCTCATGCTGTCACAATGAATGACAACTGGACCATCTCCCTGCACGTCCAAATCACCTAATAACTTTTGCAACCATACCACCTCACATGCTGCCATAGCAGCACCTCTGTACTCAGCCTCTGTACTTGATAAAGCAACTGTAGGTTGCTTTTTGCTACTCCATGCAACTGTTGCACTACCAAGGGAAAACATGAATCCACTTGTAGATCTTCTGTCTGACATGCTACTAGCCCAATTTGCATCTGTGTATCCAAAGACCTGTACATCCTTATCTACCTCATAAAAAAGTTCATAATGTAAAGTGGACTTCACGTACCTCAATATATATCTAACTACATCCAAATGAGGCTTTCTAGGCATCTGCATAAACTAACTGACAAGGCCAACATCATAGCTGAATTCTGGCCTTGTAATAGTCATGTAAATCAAACTCCCTACTATCCTCGTGAACACAGTAGGGTCTTCTATCTCATCCCCAACATCAGCACTCAGCTTCACATTTTGCTTCAATGGTACTGAAAGAGGCTTACATGTTGTCATACCATACTTGGATAACATATCCAAGCCATACTGCCTTTGGGACAGCCATATACCATCATCACATCTAATCACCTCAATACCAAGAAAGTATCTCAGCTTACCCAAATCTTTCATCTCAAACTTCTTCTTCAAGAAGTCCTTAACTTCAGTAATCCCATTGTCACTATCACCTGTAATAATCAAGTCATCCACATAGATGACTATGATGACCAAACCTGTATCTCCCTTTCTCACATAAAGTGAGTGATTAGCATCAGAAATACAAAATCCAATATTGACAAGATACTCTCCAATCTTGTCAGACCATGCTCTAGGTGCTTGCTTGAGTCCATAGAGCGCCTTCGTTAACTTGCACACATATGTGGGATGCTTTAAATCCTCACAACCTGTTGGCTGCTCCATATACACTTCTTCTTGTAATTCACCATACAAGAAGGCATTCTTAACATCCATTTGCTACAAACGTCAACCTTTGGCTGCTACCAAGGCAATCACACACCTAACAGTTGCTATCCTAGCAGCTGGACTGAATGTCTCTTCATAATCTATGCCATATATTTGAGCATAGCCTTTTGCAACCAGCCTAGCCTTATACTTGCTAACTGAACCGTCTACATTATTCTTGACTTTGTAAACCCACTTACAGGCAATAGTTTTCTTACCCTTAGATAAGGGTACCAAATCCCAAGTCTTATTGGTTTCTAATGCAGCCATCTCCTTATCCATTGCTGCATCCCAATGAGCATGACCAACAGCATCCTCAAAATAGGTGGGCTCAACATGCTCAACTAGTTTCACCATATAAGCATAATGGTGAGCTGCATAACCTTCAAAACCAAATCTTTTAATAGGGTATTTGACCCTGCTAGTTCTGCGTACCATCAGATCACTCAATGGAGTCTTTACATTACTATGAGCTATCTGTACACATGGTGTCCTGACTGAAGGAATGCCAAGCTCATCATCCAAACTCTCCAAACCACTATAATATCCATCAAATCCCAAATGACTAGTAGATGAATCATTACTATCCAGCACTTTCTTCTTTCCTTTGTCCTTCCTTACAAAACTTATAGATCCACCTGAAGATGTGGGACTACTCCTTAGTCTCCCAGACCAAGGGCTCACTGTAGGTATAGTACCAGATGATGGTTTTGGTCTACTAAGACTCTGTGATTCATACCAGCTGCCTATCTCATCAAAGATAACATCCCTGTTCACTCTAAACTCACCTATGACAGTGTCATAACAACAATGTCAAGATTATGGGAGAGAAGGAAGGAGTCTCACTTGTAGCTTTCTTGCTTGCACAATGGGAAAATACACACAAAGGTGGAGGCTGAAAACAGTTTTTCTCTTCTTAGTTGTGTAAGCCAAAAGAAGAACTCAAGTACATAGAAATAGAAAAACCCTATATATGGATCTCAAACCAAACTCAACTAACTAAGGTGGCATACTAACTGAGCCAGGAACTAGAGTAGATAAGGATAGCTGTCATCTAGCTATTATTCATGGGCGGTGTACCAACCGCATCTGCAACTGACAAGTCGGTGACATAAATGCACAACGGTCACCCTAGCATATCACGAGTGGAGCTTGATATCTCAACACTCCCCCTCAAGCTCAATCCCAATTCCTGCACACCAAGCAGGTCTCTGAACTTGTGCAGCTTCTCTGCGCCCAATGCTTTTGTGAATATGTCAGCTACCTGATCCTCTGTGCTGACATAAACTAGATCAATAAGACCTAGTAAAACCCTCTCCTGTACATAGTGATAATGCACCTCAATGTTCTTTGTTCTAGCATGATAGACTGGGTTATTTGCCAAGTGTATACTACTCATGTTGTCACAATAAATGACAACTGGCCCATCTGTAGGAGGCTGATGCATATCATAAAGTAGCTTATGTAACCAAGCTACCTCACATGCAGCCATTGCTGCGCCCCTGTACTCAGCCCCTGTGCTCGACAAGGCAAGTGTAGGCTGTTTCTTGCTACTCCAAGTGACTGCAACACTCCCAAAAGAGAACATATATCCACTGATAGATCGTCTATCAGAAATACTACCAGCCCAATCAGCATCAGTGTATCCATGCAGCTGTATCTGAACCCCAGTCTCATAAAATAGTCCATACTGCAATGTGGACTTCACATACCTGAGTATGCTTCTAGCCGCATCTAAATGCGGTTTCCTTGGAGCCTGCATAAACTGACTTACCAATCCAACAGCATAGCTCAAATCTAGCTTGGTAATAGTCATATAAATCAAACTTTCTACTATGCGTCTGTACATAGTAGGGTCTTCCAGAAGCTCACCTGCATCTGCACTCAACTTCACATTCTGCTCCAAAGGAACTGAAATAGGCTTACAGCCTGTCATCCCATATTTGGACAGCATGTCCAATCCATAATGCCTCTGCAAGAGCCATATCCCACTTGGTGATCTAATCACCTCAATGCCCAAGAAATAACGTAGCTCTCCCAAATCCTTCATCTCAAACTTCTGCTTCAATAGCATTTTCACATGAAGGATATCTTCATCACTGTCACCTGTCATAATCAAATCATCAACATAAATGACAAGTAGCATAATACCTTTCTCTGTTTTTCTCACATAAAGTGAGAAATCTGCCTTGGAAATCTGAAAGCCAATAGTGACAAGATACTGTCCTATCTTGTCAGACCATGCTCTAGGTGCTTGCTTCAAGCCATACAATGCTTTCTTCAACCTGCAAACAAACTCAGGATGAATAGCATTCACGTAACCTGGTGGCTGCTCCATATATACCTCTTCTTGCAAATCACCATGCAACACCTTGCATGATTACTTGGGATTTCTAGCACTTTCTATGATGGAATCCAAACAGATAAACTAGAAAGGATTTTTTTTTGGCATAAAGGATAAAGTAAATTGTGTATTTCATAAAGTATAGTCTCCTAATCATCTATTGGATGTGAGAGAGCATTCTCAGCTATATTAGGTATACAACCATCACTACTAAGTGTGTTTACTTTGGACACCATCTCTTTAACTATCCATCTTGGTTCCAAAATCAGAATGTCCATCTAATCCTTTTCACATGGTCTTGTATCATCACATCACACTCCTCTCCTCTAAATGTTTTCATGATTTCACATGAGAAACCAATTGAAGCTTGTAGCATCAAGTTCCATATTAATACAAAATTAGTATGAAGCTATATGCATGTTAATAATAGCTAGGTACATTTGTCCCCTAAGAGATGAAGTGTTGTCGTGATGTTATGAGGACATAGTGTGAAAATGTATGGAATGCATCCTCATCCGACTTCTCTATTGATCTCTGCAACCGGACTGAATGTTTCTTCATAATCAATGCCATATGTTTGTGCATACCCCTTGACTACTAATCTTACTTTGTATCTGTTCACAGAACCATTTGCATTGTGCTTCACCTTATAAACCCACTTATAGCCAATTGCATTCTTACCTTTAGGAAAAGGTACCAATTCCCATGTAGCATTTTCTTCCAAGGCATCCATTTCTTCATCCATGGCTTTCTCCCATTTTTCTTTTCCCATGGCTTGCTCAAAAGAAGTGGGTTCTGGTTCCTGTATCACTTTGACCATATATGTATAGTGAATGGCTATAAATCCAGCATATTTTAGTCTATCCACAGGATACCTAGCTCTAGTAGATCTGTGCAAAGTAGGTTCACTCCCAGGTGCTCTCGAAACATCCCTGGTCTTCCTTACTCCAGGTGTAATAATAGAAGGAATACCCAACTCATCATCAATGCTCTGTTTTGAGCCACTGCATTCACCATCCACATAAGAGTGACCTGCATTCACATCAAACATGGGCTGATCTACATTCTCTTTTCCTTTTCGTGATACCTGCATACCACTATCTGCATTGCTTTGAGAAGATTCTCCTGATCTCAATCTGCCTGTCCATGGCAAAGAATGTGAACCACTGCTAGAGGACACTCCAGGTCCACTAATATCTTGTGACTGTTGCTGTGAATTCTGTGCAGCATTACCGTTTTGTGCATCTACATTATCAATCACATTTACTGGTTTATACCAGCTACTCATCTCATAAAAAACAACATCTCTGCTCACTGTAAACTTACGAGTAGAAGGGTTATAGCATCTATACCCTTTCTGCTGCAAAGAGTAACCAATAAAGATGCACTTCTCAGCTTTTGGATCCAACTTGGATCTCAACTCATCTGGCACATGAACATAGGCAATGCAACCAAAAATCTTCAAATGAAAGATATTTGGTTTCCTACCAGTATACCTCTCCTCTGGAGTCATCCCATGTATTGCTGCAATGGGAGTCCTGTTCATTATGTAGACTGCTATAGCAACTGCTTCAGCCCAGTAAAAATCTGGCAAGTCTTTTTCGTTGAGCATGGCACGAGATACCTCTCCAATATGCCTGTTTTTCCTTTCTGCAATTCCATTTTCTTGTGGGATATGACTGCATGAATATTGCTGCTTTATGCCATGCTCCTACAGGAACCTTGCAAACTCATTTGAGAGGTACTCTCCCCCTCCATCTGACCTTAGGTATTTTATTTGCAGGCCTGTTTCTTTTTCAACCATAGCTTTAAGAGTTTTGAAATGCCCAAAAACTTCACTTTTCTTTTTCATAAAATACACCCAAACTTTTCTGCTATAGTCATCAATAAAAGTGACAAAATAATGACAGCCTCCAAGAGATGCAGCTTTAGTAGTCCACACATCAGAGTGGATTAATTCCAATGGCTTCTTACTCTCTTGAACACGTCTAGGAAATGATTTCCTTGCCTGTTTTCCAAACTGATAGGCTTCACATACCTTATGCATTTCGACAACCTTGAATTTAGGCAATCCTGCAACAATATTTTGGGCCTGCATTGATTTAAGTCGTTGTACATTAACATGATGAATGCATTTATGCCAGATATCAATATCTGCAACTACACCGGTCCCATGTGCAAACATTGCTGCACTCAATTCATGCATGTCTGCATCTAATGTAAACATTCTACCCTTCTTCTTTCCTTTTGCTATCAAGCGACCTTTATTTTTCATATCCTCAACAAAGCATCCATGAGGATTAAATCTGACCTGCAAGCCCTGCTCAACCATTTGACCAACAGAAACCAGATTCTTGGTGATATTTGGGACATGAAATACATTGGACATGTATTTATTTTTCCCATCCTACATAGACAAAGGAATTTTTCCAATCTGCACAATAGGATGTGCAATATCATCACCAGTCTCCAAAATCCTGGTTTTTCCATTTTCCTTGCATCCTCCATCCATTCTACATGACCTGTTATGTGGTTTGATGCACCTGAGTCAACATACCATACATCATTGCTTTCTTCTGCACTTGTCACAGAATTGTTCATGTGTTGCACCATAAACAAATGCTCATTTCTGTCATCACCCTGTCTACTAGAAGATGCATAATTCCCTTGTTGCAATTTTCCATTCATGATATCATTCTGCTTTTTATAGCAGTCTTTAGCCATATGACCCATTTTACCACAGTAGTAGCATTCAACATTACTGTTTGCATTTTGGCCTCTTTGCCATCCACCACACGACCTCTTTGGCTCCCCCTGCCTCTAGAGTTACCACGTCCTCCTCCATAGGACTGGTTTTCTTGAGTTTGCTGCATATTCTGATTTCTACCACGGCCTCCAGATCGGCCTCCTCTACCTCTGCCTCTACCTCTTCCAGCATTTGAGTAGAAGACATCTTCTTTTGAAGTTCCTCCTGAAGAAGATGCACCACCATTTCTTTGCTCCTCAGAAATTAGAAGAGCAATCAACTCCTCAAAATCAGGAAATCTTTCACGAACAGAAATGGATGTTCGGAACTATGCATAATCCTTTCCTAGACCATTCAAGGTCACAGAAACTAAATCATCATCTTCCACTGGCGACCCAATGGAAGCAAGTGCATATGCAATCTTCTTCACCTTCATGTGGTAGTCATTGATACTCATACTTTCTCTTTGAACATTGTGCAACTCTTGCTTGAACTGCATTTTCCTGGCTTGCATATTTGTGCTATACATTTTTGACAAAGTATCCCATGCCTCCTTTGGCATACTTGCATCTTGAATATGCACAATCATAGAGTCTGAAATGCTGATAGATAGCCAGTACATAACTCTCCTGGCTCTCTCATGCCATGCTTTAAATGCCTGCATTTGCTGTTGATTGGGAACATCAGGAAGAACTGGTTCTTCTTCATTTCCTGCAACGAATTCCCAATATCCTTTTCCCATAAGGAAATTTTTCATTCTGAACTTCCATGCTTGGAAGTTGTTCTTGTCAAGATTTTCAGTGACAATATGTGAAAGAGAATTAGACGCCATTACAGAACACTGCAAAAAATTCTGTCACTGCAAAGAACACAACTTCAGCCTCATAAGGGCGAATATGCAAAACTGACAAAAGTGGTATTTGACTACACAGTCACTTCCTAGTGACGATTTTGCATCAACATGAAACAAGGGATGATTCTATAACTCCCAATGTCTCTGCGCACAGGCATATGATGCAATTTATACATTAACTTTTCACCGACCTATAGAACAGTGGTCGCACAGCATAAAACAGGGCCTTTTCCTGAGTGCGTGCAGAAAACTTCCGCCTCCAAAACAGGCCCCGAAATGGCCTCCAGAATATATTGCCCTCTTGCTACACCGCGAAGGGTGTCTCAATCTGAGACAATGCACTCTTGCACTTTCCGGCTGTGCTACCTGCAGAGACTTGCTCCCAAAACAGAAAAATAAAAGCAACACTGGTCCTCTTAACAGAACACCCCGAACTTGGTTTGCTTTCTTGAGCTCCTTACCACGAACAAGGCTCTGATACCATGTCAAGATTATGGGAGAGAAGGAAGGAGTCTCACTTGTAGCTTTCTTGCTTGCACAATGGGGAAATACACACAAAGGTGGAGGCTGAAAACAGTTTTTCTCTTCTTAGTTGTGTAAGCCAAAAGAAGAACTCAAGTACATAGAAATAGAAGAACCCTATATATGGATCTCAAACCAAACTCAACTAACTAAGGTGGCATACTAACTGAGCCACGAACTAGAGTAGATAAGGATAGCTGTCATCTAGCTATTATTCATGGGTGGTGTACCAACCGCATCTGCAACTGACAAGTCGGTGATATAAATGCACAACGGTCACCCTGGCATATCACGAGTGGAGCTCGATATCTCAACAAGCGATACCCTTTCTACTCTAAATAGTACCCAATAAAAATACATTCTTTAGCCTTTGGATCAAGCTTCTTATGTAGCTCATCTGGCACATGAACATATGCAACACATCAAAATACCTTCACGTGTGATACATCGGGCTTCTTGCCAGTAAACACTCTTTAGGAGTCATCCCATGAATCGCAGTTGTGGGAGTTCTATTCATAATGTAGACAGCAGTATGGACAGCCTCAGACCAAAAATGTTTGGGCATATTCTTTTCAGTCATTAATGCCCGTGCCACTTCTACAATGTGCTTGTTTTTTCTTTTTGCAACACCATTTTGATGTGGGGTATACCTGCAAGTAAATTTCCTCTTTATTCCATGAGTCCTCAAGAAGCTACTAAACTCATTAGAGAGGTACTCTCCCCCTCCATCTGATCTCAAGCACTTTACTTTTAATCATGTTTCTGTTTCAACTACTGCCTTAAAAGATTCGAAGTGCTCAAATACATCACTTTTTTCCTTCATAAAGTACACCCCATAACTTTCTTGAACAGTCATCAATAAATGTGACAAAGTATTTGCTGCCATCAAGAGATACATTCTGTGTAGGCCCCCAAACATCTGTATGCACTACATCAAGCACTTTTTTACTCACTTCTCTATCATTCGAGAAGGGTTGTCTTGCCTGCTTACCAAACTAGCATGCTTCATATACTTTATGCAATTCTGCAACTCTAAAAGGAGGCAACCCTGTAACCAATCCTCTGGACTGCATTAATTTCAGCCTTTGCACATTTGCATGTCCAATACGTTTATGCCATATTTCAATATCTGCAACTACTCCTTTTCCTTTAGCATACATAGCAGCATCCATTGCAGGAATTCTAGCATCTAAAGTCAACATTCGGCCAACTCTACTTCCTTTTATGACCAACTTGCACTTATCATTAAAGTCTTCTACAAAACAACCTTTTGCATTGAATTGGACCTGCGATCCCTGCTCTATCATTTGGCCAACAGATACTAGATTCTTTGTAATTGATGGCACATGTAATACATCTGTCAGGACTCTTTGTCTCACCATCATATAAGGACAAGGGAACCTTTCCAATGTGTGAAATTAGGTGGCATGAATCATCACCCATTTGCACATAACCTAGGTTTTTTAAGTCCTACATCTCTCCAAACCATTCAACATGACTAGTCATATGATTAGATGCACCTGAATTGACATACCATATATAATCATGTGTCCCCTTTCCTGTAACTGCATTCATCATATGCTGCATAACAAATAGACGCTCATTTTTGTCTTCATTTTGTCGTGAAGACGATGCACAGTTTCCTTGTTGCAATTTACTACTGCGAATATCATCCTTCTTTGCATAGCAATGGGCTGCAATATGGCCTATTTTGCCACAATAATGGCAAACAATAGTAGAATTTCCAAAACCTCTATTCTGCCATCCACCTCTTCCTCTAGAGCTCCCCCTGCCTCTAAAGTTTCCTCTGCCTCTAGAAACCTACATTTCACCAAACTGTTGATTGAACCTGTTTTGCTGATTATCGCCAGCACGTCCCATACAACAGCCTCTCAAAAAGAATCTACCACGTCCCCTTCCTGAACTCGAGTAAAATGCTTGGATCTATTCACCATTTCTTTCAGACGAATCACCCTGCATATTGATCTCTTGAGTAATCATGAGAGAGATCAGGTCATCAAAATTTGAAAATGGCTTCCATACATATACTGAAGTAACAAATGATTTCCATGCCTTCTCATTGTTAAGGCCACTCAGAGTGGATGAAACCAAATCATCATCATCTTGCATCGCATCAATCACTGCTAAAGCATCTGCAATGCTCCTCACCTTCAACACATATTCATTGACATATATTTTCCATTTCTTCAAGGCATTCAACTCTTGCTTGAGTTGAATCTTTCATGTCTTTGTATTTACTGAAAACATGCTCTCAAAAATTTTCCAAGCTGCATGTGAAGTTTCTACATTCCTGATATGTCCCAGCATAGTATTATCAATGATTGTAGATAGCTAGTACATCACCTTTTTGTCTTTTGCATTCCACTCTTTCCATGCTTTTAACTCATCTGTAGAGTCGGAGGGATATCCAGCTTTGGCTCCTTTTCTTCATCTGAAACAAACTCATAAAGGCCCTTTCCAATGAGGAAGTTGGTCACACGAAACTTCCATGAAGGGTAGTTGTTCTTGTCGAGCTTCTCAATAATGGGATTTCCACTATTCTCTGCCATTATCACAAACAAGGATACAACAAGCTAGTCTTCTGCAATCTTTCACAACACATGCACAACACTACACCAAGAAACCTTTTTCACTGATTGCTCAATAGTACATGTAATCTACAACCTGTTTGCAGATAAACCTTATATTTTCTTCCTTGAAACACCTCAAAAATTACAGATTCACAATCTGTAACCTGCGCACCCACTTTCGATCAATACAGCCGAAATCACAATGTACCCTGAAACTGCTATCCGCAACCTTGCGGCTCTAAAACAGGGCCTGAAACGGCCTCAAACGCCCAAAATAACTGTAGGAAAATCCTGAAGGGCTAATTTGTAGAATATACAATGATCTGGTCGCACACCAAATCTCACAACAATCTGAGATTTTTGCTCGACCCTGCTTCCAGTGCCTCCACAGGCACTATCCAAGAGAGAGAGTGGAAGAATGGGAGAGCTTCTTACCCATTGCTTTCTTACTCGAACCTTGCTTCTTCTCCTTCACTTCAGCCTTTGAAATCAGCCTCTCTCATTGGTGTGGCTCTGATACCTGTCAAGAATCATGTGGTGGGGGACTTTGCTTGAGCTGCTGCACCAAACACACACTGTATACACAAGAGGAAGCTCACTCAAGAACACAAGAAGAGAGATGAAGGCCAAACCGTTTTCTTACTGATTTGTTCTTCTTCTTTCACACACTATACAATGTACATAAAGTATAGATAAGATACAACATAAAGGAAAGTGGCCTACTAAGTCAAACAATGCATAGCCGACTACACTAATCGACTGGCGCTATGTCTTTTGCCAGCTGTAGGTAGGTGCAACAAACTAAATATAATAAGTGATAAGTCAATGGCCATGTGAGTATCATAATGACCACCAACGTGCTAAGTGTAGACGTGCGGACCCATCTAGCCAGGCGGTCCATCATCAATGTCCGCATGTGTTGAGCTTGCCATCTCAACACTATATGCACAACATAAAGGAAAGTGGCCTACTAAGTCAAACAATGCATAGCCGACTACACTAATCGACTGGCGCTATGTCTTTTGTGAGCTGTAGGTAGGTGTAACAAACTAAATATAATAAGTGATAAGTCAATGGCCATGTGAGTATCATAATGACCACCAACATGCTAAGTGTAGACGTGCGGACCCATCTAGCCAGGCGGTCCATCATCAATGTCTGCATGTGTTGAGCTTGCCATCTCAACACTATATGCTCATGAGGTCTTATTGATTCTTGATCTTGGATCTTTTGGCACTGGTGCTATCATATGTCCTTTTTGAGCCTCTTTCCTTGATATTTAGTGCTTTTGTGCCAGTGGGAGCATCTTGATACACTTGATAGACACTGAGCAGGTGGTTTATGCTACTTGAGCATTCGGATACTGGAGATGGGATCTTCACTTGGATGTTTCATGGTTGATATGCGGTGGTTCTCATAGATGTACTTGGGCTGATTTGGGCTTTGCACTCCTTGAGTATACACCTCTTTATGTCAAGTCATCTTGCAAGTGTTGTGTACACTTTGCCCTATTATATACAAGGGGTGTGCCAGCTTACTGATGGACTCATTTGACATGCTTGGGTATTTTCTCGATGTCTCTATGATTGTCACATGTTAATTTATGCCCGCTTGATGCTAGTTATGCTTTGACAGTCATTGGTTGACTTGGTACATTCATTTTGCCTATAGTTTGCTCTCATTGTACCTGGCTGTAACTTATTATAGCAAGCAGTTATGCATGGATTGACATGGGATTTTCATGCTAAATCATCCTGATTTTATGTACTTTTGATTGTACTGGTGGGAAGCATCATTAGCTATTAGTTTGTGGTCATTTTGCCTTGGTTTTGGTGGCATTTTGGTTGCTAATAGTAGAAAACAACAAGCAGTTTTGAACTTTCTGCACCATTTTGGACTGCAATATGGCATCTTCTTCCACTAACAGTGCTATCTTCAACATCATATAAGCTTGATGGTACGAATTATGCCTATTGGAAGAGCCAAGTTTGGTAGGTATTGGTGTAGAAATCTCAGATCAAACCACTAAGGATGCATGGCGAGCAGCCTGAAACTATGACTAATGATGAATGGGATGAGCTTGATGAGTTATGCAAATCCACCCTCGTCTTATCTCTCATTGAACATGTGCATTACAATGTGGTTGAGAAAGCACAGAGTGCTTGGCTGCTTTGGGCTAAGATCAAGAACCTCTATGACAAGAAAAGTTTGGTAAATCAAATGTATTGGTTGAACCAGCTTATAGACTTATGCATGAAGGAGAATATGACAATGTCTGCTCATTTGAGCCAATTCCATGCTATTCTCAAGAACTTGACTTTGCAAGGGCATTACTTTAATGATGCGGTTACTCCATTGTTTTTGCTTAAAACACTGAGTGAGTCATGGGATGTATTCCGCAGTGCCTTATGTGCTCCTGCTACTATTTTGAACTTGCATGATGTAGAGAGTGCTCTTCTGCAAGAAGAGATCAACCATGAGAACTTGGATGCCTCTTGCGTGTCGCATGATTTGACTATTAGAGGCAGAGATGGCAATGAAAAGAATGACCATGGATATGGACATGGCAGTGGTGCGCAGATCGGTCGCTGTATGCTCATGTAGTGAATCCCGGAAGGTCCCCAAGAACAATGAACTCTACTTTTTGCACAAGTTACAAGGTAAAAAGCATGAACGACAAGAGCAAGAGACCAATTGGGTTCAATCTCCCCCCATGCCTTGTGTGAGCGCTTCACAAAGCATGTATTTTATGTATATTTCTTCTTCATGCTCAATAATAGCCCAATTTACAAAAATATATCAAGCTTTTAGCTTTTGAGTTTGCTTTTACAAAAATAGGAATAAAGCTAATGGACAATGCCCAAAGAGTTTGGCACGCCCAATACAATGTCCAAATAGAAATAACATATCCGTGCGCATAGGCGCATACAAAATAATAATAAATAATCGATGCCTCAATAGACATGACAAAATATAGGCGTGGCGCCTATCAAAATATAATCCATAGATCAAATACTCGCTAAACTCCAATGCTTTCCTTCGCTCTGCTGCTATCTCTACACATCAACTAAAGCATTCACAATCGTTAGTAAAATAATACAATTAAACCGACAAAAGTGAATACCTAGCAGTCTTCAGCTACATAAATAAATCAACTGGTTAGAAATAAATCCTAACCTTAATTTATTACGAGTGCGCACTCTAAACTCATAAATGTTTATTAATTTAATATGCATTTTGCGGAATCACCCGCTATGGAATCACCCATGTACACACTAAATTAATAAAACGCTCGAAAAGGACAGGCGTCCCCATCAACTTCTCGCACAAAGAATCCACTTTCTGTATGAGCCAAAACCTCACGGAATCCACCGTGGCACGGAATCCACCGTGAAATATGCCTCCTGGCATCATACCCTCGGGGTGGGATAGCAATTGACCTCAATTGCTATTAGCTCAATGTGGAGCTAACAGAGTGGGGAAAGCATTTAAGTCTCTAGCGTGCATCCATTGTGCTTCTTCTACAGGATGGTTCTTAAATTTAACTAGATATCTAGAATACCATCGGCTAGTTCTAGTGGTCATAAAGTCAGTGTCTATAATAGCTTCTGGTTCAAGTATTTCAGTCTCTTCCTCTAATAAAGGTGGGTTTTCATAAACAGGATGTACAGGTAATTGGCCTCTAAATGGTCTCAATAAACTAATGTAAAATGTATTGTGAATTTTCCAATGAGATGGTAATTCTAACTTGAATGCATTATCATTAATTTTATGAATGATCCTAAATGGTCCATAGAATCTAGGGGCTAATCTGACAACTGGATGTCTATCTACACTTTGTAGTCTACGTTTTTCTATTCTCAGCCAAACATAATCATCAACTTTGAAATTCATGGCTTGTCTTTTCTTGTTGGCTTGTTTGGTATATGATTGCTGGGCTTTAGCAATCATATCTTTAACCTCATCAAATATACTGTTATGCATACTAGCAATATCATCAGCACTTTGAATTCTATTAGACAAAGATGCAACATGTGTAGATAATCTATATCCATAAATCACTTCAAACGGTGCTTTCTTTGTAGATGTGTGCGGTGTATTGTTATATGCAAACTGTAATAAATGCAAATGAGTGTCCCATGTCTGAGGTTTAGAGATAGTATATGCACGTAAAAGATCTAGAATGGTGCTATTTATGGCTTCTGTTTGTCCATTAGTTTCTGGATGAAATGCAGATGAGAAATCAATCTTTGTGCCTAGGTTAGCAAATAGAGTAATCCAAAAGTTGTTACAAAATCTAGAATCACGATCTGAAATAATAACTTTTGGCAATCCATGGTTAGTTAAAACAGTTTTCAAAAACAATTGTGCTGCTTGTGATGCTGTTAAAGTTTTCTTACATGGAATGAAATATGCTTGTTTACTAAATCTATCTACAACTGTCCAAATCATATCATGGTTAGATTTAGTATTTGGTAAACCAGTAATGAAATCCATAGAAATTTGTTCCCAAGGTTTAGATGGAATAGACAAAGGCATAAGTAATCCATACTGTTTACCATGATGTCTCTTAACTCTTTGACAAATCAAACATTCAGAAACAAAGTTAGATACATCAGCATCCATATGCGGCCAATAAAAATCTTCAGTTAACATACGTAATGTAGATATGATACCTCTATGACCTTGGTATGGGGGACAATGAATTTCATTCAAAACAAAAGATCGGAATGGAATTGTAACACACAATCTCTTTTCATAAAACATAAATCCATCATTATATGATAATGAATCAATAGGAATCAAATTATTTTGAACTAATTTATTCCAATCAGAATGAAAAGTAATATCCTGGTGATATGTATCTTTCATAGCAATCAAAGAATCAAAAGATATGACAGAAATATTATGAATGGCAGGTCTTCTACTCAATGCATCAGCCACTACATTTTCTTTTCCAGGTTGGTATTGAATGATAGGATGAAAACTTTGAATAAAGGAAGCCCATTTGATATGTCGGTCAGAGATTTGAGGTTGGCTAAGTAAATGTCTAATACTTTGCTGATCTGTCTTTATCATAAATTCAGAACCCATTAAGTAGTGTTTCCACTGTCTTAATGCTTGTACAATTGCTAATAGTTCTTTGTCATATGTGGAATATTTCAGCTCAGAAGGTTTCAGCTTACAACTAGAATATGCTATAGGATGATTGTCTTGCATAAGTACGGCTCCTATTCCTGATCCACTAGCATCGGTCACTACTAGAAAGAATGGTCTATTAAAGTCAGGCAACTGTAAAACAGGGGCTTTGGTTAATGCATGTTTCAGTAAGTCAAAGGAATTCTGTTGATTTTCGGTCCATTGATAAACAATTCCTTTCTTCAGAAGTTTGGTTAATGGTAAAGCAAGTAATGAAAAATTACGTACAAACTTCCTATAGAAACTAGCAAGACCAAGGAATGAGCGTAACTCATGCACATTTTTAGGAACACGCCAATTCAATATTGCATTAATTTTCTTAGGATCAACTTTAATTCCATCAGATGATACAATATGACCTAAATACTCAATTTCCGTTTTAAAGAATTCACTCTTTTCAGGATTTGCATACAGTTGATTTTCTTTCAATAACTGAAAAACGAATGACAAATGCTCATAATGTTCTTTCTCATTTTGACTAAACACCAAAATATCATCAAAGAAAACAATTACACAATACTGATATTTCAAAAAGATACGGTTCATCATTCTACTAAAGGTAGCAGGTGCATTAGTCAATCCAAATGGCATGACCAAAAATTCGTAATGACCAAACTGTGTTCTAAATGCAGTCTTGAATATGTCAGAATTATCTAGTCTTACCTGATGATAACCAGACTTAAGGTCAATTTTACTAAATATAGCAGATCCTTGCAGTTTGTCCATAAGGTCATCAACTCTAGGAATAGGATACCTATTCTTTATAGTGATCTTATTTAAAGCTCGATAGTCAATGCACATACGATAAGTATTATTCTTTTTCTTGACTAACAATACAGATGCACCGAATGGAGAACTACTAGGTTGAATCAAACCTCTATTTAGTAATTCCTCAACTTGACTCTGGATTTCTTTTTTCTCTATCTAGTTATGCCTATATGGTGCTTTGCAAGGTGGTTGTGTGCCAGGGATCAAATCTATCTTATGGTCTTCTGGACGTGAAGGAGGTAAACCTGGTGGTAGGTCTTCTGCAAAACAATCCTTAAAATATGTAAGAAATTCTTTATGCCTAGGTTGCATATGATTTTCCTTTACTTGCAATTCATTCACCCAAATGAGATAGGATTTACTACTCTTGCGTAATGCACGTTTAGCTTGAGTATGTGAAAGCAGTGGAAAAACATTAGATGCATGCATACCATATAATATAATAGATTTTCCTTGAAAATTAATATTCATTGTGTGTGTGGAATAATCTATATCTGGGTTATGCTGGTGTCGCCAAGGCATACCTAAAATAATGTCATTCGATTGTAATGGAACAACTAAGAAATTTCTTTTTTCAGTGTATTGACCAATTTGAATCTCTAAGTCTTGCACTTCCTGTGTACCATTATACCTAGTGCCTAAAAATGCAGCTTTTATGCGATAATGTGTAGGTACAGTTTGTAATTTCAATTCTTTTACCAATTTTGCTGAAATAAAATCATGAGTACTATCGTCATCATGCAAAATATTCTTTTCCTTTCCATGCACCAAACATTTCATAGTCAATAAAGAATGTGGAGTAGGCATACCTGGTAAAGTATCGGAAATAGTAGTAGTGTCGTCCTCATCTTCAGTGAAATCAAGCATATCCTCATGTTCGTCTTCGTCCATGGCTCCAAGGTAGTTGATATGAACTGGTTGCTTCTCTGAATGACAATTTGCTGCTAGATGTCCAGGCTGGTGGCATTTATAGCATACTATTGGCTTGGCTTTGGTTACATTGTTTGCAATGGCGGGAAGTCAAGGTACATTAGGATTTGGCTGTGGAATAGGCTTAGGATTTGGATTGACATTGGATGGTAATGCAGGTGGTTTTTCCCAATTCTTGCGAAAAGATGATGAAGAGAAATGACCTGGATTAAATATTCTAAAATTGGAATTGAATTGTTTAGATCCATAATTACCATTGGCTTGGAATTGCTGTGGTCGTCTGTCTCTACCACGTAGCTTATCTTCAGCGTCGTGAGCTAGTGAAATGGCGTCTTCAAGAGTAGCAGGCTTGAACATGTTAACTTCAGCGTAGTAATGTCCAAGAAGTCCAGACATATACTTCCGCTTATGTGTCACCTCTGGTACGTCTTCAAGCATGCGTAGCTAGAGAAGTGCATTCCAAAAACGCTCTGTATACTAAGGTATAGGCTCACGATCCTGTTGTTGGAGTAGATCCCATTACTTAATAGCTTTCTCATGAAATTGCGATGGAAGGAAATTCTGCATGAACTTCTTCTTGAAATCTTCCCAAGTAGCAGGACATTCTATGCTCTTGCATACTACAGTCCACCAAAGTGATGCTCTGTCTACCAAATGATTAGTAACACACTTGATTTTATCTTTTTCTGCATAGGTTTCCTCATGGAAATAGTCATCAAACTGACTAATGAATGCTAGAACAGTCTTTCCTTCTCGTATGCCATTGAAAGTACGAAATTTGAAACTTCGTTTACTTATCTTTGATTCCTTGCGAATGGTTTGAGCTTCAAGAGTGGCGTCGATGGTATGTCGAATCAAATCTTCAGCTTGAGGTTCTTCTTTGTCGGTAGACGTTCTTTGTAATTTTGCCAGTTGCGCTTGCAATGCTTGCCTAGCCCTTCGTTCTTCTTCCAATTGCATCATGATTAAGTCCAGCTTTTGCTCCATCGTAGGCTCAGGTAGGTCGTCTTCAGCCATAAGATCATCCATATGTGGTTCCGTCATCCTAAAAAACTCAAAAGACCTTTCTCACTCAAAATCAGGTTAGCGGGATGAGCGTAGCTCAAGTTCGGGAATACAAGGCTTATGTGTTTTTGGGTATTTCTTTCTCAATCTTCAGAAAATCTGCGATTTTTCCTTCTTCCTATGCTGAAAATGCTTCAGCAAACCTGCATATGGGTAGAATACCTTCCAACGAACAACTTTGCAGTTCAGAGTTTCTGCACAGGAACAGCCCTTCTAGGAGTTTTGAGCACAAGTCAGTTCTGACTCCAGTTGACTAGTCTGACTTGCAGAGTTGCAGACTTATGTGACTTGCAGAGTTGCAGACTTGCAAAACTTAGCTGACTTAATGAACTTGTAGAACTTGATCACAGATTACTTGCAGAACTTGACTTTTGTGGTGTGTGGCCTGGAGTTTGATGACTTCAGGAGATGACTTGTCTTACTTGATTGATTAAGCTTAATGGATTAAGCTTAAAGAAGCTTAATCGACGGATTTCATGGGGGGGGCCATTTTTTCCAGGCAGCGAAAAAAATCGGACAGCCTCTGATATATCGCGATGAAAAATTGAAGCCTTTAGCTTCTTTAAAGCTTAGGCTAAGCTTCTCAAGCTTTAGTGTTTGAAGATTTGAGATATTGAATTTTGGGATTTATCACTTATCTCTCTGTTTGACGACTTGATGATGGAGATGAGGGAGTGGTCCTCCGTCTGTACAGCCCGGTCCTTCGCGATCTGATAACAGAAACAGGGGTTCTTGATCGCCAGAAGTCTGCCTGTATCGACAGTTCGCAACGAGATTGACCGTAGAGCCCGATCGTTCCAGGAGCTCCACCTTCGCACGAGATGGGTAGCGATTGGAAGCTCTTGATCTCAGCTCCACTCTGATACCACTGGTGCGCAGATCGGTCGTTGTATGCTCACGTAGTGAATCCCGGAAGGTCCCCAAGAACAATGAACTCTACTTTTTGTACAAGTTACAAGGTAAAAAGCATGAATGACAAGAGCAAGAGACCAATTGGGTTCAATCTCCCCCCATGCCTTGTGTGAGCGCTTCACAAAGCATGTATTTTATGTATATTTCTTCTTCATGCTCAATAATAGCCCAATTTACAAAAATATATCAAGCTTTTAGCTTTTGAGTTTGCTTTTATAAAAATAGGAATAAAGCTAATGGACGGTGCCCAAAGAGTCTGGCACGCCCAATACAATGTCCAAATAGAAATAACATATCCGTGCGCATAGGCGCATACAAAATAATAATAAATAATCGATGCCTCAATAGACATGACAAAATATAGGCGTGGTGCCTATCAAAATATAATCCATAGATCGAATACTCGCTAAACTCCAATGCTTTCCTCCGCCACTGCTGCTATCTCTACACATCAACTGAAGCATTCACAATCGTTAGTAAAATAATACAATTAAACCGACAAAAGTGAATACCTAGCAGTCTTCAGCTACATAAATAAATCAACTGGTTAGAAATAAATCCTAACCTTAATTTATTACGAGTGCGCACTCTAAACTCATAAACGTTTATTAATTTAATATGCATTTTGCGGAATCACCCGCTATGGAATCACCCATGTACACACTAAATTAATGAAATGCCCAAAAAGGACAGGCGTCCCCATCAACTTCTCGCATGAAGAATCCACTTTGTGTATGAGCCCCGGTCATCAAAGTTTACGGAATCCACCATAAAACCTCACGGAATCCACCGTGGCACAGAATCCACCGTGAAATATACCTCCTGGCATCAGGCAGAGATTCACAGAAGTCTAGGTCTAAGTCACATGGTAAGTCACGCAGCACCTCTCATGGGAGAAATGCTAATTTGACATGTCATCGTTGTGGCAAGAAGGGTCATATACGCCCACAGTGTCATAAATTGCGGAATGAGAAGCGCAAAGAGAAGGGGAAAGACAAAGTACACGAAAAGTCCTCTAACCGCAGCATTATGTCTATGAAATCCAGTGTGAAAATTGAGGAGATAAATGTCATGCAGACTGATGACTTTGATGGGGAGTACATACTTGCAGCTAGTTCTTGTGATGTTACGTCATTGACCGAGGTTCACTCTATGTATGCACAGTGCTGGCTTTTGGACTCTAGTGCTTCATTTCATGTTAAACCATGCTGTGAGTGATTTCATTCCTATCGCACTGTCTCTCATTTAGTTGGCTTGGGTGATGACATGTCATTTGCTACTATTGGCATTGGGGATGTACGACTACAGTTCTCTACAGGCAATACTTTTCTGTTACAGGATGTACGTCATGTACATATGCTTACACATAGTCTTATGTTTGCAGGGCAGCTTGATGATGCTAGGTTTCATGTTTCATTTGGGGATTTTGATAGGAAGATCATACGTGGAAAACTTGTGCTTGCTAGAGGTGCCAAGGCTGGCAGCCTATATCCTCTTGTAGTTGATGGGTCCTCTATTGTTTATGTTTTGTTAGTGGATTCCATCCCACATGTACTTCTTTGGCATGCCCATTTGGGCTATATGCCTTTGAAGGGAATAAAAATGCTTTCTCATTTGCAATACTTACTGTCCCTTGACTATTCATGTTTTGATTCATGTGAACATTGTCTTTATGGTAGATAGACTAGGAATACACATAAGAATTCTGGTCGGACACACATGGGTGAGTCCTTAGCATTAATACATTCGAATGTCTATGGTCCCATGCCCTGTCAGTCTATGGGTGGTGCAAAGTATTTTGTGATATTTATTGATGATTTTTTGCATAAAGTTTGGGCTTATTCTAGTAAGCTTAAGTTAGATGTCTTGGCTATGTTTCAAAGATGGCTTGCATTGGTTGAGAACCAGACTGAAATGCCTTAGGACTAACAATAGGGGAGAATATGTGTCACGTGTCTTTGAGTAGCTATGTGATGAGAGGGGTATTAAGTGTCAGTTGATCGCCCCCTATACCCTACCCCAGACTGGTTTGGCTGAGCGGATGAATAGAACCATCCAGGAGCGTGTACACATTACGCTTAGCCATGCAGGCCTACCACATAGCTTTTGGGCTGAGGCACTTAATACAACTATGCATATCATAAATAGATCACCTTCCAGTGGTTTGGATTTCTAGGTTACAAAGGAGATATAGACTGGGAAACCTCCATCTTATGTGCATCTATGTGTCTTTGGATGTAAGTCCTTCTGCCATGTGCCCAAGGATAAGCATAGTAAGCTGGATCCTAAGAGTGTCAAATGTATTTTCCTTGGCTATGGAGATGCAGGTGAAATGGATTACCGCCTCTACGATTCACAGGCACGGAAAGTCATCTGCATCCATGATGTAGTCTTCCATGAAGACAAGATGCATAGGCAGCTTGAGAAGGTGGTTGAGATATGCAGGCCATGCTCCGGTACAACCTGCACAGTTAGATGGTCAGCCTGTAGCAGCAATTGGTACACATGACTAGGTTGTTGGATAGGATGCTAGACATGTAGTAGAGCTTGAAGTGAGACGGTACACCTAATTGATTTGAGCCATCGATGCATTATGTCTTGGTTACAGATGCAGGAGAGCCTCTCACCTATGATGAGGCTATGCGCAGGGGTGACAGTCACTCCTGGGAGAGTGCTATGCAGTCTGAGATGGAATCCTTGCATAAGAATATGACTTGGGATTTGGTTGCATTGCTTAATGGAAAGAAGGCTTTGCTATGCAAATGGATGTACAAGATGAAAAGTACACCCGGGTACCCCAAGCCAGCTTATAAGGCAAGACTTATTACTAAGGGTTTGAAACATGAGCATGGATTTGACTTTGATGAAGTCTTTTCTCTTGTGGTCAAGATGACCACCCCCCTATGCTTGGTTTTGGCCTTAGTCGTGCAGCTTGACTTGGATATGTATCAAATGGATGTCAAGACTGCATTCTTGCATGCGGATTTTCATGATGAGATTTACATGGAGCAATCCAAGGGCTTTGCACAATCTAGCAGGGAGCACCTAGTGTGCAAGTTGAAGAAAAGTCTTTATGGCTTGAAGCAGGCACCTAGGAAGTGGTATCATAAGTTTGATGCCTTTATGCAATCACAGGGCTACAACATGAGTGCTATGGATCCGTGTCCTTACACGAAGACAGTCCGTGATGGCTCATTGCTTATTTTGGTACTTTATGTGGATGATATGTTGATAGTAGAAAAAGCTCATGATGAGCTAGATGCTCTTAAATCTCATATGAAGAAGAGCTTTGAGATGAAGGATTTGGGATAGGCCTCTCACATTCTTGGTATGCACATTAAGCACGACAGCCCATCAGGGACTACTCTATCTCTCACAGAGGGAGTACATTCATAAAGTCCTTGAGCATTTCCGCATGCAGGACATCAAGCCTATTGGTTGTCCATTACCTTTTTATGTGAAGGTTTCACAGGACAATTGTTCACAGAAAAATGAGCAGAGCACTAAGATGGCCAAGATGCCTTAAGTATCAATTGTGGGCAGTTTGATGTATGCCATGATAGCCACTCATCCAGATATTGCCTTTGTAGTTGGTGTTGTGGCATGCTATATGGCTACACCTGGCAAGAAACATTGGGATGCCATGAAGGGTATCATGAGATACCTAAAGGACACAATAGATATGTGTATTTGCTATGGCAGCCAAGATACAGCGTTTATAATAGGACATAGTCCAATGTTTTCCTAGGAGGCGGTTAAATGTCGTGGCCCCATTGCAACTCTCCTACATCTCGGGGATTTGCCCCTTGATGCGCTACTCCAACATAAAGAATGAACATACAAGCTCCACTCTTTTGATTTTTAACAATCCAGGAGTTGATATTTCCTCATTAAACTTACCTCAAGAAATGATTGTCTAGCCTACAGCCCAAGAATCCTCACACACTCCAGGATGGTTATTTATTTAGCAATCAAGTGCTATGCATCCAGGTTTTCTACCATGTGGCATGTAAAATGCAAAAGTGTATGACCATTTTGCGAAAGCATTATATGATTAGAAATCAACGAGGTAGTGTGCAAAACAATCCTTTAATAATTTTCAGCCTGCACGTTATTGCGGCGTTGCTAGAGACTAGCATCGAGTTTCCTCGTGCCACTAGTCTCCTTAAACTTAAATTTTCATTCGCCTATATGCTATGCATAAACCAAATTAATCAAAATTTTATGCATTTCTAGCAACCCCTCACTTATACTATCTCTTTTCCCCCTATAGCATTTAGGTTTTGCAACGTTGTATAGATGTAGGGTTCACTTTTATGTCATTTTTCATATGGAAAGCGATAAAAACGTGCTGAAACATAAAAACAAGATTGAACTGGGCCTTCCTCATGCCTTAGCCTTTTTAAACATTCACAAACATTAATCATATTTTTCCTTAATTTTTAAAGCACAAAAACCTATTTTTCCTTCTTTTCTCCTATTTTTTCCTTTTTATCTATTCATAAAAATAGGGTATTTTCTTATCTATGATTCTTGATTGATTATGATAGTAGCTGAAAGATAAATTTTATCAAAATTTTATCCCATGTGAATTTCGTTTCCCCACCCAAAACGAAACGAAGAAAGCCTTCATTTCCCCTCTAAAAAGGCGCTTTCATGTTTGAATTTAATTATTACGATCATATATAATTATGGTTCTGAATTTCCTTTATGTGCAGCCCTCAATCATGATGCAAAAAATATTCAAACAAATTTTCATCCGAGAAAAATTTCATTTAGACCATCAAACAACAAAAACAAGCAAATTTTCTTTATAAAAATGAAGCATACCACTTATTTGTGTGTTGCGGGTTTTTTTATAATTAATATGGGAAACTGACCGGCAATCATGCTTCAATGCTGAACTTCTTCCCTCAGCCTCCTCTGCATCTTGGAGCAATCCGATCACTGTCAGACAAGCGTCCTTCAGCCCCTCTTCTTCTTGATTTCTTTCATGTGAATCACTGTTTGGAAGAGAGAGAGGGAGGAGAGAGAAAGACTAATTTTGAATCTTAGCAAGCAAGTAGCCATTCCACGATCAAACATGGGCATTGGAGAGTGAAACAATGTAGAGATTTATCGATGTGATTTGATTGGGGGGTTGTTTTTAGCCCTCCCATTGGCCCTCCATAATTATCATTGCCTTGTGGAGGGGGCGACACGTTCTACAGGCCACCATTTCAAAATGCCCCCCCCCTCCCTCCCCCTAAAATTCATTTTCTAAATTTTTAAATAAGGGCCCAATGCCCCCCCCCCCCCCCCGCCCCCAAAATCCATGTCCAAGAAGTTTTAATGTTGGCCCTTTTTAGTTTTAATATGTCCGGCGTCCCCCATTTCAACTTTCAGACCTCCGATGTAACTTCCAAAAATTTCTTCTTGCCTGACCCGGGGTCCCACATGTCGGGTCACTTTTGAAAGTTCAATTTGGCACTTAGAAAATTTATGAAAAATTTGCATCCGTCGCTTGGTGCATCTTGAAAGCACTTTTGAAACCCGCTTTTGCTTGCCACTTAAAATCGACCCAACGATGGGATTCAATTTTCTCCTAAATTTTGAGATTTTTTGGAAAATTTAGAGCACTTTTATGGGGCAAAAATCCACAGCTCAAGATGCCATAGTTTATGCCTATGAGATGATTGCATGATGCCTTGATTATAGCTTCATGCCAAGGGATGGAAGCCTATAGCGAGGAGTGGAAGCTATCAAGAGAATGTAGCCCAAAGGTAACCATCTACTATCTTTGTTGTTGTATTTTGAAAATGTATACCGTAACTACCCTAGACATTTCAATGTACAGTACAAAATCTATAGCATAGCATGATCACGTGGGTGATATTTCTAAGTTAAGCGCATTGACAAAATGTGCTCCATGACTAGTTGTTGGGTCATGGAAAAGTTGGATCTGAGTATTATAGTGAATGAGATGGAATATTTTGGCAACTTTTAAAGTGTTCCTTTAGTAGATTACCATAGCTTCTCCATGATCATGCTCGATGTACAATGGTTTAATGTGGTATTGGAAGGACTAGGGGCAATGGTTGAGGGAGTCCATCTTATAGAACATGTAAGATATCATGTAAGTTCAAAGAAAAGGGTATTTTATTTAGTAAAATTTATAAAATTATATATTTAAATTATAATTTTGAAAAACATAAATAAGTGTAGTAAAGTAAAAGAGATTATTTTATGGCCTTCTAGCATCTAAAGAAATGGTAGCTCTTAATATCCTTTAAACACACATTACGTAGATGATTTTTTATAGATACAACCCCTAGAGTGACCATTTAATGAGGATCCTTTGAGTTCTTGGAAGTAGACTCTAAGAAAATATGGAATGATTTACATAACACATTTGTCTTGTCGAGACATTGTGAACATGTACATGACCTTTTTTGTTAATTGTTTCATAATACAAAATGATCACAAATACTTTTTTATTCTTTGTGGCATTCTCTCATTTAATATTATTGAATATTCTTCTACCCAAACCCATGATAACCTTGCTAGTGGTAGATTGTGCTATCAATACTTCAGAGTGCTCAACTGTATGATAAAAGCAATGTTTCTAGCATGCATGAGGAGAGTATGCATGTAGAGGAGTCACTATTGTGCAAGGTGGAGGATAAGAAGGGCTTATAGCATGCGGATGAGATAATCATAATCAATCTAGGCAAAGAGAATGAGGAGAGTAATGAGGAGAGTATGCATGTAGAGGAGTCACTATTGCAGAAGGTGGAGGATAAGAAGGGCTTATAGCATGCGGATGAGATAATCACAGGCAATCTAGGCAAAGAGTCTAGAGTAGAAGAATACTTTGAGAATGAAGTATACTTCCATTTTTTTGGTCCTATACATAAACCTTCCAATGTATATTGAGCTATGCCACAGGCTTATCATGGAGCTATAGAACCATTTATATTTGTATCAACTTATCAAATTCATTACCTATTTGCTTATATAGGTATTTTATTACATGGTTTTAACTAACATCCTTCTTTGCAAATATATATTATCATGCTTCACCTTCACTCTTATATTGATTGTGATAATATCATTAAATTGGTCATGTACATCACTATAAAGAATCCAAAGAGTAGGATGAGTTGAGGGATGACAAATTAGGAGATGCAATATATCTTTATATGTATGTCTCTCGATTTGATGGCACCCTTTATAGATATGGTAGACTAGAAGTTATCTTAATCATCATCTAGACATTCAATGCATTCTACCTTGGTGTACTTCAACGCATTGACCTTTAGCAAGTAGAGTTGATGCTTTAGGTTAGCCATAAAAGGAGGCTTAGGGATGCCTCGCTTGACTAGTAGAGGTAGTGGTTGTGGTGGATGCCTTAGAGCTACATTCTTTCTTTTCTCTTGGTTCTAGTGGTGGCTCTAGGAGGTGTTGTAGAGATATAGATACTTTGATCCCATGGCCAATTGTTAATTCTTATTCCCATATCAGTTCAGGAGAGGGTGACTCAAGTGTATGCTATGCAAACACTGATGTAGTGTCACATATCATTAGTCGAGTGTACATTTATCACCTCTAGGATTTGCTACACCTATAGAGACATCTACTTTCCTTACTCTGGGTTTCACTTAGCTTTCCATAGGTGGTATCCCTATGGGTACTACTTTGAGAGATACCACTGCTACAAGTATACTAGATGGACAAGGGTCTCTTGGTTATGCCAAGGAGCATAGTCAAAAATGAGAGAGAGCACATCTTAGACATATCCCACTAGGGTCTAGATACTTAGTGGATGAGAAAATCCATGCTTGATTATGAATGAGAGGGGAGTAGGGTGATGGCACACATGAGGGAGTTGTACCAATAAGTATCTAGACACAATGTTTTAGACCACTGAAAAAACATACCAAAGGGAGGTAATGAGTATATGGTCACATCCTTGCATGAAAAGTTCTTAGAATTGAGGGAGAGAATAAAAACATGTAGCCTCTACACAAATGGGATCAGTCTCTCCACACATTACGGGATACGAAAGGGGCACAACCTAGCCAGATCAGAAGTGAACTAGGGTACTTTTACACACATGAGTAGAAAGATGATGATATAAAAGAAAAAGAGAGAAGAAGAGGTGGTACAATATAAAGTAAATTATTAAAAATGCTAATATTTAGAATTATAACTAATGCATTCCAACCCACTATAGGGGGATAGACACACATAAGTGGAGGGATAATGTTGGTGACAATAATGTAAGAAGAGAGAAGAAGAAGGGGTGGAGAGGAAGATGGTATAGAGGGGTTTGGGGTAGTGGAATGGGAAGAAAGGAGATAATGGAGAGATGGAGAATGAGGGAGGATGAGGGCAAGAGTAAGGGACGATGAGGGTAGGATGAAGTGGGGGATAAGGAGGGTGATGAAGTTGAAAGATGGATGGGGGGTGAGGGAGAGGGAGATGGTGTGTGTGATGAAGTAGAGAAGAAGGGTAGTAGAGTGGAGATGTATAGGGATGTAGTGAAGTAGAGTAAGAAATAGAGGAAGTGAGAATGGTGGTAGAGTGGATTATGTGTGTCCTCCGCTTGAAGGATCAAAGGGATCTCCTTTTATAGGCACTTGGCTATATTATATTTTCTAATAATCCTAATAAATCAACATAATCTTGATTAATTATATCTCCAAATCAGATGATGCACTAGGTAATGTAAGACAATACATAATATATTTTGTTGTGTTGTGTGCATGAGTCTTCATAATCAAGCCTCTCAAAACAATAAAAAAATGGAAGATAAACTACAAATGTTAGAAAATGTGAGGCAGAGTTGTGTATATGCATTATTAATATAATCTGATGCTTTACAATATGGGATGGATAGTTTTACAAGATTTTGAGTAGAGAGAATGTGAAAAGGTATTTCACATCTTACAATATATTCCATCCTCCAAAAGGAGATGAAGCTTACTTTGAAAAGAGTTTTATAGAGAAAAAGACTTTAAATAATAATTTAGAAGAATCTCAAATCTCCACCATTATAGATGTGGCATTTGTTATGAATCCTTTTGTATGCCAATATATTACTACCTTCTTCTTCTTTTGTGACCAAAGCTTTGTTTAAGTATGCACAATTTATGAGGCTCCAAGTATTGGAAGGGAGAATATCATAGTTAATAGGCTAGGGAAGGTGAAATGCATGAAAGGAGGAAAATATAAGAGAGAAGAAAAAGAGAAATGGACATATGCACCACATGGGAGAGTTATTGGAGTATTTCTAAAATACTCAAAGGCATATGTGTCCACCTCCTCCTTTTATTTTCAAAGATTCTAGCTTCAAGTAATTGACAACTTTAAATATTTATAGAATGTGCTTTCATATCCCAGACTTGTCCTCATGTTGACTTTCTTGTATGCTTGTTACCATTTTCTTAAATGTGAGAAGACTCTTATACACCACTCCAAGTTTTTTTTAAATATCATATGGATCACTTTCAAATCCATCCAAAGCCCAATGCTAGAATTATTGTAGGTAAATATTTCCAAAAAGGATTGCTTCTAGAAAGAAATTTATTAAGGGAAAAGTAGATCACTCTTATTTGATAGAAATGTGCAAGCCTTTATAAACATTGGTTCCTGTATAAGGCTTAAACTATGCATCAAAAAGCTATATACACCTTGCATGATTCTAAGAGGAGATTCACATGAAAAATAAAAGGTTGTGAAATGCACCTATCAATACTTATAGCAGTTGATTAGTTCTCCACTAGATGGATGATGGACTGCATACATGCACATATACCATATAGATAGTTGGATGCATGCAAGATAATCAAGAGTGGTGCTTCAAACCTTGAGTGTGGTTGGACGTAGAAGATTGACAAAGAGTCAGGGAGGAGGCGGCAGACTCTCCAAGACAATGGCAACAATTGCAGGAGGTGGTGAGGAGGACATGGCTAGAGGTAGGGATTATGCATCATCTTAAAAGTGGCAAACATAGAACTTATTTGAAAGTTTTTGTAAGTTCTCTTTTGGTTATGTTGACTTTCTTATTTGGTATAGTACTTGTACTAATAATTTTATTTCTAACAATGCTACTTTATTTTCTTGAAACACTTGATCACCACAGATGGTGATTCCACAAGGTTGGAGACTCACTATGCATAGAGGCATGGTAGCACTTCTCTTATCGAATGATAGTTTAGATGTGTGCGGTGGTCTAGTAAGTCATGCCTCTTTTCCATTTTTAATTTTTAGTTTTTTTAATACATTATATTTTATAGATTAATATTTGGTTTTTTAATATTGCAGAGCCCATCTGATGCTCCATCGCATTGGAATGAGCCCTTAGATTGTGAGGAGCTACAAAGGTCTCTTAGATTTGTGAAGCACACATACCTTTCTTTTTTGGCCCTATAGTCCATGCAAACTCTTTCTATGTAGACTTCCTTTGATATATTTGTCATCCTTTGTATGGACTTGCATTTTGTAATATTTTTTAGTATGTTTCTTTGTTTTGGATTTTTCTCCCTTTCAATTCATGTAATTTTATGAGATATGCTCAATTTGTAAATGATTTATCAAACATTATTTAGCACATGTGGCTAGAAGGGTGGCATGGTTGCATGCCTTACTACCAAACCTTAATTTTCCTTTGTAACTGTCACTATTAGCTTTGCAAATAAACCTACATACATTGCTATATGCATCGCAATATGCATGGCAATGTGCATCGTAGCGATGCAATTCACATCACAATATGTATCATTGCGATACAAATTGCAACACATATTGCCACAATCTTGTAGAGACATGTATATTAATGGTTTTAGTGATGTGATGGGAGCAAATTATTGGATGAATAATTGCATCTCTTTAAACATCGTTATATGGCTCGTATTTTGTAGTCGAAATTTGATAAAAGAAGTATTAGATATGCTCAATGCTCCACCCTCATAAGGTGCTACCAACGATCCATGGTACTTTAAGTTGTAAGGCTCCATTATGAGGAGACAACTTATGTGGTTGGGTCCTAACTTGTATGTCAGATGAGGTTTATGTGACTAAATAGCAAGAAGGATCTAGCCTTTGGATTAGATAGAGTAGTTATATTAGTAGTACCTTAAGACACAATGTATCGAGTTGTGGCATATGGGAGTTTTCACATACTCCTATTTTGGGGTTTAGGAGTTGTAGTAGTGGCCCAAAGGGAGTGCGTGGGTACCACCCCTAGCCTAATAGTAAAGAGAATATTACATGATTTTTGCTTGGACAACTAGGGAAGATTCATAATAAGATTAAACAAGCTGACTAGACTACCTTTTCGAGCTATAAAAAGGGAAGACCCCTCCAAATCCATTGTCAATCTATCTTTCACCCAGTTAAATTTCTTTGGGCTAGCCTTAAGCTCTTTGCCTATCATCTATTTGGATTTCTATCTAAGCTTCACTATGGAAGCACATGGGTGGATGTAGCCATCTTTGTATCAATTTGTTTGAAATTAAAACAATTATTTTTCTCATAATTATTATATTTTCTCTACACCTTGCCCAGATTTTTGTCCACTGTACCATATAATTTCTACACGAAGATGGTTTGAAGTAATAGGAAACCAATATATATTAAGACCCAATTATAGATCATGTCTAGGGCATAAAACCTTGTACTCAACCCATATACAATATGTACATCAATATGTAGACCAAGAACTAAGACTATAACTCAATAGAAACCCAATTATATTCAACTCATATGTATTTGAATCACCATACATGAGTTTAGACAATAAACAATGTGTTTGTTGCTCAAAAATAGTCTCTAACATTCATGAGAATAGCTTGGAACTTAAGCATCCCATAATAACATGAATAACCTTGTTCTAGGCCACAAAATACTTGTATTTTAGCTTCAAACATCAATCTTGTGTTTTATAACAACAATAGAGAATGATACATCAAAACAATCCCAAAAACCCCTTGATTCAGGATAACCAAGAGAAATTTTCATATATAGAACAATGAAAACTCCTTCTGAATAGTAGTAGATTGCATAAAGTACCTTTTTAAATCTATCCATATTAGTGCTATTCTTTATCTATAAGTCCACAACCAAACATAGCTTTCTTCTTTTAGTTGTTTCCTTGCTTTTTGTAGTATAATACATTGTTAATCTTCTCTAGCAACAATATACCTTTTATTGTCCTGCTATCTTGCATTTTTCTCTCGGGGAGTCCACCTTATAGAATATATAAGATATCACGTGAGTTCAAAAGAAATTTAGTAAAATGAAAGGTGAGAAGGATCGAAGCTTGCACTCGAGAGCTATGGTGAGAGAGCAAGAGCAAGAAAGAGAGAGACAAGAAATGGGAACTCCAACAGTCACAATGTGTGACCGGGCCTTCCTTTATTCAAACTGTCACTAAAAGAGTAAAGAATAAAGTGACAGCGATGGGTGCCTACCACCTACAGTGTGCAGTGGCAGTGACTGTCAGTGTAGTAATACACGGGTGGCTAGGCAGAGGCGCCTTTACCCCCAACAACCTCCCACTTAAAGGTGAATCTGCCCTAGTGAGGAGTGAAAAGAAAAATAAAAAAAGACATTACAACATGTACACATGTACAACAAGATGAGGAAAGACGTCATCTCATCCCATGCCCATCAACCTCCTGAGGAAGGCAAAGCACTCTGTAGAGAGGCTTTTTGTGAGCAGATCTGCAGGATTCTGGTCAGTCAAGATCTTGACAAGATCAACATACTTGTCCTCAATGACCCCACGTATGAAGTGATACCTCACCTCAATGTGTTTCTTCTTCACATGGAAGAACAGATTCTTGGCTAACTGAATAGCACTCATAGAATCCGAATCCAAACGACCCAACCAAATGGCCTCCTTGCAAGCCTCAGTTGGCTGCAACATACTCGGTCTCTGTAGTAGAAAGGGCCGTGCAATTCTGCACCCTGGACATCCAAGAAACAACACCTCTAGCATAGGTGAAGACATAGCCGAAAGTGGAGTTCCTACTATCTGCATGTCCTGCATAATTTGAGTCAGTGTACCCCATGACTTCTGTATCATGACTGCCATAGCATATGTACATATCTGTAGTGCCCTTCAGGTACCTCATGATACCCTTCACGGCATCCCAATGCTTCTTGCCAGGTGTAGCCATATAGCATGCCACAACACCAACTGCAAAGGCAATATCTAGACGAGTGGCTATCATGGCATACATAAGACTGCCCACTGCGGATGCATAGGGAATCTTGGCCATCTCGGCCCTCTCCTCATCTGTCTGCGGACAATCAGCATGTGATACCTTCACATAAGAAGGCAATGGATAGCCAATAGGCTTTACGTCCTGTATATGCAGAAGCGCTCAAGGACTTTATGAATGTACTCCCTCTATGACAAGTAGAGGAGTCCCTGATGCCTGTCACGTCTAATGCGCATACCATGTATGTGAGCGGCCTTTCCTAGATCTTTCATCTCAAAGCTCTTCTTGAGCTAAGCCTTAAGAGCATCTAGCTCATCATGAGCTTTCCCTGCGATCAGCATATCATCCACATAGAGTACCAAAATCAATAAAGAACCATCATGGGCTTTCTTCTGTAAAGACACAGATCCATAGCACTCTTGTTGTAGCCCTGTGACTACATAAAGGCATCAAACTTATGATATTACTCCCTGGGTACCTGCTTCAAGCCATAAAGAATTTTCTTCAATTTGCACACTAGGTGCTCCCTGCCAGGTTCTGCAAAGCCCCTAGGGTGCTCCATATAAATCTCATCATGCAAGTCTCCATATAAGAAAGCCTTCTTGACATCCATCTTGCATAAATCCAAGTCAAGCTGAGCAACCAAAGCCAAGACTAAGCACAGGGTGGTCATCTTAACCACTGGAGAAAAGACCTCATCAAAGTCCACACCATGCTCCTGCTTAAAACCCTTTGCTACTAGTCCAACCTTGTACGCCGGCTTGGGGTATCCAAAGGTACTTTTCAGCTTGTACACCCACTTGCATGGCAAAGCCTTATTGCCCTTAGGCAAGAAAACTAAATCCCAAGTCTCATTCTTATGCAAGGAGTCTATCTCGGACTGCATAGCCCTCTCCCAAAAGTGACTGTCACCCCTGCGCATAGCCTCATCATAGGTGAAAGGCTCTCCTACATCTGTAACCAAGACATAATGCATCGAGGGCTGAAATCTATCAAGTGGACGTTTATCTCTAGTAGACCATCTCACAGTAGGCTCTGCTACCTGTCCAACACCCTGACCATGAGCATCTGTTGCAGCTGTAGGCTGTCCAATTGGCTGTGCGGGAGCTCTCGGCTCCTCCTGAAATATGACCTTGCGGATCTCAAAAACCCTCTCAGGCTGTCGATGCATCTTGTCTTCATGAAAGACTACATTATGACTGTGGATGACTTTCTGCGCTTGTGGATCCTAGAGACGGTAACCCATCTCGCCTACATCCCCATAACCAAGGAAAATGCATTTGATACTCTTAGGATCTAGCTTACTTCTCTTGTCCCTAGGCACATGGCAAAATGCCTCACATCCAAAGACACGGAGATGCGCATAAGAGGGAGGTTTTCTAGTCCATACCTCCTTTGCAACCTGGAAATCCAAACCACTAGAAGGTGATCTATTTATGACATGCTCAGCTATACTAACTGCCTCGGCCCAAAATCTCTGTGGTAGGCCTACATGGCTAAGCATACTGCATACACGCTTCTAGATGGTTCTATTCATTCACTCAGCCAAACCATTCTGGGGGTGTAGGGGGCGATCAACTAACGCTTAATACCCTGCTCATCACATAACTGCTCAAAAGCACATGAGACATACTCACCCCCATTATCTGTTCTTAGGCATTTTAGCCTATACCCAGACTAATTCTCAACCAATGCAAGCCATCTTTGAAACACAGCCAAGACATCAGATTTCAGCTTAATGGGATAAGCTCAAACTTTCCGTGAAAATCATCTATGAAAGTAACAAAATATTTGGCACCACCCATAGACTGACAAGACATGGGCCCATAGACATCCCAATGTACCAATGCCAAGGGCTCACTCATGCGTGGCCTACCAGACTTCTTATGCATAGACCTAGTCTGCCTACCATAAAGACAATGCTCACATGAATCAAAACATGCATAATCAAGGGGCGCTAAGTATTTGCAAACTAGAAAGAATTTTCATTCCCTTCAAAGATATATGGCCCAAACAGGCATGCCAAAGAGATACATGTGGGATAGAACCCACATACAAAACATGATCAAGGGAAGAAGTGGATACAATCAAGGGATAGAGGTTGCCAGCCTTGGCACCTCTCGTAATCACAAGTCTGCCATGAATGATCTTCCATGCAGAGTCTCCAAAAGATACATGATAACCTGCGTCATCAAGCTTTCCAGCTGACATGAGACTGTGTGTCAAGTAGGTACATGACGTACATCCTGCATAACAAAACTGTTGCTAGAAGGAAACTGCAGCCTAACATCACCAATGCCCACAATGTCAAGAGAGCTGTCATCACCCAAGTGCAGAGAACCCAAAATAGTACAGTATGAATGAAAACACTCTCGGCAAGGTATCACATGAAAGGACGCACCTGAGTCCAAGAGCCAATACTATGCATACATAGAGTGTATCTCTATCATCTCCGAAGCATTAGAAGAAGCTGCAAGGATATAATCATCATCATCAACATCCTCAGGCTGCATAACATTGATCTCTTCAATTTTAACATTGGAGTTTGCATGCACTATGCTCCGATCAAAAGACTTATCCTGCACTTTGTCTTTCCCCTTATCTTTGTGCCTTTCATTGCGCAGTTCATGGCATTGTGGCCTAATATGGCCCTTTTTCCCACAATGGTGACAAGTAACATCTGCATTCGTGCCACGGGATTTGCTACGTGGCTTCCCACGAGACTTGGATCGAGATTCCTGAGAATCCCGTCCACGGCCACTGCCACTGCCATGCTTTCCATACCCATCATTCATGCCTCTAACTGTCATAGCATGCGACACACGAGAGGCATCCAAATTCTTACGATTAACCTCTTCCTGCAGAAGAGCACTCTCACCATCTAATAATTTCAAGGTAGCAATAGAGGCACATAATGCAGTGCGGAATACATCCCATGACTCATTAAGAGTACCAAGCAAGAAAAGAGGAGTGACATCCTCTGCAAAAGTGATGTCCTGTGAAGTCAAGTTCTTGAGTATAGCATCGAACTGGCTCCAGTGAGCAGACATAGTCACATTCTCCTTCATGCGCAGATCCATAAGCTGCTTTAGCCAATACATCTGACTCGCTGGACTTTTCTTGTCATTGAGATTCTTGATTTTTCCTCAAATACATTGTAATGAACCTGTTCTGTGAGAGATAATACAATAGTGGACTTGCATACCTCATCAAGCTCAAGCCATTCCTCATCTGGCATAGTTGCAAGCGGATGCCCGCTCAACCTCAAAGGTTTGATTTGCCATTTTTGCACCAACACCTGCCAAATCTGGCTCTTTCAATAAGAGTAATTTGTACCATCAAGCTTGGTGATGTTGAAAATAGCATGATCAGTGGACGAACTCGCCATAATGTAGGCTGAAAGACTGTAGTAGACAGTTCAAAATTGCTTACTGTTTACTGCAAAAAATGACCAAAAAATCACCAAAATCGAGAGAAGATGGCGAGAAAAGTGTAATCAAAGCTGCTACCCACCAAGTACTAGTGAAAGTACATCATTTTAAAATATTTCAGCATGAAAAATCCATGTCAATCTAGAGTTATATGCTTGCTATAATAAATGACAGCAGGGTATTGTGAGAGTCCATTTCTGATCAAATCACTGCACCAAGTCAATAAATGACAAGCAAGACATGACCAACCATAAACATGCATAAATCAGCACCAAACAGTCATCAAGACCCTGAGCAAACACCCAAACATGTCACCAAAACATCCTCAATGATGAGTAGGCATACCCCCTGGACAATAGAGAAAAGTATACATAACACTGGCAAGACCTGGCACCAGTAGGTGTATGCTCACAAGAGTGGAAAGCCCAAGCTCAAGTCAAGCAACTCCAAGATATCAGTGCATGAACCATGCAATATTTCAATGTAAGAGATCCCAAAGTCTCAAGTATCTGCAAAATGCTCAAAATAGCATAAACCTCCTGCTCAATGTCGGTCAAGCATACAAGATGCTCCCATTGGCACAAGAGAAAGATAAACGAGATCAATAGCTCAATCAAACTAAGTTAGAGTACCAACGATAGGTAACTAAGACAATGCCTCAATAGCATCCCAAGAGCATGACGACTACGAAGCAACTATAGGTAGCATCCATGAGCAAGACATACATCCCAATAAATATCTCTAACAACCAAAGTGAGATCCAATACAAAATTCTAGAATAGCAAAGAGCACTGAAGCTCAACAAGTACATGGTACACTATGCCAAGACAAATGTATCAAGCCGTAGGCGTCGGGTAAGCATGTATCCAAAGAGCATGTAACTGTCAAAGCATTGACCACTGTCAAGCATAAACCAATGTCAATAAGTGCAAGCTAAAATAAGCTCAAGCTTTCAAAAGCATTTGGATCCAATGACAAGCTCAAAGTCGTTCGTCGATGATCAATACATCATAGCATAACCCAAGATATACATTTGGAACCAATAGGCATATGTCAAAGCATGAAAGATAGCTTCAGCCCAAGAGTATTCAGTATGCATTTACTTTTATAAACTGAGTATTTCCAGCCCTACAATGAGGCCAAAATCATAGCATTACATGTATCTTCAATCCCCCAATCAATTGACATCAGTAGAAGCATCACATAAGCCATAGGCATACAAATGCATGCTGTCTTAGACCTGAAATTTGTTGCAGAATATTCTGTCATCAGAATTTGGCAAATCCGACATCACTAATCATGTCCGAAGCGTGCCAAAATCCCAATTTAGACTCTTACCTTGCCTAAATCGGGTTCCGAATGTCCGAGATATGACAAAAAGAGTGATTTTTGGGCCAGATTTTGAAACAGGAGCAAAAAAAAGTGAGTTGGCCTGGGGGGTCTGTTGTCCTATGTGTTAACAATGGGGCCCAAAGGGGACACAAACGGGGGCCAAAGAAGGCCTACACCAAGCCTCAGCAAGCCTTGATAAGCTAGAAGCAAGATCCAGGTGAAGGAAGCTCCAAGAGGTGTGAGCTATGGCTACCCACAGCCTGTGAAAACCCTATTTACCTAGACCTGTGGACTGAAGGAAAACTATAAAATAATGAAGCAATACCTCAATGTCAATGCCCTGATGGTGCCTCAACATGCCGAGGAGAAACTTGGGAAGCCGGGGAGTGACGAGAGCTCAAGAGAATGAGCTATGGCTACCGGGAAGAAGACCCAATGCGAGTGGGGAGTCTATGGGAAGCTGAGAAAGCCACGAGCCAAGCTCAACAGTCAAAAGTCGTGCTCTGATACCAGTTGAAAGGTGAGAAGGATTGAAACTTACACTCGAGAAATATGGCGGGAGAGAAAGATCAAGAAAGAGAGAGACAAGAAATGGGAACTCCAACAGTCACAATGTGTGACCGGGCCTTCCTTTATTCAAACTATCACTAAAAGAATAAAGAATAAAGTGACGGTGACAGGCACCCACCACCTGCAGTGTGCAGTGGTGGTGACTATCAGTGTAGTAATACATGGGTGGCTAGGCAGAGGCGCCTTTACCCCAACATAAAATTTACAAAAGGATTCTTTAATTACAATTTGAAAAAAAAGTATACGTTTAGTAAAGTAAAAAGGGTCATTTTAAGGCTTTATAGCATGTAAAGAAATGGTGTTTCTTAATATCCTTTGAACTCATGTTATATAGATGATTTCTTATAGAGGGACCCCCCTCCTTGGATTTTTCTCTAGCTTGTAAGTGCCGTGTTTCAGCTTGCTTTTTGCACTACAAATCTTGAGTTGTATCTTGCTGTTAATTTGTATAACTTTATTCTAGCTCATCATAATGTCCCATGTCCACTAAGTTATGTGTGGCATAGTAACGAGTTGGTCCAGGCTAGAGATGTCTTGTCAAGTAGTGATCTACTTGCATACACTCTATGTGTGACTTAGACTTAGAATCTTTGTGTGTTACACAATGAATGAATAATGAAAGAAGAGAAAGTACACTACTCTCTATTCATGGCTCCCATTCTTGTCTACTGTCTCTTTCCCTCTCTTTGAACATAGTATTAGAGCTCGACTTTGTGGGAGCTAGAGTTGTGGAGCTAGACTTTCCCTTCAATTTGTGAACCTTCACTCTATGAGAAAATATATAATAGCTCTTTTTTTGTAGAGGCTATATCTTGCTAGAGAAATGGCTCGAGATCCTTAATTATTTTGACATGGTCTACAACTTTTTAGAAGGATTTTTTTCTAAATTCTACACATATGTGACTTTTGTAGCCATACACCTCACGTGTTGTCATAGAAACACCTCTATACTCATCCTCTATACTTGATAAAGAAACGATAGGTTTCTTTTTGTTGTTCCATGTAAATGTTGTACTACCAAGGGAAAACATGAATCCATTGGTAGATATTCTGTCTGACATGCTACTAGCCCAGTTTGCATGTATGTATCCAAATACTTATATATCCTTACCTGCCTCATAAAAAAATCCATAAGTAAAGTAGACTTTATATACCTCAATATGTATCTAGTTGCATCCAAATGAGGCTTTCTAAGCATCTACATATTCCTTAAGATCCAGGCCTATCAGTCATTGGATCCAACTTGGCAAACCACTACTTCAACCCATAACTACCAAATTAAACCCATATGGGACCCACTCATATGCACTTCTCGGCAAGTGTAGAGTTGTCGTTTCTAGCGAGTTTGAGATTGTTCCAATGCTTTTTTACGTATTGCCAAGTGCTACAGACGCAGGCACGGAGTCACTGCTAGGGCAAACCTTCAAAAAGCAGACTCACTGCAATGTTGATTATGAGTCGCAGCGCATCCACCTAGCAATAGGCAACGTGCGCATTGTCACAGCTTTCAGCAAGGGCTGCGCGACACCATCACCGTCCGCAAAGCCACCAGTAGAAACATCCATAGGCAAGACTAAGGAGGGGGGTAGTGCGTGGTCGCCACTCCCTGACGTCCATAAACCGCAACCCACAGCAGCCAAAGCTAAGGCCCAACAGCCTCGCCTTCAATGGGTGCCTACATAGCCGCAACAATCGCTTAGGAGTTGACGCTCCTATCCTCATAAGACCCAGAACTCTAAACCTAGGAGGCCAAGATGCAATCACAAGAAGCGCCGCGTGATCAAGCAAAGATGGGTCCCTAAAGCCCTCTTGCATGCACAAGGCTACTATGAGGGAAATACCTGGCTGTGGATCCCTAAGGCCCCCACGGCCAGAGGCACTATTCATACGCTACCCTCAAGCTTGATCAACCCACGTCCCATAACACCTCAAAACCATAAACCGCAGTGCTCTCAAGAGCCCCAGCCATCCAACTCATCTACGCTTCGGCCCAAGAGAGTCGCACAGGCCTTTGGCCAAAGCAACAGCCACCCCACCGTCACAGGAGGTATCATCTAACCAAGTCAATCCGACTCCCCAAAGCAAACCTGAATGCAGCAATCCATCTATTGTGGCTGACCCTAATCCACCCATATTCTAAACAGCCCAACTGCAGCCTCAAGGAAACTCCCAACCGCAACTTTGTATTGTCAAGGCCTCTAGTTCTAGCAAACCTCAACCACCCGTCGGCCTTATGCCCTCACATGAATGCAAGTCCTTTTTAGCGCTAGCCGGTGACCTCGCTGAGGACACCAGGGATGATGTGGTGGAATGCATTAAACGACTCGATGCCACCTTCGTGTCGCTAGCCCTCAGCTACGATCGCTTGGACTTAGGTCTATTAGAAGAACCCTTTGCAACGGAAGTGCGCAATATGCCTTGCTCTTGGGAGACCTTTGAATTCGCATTTGCAAAAGCTTCTCGCTCTGCTGCTGAGTTGCTCAACAGCGAGATCTCCAAAGAGCAAGCCATTAAACAACGTCTCATCATATCCTACGATCAGCCAACCACTTCTGCTATCACTGATCAGGAAATCACAGAGTTATCCAAGCTTACTGATACTGACTCCACGTTTTTGAAGCATTGGTACACTCTTAGGCTGCAATGGGAAGTTGAGGGGTGCAGCATAATGACCAATGCTGAGCAGCACCATGCAATCAAAACAGCAGAGTATGATCCCATTTACGTCGCGTCAACCTCATATCGAGTATTAACCACTCTTCGTGGCCGACCCATGGAAGAGCACATCAAGGGGCATCCCTACCTTGATTGCCTCTTAATAGAGGAAGAACTCTGCATTGCTAGTCGCATCGATTTTGGCGATCTCCTAACCGATGTTCTGACATACATCACGTACCTGGGTATCCGTCCATTCGATTTAGACCGTGAAGCTCAGCTAGAGTACAACCCCAACTTCTATGCTTGGCTCCTGCGCAAATAGACCGATGCTTTGTATGCTGAATGCCCTTGTCCTCTCAACCTCCAATCGTGGGACGGATTCTTCTCGTTCCAAAGGGGGAGGGGGTAAGGTGGAATTTAAAAAGTGAACCAAGTATGAAATGTCAATAAAAGTTGAAATGCAATGGTAAAACGTAATGGTAAAAGTTTGAAAAGAAAAGTTAAGGCTATACTCAAAATATTTCAGATCAATAAAATCTGGTACGCTTTTCTTCTTTCAGCAAGTTACTTGTCAAAAAGCACTAATAGTGGAAATGGATGAACTTGCAGGCATCTATCATGGCAAGCCAGGACAAGGCTGGCAAGCTCCCCTTCTCAGAGGAGGAGCAAGCAAAGTACGGGCTCACGGTGGAGACTAGAGCCTTTAGCTAGTTGAAGTTCTGTCACATCTTCAACCTTGAAGATGTGGCCATCGAAGAGCCAGCAGTGCGCCAGATTATAGACCAGTACCATCTACAGAAATACCTAGAAGCAGTGGGCCAGGGGGTGGACTACACCCAGTGCACTGACTTTTTGCGCACCTTTAACAGGAATAGAGGCACCATCACGGTGCGGGAGAATGAAGCCACCCGGCAAGTATAGATTGAGCTGACCCCGGAATTGGTGAAGAGGGCACTGGGGCTGCCAACTAAAGTGGAAAAAAAGCCGAAGAAGGACGTCTACGCCATGTTGGGAATGGACAAGGTGAAGGTCCATACCAACGATAGGATTAGCTTGGCAGACATCCCAAATCTAGATATCCAGCTGCAAGCAAAAATGGTGCACACTTTGTTCTCGAGCCAGAGGTACAACACCATAATGAGCCGGATCAACGTGCCTCTACTCTACAACATTGCGGCACAATCACTGGACGAGGTAAACCTGAATGGGTTTGTGAGGAGAACGATAGAGGCTTCATCTAAGGCTCTAGCAATGGGAGGAAGAGCCGCTGGAGGAGAATCCCCATTGTCCAGATCAAAACGCAAGGAATCGTGCTCCAAGGCCTCAACCATAGAGTTTGGAGGCGTCCTTACTGCCATAATCCAAGAAGCACTAGGGCAAGGATGGGAAGAAGAAGATAAGAAGGGAGACGAAGAAGGAAGTGACGAGTCACCGTCACAACCCCCACCTCACACAGAAGAACAGCACAGGTCTTCAAAAGAAACGGAGATTGACAAAGACAAAGAGGGAGAGTCCCAAGGCAGCCCCCACAGAGGCACATAGAACAAAGAACGAAAGCCCTGCATGGAAAGAGGGAAGAAGAGCGCAAGAAAAAAGAAAAAGAAGATCTGGAGAGGGCTCGAAGGGAGTCACTCAGGGATGAGGAGGAGAGAAAAAAGAAGGAGCAAGAGGAGGCAAGATTAGATGAGATGGAATCAAAGAAGGCAGAGGAGGAGAGGAAGAAGACTGAAGAGGAGTTGAGAAGAAAGGAAGAGGAAGAAATAGCGCTGGCCACCCGTCACTCCATTGAGGAGCAGCACAAAAGAGATGAGGAGGGCGCAAAGAGCCCACACAGAACAGAAGCACATGGTTCCAGTACCAGTGTGCCAAAAATCACACCCCCGCCCCCAGCAGAAGGAAAAGGCAAAGAACCAATGGTGCCAATTCCCCCTCTCTTTGTACCTACCACACTAGCCACTCTCATCACGACAACACCCACTACCACCGCCACCCAAGGCTTCACTACCAAGGTCGATCTTAGCAATGTCTTGGAGTGGGTGCAGTTTTTGGTTGACAAGCAGATGGGCCAAGGAGGAGAGGTCAAGCCCTCTGCACCCGGAACTAAGAGACCTATAGCTGCTGATGTAGAGTCACAAAGGGACCCAAAGAGACAAAAAAAAAACTTCCACCACCTCCGTCCCCACAACAGGCATGCCAGCACAAGAATATGATGAATACGTGAAGCAGTTGCTAGCTCAGCTGGAAAAGGCGAAGGAAGAGAAGAAAGTAGTGGCTCTGCTGAGCTGGAAGTTGAGAAAGAGGCTAGAGCTTCCTTCCAACTGGAAACAACGAGGCAGCTAGCCACAGCTCAGAGAGAACTACATGAGCTGAAAGGGCAGCTCCAAGAAAACGAGGATGTGGAAGCCGAGTATGAGACCAAGGCCAGTGAAGATGCCGAGGTCATGGCATCTTTAAGACAACGAAATGATGAACTTGTAGGATTTTGCGAGGATCTGCAGGCCCAGGGGGAGAAGATCCAGAAGGCTGTGAATGACCTGGAAGTGGTACGAGAAGAGAGAGCTCATAGGTATGAGCAAGACATAGAAAATTTAAAACAGGAGTTGAGTGCAAAGCAAGAGAAACATGTACAGTTGAAGAAGGACATGGAAGACCAAGAGCAGTGACTGACAGTGCTGGCTCAAAGGCAAGGCGAGAGTCTGGGGGATATGAGAAAGAGGGCCGAGGAGTGGGCCGCTCACAATGAAAGGCGGGTGAAGACTCTCGCCCAATGCCTAGGACAGCTAGAGAAAGATAAATTGATGTCGGGAAATAGGGCAGGTGCCATCTCCATGAGCTTCAATGCTCAACAACGTGCTTTCATGACCACCCTGCTGGACGTAACAGTGCCAAAAGACAACGAAACTGTGGAAAAAGCCTGCAAGAAACTAGGCATGGCACGCAGAGCACTAAAAGCAGGACTATAGCTGCCAGCTTGAATGACAAGAGCCAGCCCAAGCCTGGAATAACAACGTAATTCACTACTAGAGACAGGGCTATCTCCCTAGGAGATAGACTCATTGGGCTTCACAGCAGAGGCAGTGCAGCAAGAGCAACGGCAAGAGGGGGATGAGAGGCAGTCCATCCACCCCCTTCGCCACCACCAGAAGACTAGCCGCCCACCACTGACCCATCCGCAGAGAGAGCAGCCGCTCAAGAAGAAAGGCAAAGGAAGCTTATTGAAGAGGTCAGGGCTAGACAGAGGGCTCGGCCAGTGATAGCGACCGCAGTGCCAATTCTGCCACCCTAGAAGAGTGCCATGCGCACTTCCAAGCAGACATCATCGCCTGGGAGCAGCAGGAGTTGAATAGACAACCCTATGACTTCGCTTTCATCTTCCCCACGAACTTAAGAAGAGTTTTGCCTATTAAAGTGGTGGACGAAGTCATAGGTGTCACTGGAAGGCTAAGAGACAGGTGGTTGCTAGAAAGAGAGCAGCATCCGACTGCATGGAGCAATGTAGACAGCGAATACTGGCAGAACAAGGTATTTAGACCGCCAAGATCTGTGCCAGGATTCGAAAGCCAGCCTCTGTGGAGGAGAAGGCTATGTTTGATAAATATGGACACTTGGATGACCTTTTGCAACGCACTCCCCTCCGAGCATAATGATCCCACTCATATGTCATACCCTCAGAGGATTGGAGATGATTTTGACCCAAGTGCCCATGGAAGGTATGATTTCCCAATCATCTACAACCCTAATTGTACAAATTACGAGGATGCTCTTACCTTCACCCCTAGCGATCTATGTAATGCCATTGTACACTTCCTAGACACATTATCCTCTTACCTTGACCCAGCATTTATCACCACTTGTAATTACCTTCGCCTACTTAGAATTCTCCTTAGGATAGATCCCACTCCGCAAGAGCGCAACTTACCCCCTCTCTTCTTCGATCCTAACATGATTGATAGCTGTGCTATGGCCCGTCTCATGATGCGAGCTACGCTCCTACCCTCGTTTTGCCTAGCCCTTTTAGAGGATATGAGCAACAGCCGATTTTCGACTTGTAATCATCCCTTCCTCTCCACCACCACACTCCAAACCTGCCTCGATCTGCGTAGGTATTTGCAAAGCCGACCCTTCCTTAATAGATCCCGCAAACCCCAACCTCCTTCCCAACATGATCAGAGTGAGCAACAGTAGCCATATCCTCCTCTATAACTTCTTCCCTTTAATTTTTTTAAAAAAAAAAAATAGAGAAGAAAAGAAAAGAAAAGAAAAGAAAAGAAAAGCAAAGAACGTACAAAAAGAGAAAAGCTAAGAAAGAAACGCAAAGCAGAAAGCATGACAACACAAGCACTCACTCGTAGAAGCACTCAATCACCACATAACCACTATCACTGCACCTAGGGGTTCTCAAATTAGGCGTGCCCGGTGGCTTCGGTCAATCGGTCCCACTCCTAACCCCCTACCCCTTTTTGCTTCCCCACTTCATGCTTAGGGCACATCAAGGGCAGGACATACCTAGGGAGCTAACACTCGCCTATGGTTATGTTGAGATATCAAGCTCCACTCGTGATATGCCAGGGTGATCGTTGTGCATTTATGTCACCGATTTGTTAACTGCAGATGCGGTTGGTACACCACCCATGAATAATAGCTAGATGACAGCTATCCTTATCTACTCTAGTTCGTGGCTCAGTTAGTATGCCACCTTAGTTAGTTGAGTTTGGTTTGAGACCCGTATATAGGGTTCTTCTATTTCTCTATACTAGAGTTCTTTTTAGCTTACACAACTAAGAAGAGGAAAACTATTTTCAGCCTCCACCTTTGTGTGTATTCCCCCATTTGTGCAAGTGAGAAAGCTACAAGTGAGACTCCTTCCTTCTCTCCCACAATCTTGACATGGTATCAAAGCCAGGTTTGCGGTAAGGAGCTCAAGAAAGCAAACCAAGTTCGCAGTGTTCTGGTAAGATGACCAGTGTTGCTTTCATTTTTCGAGTTTGGGAGCAAGTCTCTGCAGGTAGCACAGCTGAAAAGTGCAAGAGTGCATTGTCTCAGATTGAGACGCCCTTCGCAGTTAAATTCGAGGCCATTTCGGGGCCTGTTTTGGAGGCGGAAGTTTTCTGCACGCACTCAGGAAAAGGACCTGTTTTATGCTGTGCGACCACTATTCTACAGGTCGGTGAAAAGTTAATGTATAAATTGCATCATATGCCTGTGCGCAGAGACATTGGGAGTTACAAAATCATCCCTTGTTGCCCGTTGATGCAAAATCGTCACTAGGAAGTGACTGTGTGGTCAAATACCACTTTTGTCAGTTTTGCAGATTTGCCCTTGTGAGGCTGAAGCTGTGTTCTTTGCAGTGACAGAATTTTTTGCAGTGTTCTGTAATGGCGTCTGATTCTCTTTCATAGATTGTCACTGAAAAGCTTGACAAGAACAACTTCCAAGCATGGAAGTTTAGAATGACGAATTTCCTTATGGGAAAAGGATATTGGGAATTCGTTGCAGGAAATGAAGAAGAACCATTTCTTCCTGATGTTTCCAATCAATAGCAAATGTAGGCATTTAAAGGATGGCATGAGAGAGCCAGAAAAGTTATGTACTAGCTGTCTATCAGTATTTCAGACTCTATGATTGTGTATATTCAAGATGCAAGTACGCCAAAGGAGGCATGGGATACTTTGTCAAAAATGTATAGCACAAATACGCAAGCTAGGAAAATGCAGCTCAAGCAAGAGTTGCACAATGTGCAAAGAGAAAGTATGAGCATCAATGACTACCACATGAAGGTGAAGAAGATTGCAGATGCACTTGCTTCCATTGGGTCGCCAGTGGAAGATGATGATTTAGTTTCTGTGACCTTGAATGGTCTAGGAAAGGATTATGCACACTTGCAAACATCCATTTTTGTCCGTGAAAGATTTCCTGATTTTGAGGAGTTGATTTCTCTTCTAATTTCTGAGGAGCAAAGAAATGGTGGTGCATCTTCTTCAGGAGGAACTTCAAAAGAAGCTGTCTTCTACTCAAATGCTGGAAGAGGTAGAGGCAAAGGTAGAGGAGGCCGATCTGGAGGCCATGGTAGAAATCAGAATATGCAGCAAACTCAAGAAAATCAGTCCTATGGAGGAGGACGTGGTAACTCTAGAGGCAGGGAGAGCCAAAGAGGTCGTGGTGGATGGTAAAGAGGCCAAAATGCAAACATTAATGTTGAATGCTACTACTGTGGTAAAATGGGTCATATGGCTAAAGACTGCTATAAAAAGCAGAATAACATAATGAATGGAAAATTGCAACAAGGAAATTATGCATCTTCTAGTAGACAGGGTGATGGACAGAAATGAGCATTTGTTTATGGTGCAGCACATGACCAATTCTGTGACAAGTGCAGAAGAAAGCAAGGATGTGTGGTATGTTGACTTAGGTGCATCAAACCACATGACAGGTCATGCAGAATGGATGCAGGATGTAAGGAAAATGGAAAAACCAGGATTTGTGGAGACTGGTGATGATACTGCACATCCTATTGTGCAAATTAGAAAAATTCCTTTGTCTATGCAAGATGGGAAAAAGAAATACATGTCGGATGTATTTCATGTCCCGAATATCACCAAGAACCTAGTTTTTGTTGGTCAAATGGTTGAGTAGGGCTTGCAGGTTAGATTTAATCCTCATGGATGCTTTGTTGAGGATATGAAAAATAATGGTCACTTGATAGCAAAAGGAAAGAAGAAGGGCAGAATGTTTACGTTGGATGCAGACATGCCTGAATTGAGTACAGCAATGTTTGCACATGGGACCGATGTAGTTGCAGATATTGATATCTGGCATAAACGCATTGGACATGTTAATGTACAGCGACTTAAATCAATGCAAGCCCAAAATATTATTGCAGGATTGCCTAAAATCAAGGTTGTAGAAATGCATAGGGTATGTGAAGCTTGTCAATTTGGAAAACAGGCAAGGAAACCATTTCCTAGACATGTTCAAGAGAGTAAGAAGCCATTGGAATTAATCCACTCTCATGTGTGGACTACTAAAGCTGCATCTATTGGAGGCTGTCATTATTTTGTCACTTTTATTGACGACTATAGCAGAAAAGTTTGGGTGTATTTTATGAAAAAGAAAAGTGAAGTTTTTAGGCATTTCAAAACTCTTAAAGCTATGGTTGAAAAAGAAATAGGCCTGCAAATAAAATGCCTAAGGTCAGATGGAGGGGGAGAGTACCTCTCAAATGAGTTTGCAAGGTTCTTGCAGGAGCATGGCATAAAGCAGCAATATTCATGTAGTCATACCCCACAGCAAAATGGAATTGCAGAAAGAAAAAACAGGCATATTGGAGAGGTATCTCGTGCCATGCTCAATGAAAAAGACCTGCTAGATTTTTACTGGCTGAAGCAATTGCCATAGCAGTCTACATAATGAACAGGACTCCCACTGCAGCAATACATGGCATGACTCCAGAGGAGAGGTATATTGGTAGGAAACCAGATATTTCTCATTTGAAAATGTTTGGTTGCATTGCCTATGTTCATGTGCCAGATGAGTTGAGATCCAAGTTGGATCCAAAAGCTGAGAAGTGCATCTTTATTGGTTACTCTCTGCAGAAAGGGTATAGATGCTATAACCCTTCTACTCGTAAGTTTACAGTGAGCAGAGATGTTGTTTTTGATGAGATGAGTAGCTGGTATAAACCAGTAAATGTGATTGATAATGTAGATGCACAAAATGGTAATGCTGCACAGAATTCACAGCAACAGTCATCACAAGATATTAGTGGACCTGGAGTGTCCTCTAGCGTTGGTTCACATTCCTCTAGCAATGCAGATAGTGGTATGCAGGTATCACGATAAAGAAAAAGAGAAGGTAGATCAGCCCATGTTTGATGTGAATGCAGGTCACTCTTATGTGGATGGTGAATCCAGTGGTTCAGAATAGAGCATTGATGATGAGTTGGGTATTCCTTCTGTTGTTACACCTAGAGTAAGAAAGACCAGGGATGTTTTGAGAGCACCTGGAAGTGAGTCTACTTTGCATAGGTCTACCAGAGCTAGATATCCTGTGGATAAGCTGAAATATGATGGATTTACAGCCATTTACTATGCCTATATAGTCAAAGTGATATAGGAACCAGAACCCACTTCTTTTGAGCAAGCCATGGGAAAAGAAAAATGGGAGAAAGCCATGGATGAAGAAATGGATGCCTTGGAAGCAAATGCTACATGGGAATTGGTACCTTTGCCTAAAGATAAGAATGCAATTGGTTGTAAGTGGGTTTATAAGGTGAAGCACAATGCAGATGGTTCTGTGAACCGATACAAGGCAAGATTAGTAGTCAAGGGGTATGCACAAACATATGGCATTGATTATGAAGAAACATTCAGTCCGGTTGCAAGGATGGCAACCGTAAGAGCAGTCATTGCTATGGCTGCATCAAAGGGATGGTCTTTACATCAGATGGATGTAAAGAATGCCTTCTTGCATGGTGATTTGCAAGAAGAGGTCTATATGGAGCAGCCACCAGGTTATGTGCATGATGCTCATCCCGATTTTGTTTGCAGGTTGAAGAAAGCCTTGTATAGCTTGAAGCAAGCACCTAGAGCATGGTATGACAAGATAAGACAATATCTTGTTACTATTGGCTTTCAGATTTCCAAGGTAGATTTCTCACTTTATGTGAGAAAAACAGAGAAATGTATTATGCTGCTCCTCATTTATGTTGATGATTTGATTATCATAGGTGATAGTGATGTAGATATCCTTCATGTGAAAATGCTATTGAAGCAGAAGTTTGAGATGAAGGATTTGGGAGAGCTGCGTTATTTCTTGGGCATTGAGGTGATTAGATCACCAAGTGGGATATGGCTCTTGCACAGGCAGTATGGATTGGACATGCTATCCAAATATGGGATGACAAGTTGTAAGCCTATTTCAGTTCCTTTGGAGCAGAATGTGAAGTTGAGTGCAGATTCAAGTGAGCTTCTAGAAGACCCTACTATCTACAGACGCATAGTAGGAAGTTTAATTTATATGACTATTACCAGGCCAGATTTGAGTTATGCTATTAGATTGGTAAGTCAGTTTATGCAGGCTCCAAGGAAACTGCATTTGGATGCAGCTAGACGCATACTTAGGTATGTGAAGTCCATGGCATTGCAGTATGGACTATTTTACGAGACTGGGTTCAGATACAGTTGCATGGATACACTGATGCTGATTGGGCTGGTAGTATTTCTGATAGATGATCTAGCAGTGGATATATGTTCTCTTTTGGGAGTGCTGCAGTCACTTGGAGCAACCGCCGTATCATGACCAATGCTGAGCAAAGGAGGGCAATCAAAACAATTGAACGTGACCCTGCTTATGTGGCACCTCTTTCATTTAGAGTTTTGGCCATTACACGCAACATGCACTTAGATGATCAGGTATTGGCCCACCCATACATTGACCAGTTCCTCACGGAAGAGGAATTGCATGTTGCTAGTCGCCTCAACTCCGGGGACATCTTTCATGACGTCTTGACCGACATCACTCAAGCTTCCATACAACCATGCGAACTTGGTTGTCATGTCTAGTTTGAGTATAACCCTAACCTTTATACTTGGCTGTTGGCCAAGTAGCTCGCCCCACATAGCCCATGTGAGCCCTCCTCCTCCCCTCGCAAATCCTAAAAAGGATTCCCGTAACACTTAGGAAAAAGGGGGGGGAAGAGCAAGTGAAAACCAAGTGACGAACCAAGTGATGTAGCAAGAGGCATAAAGGTTGAAAGTGATCAACTAAATTCAAATAGGAAAGAATGCAAGGAGAAAGTAGATGTTGGCTGTGAATTATTTCTAAGTTTCATTCCTCTGAATCCACATGGCAAACTGTCACACACATTCTTTCTTGGGTTTTGCTAGGAATGAATCAAGTTATGACTCTAATGTTGACTGGGGGATGAAAGGAACCTACCATGGCAAGATAGGGTAGACTCCCATTTACGGAAGCGGAGCTGAAGAAGTATGGAATCACCATCGAGACGCATGGATTTAGCCAATTCACATTCAAGCATACCATGAATCTAGATAAAGCCATCTTGGAAGAGCCGGTCTGTAGAGGGAGCTCACGCTCAACCACCAAGACCCACAGACCGCTTATTGCTTCAAGCGTTTCAAGCGAGCTCTAATGACTATCTCTCACCTAGCTGACGCGCCGTCGATCCTATGAGTGTAGTGAGATTACCTTGATGTTGATGTGAGTAGCCTCCTCCCTCACACACCCCAGTAGCTCCACGATTCTTGATGCAAGCTCAAGCATCCTCAAGCCTCCTCCATCGCCAAGCTCCATCCTCCATAGCCGCGCACGCGAGAAAAGATAAGAGAAGAGAAGAGAAGAAGAGAAGAGGAGATTGTGAAGAGCTTCACCCTCTTGATCCCTCACTCCCACACACTCACTCCCTCACACTCTCACACTCCCTCTCTCAAGAGCACACACAAGCAAGAAGGAAGAGAAGAAGAGAAGAAGATAAGAGCTCTTGTTAGCCACACACCAAAGAACGCTCTTCCATTCACTTTTTAAACTTTATATACAAACCCTAAAATCCCATGGGCACCCATCCCCTTTTTTACATGACCAGCCATTGTGGCAAGGTTTTTTTTCCATTTCCCTCTTCTATCCTTATGCCTCTAGTCTATGCCCATCTAATATTTTACAATTGGCACAAAGGGAGCCTAGCTCTCTTTTACAGGAGTTTTCCAAGTTTTTTGAGGCGCCTTTCATCTAAAATTGCGCCTTTGGTCTCGGCTTAGCTTTTAGAGGTCGCCTGCATGTCTTTTCTCTTCTTCCATGCTTTTTCCACTTTTTCCTTCATTTTCGACCATTTTCCGCCATCTCGACTTGGGGTTAACATTACCCCCCTCCAAGACGAGTGCCAGTCCCATGGCACTTCTGTGTTGTTGTAGGGTGGTAGGCACTTGGGCAATGGTGGTGTAAAGGGGAGGGCCACATGTAGATTCATGTGCATGTGGAAGTTGATGTTTGTCTGGGAAACGAGAGGGATAGCGAGTGGTTGACGGGGGCCTCCGAAGTTGGTGGTTTGCCACTTGTATGATGCTTGAAAGGAGAAGGTGCGGTGCTCTTCCTAAGGGGGATGTCTACCTTACTGTTGTAGTGCAGTGTGCTCGTGCTAGTGGAATGGGGAGGTGGGTCTAACCACAGACAAGCCTGGGTGATGTCCCACACTTGAGGACCCCATTTGTGTTAAGGGAGGTGCGGTGCAAGTGGCTTAGGGTGACAGGTCTAACCTATCAAGATTATGGGAGAGAAGGAAGGAGTCTCACTTGTAGCTTTCTCACTTGCACAAATGGGGGAATACACACAAAGGTGGAGACTGAAAACAGTTTTCCTCTTCTTAGTTGTGTAAGCCAAAAAGAACTCTAGTACAGAGAAATAGAAGAACCCTATATATGGGTCTCAAACCAAACTCAACTAACTAAGGTGGCATACTAACTGAGCCATGAACTAGAGTCGATAAGGATAGCTATCATCTAGCTATTATTCATGGGCAGTGTACCAACCGCATCTGCAGCTAACAAGTTGGTGACATAAATGCACAACGGTCACCCTCGCATATCACAAGTGGAGCTCGATATCTCAACACTCCCCCTCAAGCTCAATCCCAATTCCTGTATACCAAGCAGGTCTTTGAACTTGCGCAGCTTCTCTGCACCCAATGCTTTCGTGAATATGTCAGCTACTTGATTCTCTGTGCTGACATAAACTAGATCAATAAGACCTAGTAAAAACCTCTCCCACGCATAGTGATAATGCACCTCAATGTGCTTTGTTCTAGCATGATAGAATGGGTTATTTGCCAAGTGTATACTGCTCATGTTGTCACAATAAATGGCAATTGGCCCATCTGTAGGCTGATGCATATCATAAAGTAGCTTATGCAACCAAGCTACCTCACATGCAGCCATTGCTGCACCCCTATACTCAGCCTTTGTGCTCGACAAGGCAACTATAGGCTGTTTCTTGTTTTCTCCCATTGGAGTCGTAAGGCATACCACAGTTGTAAGAATGGGAAAGTAAAGCTGGCAAGCTGCGTGAGCTCCTCCAGTTCTCATTCAGGTGTAGGGCGAGCAGGCTTGCAGTAAGAGGTGACTAGTCTTCTAAGAACAACTTGCTCCTTTGAGATTTCTTCATTAGCGATTAGCTCGGCCGAAATTTCGGGAAATTTGATGGTCATAAACTCGTAGTCTTCCCAAGTGCACGGCAACGCGTGAACATTAGAAGCGAGTGGTTTGTTAAGAAGTCCTAGGTCAAGCCTCTCATAGCTTCTAGCGAATGTGGTGAAGGTGTCATCCAACTCCTTGATGCATGCCACTACGTCATTCCCCGAGGTCTCAGCGAGATCCTTGGCCACTGAAAGGAAAGATTTTCTTTCGTACGAAGGCTTAAGACCTACTGGTGGTGATGGCGCAATTGGGCTGGACAGTGGTGACTCCCTTGTTGGTGTCACAAATGGGACTTTGCACTCTGGAGCATTTGGAGATGCTGCAATGGGCTTCCGTGGCATAGGAGGCGTGCTGCATTCTATTCGAGCCGGCATGGGTGTGCGCACCTCCTTTGAAATGGATGGTGCTGGGATATCCGGCTTGGGACAATGAATGTGTTGGGGGTCCTTAATCATCACTGGTGCTAGTTTGGCATTCTTTGCAACTTGTGCTTTGCATGTGCCAGCGTGTCCAGCTGGAGTGGGGTTTCTCAGAGTTGAGCTTCTTGAGTGTCCACCCTTAGGCACCCATATCCAAGGGTTTCCCTCATAGTATCCTTGTGCTCGTAGGAGATCTTTCGATATCCATCATGGCGTGGCAGTGCACCTATGTCAATAGCATATGGGCTACCTCTTAGACTGCAACTGATAGTTTTTGCATTTAGAAGCATGTTTCTGTGGTCTACCAGAAGGTGGCCCTCTCCGTTTTGGCACCCATATGCGTGTGGGCTCTTTGGCCATGTGAATGGCTTGGGTGGATTTGATTCTGGCAATTGGAGCGTGGGGTAAGACATCCATGCCCTTCTCCTTAGGCTTGGTCGTGGGGGTCTCTATCGGTGGCTCTACAGTTGTAAAAGGCGCATGATGGCCCTTGCTGAAAGTAGTTACTATGCGCACATTGCCTACAGCAAGATGGATGCGATCTAGATTGTAGTCCACATTGCATCTTGTCTGCTTTTTGAAACTGTGGCCTAGTAGTGATTTATCACTGGCCCCCTTAGTGTTTGGTAACACATAAAATACGTCTGGGACGCTTTCAGGCTTGATGGAGACACCCACATGGCATTTTCCTAAGAGAGAGTAAGTGTTGCCCCAAATGGGCTAAGCTTCGCGTTTGTGGGCTATAATTTAGGCTAACCAATGCGTGTCCAATGGTCATGCATCAAGATATTATGATCGGCACCTTGATCGATCAGGGCATCAAAAGAATACATCCATTCTGTGGTGACTGTGATTCGTAGGTAGGCGGGTGCTACTGCTTCTTCATCTTGATCTGTTAGTTTGGTAATTGTGGCCATGCAGACATTGACAGGAGCTTCGCACATAGGTGGTTCCTGCAATGGATGGGAAGGAGGATAGTACTTTTTCATGCGGCTGCCATTGAAGAAGCCTATTCCTTCCCCTTCGAGCGTGTCCAACTTGACATTGCCTGTTGTACTAATTGCACGTACCCGAAAAGGTCCCAGTCCTCAAAATTTCATTTTCTATTTGTGACCTTTCACCAAGTAGAGTAGGACAAGGTCTCCTTGATCAAAGTTGCACTGGTTGACATGCTTGTCAAACCATATCTTTCGTCGTGCCTTCTCATAGATCAGAGCATGGGTGGCTAAAAGTTGAGTCTCCCTAAGACACTCTAACTCCACTAAGCAGTCAGTCCAAGCTTTTCTTCCCTCCCAAAGCTCTGGAGCTGCTATTCTTAAGCTAGGGACAAAGAACTCTAAAGGTAGAATGGCCTCCGTTCCATAGGTCAGCCTAAAGGGCGTTTGTCCGCCGACAGCCGTCTTAGAAGCTATCCGATAGGCCCACAAGGCCGCCATCAATTTATTATCCCAGTCTCTTTGTGATGTGGATACTATCTTAGTAAGCATGTTGACTAGGATTTTATTTGTGGACTCCGCTTGGCCATTTTCTTGAGGGTAGTAGGGAGAGGACCTTCTATGAATGATTAGGAAGGTTGAGAGCAGGTGGTGGGGTATCACTTCATTAATGAAGTGCGTGCCCTGATCACTCACTAGTTCGATTCGACAACCAAACCTGAAAAGACTTGCTCCCACAGGAACTTCGCAGTGGTTCTAGCAATGTTCTTTCTAGTGGCTCTTGCCTCCACCCACTTTGTCAGGTAATCCGTTGCCACAATGATGTAACGTGTGTGGGAGTATTGCACCGCAGGACTGATAGATCCAATGAAGTCAATGCCCCATTTTTCGAAGGGCTATCGCGCTATTACGGGGGTCAACTCCATCTTATATTTGCGCATGGGCACCTTAGTCCTTTGGCACTCATCGTAGTGTTTGATAAATTTAGCAGCATCACATAACAGGGTGGGCCACCATAGTTGGGATTGTAGCACCTTACGGGCGGTCGTATCCCCACTAAAGTGCCGGCCAGCTATCCCGCCATGTGCCTCTCTCAATACATCATGCATCTCGTGCTCACACACACACTTACGCAACAAACCATCCTACCCCAACCTATAGAGTTGGCTAGCGATCAGTTTTGTTGGTATGGCTGGATTTTTAAGATAAGTCTCCTTAGCCTAGTTTTCTCAATAGGTCTCTTAGGCAGACCGTTCTCTAGAACTTGGACTATGTCGTCGGCCCAATATGGCGTCAAATCAACCCTAAACAAGTCTCCTTCACTAGACAGACCAAAGATATCAGCGTCTGGTAATTCGTCAGGTATGCCTTGTCCAGTAGCTTCCCCTGTGGGTATGCGGGATGTGATCCACCATGTAGTGATGCTTTCCCTTACAAACAACCACAGAGAAATCAAACTCCAATAGGAGAAGTAACCATCTCGCTATGCGACTTGTAGCACACAGCTTGTTCACAAGATACAACAGGGCTTGATGGTCAACGAAAAAGACGAAGGGTGTGGCCAACAAATAATGCCTAAATTTCTTTACAGCAAACACCATGGCTAGCCCTTCCCTTTCTGTAGTGGAATAGTTCATCTCCGTTTCGGTGAGCTACCTGCTGGCAAAGCTCAAAGGGTAATCAAGGTTATATTCACCATGCTGGCATAAAACAGCTCCGATAGCAACCTTAGAGGCATCTATGTGTACATGGAATGTTATACTCTAGTCTGGGGCTCGTAAGATTGGTGCAGTGGTGAGAGCCTTCTTTAACTGTTCATACACATGCTCGCATTCCTCAGTCCACTCAAATATAATTAGCAGCTTGTACAATGGTCTAGCAATCAGTAGTAGTTCAGTACAAAGCATCCGTAGTATCCCGTGTGGCCTAAGAAACACTAAACGCCCTTGTAGTTAATGGGTGGTGGGAGGTCAACAATGACCCTGACTTTTGAGAAGCCAGTGGCAATGCTATTCCTTGACACTATGTGCCCTAAGATGCATCCGTGCTTCATCCAGAGCTAGCACTTCAAGGGGTTCAACGAGAGTTTGCATAACCGACATCGTTTGAAGGCAGCTCTCAACCTCTCTAAGTGTTCGACCCAATTAGAGTGTATGCACAAGTCATCTACGAACACCTCTAACTCGTGTCATAGCATATCCTTGAAGATGGTGCACATTAATCGTTGAAAGGTTGCAGGTGCATTCATTAGCCCAAAGGGCATAACAATGTAGGCGAATACACCCCACTCCGTGGGCAAAGGCAGTCTTGTGCATGTCATCAGGGTGCACTTGCACTTGATTATAGACAGAGAAACCATCCAGGAAGTTGTAAGCTTCTTTGCCTACCACCCTCTCTAGCATGTGCTCGGTATATGGCAAGGGGTAGTTATCCCTCTTTGTAGCAGCATTAACCTTCTTGTAATTCAGACACACTCGAATTTTACCGTTCTTTTTTATAACGATCACTATGGGCGATACTCAATCCGTGTGCTCGATCTTATATATAAATCCCGCCTTCATGAGCTTATCGATTTCTTCCTTCACTGCATGGGCATGTTTGGGATTCATAGGGTAAGGTCGTTGCTTCGTTGGCACCGCTTCTAGAACCATTGGAATATTATGGGTCACAACCCTAGGATCGACTCCTCTCAGATCCTCCAAGGACCAGGCAAACATATCGACATACTCTCACAGGAGAGCAACCAGTCTAGCCTCCTCCTCCTTGGTCAGGTCGTCAGCGATGAACGTAGGTCGAGGCTTCTTGCCTTCCCCTGCCAGGTTGACTTCCTTGACCCTGGCGGGTCCCTCAATTGGTTCACTAGCTTGCCCTTGTCTCTTTGCTCCTAGCAAAACCACCACTCTATCACCCTTCTTAAACTTCGTGAAGCGTTTGGGGAGGTCCTACGGCTTCTTTTGCCTCTCTGCTTCTGAGTCTTTATTTTGCTTCTTGGCCTCCTCCCTTAACCATCTACGTCTTAAGTGGACTGGCAAGTCCCCCTTGGTGTGTCTGACCTTGGAGGGTTAGGGTTTTTCAGGATCACTCTTTGTACTGACTTCAGACTCCGAGTTAAAATCGCATTCCTCGCTTGAGGAAGGAGATTTGCCAAGGGTCATAGTTTAGTAGGTGAATCCGTCTTCAGTACTGGGGCTAGCAGTGACTGCGCCACCCCTACCTGCTCGTAATTTACGGCTCCCATGTGCTCCAACCAGGACCTATCGCACTCCATCAGCATGACTCTTTTTCATTCCGGCCTACCTTTTCCCTTCTAGGCCTAGAGTCTGCCTTGATCTGCTCGATTCTTCTTCCTTCAGTGTTATATTCTATTGTGTCTAAATCCTCTTCACTCTTGTCTGCCTCAAAGCAACAATGCTCGTACCCCTCATCATCGGAATATTGCCCCTCTGACTGCTCGTCATCCCCCAGGTTTTCCTCTCCAATCTCCTCTTCGTCGGTGTATAATAGGTTAAGATCGTGAATTTTGGTCCATTTCCACTCAGGCTGAGCCAAGAGATCACTTAGGGGTTTTAGATTAGCCACCTTGTTGCCTTTCAGGCAGGCACTTTGCTATGCTTAGTGATTTAGCAGCTTGCTTATACAACTCTTCCTCATCTGAGAATGGTAGGTCAACGGTTGCCAAGACATGCATCCAATCCTTCTGGTCCTCAGGGCAGGGGATTCTTGGTCAATGACCCATAGGGTTTGCTTGCCTGGGCATCACCTTTTAGCATGGTCGAGATAGCATCGAGGTTGGCTGGGGTAGTCTTCCAGGTGCCCATCTCAACTCTTACCGCTTCTGTCGTACTCCCCAAGAAGACGAGGTTATTTCCTCAATCTTCAATAACTCGCGTGTTCCTCATCCAAGGTTGGCCTAGCAGTATGTTGTAGTCCACACCCTTCATTACAATGAAGTTTATGGAAAACTGCACTCCTGCGACCTTCATGGCCAGTTCTTTAGGACCCTGAATGGTCTGACCTTCATTCCGTTGGCCAATGTAACATTAAACCTAGTCGCTTCCACAGGTGGGTTTTCCCAAGCCTATAGAATTGTGTGGCTCAAGACACTAACCTCGGCGCTGGTGTCTACGATTTCTTTTCGTGTTGCATCCCCCAAGGCTAAGATAGGTAGGACTGCATGCATCTCCGTGCCTTCCTAGAAAGCGTTGACGTGCACTGACCTTGGAGCTGAGTGCAGCGTTAGACTTGGAATTTGCATGACTACGTCCTGCTCTTGCAAGTCAGGTGCAGTATGCTCCCCCTTTCCCTCCACCCAGTGCTTTAATTCTTGCCATAAGGGAGGGTGCTGCCTAAGCAAATCTCCCAGGCTCACGGTCACTGGGGTGGTTACTAAAGTGGTGAGCAGGTTGCTGGGTGGTTGGCTTCCTCCTTGGTCACCATTCTTTGGCCATATGTCCTTCTTAGCATGTTGACAAGCTTCTACCTGGTCTTGCCTCTGTGGCATCTCTCATGGTGTGGGTGCATTCCTCGATTGAGGTCGCAATGGAAAAATTGGTGTGCTCACACTAGAGAGGTCTTCCATTTGGTCTTCCAGTATGGGTTCTACATCTTTAAGGTGTTCTTGGGCGTCCCTGACCCACTCCTTAACTTTGGCTATAGTTGCCATCTGGGATGGGGGTATTCCCCTACCTTGGCACTCCCTAGTTCTGTTGTCTTAGGAGCTGAGGTCTCTGCCTTGGCATCAGTGACCCTCTTTCCTGCCACTAAGGTTGTAGCTTCCTTAGTCTTAAGGATAATCTTTGCGTCTGTTCTCTTTCTCCTTCTCCTCTGGCTTTTCTTTCCCAACGAGACTGCATCTAGGTTACTTGGCCCATGCAACGAGATGCCTGTTTGTTTTGTCTGTGCTCGCATCATGACATGCAATGGGATGGGCATATCCTCCCCGCCAAAGGTCTCCACACCAAATAGTCCCAAGGGCATGGAGGGCACATTGGCAGAGCTAGCTAATGGTTTCTGTCTAGGACAGTCAGGAAATAGGGGTGTGATCGCACACTCAGTACATCAAAGGTCAACTTTGTCCTGGTTTGCCTGTTCCTTTTCCGGGCAGTGTAATGAAATATGACCTAGATGACTGCAAGTCCAGCATGAGATTGGATCTTGACTTGGTCCTCCAAAGCCTCTACCTCTTCCTCTGCCCAGTGCCATCACCGGTACTAGTCGATAGTCCATTAGGATTGGATTGCCTTCCTCGTCATAGGAGATGTATGGGTTCACATAGCTTTCCTCTTCACTAGGTTCTTCCACATAGTGAACAGGAGCGTCACTCGGTGGTTGGGTTACATAGGGTCCTGGTGGTCTGGGTATGCCTATTGGGTTCATCTCTAGCCTAGGAATGGCTAGTCTCACGTCATTTGGTGTTGGAAGTGCCAGCTAGGCTCCCCTACCAAAGAAATTAGGTGGCCTATTGCCTAAGTAAGGAGGGTTGTATTACTGCGCATATGGGAACCTCCTGGGCAATCAGCAGTGCAATGCGTCATGATCAAACCTACCACAATTCGAACACGGCGTAGATCTAGGATCTTGACACTCGGCTGGAAGGTGGTTTCCACCACAGTGTATACACTACTGCACGTGAGACTGCACAGGCTTCCTCATCTGTTCTTGCAATCGTGCAAGCTCCATTCTTACCTCAACCAACTCATGGCCTTGGTCAACACCCTTTCCCTTATCCCGTGTACTAGAGTTCTCTCTCTCTCCCAACGTCGTTGTCCACTTTGAAGCTCTCTAGCTTGTACTGTCCCGACTGGAGTTCCTCATGCTTCGCTCCCTAAGCTGATCGTCCACCCTTATTTCCTCTTCAAAAACTCTAGCTAACACGTCTCTGTGTAGGGTGGAGTTGCTAGCCAAGGCCTTGTAGAGCTCCTCGCTTCAGATACCATTTATAAACACGGTAGACATAGCCTTCTCGTTAGGTCGCTCATTGGCTAGGATCCTCTTGAAGAGGCCACGCACATGAGTGACATAGTCTCTTACGTCTTCCTTTTCCCTCTAACTGACATTCATCAACCAGAAATGAGGTTGTCAGAGTACCCTACCTTAGAGAATCTCTTGATAAAATGATCTTTAAGACTGGCAAAGTTTGTGTGCTTGGCTGCTTCTAGACTAGTGTACCAAACCATCCCCTTATCACCTAAGCACATCCCAAAATCTTGAGAGCATTGCGCAAGGTCCGTGAGACCGTTTGCTTTGCAAACTTGTTCAAACTACTCCACAAAGCTATATGGGTTGTTGCTAGGTTCATACTTGTCTAGTTGCTTTGCCACTACAGGGATCCTAGATTGCCCCTTTGCCCCTTGCGTGACCCCTAATCCCGAGAGTAATGCTGTGGCTAAGGCTGCTGCACTCTGCTCAGCGGACATGTTGTCCATGAGCCGCCTGGCTACAAGTTCACTTAATGATAATTCAACCTCCACTGCTCGCTCTCTGTAACGTGTCCACTAATATCATCCAGGACACGTCTTAGCAGTCCATCGAAAAGGATGTCTAGAAAGCTCCGTCCGGCACTCCCATGGAATGCTACGGGGTTTGCGATCTAGGGTTTTCCGTGTCTGCCACATAGCGGAAGTATTCTGGCCGTTCCCCACTTAGGATCGACTGGAATTAGGGTTTTCCTGATTGATCATTTTCTAACAGCAACTAGCGTCGGACCCAAGCGAACTACTTTACGCAGAAACGCCAGGTCCGAAGCGGATTCACGCTGCACTTGGCTTAAGGAGAATGGGAAACGAGAGGGATGCAAAGCTCAACCTCTCTGCCATAAGGCATAGTCCCATTCCGTTCCCCTAAAACAGCGTAAATCAGTTAAGACATAACTCTAGGTCATCGCTTTCGTTATTCATGTCCTTTGACGATCATTCCGCTGTTCTTCGAGATTTGAGAAAAGTTCCCGGCCAACCGGGACCACCCAACCGTAGGACGGACCCATGGCCCATCCTTTGCACTTTCCTCAGTTTGTTTTAGTTAGGTAATTATCTAACACGTTAGTTGGACATGTAACAACGCCCAAAGGCTATCCAGTAATCCACAGGGATCACTATTCCAAGCTTCCACCCATAGACTAGTATGCGGGCCTCGAGATCCAATCCCGAGTCACGTTAGCCTCTTGTGTAGGACCCGAAGGCGAGGGATTTACGGCCGGAGCCCCCCGGCACCCAAGCGTCCTCCTACTCCAAGTAGAGCTCAACGGAGAGATCTCTCGCGGTGGGTTCGGTCCACATACCCGGCGCGGTCAACAACCCCCTTGGTTAGGGTCACGCAGGCAGTCGAGGGTAACTGAAGCTGCCTCTCCCTTCAGGCCTTCAACCTAAAGTATAGATATTCATTTAATTTGTAATTCATAAATCAAATAGTGCTCTAAAATCTCTAGCAAGCACAAACATTTCCATTAATTGATCTTGTTGTTGGCAAACTGCTAAGGAAGGAATCTCTCCTTTTGAATGCATCTAGCACTCGATCCGGGGTACCTTGCAACTTGGCAAGATCCTTTATATTCTGGGTTAGGGCATACCCTATTAACCCAACTTAGTCAACCCTAAAGTTCATTGGACACTTTAGTTTCCGGTTTTTAACCTTCCTTACTTAGAAGGATATCAAAGAATACATCCTTTTGCAAGATAACTTGCGCAAGGATCCGACATCCTTGTTGAGGGTATTTAGCATTTCTTCTTGTGAATCAATCACAAGACCATATGACTTCGTACTTGCTACGCAAGTCCTGCATCGTAATATGCGATAAAACAATCCGTTTCAGTTTCTTTAACTTATTTTCTTTAAGAACCTCAGGGACAAACCCTAGTTCTTTTATGTTAACGATTTATTGGCCCTACAATCAGGGAAGGTGGGCAAGTATTTAGGGTATAAACGTTTCTTGGATTTTAAATCATTCCCAATGCATATTTCGCAGCATAGGTATTTCTAAGTTTACATTAATTTGGTTAACATTTAGAAGGTAATATCGAGATCGCCCCGGCACGATTTGTTATCTTTGTGACAATTGATTTTTCAATCCTAAACTTTATTACTTTGAGGTTAGGTAAATTCAATTAATCTTCCTTTTTCCTTGCGAACAAAACTCATGCCAAATAAACAATCTTTTCCTTGCTAAGATATGCAGTTAGCAATGATAACATCCTAGAGTTTAAGCAATGTAAGAAACCTTTCATGAATTTCACCTTCTAGGATGATTCGTTGTAAAAAGAATAGGGGTTAATGGTACAAGATGCAGTTTTTATACCTTCAAGATTTAACCAAAATATACTACTTTAGTGGGTAAATAATCTTGCTCATAATTCGTTTCAGTCCATAATGCTATTTGAAGGAAACTATGTTTATACATTAACCATTTTGCATGTTCAATTAAACTAAATTCCTTCATCGTAAATAACTAGGATAAAATATATCTTATCCCTAACAATTCATCTTGCATGATTGAATTAAATCCGATATAAAATTAAGAAGGAAAAACCTGGTTTTGGGGTGAGATACCCACATGGATACCGGGAGATGACCCTCCCGCAGCTACTCCTTGGAGTTTCTTAGGCGGCATCGCAGTTGTAATCCTTCGAACGTGAAGGCAGCTTTACACTCCGTTTCAGAATTCCACCGTCGCTTCAATACTCTTCTTCTCTCTTTCGAGGCAAGGAGTCGTTAAAGGATTCACCACGAGAAGGGGGGTAATAAGACCTTTAAGGTCTTAGCTTCTTCGGGAGGAAAAGGTTTACAAAGCCTAAAAAGGCCCTATAGGGGTATATACACGGTAAAAAGAAAGTGTGTGAGTGTGGTTTTGCAAACATATAAAGGGCCTTGGGAGATCTTTGGGCTTGGGAGTAAAAGGTATAGGAAGAGGGATTTTTTTTTGGAGAGGTTTTAGGACACTGAGTAGTAAAGGCTTTAGGGATTTAAACCCGGGGTGAAAGGGGAAAGCTGAAGGGTGAAGGGCTTATAGCACGGGGGAGAGGGAAAAGGGTGAGTAAGGAAAAGGGGCTTAGGGGGGTGTGTTTAAAAAGGAATATGAGGGGGGTGCAACACGGGGTTACAAGAAGGGACTTATAAATTTAAGCACGGGGGGGGGGGGGGGGATTTGTGGTTTATGAGGCCAAGGGGAGTGGGGGTTTAATGGCCCCACGGGAAGGGGTTAAGGGTTTAAGACCGAGGGGGAGGGGGGGGGTGAAAGGATAAAAGGGAATAAAACCGGGAGGGGGGTGAAAGGGTAAGTGAAGGGTATAGGAAGGGGGGCTTAAGGAGCCCCCCCTTAGAAGCTTCTTGAAGCTTCGGTGGGTTCGAAGGCCCACGTGGGGAGACGGGGTGGAGTTACTTTAAGACGGTGGATGTTTGATGGCGGCAGCGGCAGTAGCTGATGGTTGGCGGCAGGGCGGCTCCTCCTCAACAGAGCGGCGACGTTTTGGCATCAAGCGGCACACTGTGAATGATGCCGTTCTCTCTCCCTCCCTCACGACAGAATGGCGGCGTTCTGGCGTTTCTTTTTTTTCCCATTACTCCCCTCCCATAGGATCTTTTATAGGTGAAGGGAGGGGACCTCCCCACCCCCACGCAGCCCAAGTGCATGGTCGAGAAGCCAAGCAAGCTCCAGCGAGGAGCTTGCTGGCTCTTCTATTCCCTTCCCCCCTTCCAGCTCAACCGTCGCGGATAGGAGGATAAGGGAAAAAAAATTTCCCTTTTACTTTAATTTGATATATTACATTCTCTCCCCCTTAGAGGAATCGAGATGTCCTCATCTCGAAATAAATTGGGGATATTGATGGTTGAGAGTGCTTTCATCTATCCAAGTGGCATCTTCCTCAGGATAATCTTTCCACTGGACGAGGCATTCTCTCAAGGTTTTGGATCTTAACTGTCTCTCCCTAACATCTAAGATCCTATCAGGCCTAGTTCAAGGACTCCTTGACTAGGCATTACAATTTGTTGGTCATCAAGTACATGGTTAGGGTTGGGTACATATTTTTTCAATAGGCTGATATGGAATACATTGTGAACCTTTAGGTTCTTAGGGAGCTGCAATCTATAAGCATTGGGTCCTAGGCATTTGAGGATTTTGTACGGCCCACAATACCTTGGACTTAGCTTCTTGCAATCTCCTAGGGATAGAGAACTCTTTTTAGGGTGTACGCGAATGAAGACCATGTCTCCTTCTTCGAAGACTCTTTCTTGACGCTTCAAATCCAAGTATGCCTTCTGTCTATCCTTGGCCGCTTGGATGTGCTGTCTTATTGACTTTATTTGATCATCCATGTCTTCCAACATCTGTCTTGAAGCTTCAACCCTTAAGGTTGGATCGAAAAAATTTAGGGGACTTCGACAGTCATGAGCATACAATGCTTGGAAAGGGATCATCTGAATGCTTTGCTGGTAAGAAGCATTGTAGGCAAATTCAACCAATGGCAAGTATTGAATCCACCTCTTCGGCTCTCGACAGCAGTATGCCCTAAGCATATCCTCGATGACTTGATTTACTCGCTCTGTTTGGCCATCCATTTGGGGATGGTAGGCGGTGCTAAAACAGAGTTGAGTCCCAATAGCTTCAAAGATATCTCTCGAGAAGTGTGATGTGAAGAGAGAATCTCGGTCACTAATGATTCTTCTGGGTAACCCATGTAGCTTGAATATCTCTTTGATAAACAATCTTGCAATGTCGGAGGCTTTATAGTTTGTATTTACTGGAATAAGGTGTGCAACCTTGGTAAGCATGTCAACCACAACCATGATGGAGTTGTATCCTCCCTGGACTTGGGGTAAGCCTACAACAAAATCCATACTGATGAATTCCCACTTCATTTGGGGGATGTCAAGCGGTTGCATTTTCCCTGGCATCATGACATGTTCGGCTTTGATACGTTGGCATGACAAACACTCAGTGACATATTTGAGAACGTCACCTTTGAGCCTCTCCCAATGGTAGCTCTTCCTAACTGCATTAAGAGTCTTAGCATAGCCAGGATGTCCTGTGAAAGGGGAATCATGAGCTTCCCACATTATTTTATGCTTAAGTGACTGGCTTGTTGGTATACACAGCCTTGTTCTGTAGTAGACAAGTCCATTATCAATGGAAAATTCCTGATACTTAGCTTGCAACTTTTGATTTTGATCCTTGATAGAGATCTCCTTTAGCATTAATTGGTAGGCCAAATCATGGCATGCTTCCTCTCTAGCTAACTCAAGTATAGGGTTGTTTGGCATAGATACTTTTATAGCTAGAGATCTGGCCGTTGATGGATTCTGCAAGATTAGGGAATTTAGGAATGCCTTGCGACTAAGTCCATCAGGAACTACATACTCTTTCCCTGGTCGGTACTTGATTTCAAAGTCATACTCCTCCAACACTTCAATCCATCGACGTTGCCTCATGTTGAGCTCATTCTGGGTAAAGATCCATTTGAGGCTCTTATGGTCAGTTACTAGAGTAAACTTGTTACCCAACAGGTAGTGTCTCCAAAGCTTTAGAGCATGGATGACAGCTAGTAATTCCAGATCATGCATAGCATAATTCTTTTCATAGTTCTTCAGTTTCCTTGAAGAGTATGCTACTGGATGACCTTCCTGCATAAGTACACACCCCAAGGCAAGAATGCTAGCATCAGTTACTACCTCAAACTCCTTATTGAGGTCTGGAAGTTTTAGAATAGGTGCTGATACCAAACTTTGCTTCAATCTGTCGAAGCTATTCTGTTCGGGAGTTGACTATGCAATGGAAGTTTGCTTCTTCAGTAAATCCGTCAGAGGTGCTGCAATCAAAGCATAGTTTTTTATGAAGACCCTATACCATCCTGTCAATCCAAGAAAGCTACGTATCTCTTTGACGGATACTGGTGTTGGCCACTCAAGCACATCTCTGACCTTGGCTGGGTCCACTGATATTCCTTTTGATGATACTATGAATCCCAGATATTCAATCTGACGCTTGAAGAATGCACACTTCTTCATTTTAGCATACAGCTTATGCGACCTCATTGTCTCAAGGACAATCCGGAGGTTCATGATCTTCTTCCCGTTTAGAATAGACTAAAGTGTCATCGAAGAAGACAAGCACGAAATCATCAAGATATGGCCTAAAGATATCCTACATTAATCTATTGAAGATGAAGAGAGAAGATGGGGAGCTTCTTCTCCACGATCCCTCACTCTCACACACTCACTCCCTCACTCCCTCACACTCCCTCAATCCCTCACTCAAGCACAAGCAAGAAGGCAAGAACACAAGAGAAGAAGAAGAAGAAGCTTTGGCTACACCCAAGAATGAACTTCTCATTCACTTTTGAACTTTATATACATGCCCTACTTTTTGGGCAGTCATCCCAACTTTTTACATGGCCAGCCATTAGCTTAGGCCCTCTTTTCCTATTTCCCACCGTTCTAACTTATCCCGTTGTTGAAGGGTTTTCGAAAGCAAAGTCGTTTCTACAGAAGACCTTGATAAATTTCAAGATGGAAGATCAATCAAGCACATTCAAACTTCATTCAATGTACCCTCAAGTCATGAGTGAACTGTTCTTATTTACTGTTGTCTACTGTTGTTAAAACAAAGTAACCAAAGCAGTATCTCTGTGTGATTTTCTTTTAGTAAAGAATTGCAGTCCTGTCACAGTGTTATGTAACAGTCCTTCCTTTGAACAATCCTTCAGCAGGCCACCTCCTTTTCTATGTTGTGCTGTGCTCTAGAAAAGCTATGATGCTGATGAAAAAGATAATGCAAGCTGCCAATAACTGAAGACAAATAGAGAACCAAAGGTTTGCTGCAATCTCTGAATATGAAGTTCGTTGAGTTATTGCAATGAGGTCCTCATTTGTGGCACTAAACATGTTTTAAAGTTTAAAGGCTCGTATAGTAGGTGATCCATCGAGTGCTTCTGTGAAGGAGCTGTAGACTGGGGAGCGTGAAGTACTGACAAGTCTTCGTAGTTCACGTGATGTTGATCGATAGCATTTCTGGACTTCAATGCATGAGCAATTTGACTCAAAACAGATCACCTGAAGTTCTGTTGTAATTCTTGAATGAGCACAACTATTAGTAGTGGGCAAAGATAAGTTTTACTGCTGCGACTCTTGAATGAGCAGCAAAACAAGTTAGAGTGACCCCAACTTATCTCTCTCTGCACTTCCAGTAATGGTGGGAATTAGGTAGATTCTCTGGTTAATTAAAAGGACATCTGTCAATGTATGATGGCATCACTCATCATCATCAAAATTAATGAGACATAATCGCATGAATCTGTGCTTTGTTCCCAGCAGTTATGTTAACGGAGCAACCTCCCTTCCGTAGAGGTGATGACTTCCCACAGCAATTTACAAGCTCACGCCATAGGGAAAGTGTCGATTAGCTCTGATACTTTTTCTTCTCAGCTCAACATCCTCTTCACATCGTCTTCAATCATCTTCCCTTGCTCTGATTTGATGCAGACTTCCTCCTCCTGCTTCGTTGCAAGCATTACAAAGTGAACACTAGTTGCTGCACATCCTTCCTTTTCGAGTTTCCTGTTAGATGAATTAGACCATCTGCCCCCTCGTCGACTTCAGTAGTCGGACCCGGCTAAATTTTAAGCATCTACCCACTCTCTCTCTCTCTGCGTTAGAGGCTTGATGTTGTCTTATGTCAAGAGTCTGTTTGTGTTTTCCCTGTTCTCTGTTCTGTGACAAAATATCCCTCGAATGCTTTCCTCTCCGATTGCAATTTATGGTGGGGTTGCCATAGTATGCTGCGGTGCGCCTGCGCTGAAACAGCAAGCAACAAAGGATGATGGTGCCGATCAGCAGCAGCACGAGGAAGGGAATGGATATCGAGATGCCGTGGTAGTAGATCATCCTCAGTATGCAGCAATCGCCCCTTCTCTCCCTCTCTCTCCCCCCAAAAGCCTCTTTTCAAAAATAGCCATCCGTGCATCCTTGCTTTTTCATACATTCCCCGATGCTTTTGCGTTTTTCCTCTAGAAATACAATTTCCCTCAAAAAAGCATGAGGATTCCTTACATAAGTTGTCCGAACTTCACATACATTGCATGTAAATACTGCACACATACGTCGTCTTGGTGATTCGCTCCTCCAGGAAGACCAGCGCTCCCAATGGATTCAAATTATCCACCAGCTTGTGAAATATGCACAAAAACTGTCCCTTCCTTGAAAAGAGCCATTCTATGCACAACTCCAATCCATCTGAACTGCACCAATGCATTAAAATGTCCTGGCTGTGAAGAAAGTAGCAAGCCAAAGCCAAATAGGGATATGAATCTGTAAACGGACATTCCACTCACATCTTCTCCAACTATTATAGCATTAGGATAAAGGGCATGAATCATGTCATTGGCAAGCATCAAATAATTGACTGCATCCATATCAGCTGCTAGCCCAAAATACTGTCATATCCCCCATGTCAACATAGCCAAGGATAAGGAAACTCCAAGAATATTCATTGCGTTGTGATAGGCAGTCAAACGTGTGTTGAACATCAAGCACGCTCCCACATTTGGCATACATATCCACTAGTGTACTTCGATCTGCATCTCTTTAAAACAGTTTTGTACTTCCTCAAAAAGCCCATAATCGGCATATCCTGAAATAAGTGTAGCCCATGAGACTGCATCTCGAGTTACCAATCTATCAAAAACTCCATGTTCTTCTACAAGCATGTCACATTTAGCGTACATGTCAACCAGAGCATTACGGATAAGTTCCTCTTGCACCAAACCCCTCTTCACTATATTACCCACGTAGAATAAAAGAGCAAACATAACGACTAAGTATGTACAAAGTATCAAATCCCACATACAAATTTTTGGTGGATTCCACACCTCGGATGCGCAGCAGTACGACACTGTTCCCACTAATGCATACAATTTGCACAGGAGTGAGCTCGGCGCACTTTTTACAAGGATTCGGGAGTGCCTTCATATTTAATGGTGTGCTTTTACTCTTTTCTTTTCTCGAGGCAACACCGTCATTCAAATTTTTAGGGTCTGACCTCCATCCAGGTTGCCTTTTCCTTCCTTTGTCCTATGCCTTCTTGGTTATCTCCTTCTTCCATTTTTCCCGCACTTCTGCTCCATTTTCCGTTCCTCTCTGCTGCGGTAAACAAAGTCCTTCCATGTAATTTAGATGTGTGGCAAGTGATGTGTTGGACTTCATTTCAAGCCCAAAAAATTCAATCAAGAGATCATACTTTGATGACTTAGACTGTGCACCAAACAAGGTGTCAAGTCTCTTCCATGTATCTTGTGAAGTATCACAGTTATCCACATGGTGGATATAGCTGTTGTCTAGCTCCAGTTTGATAATGGCCAGAGCCTTATCATCATTCTTTTTCCAAGTGACTACAAGGTCCGTATCATGTGGCTTCTTTTCTTTTCCAGTGGTAATGGCCCAGAGGCCCTTCTTCATGAAGATGAGTTTGATGCGAGTCTGCCAAGTGTGAAACTTGACTTCTTTAAAGCGAGCAGTTGGAGAGTCTTTGCCCATGTTAGATGGCTCGAGCAACAACAAATCAACACCAAAATTATCAGATTTTGAGTAGCGCAAGAGATAACCTTGAGTGTGCTAACAAGCACAAGTTCCAAAAAGCACTAAGTGATTAGTATCAAGAGATACTTATGGATCCAAATGCTTTGGTAAATGCTCAATAGGTCTTTTGTTCCCCTCCTTGATTTTCTTGCTGAACTACTTACTGAAAATCAAAGTGGTAGAACTTTGAATAGGGTAAGAATAATGAGAAGGATGAGATGTAAGAGCTTGGATTTGCTTCAAAATAGAGGTCTCAACAAACTTTGGACCATCAAATCATTGAAGAGGGGAAGTGCTTGAAGATCCTTTGAGGTCTTGAAGCAGATCAAACCTCTTACATCTCATCCTTCTCATTCTTCTTACCCTACTCAAAGTTCTGCCACTTTGAGTTTCTAGCAAGTACAACAAGAAAATCAAGGAGGGGAATAGAAGACCTATTGAGCATTTACCAAGCATTTGGCTCCACAAGTATCTCTTGATACCAAACAAGGCACTGATTTGTGCTGCGATGGAGAATGTTGCCAATACCAGACCAACATAACACCGATTTTGAGATGTGGCGTAACAAGATGCTACGCCCTGAGAAGAAGAACACATTCAGAGAAGAAAGCGTGATGTATTATTGCCTCTAGAGTGAGAACAAGAGGCTCCAAGCAAGGTACGTTTTGTAGGCTATGGCTGCCATGGAAGGTCAAGTAGAGATAGGGATGGCGATGAAGTTAGATACTCACCCTGAGCTTGGACTGAGATGGAGAGGGACTAAGAGAATAGAGAAGGAGCTATGCCATGCCCAAGTGGGCTCTGATACCATGTTAAAACATGGATCCAGGACATGGCTATGACAGAAGCTATGGAGGTTGAAAGAGGAAGGATGAACTCATGAAGACATTGACATTGATAAGAAAAATTGTCACACAAGTGAATTAGGTTCCAAGATTGAGACTTGGTATCATAAACACAATCTTGTGTGTGGACAATGACATAGGCAATTTATTGGAAAGAAAAGAGTACTATCATTTTCATTAGAAAAGAGAGCAAGTACAATGCTTTATAGGAAACTGGATGGCAGCACTTCTCCCACTGTGCATATGGGATTCCAATCTTGAGACCTCTCACTGCTCCTTACAAAGAGACCGAAGTAGGAGTGATTGCAAACATCTCAACATGAATGGAGTGTTGCACGCACAGCACGCACAGGATGGGCCTCTCAATGCAAAAAGCACAAATTGTTTTTATGTGCACGACACTATAAGGATCCCTAGCCTTCCTTTTTGCATCTCATGCCAGCACAGGAGGGCAGGATACACTATTGCACCATAAATTGCACACAAGGCATACAACCTTCACGCAAGTGGCAGTGAGGATTCAATCAATAGGGTGTAAGAAACATCAGTAGAGCCTGAGATAGAGGGGGGTTCAGCATGGTTTATTTCCCCTTCATCAATTGAGAGGTGAGAATTGAGTGACGTTACGATAATTGGAGACAAGTATGTTCTCGTTTCCCTATGCACACACGGGATGGGCCTTCTCGGCCACCATCACTATACACCTCATTCTGTTTGGCGCACTACCTGCCAAGGCTCCTTGGCCTTCCTTCTTGCACCTATGCCAAATGGGTTGGGACACATTGATACACCATCAACTATGCACATTGATATACTCCCTCTGAACCATCCCTCTTATCGATCTCTAAATCGAGTGTGAGCTATGGGTTTAATTATTATCTATAGTGAGAGATGAGCCATGGGGCAAGCAATTCATCTAACATTCCAACATGATTGACTGTTGAGATTGAGTACTATATACCTCGCCATCGATAATTCAACCAATGCTTCATCAACAAAGCTACCTCCCTGGGTGCTAATGCATGGTCCCTATCGTGCTCGACACATGTGATATGGCACATTGCGGTACCTCCTACCAATAACTACAACCCTTTACGTGACAATAATGGTTCCCCTCGCCCATCTACAAATCGGGCCAAGTTTTTCTAACCCTATCCCTTTTGATTGCACAAGTCAATCATGTTTTAAGTATGGGAATGTGCGATTATGAGCTATGATTATGTGTTAGGCCCCTGTTGATTAGTCAATCCGATCTATTAAGGTTTTGAGTGTGGGAACACGTCCCTGCGCGTCTGCTTTGGATACCCTCCTAGGAACATCCCTATCGGATGATTCATGTATACCCTACCCTATTCTTGCCCTGATGGGGTCCCTTCCCCACCCATCCGTCTTCTTTTCACCCTATCTTGGGGTCATTCCTTGATCATTGGTCTTTATCCTTTGTTTTGATGTGTTTTTATATGAACGCATCCTACGTTCACTAAAATAAACATTTGAACTTACAGCTTGTCCGTCGCTTTGAATTGGCCACTTTTCCTTTTTATTGCCTCTGTTCGGAGCCATGGATAATGAGTTATTTTTTAAAAAAATCCCCTTTTAACGTGTTTCCATACGAATGTGTTTTTTTTGCTTCAAAATAGCAATATGATGTGACAACCCTGACCTATACCTTCCTCTTGACATTTTTCCTTTTTATTTCCCATCATTATGATGTATGACTTGTTCATTATTAATTTTTTCATATTTTTGAGCATTCTCGTGTGCGGATTTTGGCTCTTTTTTCATGCGAACCTACCCTAGATACCTCAAAAATTCAATTCTAATTAGATAGCCTTGTTTGAACTATTCCCTTGCACAAATTTCTTTTTTCTTCCATCATATTTCAGCCCACCAATTTTCTTTTATTAAAATTTTCATGGATTTTCGTGCTTCTTTTTTCTATTTTTTCCATGTGAATGCTCTTTAACGCCACCGGAACTGTGTTCTGACCTCACAACTCTATCCCACAAGTTCCCCTCACATTTTTCTTTTTGCTGCACTATGTTTGGATGCACGAATTTTCTCCTATTAATTTTTGACTTTATTTTCCTTTGTGTTTTTACCCCTTTTTCCATGTGAACGTGCCCTATCGCCCTCAGAACCACATTCTACCTTACCCATCCTATCTGTCACTTCCCTATAGACATTTTTTTTCATTCTTCCTTGTTTTGATTGCCAAATTTTTCCATATTAATTTTTCTTCCCATTTTTGGGTTTGTCTTACCATTTTTTCCATGCGACTAGGTCTTATCCCTATTGAAACCACATTCTGATGTGCCAGACTGGTCCACCACATCATCCCAGATTTTTCCTTTTAACTACCCTTTGTTTTGGCTAACGAATTAACCGGTATTAATTTCTATGTGTTTGTAGGCCCGATTTTCACCTTTTGTTTTTCCATGTGAATGTCCTTAATTGTCACCACATCCTGTTTCACTTTTTTGCCCTCTTCCTCTCGTCCTTCGGCATATTTGTCCTTTTTTTGTTTGCTCATCTGGTGTTAGATCTAATTGTTATTGATTTTTCTGTCATTTGAGTTTTAACATTTCACATATTTTCGCACAAACACCCACGTTTTGCAATTTTCCATGCATTGTTGCGTTCGTGCCAACGTATTTTTCTCGCGCATACACCTTGTTTGCCGTGTCAAACCCATCGTTGTAAATTCCCCCCTTACCCCCCCCAGTACCCGCGCTCATGCGCGACGTGGGGGGGATTTTCCATTTTTCCCTTACAAAACAAAAACAAAAAAAAAACACACCGAAAAACAAAAAAGACACCCAAATTTTTTTTAAAAACAAACAAAAAAAACCCACAAACCAACCCCCCAAACCTTATTCTTTTTACAAAACATAAAAAAAACATAAAAACCCCAACCACCACCACACACAATGACAAACCCACACACACGCCCTTCCCCCCTTCCGTTATTTTTCCTCTTTTCCCCATCTCTTCTTTCGCGCATGACAGCTCTCTTTTCGGTCGTCATGTGTGTGTTGCCCCTCCTATAGTCTTGTTCGTGTACAAGGTTTTTGACCTCATTGCTCGTGTTCGTGATTGTGGTTGTTCACGCATGAGGATGTGCATGTGGTTTGTTTCTACGGGGTGGCAAGCTAGTAGATGTTCACATGTAGCTGACACACAACCCCTTTCCAATTACATTTTTCTAAATTTTTGAAAATTTCCAATAAGGATAGAAAAATTCTAAAATTTTTGTTGATACAATTTTACACTTTTTAAAAAATTTAGGAGTTTTTCTTAGATAAAAATGCAAATAAAAATTAGAGAAAAAAATAAAAAACCTTCAATTTCATGAAAATTTACCTAGAATTCTTGAAAATTTATTTAAAAACTCAAGAAAATTTCATAAAATTTCTTGAAAATTATACTAACTTCCCTTTAGATTTTTGGATCATTCATATGTGCTAAAAGAATCAACATTAATTGGGAACCAATTATTTGAATAATAAACCCTTATTAAACGTGTAATTTTTTGAAACATTCTCTTTCAACTTCGAAAAATGGCTTGAAAATATTTGAAAAATCTAGTGGACCTTTGTCCTTAGTTTTCAACCTACATTGTCGGATGAACAAAAGAGAAAAATATTAATCATACATCCGTATTAAAATCGATTAAGAAGAAAGATAAAAACTCATAGATAAATCCCAAATTGAATGAAAAACATGACAAGAAAACCGCATAACAAATTATTGAAAAATGTTGGTTATGGTGTTTGATTTTTTAATCTTATATTGGCAAAATTTTCCAACTCGTTGTATTTTCTTTGTGGATTCCCTTGTGGTTGTATCACATTAGTTACTGATTACACATTAAGAATTTATTTACATACACATGCTCCTCCAAGTACCCCATTTCTTTTCTTATTTTCTTTATTTTTATTTTTTCACAAACATCACAAATAATGTTTTTAAAAATAAAGAATCAATTGATCACATTTTCCACATGCGTTTGTGCTAAACACATATTTTACTTAATTAAGAAGAACCAACCATTCACAAAGCACATGCGTGCGCCAAACACACCTATTAATTTGTAATAAAATAAATCAATTGTCACAAGTAAACTCACTAAACAAAAAGTGTTATACACATTAATTTATAACAACTTGCATTTAGAGACCCAAAGTCGGGACGTAGTCGGGGGGACATGTTAAACAACAATGTCAACTTAATAAAATAAACTGACGTTTTCTTATTAAGGTTTATCACTTAATAAAAATTCACCTTTTTTTTATTAATTTGTAAAAGGAACATTCAATTAAATCTTCCTTTTCCCTCACATTTTACATTCCCTTTTTCAATGAAGCATATGTGGAGGGGGTGACGTTCCAGTCAGTCGAAGTCCCTATTAGTTGTCTTGATCAGTTGAAGTTTGATCAATAGTCGATTTGGATTTTGGTTTGGTATTTTTATTGGCTATTTGATTAGAGTCACGGATATAGTGTGTATTTCTTTTTCTTTTTTGCATGATACGAGGATATTGGGTGCTTGTATATATGCATCGTATGAAGATTTCGGTTGCATAAGTGTAGAGGCAATGCTGAAATTTTTCTAAGATGTGGATTTCTTGGGGTGGTCAATCAGTTGGTCAAGTCCATGAGAGTTTCTTTTTTGTGATTGATATCTTATCTCCTATTTTTTTGGTTATTTTGCAAGTATTCTTTGTGATTGTCTATGTGTGAGTGTGGTGTGTGTAAACCATCTCAATGGTGCCTCATACTCTTGCCCCAGTCTAGTATACTCCTTTGGTGTCTCATGACCACTCATTGTTGCTAGATTCGGATATTATCAATAAGGCGGGATTATCCAAGTTTGTGGCACTCTCGTTGTTGCTTATCCTAGAGGATACTGATGTCTGTTCAGTTTTTAGCCTCTTACAATACAAGGTCTGGTCCTGTTAGGAGACTCTTAGGAGAATAATTATCCATATGACACCTAAGAGCCTATCCTTTTACCATATCAAGGAGAACCTTTTCCTACTGCTCAACAAGTGTTCTCTAGTAAGGATATTCTCAAGTTGTTGCAGAAGCAAACCCGCAATGTGTTGGACCCTAAGAGGGTTGTTACTACTTCAAGCATTAGTGTCTCCATGATCCCCAATTCTTTCTGGAAGCAATTATGCCAATTCCTTTAGGACAGGTTTATGCCTGCCAAAACACCTTCTAATTACCTTTCGAAGGAGTTATTCACAACTTCCCAAATGGTGTTGAAAGGAATTACTATTGATTGGATTTCCTATCTCCTAGCAAAGATGGATCAACATTTTGTCAGACCCACAAGAGGTAGTGTGACCAATGTTACATTTGGTTCCTATCTTTATGTTTTCTTAGCATATGTTGCCCTTGTAAAGAAGTACTGATGTTATCACTGAGGATATTGATTCCCTCTCTCCTATGGTGATTCAGAGGAAGTGACTTAAATGAGTGGCTAAATCAGCCCTAGTTTCTCCTCTAGTTTCCATTCATGTTCAATCTAGCAGTCAACTGCTAGCTTTCCTCACAATGTTGATGAATATTTTCAGAGTACATTGAGATGGTACTTTGGAAATTTCCATTCCGTCTATACAATGCTTGGTAATATGAGATGCAATGTCTTTCTTATGCAAAGATATTCAGAGTTCTATTGAGCTCTCGGTTACTGCCTATATCTAGCAGCTTTATTCTTCTTGTTATGAAGATATTCAGTAGTCCAGAGAAGAGTTGAATAAAGAAAATAACTAGCTACCTTCTACTCAAGAAAGATTTTTTTATCTTTGTACCTAGATGAAGCAGCAAACTAAGTTTATTGATGCCAGAAAGTGGAGATTTCTAGTTTGCAAATTTAGCTGGCTAAAACTAAATCCCAAGTGGTTACTATGAATGAGGAGAGGGATAGATTATTGAAGGAGTCGCAAGAGCTTAAAGCTTTGATAGCTACCCATAGAAGAGCTTAAATTAGCTAATACCACTCTAGAACAGAGCAACACTTAGATTTTACAACTTAAGGAACAATTGGCTTAGTCCCATTCTACTTTACAGAGTCCTACTGTATAGCCAACTCCTTCCTTATCCCCTGTGGATTTCATGATTCTTCAAAGGAATGCTACCTTATGGCCCTTATTCTAAGCCAAGGTGAAAAGGCTTTAGTCCCAAATGGATTTATTATGGTCTTCATTTGAGTTGTTCCTCAAGACGACTCTTTCTTTGTTCATTAACAGCACAGAAGGTGGCATTCTATATCAAGCTTTCAACAATGGATTTGTTTCTTCCAGAGGATAGTTGGAGTGGAGCTTGAACTGCTGATTTATCGATTAAAGTGGCTAGAATGGTATTTGACTACAGATGACACTATGTTGATGTCTTATATGTACTTGAGAGGTGATTTGTTGATTCCAGATGATGAAGATTTGGCCTGGTAAGTAGGGGATGTGGTATTACAAGCTACATTGTATGTCAAATATTTGGAGTTGCAGATTGATCAGATAATCCAGGCTATTCTTCTAAAGTGGCTGATTGCCCTAGAACCTCTTAGCATACAATGATTGACTTTGTGATCCTGAATCAATGACAAAACAAAGCCTCTATTCATATGCAGAACACTAACCAACTGAGGGTGGACCTCTTAGCCCACCTTTCAAAACAGCCTCCTTTTGATTCATCTTTCTTTGATGCTTACTGTCATCGATCTGTCTTAGGTCCATTAGTTCTTGGTTTATCTTATTATCAGTAGAGCAGATGGCCCATAAATATGATGCTTATCTTTCCCTTTATAAATCTAGCTCACAAGTTATTTTACCTCTTTTTTTCAACCTCAAGATGCTCTTCAAATTCCTATTTTCACTGAGTGTTCTTTTATTGAGATTACCATCATCGATTTGTGTTAGGTCCATCAGTTCCTAATTTATCTTACTATTAGTAGATGGCCCATAGATATGATGCTTATCTTTCCCTTTATAAATCTAGCTGACAAGTTACTTTACCTCTTCTTTTTCAACCTCAAGATGCTCCTCAAATTCCTATTTTCACTCAGTGTTCTTTTATTGAGTATCGAGTAATTTTCCCTCCTTCTTCTTGTCCTTCCCAATCTATAAATATTCCTTCCACTTTTCCAGCCTATTTATTAACATCCTTTTTAACAGATTCTCTAAGTTCTCAGTTAATCCCTCTTTAGCTCATTCATCCTTTTATGCTTTTTCTTACCCATCCCTTCATCCTCTTTTGCTAGTTCCTCTTCCCTCTCCTACTACTTCTATCACTCATCCCCATCTGTTGGTTAGTGGCTATGCAGGCTTTGATCAGAAGATTGTTAGACGACGAGGTTGGAGTGTAGAAGATTCACTTATAGGACTGATTGGCCATTGATTCCATGAGAATGGATGACTGCTAGCCAAGCTTTTCAGAACTATCATTATTTTTCTCAGCAGCATTCACAATCTTTAGATCCTTCAGTGAGATTGACTACTCACTTAGATTCGTGGTGATGATGTTGAATGGATAGCTCAAGATGAAAAGATGCAGAACCTCTTATTTCCTTTAATAGTCTGTCATGCTTTTCTGTTTCAAAGTTGAGATAATGGATACAGGTGTTTTCTTTTCATTGCAATTCTTTATTAGATACAAGTTATGAGGTTGGGTCATGTTTGGATGATGTTTCTTGAAGATTATAAAGAAGATCAAGATGAGCTATATTTTGAACTTGTATTCTCTTTTTCCTAGGTCGAGGATGCTCCCTGATTAAGTGTGGGGATATGTTGAGGATTGAGATGACTTGATTTTTTGGCTGACTTTTGTTGTTTTTGTGGACTGAATGGTTGATTTTTTATGGATTTTGTATGACGTTTAGTTGTTTTGGAAGTGTTTGGGAGTGTTTTGGATGAGGTTGATTATGATTTGGAAGCTCGTGATGGTTTATAGTAGAGATATGATGTTCTGACATGTTATGTTGATATCCTGTTAGTGTTTGATTGGTTCTATTTGAGTCTGTTTTGCTCTGTTTCCTTTTGTATGAGGGGTTAGAATGATGATTGATGAGGTTTGAGAGTATTTGGAATCTTATTGATTGATGCTTGATGGTTTGGAATGATTTAAGTTAAGCTCAAGGTTTTCTGATGACCTCGTTGTCAAAGAGTTTACTGTTCATAATATAAATCATGGGATTCTTATGAACATAGAAGAACTTCACTGGGAGTTATATGAGGAATTTGCATACAAAATTCAGACATTGTTATCCAATAACCAACTTAGTTACATAAGTTCTTTTGTATTTAGCATATAATTTTCATTTATACCATGTATATTGATGAAAAATAAGTCTATGGGAACCTACAACTTGGTCAACTGGAAGTAATTGACAGTCTGCAGGATAAATCACATTGATTCAGGTGCAAAAATATGGTAAGAACTCAAGAAAAATGCCAAAAGTTGCCAAAAGGACCACTAAGTTCACAGGGGACCTAAAGTAATAGACTTAAGTGACCAACAAGTGACCTGGGTAGGTCAAAAAGTGACCTGGGCCTGAGCAGGGAGCAGCCCGCATTTTTTGGCGCAAAATGCGGGCTGCATAGTCTGAGCACAACTCGAGAAAGCTGAAGCTATGGTGCATGCTTTGGAGCATGCAAATTGAAGATCAATAGGCCTAGAAGCTGAAGATGTAAACACGGTGAGAGCTCCACTTCTCTGCCCATTTGGTCTGACAAAAATGCATGTTGAAACAATCTATAAAAGGGGGAAATCTAAGAGAAAAGAATTCAGCCTGCTCTTATGCACGACTTCTCTCATTTTGTCTACCTCATTATTGGTCCAATGAAGCCCGACTTGTACCCAAGTACTTGAGTGACTTTGGGGCAAGCAAAGGGTGAGGATTTTGAAGGTATATGGGCTGTTATGGGCTGAAATAACCAGTCATAAACAGGGCAGCCCACTGTTATTGTCCATTTTTATGAGCAAACAAGAGATTTATGTGGTTGTAATGGAAGGAAATGACCTCTTTTCATCAGGACTTTGTTCGTTAATGATTAGAGGAGCTTCTTCATGAGTTCATGCACTCATTTTGAGCTTGATTATGGGCTGGAATTTTCTGTTTTAAAACAGGGCTGAAGCTAAAATTATGCTTCTTCAATTCATTTCATGTATCATGTGTCCAAATCTTGAATGTATTTAAGTCTATCAACATAATACTTGTTCCAAAGGGTTAAAATCCATCTATGTACTTGAAATAAAAGCCATTAGAACTTGCATTTGATATTCATAATTGAATTGAGAATCTGAAAATATCCTTTATGATATGATGTATGTATCCAGAGGCATTTGATGTAATCAAGATAGAGTTATTTCTTTCGTTCATGTATGCTAAATACATAGTTACGCTCTACATATCGAGAAGCACACAAAGGAAAAAAGGTGGTAAGGTCTAGTGCAATACCATGGGACGGGGTGTCAAGATTGTCGGAGAGAAGGAAGGAGTCTCACTTGTAGCTTTCTTGCTTACACAATGGGGGAATACACACAGAGGTGGAGGCTGAAAACAATTTTCCTCTTCTTAGTTGTGTAAGCCAAAAAGAACTCTCGTACAAAGAAATAGAAGAACCCTATATATGGGTCTCAAACCAAACTCAACTAACTAAGGTGGCATACTAACTGAGCCACGAACTAGAGTAGATAAGGATAGCTGTCATGTAGCTATTATTTATGGGTGGTGTACCAACCGCATTTGCAACAGACAAGTCGGTGACATAAATGCACAACGGTCACCCTGGAATATCACGAGTGGAGCTCGATATCTCAACACTCCCCCTCGAGCTCAATCCCAATTCCTGCACACCAAGCAGGTCTCTGAACTTGCGCAGCTTCTCTGCGCCCAATGCCTTCGTGAATATGTCAGTTACCTGATTCTCTGTGCTGACATAAACTAGATCAATAAGACCTAGTAAAACCCTCTCCCGCACATAGTGATAATGCACCTCAATGTGCTTTGTTCTAGCATGATAGACTAGGTTATTTGCCAAGTGTATACTACTCATGCTGTCACAATAAATGACAACTGGCCCATCTGTAGACTGATGCATATCATAAAGTAGCTTATGCAACCAAGCTACCTCACATGCAGCCATTGCTGCACCCCTGTACTCAGCCTCTGTGCTCGACAAGGCAACTGTAGGCTGTTTCTTACTGCTCCAAGTGACTGCAGCACTCCCAAAAGAGAACACATACCCACTGGTAGATCGTCTATTAGAAATACTACCAGCCCAATCAGCATCAGTGTATCCATGCAACTGTATCTGAACCCCAGTCGCATAAAATAGTCCATACTGCAATGTGGACTTCACATACCTGAGTATGCGTCTAGCCGCATCCAAATGCGATTTCCTTGGAGCCTGCATAAACTGACTTACCAATCCAACAGCATAGCTTAAATCTGGCCTAGTAATAGTCATATAAATCAAACTTCCTACTATGCATCTGTACATAGTATGGTCTTCCAGAAGCTCACCTGCATCTGCGCTCAGCTTCACATTCTGCTCCAAAGGAACTGAAATAGGCTTACAGCCTGTCATCCCATATTTGGACAGCATGTCCAATCCATACTGCCTCTGCAAGAGGTGTATCCCACTTGGTGATCTAATCACCTCAATGCCCAAGAAATAACGCAACTCTCCCAAATCCTTCATCTCAAACTTCTGCTTCAATAGCATTTTCACATGAAGGATATCTTCATCACTGTCACTTGTTATAATCAAATCATCAACATAAATGACAAGTAGCATAATACCTTTCTCTGTTTTTCTCACATAAAGTGAAAAATCTGCCTTGGAAATCTGAAAGCCAATAGTGACAAGATACTGTCCTATCTTGTCAGACCATGCTCTAGGTGCTTGCTTCAAGCCATACAAGGCTTTCTTCAACCTGTAAGCAAACTCAGGATGAACAACATGCACATAACCTGGTGGCTACTCCATATAGACCTCTTCTTGCAAATCACCATGCAAGAAGGCATTCTTTACATCCATCTGATGTAAAGACCATCCCTTTGATGCAGCCATAGCAATGATTGCTCTTTTGGTTGCCATCCTTGCAACCGGACTGAATGTTTCTTCATAATCAATGCCATATGTTTGTGCATACCCCTTGACTACTAATCTTACCTTGTATCTGTTCACAGAACCATCTGCATTGTGCTTCACCTTATAAACCCACTTACAGCCAATTGCATTCTTACCTTTAGGCAAAGGTACCAATTCCCATGTAGCATTTGCTTCCAAGGCATCCATGGCTTTCTCCCATTTTTCTTTTCCCATGGCTTGCTCAAAAGAAGTGGGTTCTGGTTCCTGTATCACTTTGACCATATAGGCATACACAAGGAACTTTCAATAGTTCCCCACATAGGCAATTTGGTGAAATATAGGAAATTCTCCAATATTTCCTATGTAGACAAGTACATATTCCCCATCTATAACTAGGAAATTGCATTCCCTACATCTTATAATAGGGAATATAGAGCATTTCCTACATTCCTTTGAAAGTCCCTACATTCCCTACATCTTATAATAGGGAATATAGAGCATTCCCCACATTCCTTTGAAAATCCCTACATAAGGAATTATAAGGATGTGATTCCCTACTTTTATGTAATAGGGAATTAAAGGTACAATGAGGATAAGATAAAGATGATGTTTATCACAATTCTCTATTTCTCAATTCAAGTTGATACTGATGGTTTCGAGAAGGTAAGGACAAAGGTGATGATGACTATCACGGTGGTGATGAGGATAAGAAAAATGAAAATGACGAGGAACATATATTTCAATTGCAATTTGAGGCAGCTCCAGTTGACGAGAGAAAGGAAAGGCTTTTGTAAAGATTATTCAACCTTTGTTTTAATTTCATCCATGAGTCCCCCCCTTCACACCCAAAGAGACACATGCGTGGACAAAACACAAGATATTACAATTCCACAATGCTCCATGCCAACCATTATCCCCTCCATTCCCATGCAAGCATTCGAGCTTATTTTCTTATAATCACATTTACAACATATGCCATTTCTAGAAATGCCAAGTGATTAAGAGATTATTGTGCAACCATAGCATGTGCCTCTTGTGCTAGTACTCGAGCTTGTAGAAAGTGAATGTGCCTTTGCTACAACTTATACAACACTAAAATTTCTAGCTTTGGGTATACAACACCTAGCCAAACTTGTTGGCCCCACACCTAGCCCACATACTCGACTAAGGTGACTAGATCAATCTTATTTTTACTTTACTAATATTTAGTATTTTATTTATTTTATTTCTATGTTTAACTTTCATTCAGGCCCCATTCCTAGACCACATGGGTAGCTATGATGGGTATACAAGAAAGGCTTGGTAAACTAAAATTAATCATGAGAATTTAAATATATTATAGTTGTATTTATAACATTAACACCCAATGCATGTAGTGTGATATGAACATAATGTGGTTGGATGCATCTACATCATCAATACTTTCTCATTTCTCATCCTCTTGCTTGATGATTTGCTTCCATTGTTTGTTCTTGTTGTCTCCTACTTGATTGTCTTTCTTCAACATCAGAATCTCTATAGACTTACATGTCCTCAATGTGCAAGTGTGTCCGACACTAGTAGCATGTGCCATCACTTTCCATTACACACCTTGCAGTCTTTTCACTCTCACATGGTATACACCTTTCAAGCACGTCACATGATATTGGAAGATACTTTCAAAAACACATCACGGAAGGTTGTTATACATTACAAGATTGGTATGCATACACACACAAAAACACACACACACACACAAGGCATTTCATTGCAATACTGTAAAAAACAATCTAATAGTAACTAAAAAGGTTGCGTTTTTTGGTATTTTGCCACTTTGACTTCATTTTTCCTAGGTTTATTTTGGAATATGTGTTGTATAGATATAATACAACAAAATCTTTGCTTATGTATGTTAAATCAAACCACCTAGTACATTATTCCATTATAGCCCCATAGAGAGAGAAAGAAAGAAAGAAAGAAAGAAAGTTATATTAACGTCTTCTAAATACCAAAACTGGCCTATGAGACAAACTGTGATACAACTGATGAGGTCCAACTATCCAAAATAAAAGTGCTGAATGAAAAGCTAAAAACTGGAAATTGAAAATACGGTGCTGTGAGTGTGATAAGTGTCGTGTAGAGAGAGAGAGAGAGAGAGAGAGAGAGAGAGAGAGAGAGAGAGAGAGAGAGAGAGAGAGAGAGAGAGAGAGAGCACAAAGTTGTTACTCTTAAGACTTCATTTTTCCTAGGTTTATTTGGGAATATGTGTTGTACAGATATATAATACAACAAAATCTTTGTTCGTGTATGACAATGGGATATGGACTAGCCCTGGAGTAGGTGTTTGAAGTATCATACCAACCATATAGAGAATCCTCATCCCAATCTATAGTAGCATAAATGATGGAATAGGAAGAAATATATGTGATGCCTCTATTATCCCTATCGTCTAGAAATATGCTTTCCAAATGTGTCCAAGTATTGTTGATTCACAAAAGTCTCCCAAAATCAATAGCACGGTGAAATAACTTTTTGAGTGATGGCTACCTAAATTTCTTGCATGTATACATGTAATATATCATCGTCCTCTTTGCAACAATAATAGCATGGGAGAGGTCAATCGTAAACAAAATTGGTATGCTTTCATGTAGACTTATGCAAGTTACCTCTTGCTTAAGCGTGATGCACCTCAATTCAATGACATCAAAGGGAATCCCCACGTTCTCTCAAAATTCTTGACATGAGAGAATGTAAAAATGTTAGGTCTTGAGCTTGGAGGGAGCCTAAAGAAATCGGGTCACCGTTCGTGGACCTGGGGCGAATGAAAAGAAACCAAGCCAAATGTGCTTCATGAATTGGACCGAGACTTGTACGCCTCTACGACCATAAACAAGTGAGGGCTCATAGAGACCGGAGAGCGTGTAAAGAAGCGGGCAAAGCCATGTTATGATCTCTTTGTGTTTAGACCATCTGAAACTCGTAGGTGCCGGCGAGGACAAAGAAATTGGAGCTCGTGGATGCTAGCGAGCGATACAAATAAGTGGGAAAAGCTAGGTCGTGTCTCCAAAGTCCAGCTACTGTGTTGGTATGGCTGGAATGGCGGAGCAGGTACCAAAGGAAATGCAACTGCCTAAGGGCGAGTGGTTATGTGGTCCACTATAAAATAACACTTACCCTGTGTGGGGACCCTTTCGGATGCCTAGCTACTGAGATGTATGGATCGTGATGGTGGATGTGTGTAATGCTTGAAAACCTAGAGCGACCTAAAAGAAGTCGCGGGCCCGTGGATCACTCGCTCTCCCTCCATCTTGACCAAGCCGTGCACGGAGCCATAAGTGAGGAGTCAAGTGGACTGGATCGAGTAGTGGGGGCCCCCTCACAACACCAAGCCATGCAATACGTCACGAGAAACTACACCAAAATCTTATGCTCAGGATACGGTAGCGTCTCCGTTGTGTTCTTAGTGAACATGATTGTGCATCAATGATGATGTGGATATGCATTAACATGTATTTTTGTGCATGTGGTAATTTGATGTGTCTATGTATGTTTATGGATTTGGTTACCTTGTGATTTTGAGTTTAATTTTATACATGCGTGAAGAAGTGCTATGAAAACACATGCTTTCTGTGTGTGTGTGTGTGTGTGTGTGTGTGTGTGTGTACTAGGCGCTCCACGCCTAGCTCCCAGTGCTTCATGCCGGGAGAGAGAGAGAGGGGGGTGGCACGTGGTGATAAGGGGGGTGCACAACAAACTCTAGACCACTTACTATATAGAAAGTTCACACTATAACTAGGAAGAATAGCAACCAAAATAGGAAGAATGTAGAATTTTCTAGTTATAACTAGATAATTTTGTCATCACGAACCTCTTCTAACTAGTAAATCCCTTTTTCTAGATAGTATCTAGAAAGTTGAAGCCTTATCTAGTAACATTATCTAGTAAGTTATTGTATATCTAGTAACAATATCAACATAACTAGGAAATTATTTTTTTCACTAGTCATAACTAGCAAGTACTATCATCTAGCTAGGAAATTATGGATAGTCTTTCAAGTTAACGTAGACTCACGATTTTGCTAGGTAAAACTAGTAAATAAATATTAGTTTATTTGAAATTTACATTTTTATATTACTCACTTATGAGCTAAGATTTCGATTCCACACTTATAGCTATACTCACTAGTTTGTGTAGCCTATGCTTAGTCTAGCCTATCCATAGCTTATATATAGCCTAGCTTATACATTAGGCATAGGATAAGCACATGCTAGGTTAGGCATTAGCTCGATAATATAAAGTAGGAACATTATATGCTATGCATAAGAATACAACTTATGTCTAGCATTGTCTAGGCACAAGGTAACCATAGAATAGGATAGGGTTGTGTTAGGCGTTGGCTCCTAGCATATGCTTACCCTATGTCTAAACTCTTCCTAGAATATGCTTAGCCTATGTATACACATAGGATTGGCTTATAGTATGCCTAGTATTTTCCTAACTTGCCATACGTGTACCCTATGCCTACCCCTTGTGTATTTATGTTAGACATACCTATGTCTAGCCACTCTATAGCCTCTATCAGTTTGTTTGTTTGAGGAGCCTATGCATATACCTTGCCTATATAACTAATCCAATCTAAACCTAAGCCTAAGCTTAAGCTCTACCTTACTACAAGCCTAGCCCTAACACTAATCTTTAATGTAGTATAAGCCTAGTATATATTGAGTATATATTACACCATATACTTCATAGATTATCTTAAGGGACTGAGAATTAGCCAAATTAGTTGAAGAAGTTAATCTCTCACTTGTGCACAAGTAACTAGCTTACTGACGAGTGGAGTGTTGTTCCCATTGCATCGAGTAGCATTTTTCTCACTTGGCTATAGGTTGAGGTGTACATGGCATCTCCCCTATATCATAAGTACCTACATGAGTCTCATCTTGCAACATATCTACAAGCTATCAATATTGTATGGGTATATATTTGCATCAACCATGGCTATGCATGAACATTCACCACATTGGTTAGTACCCTTGAACCACACTGTCTTTTCCCTCTTCATCATGCGGACCACACATTGCCTTTTTCACCCAACCACTTAAGCACCTTAGTCCACTCAACTACTATGTAGATAGGCCACATGATTGTTTAGCCACATTGGAGAACTCGATCACTTGAAGCACATCGTCCTAACTACTTGGAGCACTTTGGCCACATGTTTAATTAGGCAAAAATTCAAGCACACTCTTCCACGTGCATATACTCAATCACATAGTCACGTAGTTGCACAATCATGCACCTTATTTCAACTCACTTTACCTTTCCTATGTCTCTTACCCTTGATCATGAGGCACCCTTTGACCACATTGAGAACTTCATTTTTTAATGACAATTTAGCATTAATACATAGTAGAGTAGAGATTGATGCAATTTCTAGCATTTCTCACAAAGCATTGACATAAATTACTTATTTTTTGGAGCCATCCCCATAGGAATCGACTTGATAATGCATATGGTCATTTGGTAGCAAGGGAGTAGCAAAGAAAGGGCACTGATTGCTATAAGGATTGTGCATTTCAGGGTTGAATAGATGGGCACTAATTGTGTAGGATGGTAGAACATCGACTTAGTGTTGATTGTTATGGCATGAAACAGATTGGGAATAGGGTTAAGGACTTGAATTTAGGCTTATGTGTGAGTTAATTTAGCAAAAGATGAGGAGGAACCTACTCGCAAGCAGCCGAGGAGTTGGTCTGTGCAGGGGCGCACCTATGCACTTGTTGACATGTATGCAAAGTGTGTCCTTCTAGCAGAGGCACAATTGTTATTTAATCAATTGAAAAATTGAGATCTGCTGTCAGGGACTGCAATGATTTCAGGGTACATGGCAACTAGTAAACATATCATTGCTCCTAAACTATACGTGAGAATGCTTCAATAGGGTATAATGCCTGACAATTACCTATTCTCATCCATTTTAAAGGCATGTGGGAGCATTCAGAAAGGAGAATGGGGTACAACGATACACAGTCAAGTTGTCAAAATTGGACTAGATCAATATGTCATCATTGGAATTGCCATTATTGACATGTATGTGAGCTTCTGATACCTTGCAGGGAATGGCTTTTCAGGCCTCCCTTTGCCTCTGCCTCAGAACGGCTTCCCCAAGCGCCTTACGTCTATCTAGTTCTGTCTCCGTTTCTTTCTCTCTCGCGTTCCGTGAAACCTTATCACTGCTAATTTCTGTTTGCCCACAAGGAAGCGAGGTAACGCGTGAAACATTACTAGTGGAGCGGCATCAAGGAATACCGCTGGACAATAGACGTTAGACAGATGTGTGGCAAAGAGAGCGAGGAAGGGGCGGGAGGACGCCGTTTTGTCGCGTGTCTGTCTTTCTGTCAGGAAGCCTCCTACAAGCAAGCCTTGTTTCGTCCGCAGCTCCCTGCATATTCCATCACGATCCCGCCTCCCCCCTTTCTTATTACAGCTCCCATGGCCGCTATTTTCTCTGGCATAAGCTCCTGTCCATCCCTAAAACCCTACCCCCGGGCTCTTGCTCTTCTCTGCTGATTTTGGTCGTTGCAAATGGATGATCTCAACCTTGTGTCCGGTCCCTTCCGGGACGAGACCCGCCCCAAGAAACATCCGCGCCTTGGCTGGGACGTTCCATGTCCCTTCTTCTCCGATGAGGCTGCCGCTCGCTTGCAGTTGCAGATCGCATCCCAACTTCTGTCGGCTCACAATGCAGCCCAGAATGGGGTTCTTGCAAATCAGAATGCTCTGAGAGTTGGCCTTCCTCCAGTGTCACATCCTGCTGCTCACAAGAAGGAATTGCCGCCTAGGCATGCTGCTGATGCACAGGTCTCTTCCATGGCTTGAATCACTAAAACACAGGCTGTGGACCTTATACTCCAGAAGCGTTGCCACACAAGCTTCTATACAGGATGTGGAACAATCCAAAAAGAAGGCAACGAATAGGCAGCACTAGCAACCACATGAAGTCTCAGTTTTGATTGCTGCAAAGAAGAAGCAGTTGGAGTCTGAGGCAGCAGGGTTCAGTAGTAGTGGAAAATCCAAGGAGGAGTGGGAGGAAATAGAAACATTTTGTCAGAATAATGGAATTGGAAGGAATGCACAGCAATGCAGGGATAAATGGCAGAGGCTCTAACGGGTATACTCAAAGGTTGATGACTGGAAAAAAAAAATGGTCTCCTGACAAATTGAGTTTTTGGCAGATGAAGTTGGATGAAAGGAAGGTAGAAGGTTTGCAATTTGGTCTTGACCAAGAGACATTTGATGCTTTGAAGGAACTCCACAGCAATGTATATGGAACAAAACCTGAAGTTGAAGAGCTCAAAATTTTACTCCAGGTATTTTGGAGCATGGGGATAAGGAAATTGATGGACATGCTTTTGAAGAGTTAGAGGATACTGTTTTGAGTGAGAAAGATCATGGTACTTCTAGGGACAGAATAAAAACAATAAATGTAGAAGAAACTTGCAATGGACAACTTGATTGCAATGTAGAAGAAACTTGCAATGGACAACTTGATTGCAATGTAGAAGAAACTTGCAATGGACAACTTGATAGCTTTCATGCCTGATTGCAAGCAGCTAATATTGATAAGTTTAAGGTGGCATTTAGAATTGTATATATGCTGACCTTGGCTTCTTTACTACGGTTTTTTCACTTGGTGCTGCTAATTTATTGTTTTCAAATAGGTTAGTGGAGACAGTTGCGTGTTTGTTTGGAGGCTTCCTAATCTTGTGACCAAGATGATGCAGAAATGCTGCGTTTACAATCTGAATTGCAAACATCCAATCCATCCATACTACTTACTGAATCAAAAGGACAACTAAATAATACTTTTTCAATCCCCATGAGATGTGACAAGTTTCAAACACACAAATTGGATGCTTCTGGTATTGTTGTCACTATTGAACCTCAGCTTGTAAGTAATACAACTCCTGCATTCAAGTTTATTGTGTCTCGGTTGCCTCATTGGGCACAAGCCAAGGTTGTAGAGACCATTTTGGAAATAAGATTTAAGTTTTGTTCTTTTGAATCAAGATGGGTGGAGGTAATATGTCATTTTATTTACTTTTTGTTCTCTATAACTTGATTATGTTGAATTACAGCAGAGCATGATAGAATGACTCAAGCTTGATGCGGAAGATAGCATCGTAGAAGACAAGGCTTTTGATGAATCTATAGAAATCACGGGATCAGAATCTCCCTGGATGAGCTGCAAAATGCTTCATTGGAAAAGCTCAAAGAAGTTGGTCAAGATTTTGCTTTTGGATACGTATACTTTGCATTATGTGCTATGTAAGTTCCTTTCACTTCTAATTAGTTTGAAGTTGACTTGATGGTTTATGCAATCCATTTTTTGTTTGAGTATAATTATGTGTATTGCTTTTTTAATTATGTAGGGACTAATTGTAAGTCATCTAGGAGACCCAATTCAGTACTAATATGGATTTGAAGAACATTCTCTGATCATAGATGTTCCACAAGGTAATCCTTTATTGTTGGGAATGGTGCTTTGTTGTTGGGAATGGTAGTTGTGCATTATGCACCTCCCCATATCCACAAGTGCATCATACTCTATCCTTTGACTGGTCATGTGGGAAATCTCCCTTAGCACATTGTACCACCCTTCCTTGTTACTTATAGGCACAAATTCCACTCATGTGCTTATGAGTCACCTCCTTCCTTGAAGGACACAGGGAGTGGAAAACAATCACCTTATATTTAGACCTAGTCCCACCCTCCCTGATTGATAAATGCCAAGTTTGGATTAGTTTTTGGTTGCATGAAAGTGTATCTTCCATGGGCTATTTTTTTCCCATTTTGGGTTGTTTGGGGCAGATCTAAACTTTGGAAAGTGAGAATAGAGGATCAAGATTGGAAGGATTGGTGGCTATGTGTATCCACGAAAAAGCAATGGCAAGTACTCAAAACAAAAGCAATTGCAATTGACAATAAAAAAAAGATTGTACCTACCATATGGCGTTCGCATGAGCATGAGGCAACAATGTTATGACGGTATGTTTATTGAAGTCTTTTGTTTTGTATTGCTTAATGTAATTTACATTTTCAAACATGCATTGCAAACACTTTCTTATTATTACCATGCCTATGTAGGTTTGCCATGTCGACTTCTAATCTAGAGATGATGGCTCTGTTGAAAAAAATGATGAGTGAGGATCTCAAACTACTTGGGCTTGTGGATTCAGTTGTGGAAGAAGTGAAAGGTAACTAACTCTAATAACTAAATTTATACCTAATTTTATTACTAATTCATGTGTTCTAATCCAAGTGCTAAGAAACTAAGTGATTTAATTTGATATAGCACTTCTTTTTAAAAAATATAAGTCTCTTATGTTTCTAAACTTTGGTTTATTATGTGTACATAAAGGTAACAAAATCACAAATGATGGTACAAGAGATAATGGAACAATGAAAGCTAAGGAGGTCATTGGCCCTAATGTCTCTTCAAATCATGATACAGGTATATGTCTTTATTTCTACTAAACTTTGAAAATTAAAATTTGTACATATATTACATCTTGCTTTATTAGGTGATTCATTTTGAGATTAACTAGCTTTAATTAGTCTCTTTGCCTAATTTAAAATGTTCATAGTTATTCATATTTTTAAACTTTGAGTAATTGTGTGTATATATATAAACATAGATAAAAGAACAACAAAAGGTGGGAAAAGAGGTAATGTAAGAAAGGGAGATCAGGAGGTTACTTGCAATAATGTTTCTTCAAGTCAAGATGCAAGTACCAACTTTAAGGATAAAAAACTTGTACAAATTTGGTGACCCAAATTGATACAAAATATCTAATTATTTTCTTTTGTGTTATTGAAAATTTTCATAACCTTGTATTATCGTGAGCTTTGGTTAACTCTATGTATATATAGGTAAACAAGTTACTAAAGATGACAGAAGAGACAATGCAAGAAAGGAAGACATTGAGATTGCTTGCCTTAACACTTCTTCAAGCCAAGAATCAGGTATTACCAGCTTTTTTATGTTGATAATGAGTCATTTTTTGAAATGGTTATACTAACTAATGATATTTGATCACTTGAGTATCAATAGGAGTGATACGCATACCATCATATGATGATATCTATCGGCCACCCATGTTGAAATTTAGAGAAGAGGGTAGACTTTATGGAAAAAAGCTCTTGGCTGAATACTTTAAAAGTCAACACACTGTCATGCTTGAAAATTATCATCGAGTACATAGGTGGTTTGAATCCTTAAACCCAAATGATCTACGTTATAAAAATGCGGATAAAGAGTATATCATGAAAGTCATATCAGAGAATCACCATGAGATTTTACCATTGAAGTTTACTGGATGTGAGTACATATGGAGAGAGAATGACATATATGACTGGTGGAAGGGTACAAAGCAAGATGAAAGAAAGTATTTGAAGAAAAAAGATCTTTTAAAGAAGGTAAGTCGATTGTTACTTTTTTTTATTGGCTTTCCTAATATTTGAGGTGTAGATTCTTAGTTATTGAACTATTAATCTTATGACATATAGAGAGAATTATCCGCATCTCTTGGAGTGGATGATATAGATAAGCTTCAAAATGTATCAAATGACATAACATCATCAATGGTAAGATGATATGATTTATAAGTTTGATATCATAAGTGTAGGATTGGTTCTTTTTCTCCCATACTCATTTAGGGGTGTCTATTGATGGCAGAGTGAACCATATGTTGCTACTATTGATTCTATTCAACTTGATGTATACATTCCTAGCATGGATGATATTTCAAATGAACAATGTTTGGAAAATGTATCTTATAATCTTATATGTTTATCATTTTTGTACTTGATTCCATATATTTTGGAGACATTTGATGTATACACATGATCTTATTTTGTTGATGTAGCCTCTTGAAGAAAGTAGCTCCTTTGAAGGACAACAATACAAGCAAACATATTTATCATTGCAGGTAATGCTTTTAAGCTCATATCTAATAACTTTCTTTGAGAATGTCTCTTATACAGATACTTATACATTAACTTTCATTTCCCATAGATGAATATGTTTGTGGAGGAAGAAAAGAGCTTTGAAGAATTTCAATGTTATACATCCGATTAGGTTCTTTGCTTTATATTAAATTTAAGATTGACCATATGATTTATGTTCTTAACAGTATCTTATCCTTTACATGCTTAAAATGTAGGATGTTGAAAATGAAGATGAGACACTTGATATGGAAAATTGTGCCAGCTTTTCAAAGTTATTGTCACATGGTTTAGACAAAATAATGTACTCATCTAAACGTCAAGAAACTATGGAACAAAGTATCCATAGTTCAAGAAATGATAAGGTATGTAATTTATTTTTCTATATAAATGTTTTTAATGTGATTACTAATTTTATTTTTGAATGTAGGCTAATCCAGATGATGACATTAATGAAACATCTCGAAAAAGTCAAAGAAAGAGGAAGGTATTTGATATATGTTTGTGAGAGAACAATAGCATCATAGTTTAGTGAATAACTAAAGGTATGATTTATTACATAACTATTTATTTTACATGTTGACTAGCCAAGTGAGAAGATGAAGGATCTTTTGCAACAAAGGAGCATGAAACTAGGTACCAATATCAACAAAAAAGAACCAAAGGTGCTAGATGTAAATGTTTATATTTTTGTTATGTCATACATGAAAAGCATAATCTATTTTTTTAATTTTATTTGAATTAGGAATTTAAAGATCTCCCAAACCAAGGCATTGAGATTAACATTTCAAATGATACTCAAAGGGTAACTTTATTGTTAATTTATATTTTAATTAGATATATATAATTGTAGTCATGTAGTTCAATTTGTAGCTTTGAGATTAACATTTCAAATGATGCTTAAAGGGTAGCTTTAAAGTTGATATATATATATATAATAGTCATGTAGTTAAATTTATGGCTTTTCATATTATAATTCATGTCATTTAATTATCTATACATAGTATAATAAGTTACTTATTCTCTTTTTGTTATTCAATGCATGTTAATATGACAAAAGAGAACATGGAAACCATACTTTTGAAGTATCTTGGTGTGTCTACAATTCATGATATGTACTTTTCTTTAAAGAGTACATACATGAATCTCAAAAAGATTGAAGCTAGCTTTCGAGTTTTGATTAAGGATACAAAGAAGCCAACAAGTGATGATATGATTAAGGAGATTATTTCTTGGCTACTAGGAAATGGCAAAGTTGTATTAAACAAAAATAGCAATGTGCTTAGTCTAGATGATGTGGAAGTTTTAGCATAACTTTTACTTTGAGTTAAGAATTTATTGCTTTTCAACATATTGGAGATTTGAGGGATTACTCAAACATTTATTACTTTGCAACATATTGGAGATTTAAGGGATAAAACAATTAAGACACACATGTTGCTTAATTAGTTTTTAGTTCTATGCTCCTTTAAAAGTATTTTGATTTTTCTTTTGGTTGCTAAAAGTAGATGTTGATGTCTTAATTTGTTTAATCTATTTTGATCATTAGATGTATATTATTGATCCTTACTTAGAAATGATGACATTCTCTATATAATTTTCTAGTTAAAAATTTATTGTGTAATTTCTTATTTGATATTAGCATGTCTAAGAGTAAGGGCAAAGTAGATAAAGTGAAGGAAAAAAGAGAATTCCCACGGAATTCCCTAGTTGAAAGTACATATAAGTAGGGAATGTAAAAAATAGGAAAAATGAGAGATTTCCTAGTGAGAGTACCTAGGGAATCACCTCTAGAAATTTTTTCCTATATATGGAATATTTTCTATATAGGAATTATTCCCTACATAGAAAATTTTGTATTTTTCTATATAGGAAATATTTCCTACATAGGAAAGGTCTTATGTGATTCCCTACTTATTCTCACTAGGAAATGTCCCATTTTCCCTAGTTTTTACTTTCCCTACTTATATGTATTTTCAACTAGGGAATTCCATGGGGAATTCTCTTTTTTTCCTATACGGGGATCGATTGAAAGTTCCTTATGATAGTGAATGGCTGTAAATCCATCATATTTCAGCCTATCCACAAGATACCTAGCTCTGGTAGACCTGCGCAAAGTAGGTTCACTCCCAGGTGCTCTCAAAACATCCCTGGTCTTCCTTACTCTAGGTGTAACAATAGAAGGAATATCCAACTCATCATCAATGCTTTGTTCTGAGCCACTGGATTCACCATCCACATAAGAGTGACCTGCATTCACATCAAACATTGGCTGATCTACCTTCTCTTTTCCTTTTCGTGATACCTGCATACCACTATCTACATTGCTTTGAGAAGATTCTCCTAATCTCAATCTGCCTGTCCATGGTGAAGAATGTGAACCACTACTAGAGGACGCTTCAGGTCCACTAATATTTTGTGTGACTGCTACTGTAAATTCTGTGCAGCATTACCATTTTGTGCATCTACATCATCAATCACATTTATTGGTTTATACCAGCTACTTATCTCATAAAAAACAACATCTCTGCTCACTGTAAACTTACGAGTAGAAGGGTTATAGCATCTATACCCTTTTTGCTGCAAAGAGTAACCAATAAAGATGCACTTCTCAGCTTTTGGATCCAACTTGGATCTCAACTCATCTGGCACATGAACATAGGCAATGCAACCAAAAATTTTCAAATGAGAAATATCTGGTTTCCTACCAGTATACCTCTCCTCTGGAGTCATCCCATGTATTGCTGCAGTGGGAGTCCTGTTCATTATGTAGACTGTTGTAGAAACTGCTTTAGCCCAGTAAAAATCTGGCAAGTCTTTTTCGTTGAGCATGGCACAAGATACCTCTCCAATATGCCTGTTTTTCCTTTCTACAATTCCATTTTGTTGTGGGGTATGACTGCATGAATATTGCTGCTTTATGCCATGCTCCTATAGGAACCTTGCAAACTCATTTGAGAGGTACTCTCCCCCTCCATCTGACCTTAGGCATTTTATTTGCAGGCCTGTTTCTTTTTCAACCATAGCTTTAAGAGTTTTGAAATGCCCAAAAACTTCACTTTTCTTTTTCATAAAATACACCCAAACTTTTCTGCTATAGTCATCAATAAAAGTGACAAAATAATGACAGCCTCCAAGAGATGCAGCTTTAGTAGTTTACACATCAGAGTGGATTAATTCCAATGGCTTCTTACTATCTTGAACATGTCTAGGAAATGGTTTCCTTGCCTGTTTTCCAAATTGGCAGGCTTCACATACCTTATGCATTTCGGCATCCTTGAATTTAGGCAATCCTGCAACAATATTTTGGGCCTGTGTGGCAGGGCAGCTTGCACTGTGTGCTTTATTTGGGCCCATACAAAATAGTTTCTGCATTGTGTACAATGCTCGTGTAAATAAAAACAAAGTGTACTTAAATCATAACATTGATACATGAAATAAATACATGATCGCATAATGAAAGAGACTGGTACAATCATGGCAATATATCACTACTACATAGAAAATGTCTACACAGATCAGGCGACCAAAAAAGAAGGGTGTGTGAGCTCCAGGGATCCAAGGGCAAGCTATATATCCTCGCCATCTGAAAGCTCATCCCACCGCAAAGGAGCATTGAACGGACTCTGCAAAAAAAGAAACAACTACACATCAATCCACCATACAATAATGCATTCTAATTAAACATGGTAACTACGGACAAGAAAGATGAGTTATTTACAGGGGCGTTGTGTCTATACAATCGGTTGATTCAATGCAGTGAGACTGTGCCTCTCTGCATATCGACTCTCAAGGCGGGTCGGATTGCGATTTGTAATGGAGTGCTGCAAAGAAAACAAAATACTAACTGCTAGAAACATGATTGTCAGTACAAAGGATACTGCAAAAAAATAAGCAAGCAAAACAAAAGAAAAACTTACAAAGTCCTCCAAATACGTCCTCTGGCCCGCCACTCCCAAGATGTTGGACCACTCCGGCCTCTAGTTGTGCCCTCACCACCTCGTGCTACTGACTCCAATATCCTGGAGAATCTGTAGTCTCCTTTCTGAGTCGGAGCTAGTAGTTCGCGTCTAGCCACTCGGGCTTTGCAGCCCCACTCTTGAGTGCCTTGCGTGAGTCCGATCATCTATGTGACATATATGCACACATGCAGTCCATCATCCAGCCCGTAGAAAATCTATCTGATGTGGCTGGAACCGAAAACTCTTCATGCAAGGATGCTACTATGTAGTCCTTGCTCCCCTCTGGTATGTTTTTCCAATGATCTAAGACGTTGTGCTGAAATTTTTTTTGGCACAACTCTCTCATGCGAGCCATCACCCTCCTCCCCTCATCATTCATGATGATGGCTCTTGACTTATCATCGACAAGATAGGCATATCCCTCTGGGATATATCTAACATAGATCCTCTCCCACCTGCGAGGACCACGCTCCTGGGCATATCCAAGAGACCCTATACATCCGGTGTACCAACCAGGGTAGTGTCTATCGGTATAGCGCTCATAGGGGTTCCACCTACAGACGATTGAGCAAAAGCCAGAGTAACTAGAGTAGACATCCCCACAGGTGTGACAAATCTTGGAGGTGACGCAACTCCTGCAGAACGACGAGATAGAGACACCGCGTCTGTGCCTCCATAGCAACCACCTGAGGCACGCTCCCTGGAACTGCCACCCACGAGAGCGAGGAGTAGCACCTGTATCCCATTCCGACCATGGGCTCACTGCCTCTGTATCTCTATAGCATCCCCCTGACCCTGAGGCACTTCCTCCCTCTGGCCCAAGTTTGGAGCGTCGACCTCATCTACTCAAAGCTGAAGCATGTGATCGCGCCGAATTAGTTCTAATAAAGTGGCCTGACGATGTCCGAGACAACTCCTGGTGCGCCATGTCTCTGAATCTCACCATCTGATCTGGACACATGCGCGTGAAGATATCCTGCAACTCCTCATCGCTCATCCCTCGAATCATCCTAATGATCTAAGTATCCAAAAAGGTCACCTGCACAGACAAAAAATGATGTTAGCATAATCAATTTAAATCATACAAAGCATGGTAATATATATTCTAAAAAAATTATCTCACTTAAAATGCATATCTTATGTATCCTTATAAGCTATTAGTCAACGAATTGAGTAAGTGGATGCTCCAAGTGTATGAAGTATCCAATGGTCCCATGTCAATCTCCTGACACAACTCCGCATACACTGGAAGGTCGATAATATGCAACTAGGTGCAATTAACTTCCCCTGATACATGCACTTCACAAACTCCATCTTTCGAATATGTGCAATGAATTTATCCTTTTCAATAACCCATTCTTGTGCGACATAGTACGGGACCTAATGTATCTCATGCGGGAATCAAAGCAAGCATCTAACAATTTGAAAATATATTATTTATAGACATGTCACCACAAAAGAGAATGAGTCCACCTCATTCTCAAAGAATTCTTGGACTCCTGTATTTCCATCATAGGTAGCCGATGCTGGCTCCTCTACATGCTCCAAGATTTTGATGGCCTCCACCCCTTGTAATATTGACCCCTCTATTTGCATATTATCCTCATCTATGCTCGGAACATCGCTCTTTGATCATATACTCTTGCACTTCGAGGATCTGAATGTATAACATACCACCATCAAGGTTATCGGGGGTTTGGATAGAAGATTACATGTTCACAAACACGTACAAGAGAGATTAAACTATTGTGACATGTACTATGTCGTAATACAATTAACAAACAAATGAGTTCATGCACCTGTTCACAATGGGCTGGCAATACAAAGGTGACACACAAATCCGTCCATTTTTTTTCGGAATCTATTTCAAGAAATCCAAATGGACCTCATTGAACTGTTGCTCCAGCTCCTTCATGTACCACTTTGAACCACTGCACATCGAATAGTATCGTGGAGAAGCTACAGTAATCCACCATAACAATACCTTGCAAGTTTCCAAAATACTCCATCTCATCTATAACCGTGTTTAGATCCGTTGCTCCTCGTCGGCTCTCCTACTCGAACCTTGCCATGATACCACAGTCCATTGTGGAGCGCATTTTGTCAATATGCTCCAAGCAAAAATGTCGTGCGCATAACCATGCTGCACTATATATTTTTTACTGTACATTGAAACACTCAAATTAGTTGTCGCATATAAAATATAGATACGATAAATCCTAAACACATCATCACTTTTGGACTACATCCCCTCGAGAATTTCCACTCTTCAATTGAGACCTCCGCCCCTTTGCGAGACATTGCAGTCAAAGCTCCATGCAACCATCGCATTGACATGAACCGCGGCATCTCCTCCATGCCCTTGGGATATCAAATCGGTCGATGGCGTGTACTACGTCAAAATTCAGATCGCGCTTCCTCTCGATCTTGCCTGGCGATCTGGTACCTAGCGAGCCACGTCTCCATAGAGACATAGTGCAACATACGAAAACGATTCACCTTCTCCTCCATTGAAGCATCCATTCTTTTTTCTACCCTATTTTCAACCACCACATCTCCAATCAGTCTATCCTTCAGCGAGACCATATCATTTTGTTATCTAGATCCACCATTGGTAGCCATTGTGAATTATGCACTAGCACCTCAGACACCAACCAACCTTCAGCCATGCTACCTTTTGACTGAGCTCGTTATTGCACAAAGCCTTTTAGGGTTTTTATGAAGCGCTCCAAGAAGAACATCCATCGCGTATGGACAGGTCCAGCAATCTCCACTTCATCTACAAGATACACAAGAAGGTGGATTTGTATCGTGAGTATGCTAGTGGGCAGGTATTTCTCAAAGAGACAGACCCTCTCCATTGCTCCCCGCCTCGTGAATTCAATAGAGGACATCTTAATCTCCTTCTGTGAGATCCATTGCACGAAAGTTGACAACTTGTAAATGGCCCCGCGTATTTCTGGAGTAAGGTATCCTGCGATCGTGATTGGTAGTACAAACTGCCACAAATGAGAAAGCATTATGAACAATGGCTACACTCCAAATAGCAAAATGCGCACGCCAATTACAATCCATTCATAGTACAAACCTGACATATCTTATGTCAGTCATGGGATTTTAGCCTTCATAATTGGTCGTCTTTAAAAAATGCAAACCTAAGAGAATGCATCATACCTGTCGGGACTTGACTATTTGCTTCACAATGTGCTCTTCTTTAGTGGAAAAAACCCAAGGAGTGCGAGGTAGCTGCATGCGACCATCAACACACTCGACTGCGGCCAAAGCGCCTCTATCTTGCCTACCTCCTTCAAATCCATTCATGCCCCTATAGTGTCTCTCTTTCAGGTGATGTGGTCCCATAGCAAGCTGCCCACATTCTTGAAAAAATGCGTGGGATCTAACAAGTGGTTGATTTGTAAGTGGGTCCAATATGGCAACACGTAGAAAACTGAAAACCGTCGCATTGCATTTGGATGTGACTTTGCGTGGACCATTTTCAACTCGTACTAGCTTGCGACATTCATATGTGTTGGAGGTCATCCAAAAAAACCTTCCCTGAGTTCATGACCTTCTTGCAAGAAAGTGACATGTCCTTGATATACCATCTTCCTCATGGTTCGTGACCTTCGGGAGTCTAACTATGGCCTGCACAATGGATATGCATGATTACCTTAGGTAACGAGACATGTTCCAACACCTCTATCCAGTGAATACAAACTTGAACGAGATAAAATATAGATATTACCAACGAGAACGGAAGCCTATTTACCTGAGCACTCTCCGAATCCTGGAAAGTCATGCATCATCCACATGACAATGGCTCGAATATTGGTGGACCATCGACCATCGCGCTTGCTCATATCTTGCACGGTGACCCCCTCCTCCCACAAAATCTTAAGCTCATCGACTAATGGATAAATATCAACGTCCATGTTTTTGACTTTGTAGCGGCCGAGGATGAGCAAGCTAGGGATGAGATATCCTTTCTTCATAGAAAGCCATGGAGAGATATTGTAGTAGACAAGGACTATAGGCCACACACTGTAAGAAGTTGAGCGCAGACCAAATGGGTTCATGCCATCCATTGCAAGAATGAGCCAAAGATTCGTTGGCTCTCGGGCAAAGATTGGGAAGGTAGAGTCAATGTGGCTCCATGCACGTGAATCTGCTGATATTCATTGAACTCCATCTGTGGACCTATTCTGCACATGCCACGTTGCCAAGCTCGCCATGCTGGACGTACGAAACATGCGGTTTATGCGGGGAATAAGCGGAAAGTGCCTAAGAAACTTTTGAGGGATGGTTTGCCCTTGCCAGTCCTATTGATACCTGTGAGCACCACACTTTGGACATATCTCTATAGTCTCGTATTCCCCTCAAAACAATATGTAATTGTTGATACATGCATGGATGTTGTTGTAGTCCATGCCAAGCTTTCATAAAACATGTTGTGCATCATCATGAGACTCAGGCATGGTATCTGCATGTGATAATATATGATATTTCAGTAACTTGAAAAAAAATAATAAAACACCTTGAAAAAGCATAAATATTTTTAATGATAGTGGCAAAAAGAAATCAACGAAGCGTACGTACAAGGTACCTGAACAACTTGGTCACACTCACATCGCTCCACTAGTATTTTGCTTGCACACTTAGTAGTTCAAGAAGTGTCTTTAGGCAAGATACTCGCCACCCATCATATAATGGTATGAATGCTTCCTCTTTAAGCAGATCAAAAGTCTCGACATCCATGGGAATCAATGCATCGATCATTGCCTCCATCTCAGGCTCCAAGATTATAGGTAGGTCTGTCTCCTCTAGTATTGACAGTATAGATTGGGTAGTACCTTCCAAGTGGTGGATTGGCTTAGGCACTCCATCCATCGCACGCCCATGAACTCTTCTAATTGGCTGCAAAGGGTGCACTCCTCCTTGGGACAAGACATCACCTCCCTGGATAGAAAATTTGCTAGCCATACCCAATCTTCTTGTATATAGTATTCAATTAGCTTGCGAGTACAATGCATGATTGATATTAACTCTTTTTACCATTTGCTGAAAATCCAAGATCGCCTGATCAATGATCTCAGATTGAAACTCGCCAAAGCGTTGTACGTGTTCTATAGACAATCGACGTTTTTGTCTAATTGCTAGCTTGCATTGAGAGCAAGGACATGGGACATGCTGATTAAGATATGCCTTGCGATCTTGAATAACAAAACCTTCATCGTTTTTCATTTTGTCTACGTTACGACGACAAACCATTTGTTTTTGTTATCATTCTTTTTTTCTTCTCTTGTAACTCAGCAAAAATTAACATATGTAAAGTCTCCATCCAGCCACCCACAGATTAACATATATATGTCAGAGTGTTTTCTGTCTCGTGGTGTTGCACCGGACCTCACCACCACTCTCTTTTTGTTTTTTATCCATTCATTATCTCCTCTCCTTCCATCTCTCTCTCTTTTTCTCTTTCTTTATTATGTTGTATGTTTATTTCCTCTTCTCGTTTCTTTTTCTTTTTTCTCTTCCTCCCCCTCTCTCATTTTCTTTAACGATCACGACTACGACTACAATGAAGACCATGACCACGACTACGACTATGACTATGACCACCACCACCACCACCACCACCACCACTACCACGACTATGACCACTACCACTACCACTACCACTACCACTACCACTACCACTACCACTACCACTACCACTACCACTACCACGACTACGAGCATTATAATAAACAAGAAAATAAGAAAAAAAAAAACAATAACAACAACAACTACTACTACTACAACAACAATAAATAAGAAAAGAAGAAAAAACTACTACTAATACAACAAAAAAAAACAAGAAAACTAAACAACAATAAACAAGAAAAGAAAAGAAAAAACTACTACTACTACTACTACAAACAATAACATTTAATTTCCTTTTCTCTCTTCCTCTCCCTCTCTCATTTCCTCTCCCTCCCTCACCCTCACCCTCTCTTTCTCTCTTTCCCTATCATCAGGTTTAATGTTTTTTCTCTCTTATTTTCTCTTCTCTCTCTCTCTCACATTTTTTCTCTCTCCTCTCCCTCTTTCATTTCCTTTTCTCTCTTTCTCTCCCTCTCTCATTTCCTCTCCCTCCCTCACCCTCTCTCTCTCTTTCTCTCTTTCCCTATTATGTTTAATGTTTTTTCTCTCTCCTCTCCCTCTCTCATTTCCTTTTCTCTCTTCCTCTCCCTCTCTCATTTCCTCTCCCTACCTCACCCTCTCCCTCTCTTTCTCTCTTTCCCTATTAGGTTTAATTTTTTTCTCTCTTTTTCTCTCTCCTTCCCTCTCTCATTTTTTATTGTCTCTTTCTCTCTCTCTCTCTCTCGTTTTCTCTCCCTCCCTCACCCTCTCCCTCTCTCTCTCTTTCCCTATTAGGTTTAATGTTTTTTCTCTCTCCTCTCTCTCACACATTTTTTTCTCTCTCCTCTCCCTCTCTCATTTCCTTTTCTCTCTTTCTCTCCCTCTCTCATTTCCTCTCCCTCCCTCACCCTCTCCCTCTCTTTCTCTCTTTCCCTATCAGGTTTAATGTTTTCTCTCTCTTTTTCTCTCTCCTCTCCCTCTCTCATTTTTTTCTCTCTCCTCTCCCTCTCTCATTTCCTTTTCTCTCTTTCTCTCTCTCTCTCTCTCTCTCTCATTTCCTCTCCCTCCCTCACCCTCTCTGTCTCTTTCTCTCTTTCCCTATTATGTTTAATGTTTTCTCTCTCTCCTCTCCCTCTCTCATTCCCTTTTCTCTCTTTCTCTCCCTCTCTCATTTCCTCTCCCTTCCTCACCCTCACCCTCTCTTTCTTTCTTTTCCTATTAGGTTTAGTGTTTTTTCTCTTTTTTTCTCTCTCCTCTTTCTCTCTCATTTTTTTCTCTTTCTCTTCCTCTCTCATTTTCTCTCCCTCCCTCACCCTCACCCTCTCTTTCTCTCTTTCCCTATTAGGTTTAATGTTTTTTCTCTCTTTTTCTCTCTCTTCTCCCTCTCTCATTTCTTTTTCTCTCTCCTCTCCCTCTCTCATTTCCTTTTCTCTCTTCCTCTCCCTCTCTCATTTCCTCTTCCTCCCTCATCCTCACCCTCACCCTCCCTTTCTCTCTTTCCCTATTATATTTAACTTCTTTTCTCTCTTTTTCTCTCTCCTCTTCTGTTGAGAGTGGAAAAATACTGAATTTTTGACTTATTTTTGTTGTTTTTGAGGTCTGAATGATTGATTTTTGATGGATTTAGAGTAATGTATGGTTGTTAAAGGAAGTATTTGAGAGTGTTTTGGATGATATTGATTATGTTTTGGAAATTCATGATGAATCTTAGTGGAGATATGAGGTTCTGTGATGTTCTGATAGGTTCTGATTGGTTCTGTATAGCTTCTGTTTTATTCTGATTGTCTTCTATATGAAGCATGGATTGATGATTGATGAAGATTGAGATCTTTTGAAAGCTTATTGAATAGTTTTTGATAGTTTGGAATGGTTTAAGTATGAGTTATGAGGTTCTGATGACCTTCTGTAACCTTCTGTAGACCTTTTGTAGAGCCTCTGTCTCTGCTCTGTCTCTGTACTGTAACTGTACTATAGTTGTTTTGGTGTTGTACTGTAACTGTTCTGTAGACCTTCTATAAGTGTTCTGTAGAAATTATGTGTGACTTTGGGAAAGTTTTCTAACCTTTGGAAAGGATGAATCTAAGTTCAAAAGAGCTAAAACAAGTGGAAGAAGCATTTGCTGAAGACTAAAGAGAAGACTAAGTGACAGTGACAGTAGTGAGCTGTGAAAAAACACTGTAGTGGCTCTGGTGACTCTTCATATCAGACATACCTCTTGGGAGGTGCATCCACGAGACCTAAGAATGATTATTGAGGGTTATTATGAGAGAATTGTAGTGAGGATATGATGTACTATTGATGGAGAGAGAGGGAGAGAGCAAGAGATAGTCAATTCTATCAAAACAGTGTAACTGTATATGAGAGATTGAGAGAGAGAACTATGAAGACATTGAAGATGAATACAATGTGATTGATTTCCATTCAAAGATGGTGTATTCCTTTGTGTTCTTTGTTATATTGATGGATTCTATGAAGATGTTGAAGATTATGGTTGATTCTATCAAATCCGTGGGAGAAATCTACTATGATGCTGCGTGAAGAATTGCTGTTTTCTTTGTTTTGATGATCAAAAGAATGAAGTAAAAGCTTGTTGATGTTACAAGATAGATTTTCTTGCAAGAGAATTCCCTTTTCCTTGGTGTTCCTCTTGGGACTCCATGTTTTTGTGCAGCCAGGGAAACTTGCCATCAACAAGCACCAAACGAGGCTGAAAATGAAGGAAATGGCTTTGTCAAGAAAAGGAAAATTCAATGGATGTTTGCAATGTTCCTTCTTTCACTGAAGAGTTGAAATTTCTCATAATCAAAGCCACTTTCCACAAGAAGTTCATCCCACAATGGCGGAAACATATCACCATCATGATGCATGCTCTATGTGGTGGACTATTTCCTCTTCCTGTTGAAGCAGCAGAAACTTGCATCTTGGTGGCAAACTGTTTGGGAACAAACTGAAGAGCAGAAACAGAGAGAATGACCATTCATGGAAGATTTGGCATTCATTGAGAAGTTCCCAGACATCATCAAGTGGGAGATTGTGAAGAAGCTTCAGGAGTCTTGGTCTGTGGAGGTTCACGAAGACAAGAAGGAAAAGAGTTGGAATTTGTTCGTGGATGCTCAACAGCAAGATACATGGGATGCTTGGTACACTCATAATCTTCTGTTTTTCCAATTAGCAACCCATTGGAAGTTGGTAGACAGAGTGTTTTGCACAACATACACTGTTGAAACCCTCAAAAGCTGGCATTATTATAATGATGCAATAACAATCCTAAGAAGAATGAGTTTTGATACTTTTAGAACAGAATATCTTCCCCTTTGTAGTGGTTTGAAAGCCGAATTTAGAGATGTTGAAAAGAAGAAAGTAGAAGAGATGTTGGCTAGAGAATCCCTCAGAGACTAAAGCCCTCTTTGATACTATCATGTTGAGTCCAAGCCAACTGGTTGAAGCCAACCCCCTGATGAATGACACAATAAAGAGGCAAGCATTAGAACGAGTCCAGAGGTACGTGAGAAGAGAGAAGGCAAAAATCAAAGCTGAGAACAAGATTGCAGCAGAGCCTTAAAAGCACTCTTTACATAAGTCCCCATGGCGACTCAAGGTCCCCTTCCTAGTCAGATTCGTCCTGGAAATATTGATGACAGGCCAGCAAATGTAGTCCCATTGCCAGTTTTTAAGGGAGAATACAATGAAGACCCTGATCTTCATGTAGCAGAATATGGTAGCATGTGTGGCCAACAATGCCAGAACACCTGAGCATTGGTTAGCAATATTCCCCACCACTTTCAAGGGCACGGCATTTCAGTGGTATGAAAGACAAGCAGCATGAATTTTTGGCATATGGAACAACCTGAAGTTGGCCTTTCTCACTAAATTCAGGCGTGAAGGTTTTGAAGAGCAGATGCGAGAGGAGTTCATGAACCTAAGTCGGTCCTTTGGAGAAAGAGGAGAAGCTTATGTCTCACGAATGGAATCCATCCTGAAGAGATGGACTAACCATCATTTGGACGAGGGAATCCAAAAAGGAGTGTTTCTCAGGGGCCTACAACCAGAAGTTCTCAAGTTCGTAGAATTGAAAAGACCAGTCAATCTGCAAGCTGTAGTGGAAGGTGCAAGATTGTATGACGAAGTCGAAGCAAGGCTATCAATGACTCCAAGAAGAGGAGTCTTACCTCCTCCCATGCCTGGAATGGTATACCCACCAAATGCAGTCCCAGGGACAGTTTCCTATCCCTATCCCCAGATGCAAACAATGTCGCAGTATAATGCACCTAATCCAATGTGGTCACCGTAGACAACAATGGCCTCAAACAGTTCCTCCAATGGCGACTCAACAACAGTGGAATCCTACCAATTGGAATCAACAACCCCAAGTCTCAATAGGAGCTCTGAACCAGAGTCAAAACAGAGGACCTTCTGGGATCGACCCAACCAGTGTATGCGATAATCACAGATGCTTCCTAAAACCCTACTACAAGTACTTCAGGAGGTGAAAATCTGAAGGACTACTTATCCAACTCAGTTGCAAGTATCAAGAAAGAGCTTCTGGATGTGATTACAGAGCAGCTACAGACGCTGAAGGTGAATACCGCCAATATATCCACTCTTATGGGAGCTGGAAGAGATGTACTGTTTGCGGAAGAACCATACAGAGGATATTTGCTCTTTGAAAGAGATGCATGAACAAAGACAGAAGGATGAAAATTCAAGATTCAACTTGCTAGAATCCAAAATGACAACACAGGATATTGGACCAAAGCCTAGGAAGTTTGGTCCTAATTTCGGTCCAAGGATGTTTCCCTCTCAAAGTTACAGAGGATGACAGTCTGGCGGTGGTTAGAAATCAGAGGTGGAATGTTATAGGTATGGAGAAAAGGGACATATCTCCCCGAATTGTCCAAACCCTAGACGATCAGTGGATTACAAGCCCTTATGCAGCAGATACAAAGGAGAAGGCCACACTACAAAGGACTGTCCCAGTTCATCCCCTGTAAAGGCCAATGCCACTGATAGCCAACAGAAGGTATAAGAGTCTGCTTCCAATTTGGTCGAGTTGGAAGTTGCCGCTGTTACTGCGTACCAAGAAGATGGAACAAGTGGTTCAGAATGAAAATGATTCTCCTGCCAAGACTGTGAAGTTCAACCTACCTACAGAGGGAGAGAGCAGTACAGAACAGAACAGTGCAGTACAGAGCACTGTAGTACTACAGAGAGTTACAGAGACAGTCTCAGAGAAAAGACCAGAGGCCCTGGAGATAGATGATATAGAAGCACTTCTAGAAACAGAACAAGTGCTGATGTTGCAATTATTAGAAGAAAAAGGAAAGATGAAAATGGGTGTAGCCCCCTTCCCCAGCAGGCTAGAGAAGCCTGGGATCCTATCAAAGATTATGACTTGGTCAAAGACCTAGATACTTTTAAACCAAACTTAACATTCCGACAGTTGCTGATGCTGTCTCCTAGCTGTCGAAAGAGATTCAAAAGCAACTTGACAAGAAGGCATGGACTAAGGATCGCTCCTTCAACAGCAACCAAGACCAATAAGGCCCCAGAGCATGTAAAGGAAGTAGATGTGGCTAATGCCTTGCTAGATCCTGGAACCCCAGAGATTAGTGTATGGATAGAAGGATGCTTTATTTTAGATGCATTGATTGATGGAGGCTCATCAGTAAACACAATGACGGATGTCACAATGAAGGACTTAGGGTTGCAAGGAATTCAACCTATACAGTGGCTTATCAGATTGGCAGACCATAGCACAGTCAAACTGTTGGGCGTTCTCTCATACGTAAAAACAACCCTTGCAGGAAGAGATTATTGACTGACATATTTGGTGGTTAAACCCAATTCTTATGGGACCTCATACCCTCTGCTGCTGGGAAGACCTTGGCTTTTTGAAGCAAGAGCCATGACGGATTGGTTCAAAGAAACCCTAACCCTAGGCAGAGGACCCAATAGAGCAGTATTGAAGCTGTATGGATTGCAAAAAGGCAATGGATCCACATCCATTGAAGTCATAACTAACTCCTCCAACGAGGTAATAGATGGTACATTAGGAGATGAAGAAGCTGTTAAGCAGATCTTTCTTAAAAAAACAGAGGCACATTCCCTAATAGTGGGCACTCTAAGCCAACTGCCAAGGGATGTAAAATCCTTATCCATGGCTGAATACCTCGTGCCTCAACTAGAATTAACTTCAGAAATCACCTCTGACAGTAAAATAGAAGCATGGATGTATTGTTCTCCTTGTTACATGACAGTCGCACAAAGACAGAGCAGATACAGAGCGGCTACAGAATAGAGACAGAGCGGATACAGAGACAGTCACATAGACAGTAACAGATATAGAGCTAGAGCCAAAGCCAAAGGCAGAAGTAGAGTCAGAAATGGTGACAGAAGTAGAAGCAGATGCAGAGGCAGAAGATCTATTCTTCTCTTACAGAGCCTCTACAGAAGCAGAGACAGAGCCTCCAAAGGACGAGGATGAAAATGATGAGGAAGAAAATAAAGCAGGCTATGAAAGTGCAGATGAAGAATTCCCTCTGATGGAGGATAATCTTGTTGATGTCCCTACAGAGACCTCAGAGGCCGAAGATCTCAGGGTGTTGGATGGAATGACCATGACTATGGTTCCATTTGGGTTGATCAATGGACCACAAAGTATGCAGAATCAGTATAAGCAATGTATTAAAAGCATAAAAATTAAGTTCACTAGTGGCTCCTGTGGCCCTGACTGTTCAGTCCAAAGAAAAGATGATGATGATACCCCCAACAGAAGCTAGAGCTGCCAGAGTCGCGGCCTCTAGCAGGTCCTGCTATGTGACATTCTTGGACGCATCCTCTGAAGATGAATCCCTAAGTCCAGAAGAAATTACCACTCACACCAAAGCAAACAAAGCTCAGATCCCCTTCCAGTAACCTAAACAGACGAATGAATCATCTGTACAGAAGGAGGACACTGGTTCTAGTGGAACATCAGATGAGGATACTACTCTCTTGAAAGAGTCAGACCTCTATCCAGAAGCAATCCATGGGACATTTATCTGCGAAGTGGAAGGTGAAAGACAAGTAACATTCCTGGATGCTGAGGGTATTTAATGTCACCTCAAAGTGGGTCTCAATCTTCTAGAAGAAGAACTAGTGGTCCTGCGAGACCTACTCAAGGAGAACTTAAATGTGTTCGCTTGGTTCTATAAAGACCTAAAGGGGATTGATCCCACAGTATGTCAACATCACATTGACCTAGAGCCCGATGCCAAACCTGTAAGGCAAAGAAAAAGGTGGATGAATCCTAATTATTCTGTTCTGGTGAAGGCCGAATTATTGAAACTTCTTGAAGCAGAGTTCATCTATCTCGTGGCTAACAGTGAATGGGTTTCGCTCATTGTGGTAGTACCCAAGAAGAATGGAAAACTTCTTATATGTATCGACTTTTGGAAGCTCAATTCGAAGACGAAGAAGGATCATTTCCCTATTCCTTTTACAGACCAACTGTTAGACACACTGGCAGGCCATGAGCTGTATTCCCTCTTGGATGGATTCAGCGGATATAACCAAGTCCAAATCGTAGAAGAGGACCAATCCAAAACAACCTTCACCACAGAATGGGGGACCTATGCCTACAGAGTGATGCCATTTGGGCTCTGTAATGCTCCTACCACCTTCCAACGAGTAAGGATGGTTGCCATCTAGAATAATCTACATGATTTCATTGAGGTGTATCTTGATGACTTTTGTGTCTATAGTTTGATCCGTGAGCACTGGGGACACCTAGAGCGATGTTTTGATAGATGCCGCGAGTATGGGATTTCTCTAAACCTCGACAAATGTATCTTTGGCGTCTCCTCAAGATTTCTATTAGGCCATATTGTCTTTGCACAAGGGATTGCAATAGACACAGCAAAGATTGAAAATATTGTTGCCTTAACAACACCGACAAATCTCAAGCAATTAAGAGGATTTCTTGGCCATGTGGGCTATTAGAGAAGATTTATTGCACATTTTGCAACTAAGGCAGCCCCTCTACACAAGCTCCTAAGAAAAAAAGCTGACTTCCTTTGGACTGATGACTGTGAAGAAGCCTTTAATACCCTAAAACAGTGCCTGATCCAAGCACCTATTTTATAGCCTCTTGATTGGACGAAGGAGTTCCATGTGCACACAGATGCATCAGTTGAAGGGCTAGGTGTTGTCCTATGTCAAAAGGGCCCCTCTAAATTAGATCAACCGATATATTATGCAAGCCGAAAGGTCACTGATAGGGAACGGAACTACACAGTGAATAGAGCTTGAGTGCTTGGCAATAGTGTTTGCACTGGAGAAGTTTCGACACTATCTATTGTCAACGCATTTCAAGTTCTACGTGGATCATGAAGCCTTGTCATTCCTGATGAACAAAGTAGATGTTAAAGGACGACTGATGAGATGGTGGCTCCTATTCCAAGAGTTCGACTTTGAAGTGGTCACTAAGCCTGGCCGTTCCCATGTTTTAGCCGATCATCTATCACGGATCCCTCAAACAGAAGAAGAGGAACAGGATGATCCAGACCTTCCTGATGTGACAACACCTAGAAACTTGCCGTACTTTGTACACATTTTTGGCAAAATTGTACACAAGTGAAATCTTATTACCAACCTTTTACATTAATTTAATGTAGATATAGTTCTCGTTGTTGCTGTTTTTGGAGGCCGTGTCCTTGCAGTTTGGCCAGGGAATGTCGGTCCAAAGGAGCTCTTATATGAGAGGTCCCATGTTGGTGTTGTAATTGATTTGCATGTGTGCAAACCCCAAGATTACACGCAACCAAAGCTAGATATAATTTTCATTAGGGGGTCAGGATTAGCATAAGACATAAGAAATTTGGAGGATGTGGAGCCTATGAGCAAACTTGGCCATCTAAGCCTAGAGACAACCAGAAGAAATGGATCCTTAAGGCAAAATACAAGAGCAATGGTGGTACACCTCTTGCAAAACAGTCACTTGGATCTATTTCCTACCATTTGAGACCAATGTGTGTGGATACTAGAGGAGAATCAACACTAAGTTGTGATAGTTCCTCAAGACCCTATTGTGTGCCTAAGGTTATTATATCAATAATAGATGGGTTTTCCTACCCAAGCTTCAATGACTATCTACTCCTTCTCGAGCTACCAAGACATTCTTGTCAACAGCTCAAACATTTGCATGCCATTAATAACCGCATCAATAACCACCCTAAGAGACCACATAATCTTAGGTGAGAACCCTTTTTAAAAAATAACAAAGGGGACCTACTAAACCTATGATTCGAGGGACCTATAGTATCAACAACAAAGGCCTTGATGCAATCCCCTACTACTTGGACTTCTAAACAAAATCAAGTACTCCAATCATGAGTATTGATCCCAAAGAAATCAATGTCACAACAATCTCTAGCTACTATCAAAGTCCTTATTATTTAGAAAAATGCATCATTTCAACAATCAGTTGTTACCATAGCTATTGGGTGATGCAAATTTCTGAAGGGATAGTTATTTCTTGAGGCTACCGTGGAGGTCTGAGATCAAGCTATTAACTAAAAATACCCATAGGGGTTTAGAAAGAAAGGGGTGTGGTGGTAGTTATGCAGGGGAAAAGGGGGGTCGTGAAGCAAGAGAGGGCGCCGTTCTTGATCTGTGTGATTAGAAGGAGAGAGAGAGACCCCGAAAACACAACACAGAGAGAGAGAGAGAGCATATTGCGATTTATTGCAAGCATGGATTTCTCATGCGTGTCTCCCTGTGACATTACCAATTCCCACCGTCAGATTTCTTGCTCCTCCTGCTATCGAAGCTTGTCGGCTATGCCATCATAGCCTCCTCCCCATACATATTCGATATTGAAGAATAAAAGCATCAAGGGACTCAGCGTTGTTCTGGCAAGGACGAGCTCAAATTGTTCCCTCTCTCATCTTAAAAAGATAAAGAAAAACCATGGCCGACATGCTCAGAAGATAAGACATTACAAAAATACCAAGTTTTAGGCCGCTAATTCCAGCCGCATCCGAGCTTTTCAGGATCTATGGGAAAAATTGGACCTCTACACACAATCTGCTTACTGCCACGATCTGCCGAGAAGGAGAGAGGAGAAGATCATTGCATTGAATGCATTAGAGAATGATTATAATTATCACTAAAATATCATCTTCATTCTTCTACACCTGCTCCTATTTGAAAAGAGAGGCATGAAAGGGGGCGCCTTCTTTTGAAGCCATCAATTTGATCAGAGATAAAGATAGGAGGCACCAAGATCATTCAGATAATAGAGGGGGAGATCTTAATTGCAACCAAGAAGAGCAAAAGAGAAGAATTCAAGCCAATGTCTTTTCTTCTTCTTCATCGCCATGTATTCTCCTTAAGAGCCAATCTGGAGCCTCAACGTACTGATATGATCTGAGGTCATGGGTGTGATGCAGAATTTCTCCTCATTCCATCGCCTGGCCTCGCGCAGGAATCCGTGAACAGATGGCAAAGATATACAATTAGATACCCCCTTCTAAGGTCATCGACATGGAAGAATAGAAAAGCCATAGCTAAAATTAACTCTTGATTAAGAGTTTAATCTTTAACTTAAGAGAAAAAGGTCATTCCTATTGCCATAAAGCAACAATCGCGCGAGGGTCGACGAGAGAGTAAAAAAACTGATGAGCTCACAATCAAAATGATTGGCCGGATGACGGACTTGCCTTGGCTAGACTGCACGAGGACACAGACTCCAAAGACGCGACAACGACCCGCGGGATTTACAAGTACGTGCCTAAACCGTTTATCTAAAATAAATAATATAGCATGAGTAAATGTTCAGTTTAATATTTTTAGAAAAGGCCTTGAAACTTTTTTTTCGGAGCTGAATGATTTTTTGCATTTATATGCACCTGAAATTATTTTCTAAAAATCAAAAATAGTAAAAAATGCTTTAAAATGGTTCAAAATTGACACATAAGAATTTTTATAAAAGTTTTACTTGATTCAATATGACTTATGATATTTTTCTAATAAATATTATGTCTTTAGGAATTTATTGAAATTTTTTCATAATATTTAAAGACTATTTGATATATTTAAAAATTAAAAAAGTGTTATTTTTAAAGAAAAATCATAGTTTTCATTTGAGTAAAATATGTTATTTATTAATAAAAATATGGATTTTTACATGAAAAGATGAAAAGATAATTCTTGATTTTTGCTGATGAAGTTTTGTAAGCTTTAAAACGAAAAGAAACAACAGTTTGATTATATTCTACTGAAAGAAACATTTACATATAAACATGGTGTTTTTATTTTGAGAAAATAAAACGATACATGATGTACTATTCAATAACACAGGGATGGGCAAAAAAAACATGAGAGATACAATAGTATTTTATGATGTTTGCTGATGATAAGAGAATTATAACCTTAAATTAAATTACAAATATCAAGAAACTTAATAAGATAATCATTTTGAAGGCATGAGGGAAAGCCTCAGCATCCATATTTAGGATCTATATTTTGTTTGAATTAAAAAGTGATTATCTGATGATTGCAAGGAAGAGTGGAGGGCCACTAGGACTAACTGATAAATTAAAGGAAAATATGGGAATTTAAAATGAACTATGTATGTGTTTACGTTAGAGTGCAGAGAGTACCTGTTTTTATCCTGATTTGTATTTAGTAAAGAAGAAGAAAGAAAGGATGTTATACTCGCAAAACGAATTAAATATTTAAAGACTAAAAAGCAACGACGAAATTGCAGTATGGAGTAGGGAAACGTTACAAGGAATTAAAATTATGGGTTTTTAGAACATTAGATGTTTTGATTTGAATGTTTGCTATTAATTAAATAAATAAAACAAATTAAATTTAATCAATTGGAGAAGAGAAATATAAAAAGGAATTTAAATGGGGATATTCAAATAGATCCAAGGGATCTATACCTTGAAACAAATTTCTTAAAGTCAAACATCAAAACTTCTTGGAAAAGCCGCCACTAGCATGGCAGCAGAAATTTATGAGGAGCCGCTCCTGAAAGATGAAGGAAAACTGTAGTTATCCTAGGTTTAGATGTTTTAGTGCCCAATATAAAAACCTAACTATGAAAGTTTAAAAGAAACGAAGTGTGAGATTAAGTATGTTTACTAGAGTTTAGATATCTATAGTTGGACTACTACAAACAAACATCGTAAAAATAATGGAAAGCTAAACCAAATTAGTATAGTTAGTATAGTTAGTAGTAACAATCACCTGTTTAGTGCAACAACTCTTAGGAGTTGGCTTGATAACCGGGTTAAAAGTGGCTTGGTCTTTGGCCAGTCATGATGCTTCCTTGTTTCTAGTTGAAACAGTTACTCCCTGGTATGCAGACATAGCCAATCTCCTAGCAACTCAACAATATCCTCCTGGCATCTCAAGCCATGAGAAGAATAAGCTTTTGTTAGAATCAGCACCCTACACCTTACTAGGTGGTACCCCGTACAAGAGAGGCAAAGATGAAGTGCTGCGAAGATGTGTTGTAGGGGATGAAATCGGCATAGTATTGAAAGCATGCCATGACGAACCATGTGGTGGACACCTCGCAGGAGAAGCGACAGCCACGAAGGCTCTATTAGCAGGATACTAGTGGTCGACCCTCCACAAGGACACATATGACTACTACAAGAGATGTGATGCTTGTCAGTGAATGGGAAAACCCACCAAAACAAGTGCCATGCCACTGCAACCCATTCTTCCCCTAAAGCCATTCGAGAAGTGGGGGATCGATTTTGTGGATCTTATTGATCCACCTACCAAACGGAAGCAGAACAGATACATCCTAGTATGTACGGATTATGTCACAAAGTGGTGTGAAGCTAAGGCCTTGAAGCGAGACGATGGTAACAGTGTAGCCTTTTTCATGTATGAGAATATTATCACCCATTTTGGCAGTCCCCTTGAGCTGGTAAGTGACAGAGGTACTCATTTCCTTAACAAAATCATGGAGGAGTTGATGGAACTGTATAAGATCCGCCATCATAAGTCCACTCCCTATTACGCCACCAATGGCCAAGTTGAAGTCACCAATCGCATCCTTTGCTTGATTCTAACAAGAACGATTGCCGCACATCGTCGCGACTAAGACGATCGACTTAGAGAGGCCCTCTGGGCGTAAAGAACCTCTCATAAGGTAGCAACAGGATAGAGCCCTTTCCAGCTAGTGTATGGTACAGAAGTTATCTTCCCTATTGAGCTCGAATTGCCCTCTTTGCGAGTGACAGTTAAAGAACGGTTGGGAGATAAAGAGTCACTGCAATGCCATCTCCTGCACTTGGAATGCTTGGATGAGATACGGCAGATGGCCCTACAGTACATGGAAACCACTCAAGCATGACACAAGGCCTATCATGACAGTTTCATCAAGCACAAGGAGTTCAAAGAAGGTGATCTTGTCCTAGCCTATGATTCGAGATTTGGCAAGTTTCCTGGCAAGCTTCAACAACAATGGATGGGCCCGTACAAGGTACTTGCTATAAATCCTAATGGCTCTTTTCAGGTGCAGACCGTTGATGCCTCCGATGATCCTTTCCTCATCAATGGCTATCGCCTAAAGAAGTACTTCCCTCCCTGGGGATCTTGGCAATCATAGTCGACCTACCCCTTTCCTTTTGGGCATTGCACTGTCCTTCTTGTTGTGCTTCTGATAGCCACTATGATTCTCCTCATGAGACGGTCTCGTTCTACTACCCCTTTGCAGAAACATCTCAACCCGACATTGTTCCTTTCTCGTCTGATCCAACAACGGTGGCGAGATTGGTTCTGATATATGGTATTTCTACCATTCTCTTTCTTAAGAAAAAAAAAACAACACAAGAAGAAAAAAAATAAAAAAAAGGGAAAAAGAAAACAAAAGAAACAAAAAAGGAAAAGAAAAAAGAAAAAGAAAAAGAAAAAAAACAACAAAACTGTTATGGGAGAAAAGGAAAAAATTCCCTGTCATAACAGGCCTCGTTCCAAGAAAAGGTAGAAACACCCTTGGACGAGAAGCTAACTGTGGAAAAGGTGGTAACACCCTGCAGTTCAGGATAGCTGACTCACCAGCAAAACCTCTTCAGCAAGTAATTTGAAGCCACCTCCCTTGGTACGCTATCTTTGCAATATCAATCCGTCTGCCCTTCTTGGGCGGGTTCGGTCCACGTTCCCGGCGCGGTCAACAACCCCCTTGGTTAGGGTCAGGCAGGCAGTCGGGGGTAACTGAAGCTGCCTCTCCCTTCAGGCCTTCAACCTGAAGGATTTATATATCTTTTCATCCTTTAGTTCCTTGAGCAAACAATGCAAACAGTGCTTTCTAAACTGCTACAAGCACAATCAATTCCAGTGGTTGTTTATTTGGCAAACTGTTAAGGAGTGAATCCTTCTCTCCGAATGCATCCAGCATTCGATCCGGAATCAATTGCAACTTGGCAAGATTCCTATTATCCTTGGGTTAGGGTCATACCCTGTTAACCCAACTTAACCAATGCCTTAGGTTTTAATAATAGTAAATCCCGGCAGCCATGTCGCTTTAATTTATTGATTAATCATTTTCGTCCAAGCAAATACCTAACTTCCCTTAACTTGGCAAATTTCCCCTAATGAGGGCGAAGTAACAGGATGACTACCCATCCCCTTGCAAGTTAAACTTGCGCAAGAACCTGCCAACCTCATTCCAAGGAATGGCAAAACTTTCTTGTGATCAAACCACAAGGCTATGCGACGTTGCAACTTGTTGCACAAGTGTCGCCTCCATTCCAAGAGATCATTTCACCTATTGAATGGCGTTTTCTGGTCACGGAATTATCTTCAGACGAGAAGCAGGGTTTAGGGTGTCTTTTTACCCAACCCATTCCTAATTTCACTAGATCGACAACGTTTGGTCCTAGGGGTTCCAACTCAATTCGAGTTTCATCATTTTGAACGATTGATCCTTAGGGTAGAAACCCTTAGATTATTATTTGCATGAGCATCCAATTGACTCAACATTTCGGGAATGTGGTTAGGGCCATTGGGCATGAAGGTTTCGACTTAGCGACAATTGGAAAACTTGGCCGAATCCTTAACGTGCTAATACCTAGTTAGTGTTTGGGGTATCTATCGTATTGACTGAACCATGCCATACGAATCCCTTGCGGCTAGGTGATTTGGGTAATTCACTATGCTTGTCTCGCGACAAGGATGAATCCTTCCCTAGAGATAATAAACTAGATCTAAAGAAGAAAAATAGTTTCACTACCACCATACATGTAAACATGCGACTCACTCTATCTTTCATTGGTAAAGTAAAAATACATGATAAGCTGGATACCAACTTTCTTAGGACCTACTAGGACTTACTTCAAATAATCATGTCTACTACCTTGTTATCTACACTTTAGAATCTCATGCTTTGTTTAAACCCTGCAACCTTTCCCAAATGCAACTCTTGATGAATGAATTTTATGCACGATGAAAGTGCAACATGCAACCTTTACATAACTACAACGTAGTTAAATGAGATTATTGTAGAGTTAGTGTTGGTATATTCTTTCTTGCAAGCACATGCCACATGCCAATCCCTAGATTCAATTTTTGATATGCCATCATTACTTTTCGGATAGCCTCCTACGGGTGTTAATAGCTTTTCCCCATGAACCATTACAATAAAGATTTTTCCTCAATTGCCTTTTTAATTCGGCTTGGTAAATTTAAACATGCATAGGTACCTTCTATTCCGTGGGAGTTATCATACCTAATGCATTACTTTTGCGTAGAATCAAAAATCATAAAAACCTGGGTCTGTGGGCTCGGGGAGATATCCACTTGAATGCTTGGAGACGAACCTCCCGCAGGCGCGCCTTGCAGCTTCTTGGGAGCCATAGTAGTCGTGGTTACGGCCTCCGCAGATTCCCTCTATCCTTTACCCTTGCTTTTCGAGACGACTAGGAGGTCGATACCTTCTCCTCGCTTGGGAATAGGAGTTTCCCTAGCCCGGATTTAAACCCGAGAAGCCGCATAGGATCAAGGCCTATGTCTTTAAACCTTAGAAGCTTCTTAAAGAAGCTTCTAAGAAGCTTCTGGGCCTGCAGCAATGTCGAGGGGGGGGGGGGATACCAATGATTGGGAAGGGGTCGTAAAGAAGGCGAGGATGGCGGCGGACTGTGGCGGCTGGCGGACTGTGGCGGCCTGGCGGCTTCCTGCTCGGCGGCGATGGCAGCCCTGGTCTCCCTCCTTTCCCCAAACGGCGGAACAGCAGCGTCCCTTCTTCCCTCTCACAGCACCGTCGCTTCCTCCTCTCACGCTCCTCCTCCCCCTCAGACTTACTGGGGAGGGGGTTTTTATAGGCCTAGGGGGGGAAAGAGAAGGCCTCCACACACGTGGCCCCTTGCATGGGTTCCCCCCCTCCCATGCAGGCCACGACTCCTCCATGGCCCATCCCCCCACACTCCCTCTTCTCCAGCCATGCATCGGCTGGGGAAAAGGGATTAAAGTAAAAAAATTTGCCTTGAATACTCAAATTGCCCCTCTCAAGAGGGTGTTTACGCGGGAATTTCGATTTTGAACCTCGGCTTGCTTTGCCAATGCGAATGGTCTCGATTTCTCACGTGCAGGTTACACATTAAACTGCCGGTAAATCCAATATGTGGGATAACCTTGGTACAAGGTTTACGCAGAGTGCGGGAAGTCAATATTCACGGTTGGGAATATTACATCTATATACTGCACTGCAAGGCTCCCTGGCCTTTCTCCTTGCACCTATGCCAGACGAGGTTGGATGCACTGATGCACCATCAATTGTGCACCCTGGCATACTCTTTCTACACCATTCCCTTGTTGATTCCTAAACCGGGTGTGAGCTCTAGGTTTTCATCCTTATTTCCTCGAGTGACATTAGTCATGGGGCGAGTGCGTGCTCTTTCAATCCATTTGAGTGATCGTGAGTTGAGTGTAATATCCCTCGCCATTGACGAACTTCTGGTGATTCCTTCAACTAGCTACCTCCCTGGGTGCTACCGCTTAGTCTCTGCCACAAATGACAAAGGATGTGTGTTGTGAAGACACTTTGTTACCTCCTACAACTGACACAACGACACCAGATGCGACCTCGATAGTCGGCATTCCTTCTCGAAAATATGGGCCAAGTTTTCCTAACCCTACACCTTCTGTTTCTCAATGATGGTCATGTTTTAAGTGTGGGGACGTTTGTGGTTGGTCTGATGTGAGGTACCAAGTCCTTGAAGTTTGGTTTACCCTTTCTATTAAGGTCTTAAGTGTGGGGACGTGTCCCTGCGCGTCCATGATGCATACCCCCATGCATACATCATGTTCTGATCATGCATCTATGCCGTGATTTCATTTTACCTTGATGGCGTCCCTTCCTCACCCTTACGTTCTATTTCACCCTGTCCTAGGGGTTGTTCCTTGACTGTTTATCCTTATTCTGGGTTTTGCGCTTCTTTCATACGAACAGATCTTACATTTACCGAAAGCTCAATCCAACCTTACAGCCATGTTCGTCCCTTCAAACTGCCTATTTTTTTTTTTTACCAACCCGTGTTCCGACAGATGAATCTCTAGTTATTAATTTTTTAAGCAATTCCCGTAAATTGAACAGTTTTCCATGTGAACGCATCTTTATTGCTTCAAAACCCTAATCTGATGCATCAACCCTATTCTAACCCTTCCCCCTGATAGTTTTCCTTTTTATTCCGTGTCATTTCGATGCACGATTTATCCATTATTAATTTTTGCGGGTTTTCGAGTCTTTTTCGTGCCTATTTTTCACATTTTTTCATGTGAACCTGCCCTATTTTCACCGAAATTCCAGTTTGATTTGACAACTGTGTCCTGCTAGCCTTTCCCCCACTTTTTCCTTTTCCCTCCCCCCTCTTCCGACTGTCGGATTTTTAGTTATTAATTTTTTCGAGCGTTTTTAAATGCATTTTTCGTGTTTTTTCCATGTGAACCCTTCCTAATTTTCCCCAAACTGAGTTTTGAAGCACTAGTCCTATGAATTCCTTTCTTTCGGACATTTTTTCTTTTTATCGCCTGCTATTCCAACACACGGTTTTTCCCGTATTAATTTTCGAGTCCATTTTTGGGCCCATTTTTAGAGTTTTTTCCATGAGAACGCATCCTATCTTGATCGGAACTGTGTTTTCTCGTGATAGCTTGTCGCACACATTGTTTTGCACACTTTTCCTTCTTTCTGCACTTCATTCGAATGCGCGGATTTTCCGATATTAATGCTCGTATGCGTTTTTTGGTTTATTTTTTGCGCTTTTTTCATGTGAACACCCTGATTTTGTCCCGAAACCCGTGTTGCATATTTCCAACATTTTTTCCTCGCCTCCGGCCCATTTTTCCTTTTTACGGATTTTTGATCCGATAAACGGTTTGGATTTTATTAGTTTTTCTTTATTTTTCCTACTAACCATGTTTCTCGCTTCGCGTGTGAACGCGCTTGTTTTTGGTTTTACGCAACTTGGGATGCCCCCGTGGCGTCTGTGGCTGGTGTGTCCCTGTCCCTGCCTGTTTGACCCCATCACTGCAAATTTTTTTTACCCCTGCCCGCACCTGCGCACGGGCCGGGGGTGTATTTCTTGTCCCTTTAGTTTCCTTTTTTAAATTATTATGAATTTATTTTCTATTAAAAAAACAAACAAACATACAAATAATCAAAATAAAAATAACTGTCAACTAACCCCCCACCCACATTTCATCCACCTGCACCCGCCCTTCATGAACGCGACCCACCCTTTAAAAAATATATATACAAAACAACACACAACCACTTAGTTAATTATTATTTTAAAAAAACACACCAACATTATTTAACTTAAAGCGAATTAATTTCATATTATTATTAATTAAAAAACAAAAACAAAAAAAGAAACAAACAAAGGACGTACCTATTCGCTCCTCCCTCCTCAGTGCGCCCCCTCCTTCCTCCTCGGCCTCCCCCACCATCGCCTCTTCCTCCCGCGTTCCCTCCTCCCCCAGCAGCACGGCCTCCCCTCAGATTCCTCCACCCTCGCCACCGCAGCACCCGACGGCCTCGCCCAACCACCGCCTCCCTCTCCCTCTCGTGGCCATCTTCTCCCCCCGCCTGCTATGTCTTTCCCCCCCGCCTTCTAACTCCGCCTCTTCCGCCTCCTGGCTCCCTCCATTTCCTCCACCCTCGCCTTGCAGCACCACGGGCGGCCTCTCCAATCGTCGCCTCTGCAGCTCCCTCCCTCTCCTCCACCTGCCGTCCGTCGTCGCTGAACCGGCCTCCTCCACTCGCCGTCCGTCCGTCCGTAGCTCTACCATCTCCTCCCTGGCCAACACCACCTCTTCAGTCCGCCGCCACCACCACCTGGACGGCCACCAACTCCTCCTTCTCCTCCTCCTCCTCCCACCATCTAACCATAACCAGGTACCACTAACCTCAGTTTAGTTACCCCTAACCTAAGTTAAGTTAAAACTAACCTAGGTTAGGTTAACAACTAACTTAACTTCAGTTAACCTCTAACTTAACTCAAGTTAAAAACTAACCTAACTAAACCCCCTTTAGTTACCGTAACCCCATTAGAGTTAACCTAACCTAACTAGGGTTAGGATTCCACTAACCTTACTAGGGTTAGGATTCCACTAACCTAACGAGGGTTAGGATTCCACTAACCTAACTGTAGTCAGTCTGACTAACCTAACTCAGGTTAGTACCCCCCCCCCCCCCCCCCCTAACTAACCCTAGGTTAGTAAGTCTCACCTAGATTAGTTAATACTTGCCTAGACTAACCTAATTGACCTAATTGGCCTAGACTAACTCAGCCTAACCTAATCAACCCTGACTAACCTAACTAGCTCAGACTTGACTTAGCCCGACTTACCTGACTTATCTAGACTAACTTGCCTTAGTTGACTTAACTTGACCTTACTTACCTAACTAACCTGATTTACATAATTTAATTGATTTAGTTGATTTTAAAAATTCATTTAAATTTAGAAAAATTAAAGAAAAATTACTAAAAATTCTCCCATATTTTTTTTTGGAATATTTGTCAGGTGAAAATTTAAACAAAACAAATTACAAAAAAGTAAACATTTGAAAATTCATTCAAACTTACCTGAAAAATGCATAAAATTTATTTAAAATTAGTAAAAATACAAAAAAAATTCAAAAAAATCTAAAACAATTCCACCCATCCCCCTAACATTTTTTCACTAATTTCTTGCTTCCAAATATTTTCATACAAGGCACAAATATTCTTTGAAAAAAAATAAAAAGAACAATAATAAAAAACTTATTTTCATAACATAAATTGTGGACATTTTCTACATGGCTGCTCTTTTTTTTTCCTTCATCACATCTCCATGTGCTATATATCTTGATTTAATTATTATTCCTTTTGTGAAAAACTAAAAAACAACCACAAACAAATTATTTAAAAAAAACAAAAAAACACATAAAACAAACAAACAAAAATACATAATAAAATAAATAAACCAAATCACATTATAAAAACAAAACAAACACACCAAAAATATAAAACAAACAACATCCAAAATAAAAAATTACAAATACATTAAAAATCAACAAACACACTAAGGTGTTTTCTTTTTTGTTGAGTTAGTGGTCTTTGATTTTGTTTGACTGGATTCATTGCTTTTGGGGGACTCCTCCATGCGTCTTCAGGCCATTGCATACACACCCCTACTAGGTATTTATTTTGTGAGTTTTATTTATTTTCATTACCCCCTTAATCACAATTAATTGCTAAAATGAACTCTTTGTTCACCCACATTTTCCATGCACATTTGCACTAAACACACAATTTAATAATTTAAAAATCAACCAGCCATTCACTTTGCATGCACTACGTGTGCTTAAGAGGCACCTTTATTTGTAATAACAATGAACCAGTCGTCACGAAGAAGCACGCACTGGCAAAAAAGCGCTCCACATCACTATTAATTTTTAATTAAGGAATTTGCATTTAGAGACCCAGTTTGGAATCGTAGTCCGGGTTGCGCTAAAGCACCGTTTCCACTTAATAATTTGTAATTAAAATTTTTAAGAAGGAACCACCGTTTTCTTATTAAGGTTTATAACTTAATAAAATGTCACCCATTGTTAATAATTTCTTAAAATGAACCCTTCATTAAAACAACCCCCCATCACTGCACTTTTTTCTCCTTTTAATAAACACGCTTCGTGGGATGGGTGCGTAAAAGTCTTTTCGTTGACACTGATGGTCCAGGTTATGGTCAAGTCTTGATGTCCATTTTTCTAGTAGCCTAATTTGTTTATGTGTTACGATTATGGGTACGGTGTGTAGTTCTTTCTTTCTTGCCTGATACAGGGATTTGGGTGCTTGTTTGTTGCATCACATGAAGTTTTCGGTCGCATATGTGTGTAGAGGTCATGCCGAATTTTTTCTAGGCTGTGTATTGTCTTGGGTGGTAAATGGGTTAGTTACGTTTATGTTTGTATGAGTGTCATTCTTTTTGATTGATTCCTTTTTTATAGCCCTTTGGTTGTTTTGCAGGCATTCTTTGTGATTGTCTGTGTTGTGGTGTGTGTGTTTTCCATCTGAATGGCGCCTCATGCTCCTCCTCCTATCCAATATGTCCCACTGGTTAGTAGGGATTACTCTTCCCTACTCACTTTTGAGCCTATTGCGAAGGCAGGACTCATGACTTTCGTGGCTGCCTCCTTCCCCTTGATTCCCGAAGATCCATCCATGTGTGATGAGTTCCTTGCCTCATACAGCAAGAAGTCAGGATTGGTCCATGGTACTTCCATGACATTGACACCCCGAGGGTTAGGGAAAGCTTTGTCTCTTCCCTACAAAGGAGAGCCCTTTGTTATAGCTCGACAACTATTCTCTAACGATGAGATTTTGAAGCTGTTACAGAAACAGACCAAGGAAATTCTGGATGTCAAGAAAGTGATCAACACTTCCTGTTTCTCCAAGAAAGTGATCAACACTTCCAAAGTATCATTTTCCATGATCACTGATCCTATGTGGAAGTTGGTCTGCCAATTTCTCCAAGACAGGTTTATGCCTGCCAAAATGCCATCCCATTACTTGTCTAAAGAGCTCTTTATAGCTTCCAGGATGGTGTTAAAAGGAGTAGCTATTGATTGGAGTACTTACCTACTCACAAAGATGGATCAACATTTCGTCAAAGTATCCAGGGGCAATGTCACAAACGTCACCTATGGATCCTATCTATCTGCTTTCTTAACATACTCAGGCTTAAAGAAGGGTGTGCCTCCACCTCCTCCATCTGATCCAGTACCTCCTCCACAACCTTCAGAAGAGTCAGAACCTATTGATATAGAGGATTTGGATTCTCCTCCTCCCCTGGTCATAGTGCAAATGCTTGAAGCGGGTAGCAGATAAATCTCCTTCAGTTCTTCCCTCAGTTACAATTCCAGCTACCTCTGGTAGTGACCTCCCTGCTTATCTCACATGTAACAACCTGTTTAGGGCACATAGAGAGGATTCCTGGGATATATCAGTCCCTTCACCGAACAGTTTAGTGTCGGGAGATGCCATTCCATTCCTATGTAAAGACATCCAAAGTTCGATTGAACTTTCAGTGACAGCCTGTGTTCAACAGATGTATGCTTTGTTTTATGAAGAATTGATGCAGTCCAAAGACCAGTTGCATAAGGCAACATCAGAGTTAGCCTCTGCCAAAGACACACTAGCAGATCTGTTTAAGCAGATGGAACAACAAACCCACATGATTGAGACCCAAAAAGAAGAGATATATTCTTTGAAGATTCAATTAACAAAGGCTCAATCAGAGGTCACTAAAATCTCAAAGGAGAAGGAGAGGATGTCTAATGAAGCGCAAGAGTTTCAAACTCTTTTAGATGTAAAACTCTCCGCCTTACAGACTGCTAATGACACAACGAAATCACAAGCTTCTCAAATCAAGCAGTTGCAAGACCAACTGGCACGGTCATGGTCTATTCCTCCAAGCCCTAATGTTCCCCTGATTCCTTCTCTCTCACAGCAGGACTTGGCAGTTCTCCAGAGACAGGCTACCTTGTGTCCTTTATTCCAAGATAAGGTGAAACGATTGCAGTCCAGGATGGATCTGCTATGGTCTACATTCGAGCATTTCCAGGAATATGTTCCTCCAAACCATTCTTTCTTTGTCCACTACCAATTGTAAAAGTTGGCCTTTTACATGAAGCTTTCAACGATGGATCTTCCTCTTTCAGAGGATGGTTGGAGTGGGGCTTGGTCTCCTGAGTTACTGACAGAAGTGGTCCGTATGGTGTTTGAAGATTCTGTCACGATGGATATCATATTGCTGTCATATATGTATCTACGAGGTGATCTGTTGATTCCAGATGAAGTAGATATGGCCTGGTATGTGGGAGACGTGGTTTTACAAGCTGTTTTGTATGTCAACTATTTGGAGTTGCGAATAGATGACATGTTCCAGAGTTACTCCTCAAAAGTGGCTACTTGCCTTGATAATTCCTGGCACTCAATGATTAATTTTGTGGTCCTGAATCAACGGCAAAACACAGCTTCTACCTATGTACAGAGCACTAACCAACTAAGGGTGGATCTCTTAGCTCACCTTTTTAAAAACCATCCATTTTATTCAACCTTTTTTTATGCCTATCAAAGAAGATCTGTCTTAGGTCCCTTTTGTTCCTAGCCTACTGTACTACCAACAAATGGCTCACCGCTATGATACCTATCTTTCCCTCTATCAAACCAATTCAATAGCAATCTTACCCCTTCTTTTCCAACCTCAATCTTTTTCTCAAATTCTAATATTTACATATTGCTCTTTTATTGAAGATAGAGTATTTTCCCCTTCTCCACCATGCCCTTCACCATCCATTTATATATCTTCTACCTTTCCTATTTATCAATTAATATCCTTCCAAACTGATTCTCTAAAATTTTCAGCCACTCCTTCTTTAACCTATTCCTCTTTTATGATTTTGCCTACCCATCTTTTCATCCACTTTTACTTATTCCGCTTCCCTCTCCTACCACTTCTATCTCTCAACCCCCTCAGTTGGTTAGTGAATATGAAGGGTTTGATCAGCAGATTCCCAAAAGACGAGGATGGAGCTCGACTGATTCTCTTACAGGACCTCAGATAAACTAGCCAATAATTCCAGGAGATTGGACAACTGCCAGTCAAGCATACCAGAACTACTTTCATTTTGCTCACTAATATTCACAATCTCTAGATCCTTTAGTGAGATTGACGGCTCATTTTGCTTGATATCTAGCATACATGCATAGACATTCCCATAATGATCAAAAGGCCATTCCAACACTTTGTATGAATGTCAATGTGAACATTGACTCCCACCAGTTGGATGTCCTGTATTTTCATGCCCTATGTCTCCCTAACAGATATCTTGTTTTGCTAGAAAGGATGTGCTGCATGCAGTTCTTTCAAAATCCTCCCAAGACATTTGTAGATGAATCCTTCTCTATGGATCACTTTCGAAACCACCAAGCCTTCAAAAGGGATCATCTCCATTAATGCCTTTGCAATGTATTTTGGATGATTCTTAATGATATATATCTCTTTTTGGAGGTGTCATTCAGATGGCTATGTTAGTGTTTGTGTATGTGTTATATTAATTGTATGTAATGAGTTCGTGCTGATTGAGAATAACTTGTTTGAGAGCTCTTTTCAAAAGGATGATGGTGGATGAAACGCCTATGGTGGAAAGCTGAAGAAAACCTCTTATATCCTTTACAAATTTGTTATGGTTTTTAAATGATTAATTAGATGAGGTAATGAATAACATAAGTTTTCCTTTAGTAGTATTTTTCTCTCAAAAGATACAGGTGATAAGTTGGGGTCATGGGTTAGCAAGATTATTGAAGATTCTCCGGAAGATCCAAATTGAGCTCTTTAATGAACTTATATTCTTCTTTTCCTTAGGTCGCGAGGACGCTTCCTTTCTAAGTGTGGGGATATGTTGAGAGTGGAAAAAGATTGAATTTTTGACTGATTTTTGTTGTTTTTGAGGTTTGAATGATTGATTTTTGATGGATTTAGAGTGATGTATGGTTGTTAAAGAAAGTATTTGAGAATGTTTTGGATTATATTGATTATGTTTTGGAAATTCATGATGATTCTTAGTGGAGATATGAGGTTTTGTGATGTTCTGATAGGTTCTGATTGGTTCTCTATACTTTCTGTATAGCTTCTGTTTTGTTCTGATTATCTTTTGTATGAAGCATGGATTGATGATTGATGAAGATTGAGATCTTTTAAAAGCTTATTGAATATTTTTTGATAGTTTGGAATGGTTTAAGTATGAGTTATGAGGTTCTGATGACCTTCTGTAACCTTCTGTAGACCTTCTATAGAGCCTCTGTCTCTACTCTGTCTCTGTATTGTAATTGTAATGTAGTTGTTCTGGTGCTGTACTGTAACTGTTCTGTAGACATTCTGTAAGTGTTCTGTAGAAAGTATGTGTGACTTTGGGAAATATTTCTAACCTTTGGAAAGGATGAATCTAAGTTCAAAAGAGCTAAAACAAGTGGAAAAAGCAGTTGCTGCTGAAGACTAAAGAGAAGACTAAGTGACAGTGACAATAGTGAGTTGTGAAAAGACACTGTAGTGGCTCTGGTGACTCTTCATATCAGACATACCTCTTGGGAGGTGCATCCACGACCTAAGAAGGATTATTGAGGGTTATTATGAGAGCATTGTAGTGAGGATATGATGTACTATTGATGGAGAGAGAGGGAGAGAGCAAGAGATAGTCAATTCTATCAAAACAATGTAACTGTATATGAGAGATTGAGAGAGAGAACTATGAAGACATTGAAGATGAATACTATGTAATTGATTTCCATTCAAAGATGGTGTATTCCTTTTTGTTCTTTGTTATATTGATGGATTCTATGAAGATGTTGAAGATTATGATTGATTCTATCAAATCCGTGGGAGAAATCTACTATGATGTTGCATGAAGAATTGCTGTTTTCTTTGTTTTGATGATCAAAAGAATGAAATAAAAGCTTGTTGATGTTACAAGATAGATTTTCTTGCAAGAGAATTCCCTTTTCCTTGGTGTTCCTCTTGGGGCTCCATCTCCTTCTCTCATTTTTTCTCTCTCCTCTCTCTCTCTCTCATTTCCTTTTACTCTCTTCCTCTCACTCTCTCATTTCTTCTCCCTCCCTCACCCTCTCCCTCTCTTTATCTCTTTTCCTATTATGTTTAATATTTTTTCTCTCTTTTTCTCTCTCATCTCCTTCTCTCATTTTTTTCTCTCTCCTCTCCCTCTCTTATTTCCTTTTACTCTCTTCCTCTCCCTCCCTCACCCTCACCCTCTCTTTTTCTCTTTCCCTATTATGTTTAATGTTTCTTCTCTCTCCTCTCCCTCTCTCATTTCCTTTTCTCTCTTCCTCTTCCTCTCTCTTTTGCTTTCCCTCTCTTTCTCTATTTTCTTATTATGTTTAATTTTTTTCTCTCTTTTTTCTCTCCTCCCCCTCTCTCATTTCTTTTTCTCTCTACTCTCCCTCTCTCATTTCTTCTCCCTCCCTCACCCTCTACTACAAGGATATGAGGGTATAGCGATGGCCATTTGCGACGAGAAATAGCGGCATTGCTATTTACGTCGCTATTAGCATTGCAACACAAATAGCGATGGTACCGAGATGAAAAAAACGTGGGCCGAAACCTAAGCGCGTCATTTTATGTGCTTTCACGAAAGAGAGCGAAAGGGAGAGAGAGAGAGAGAGAGCGAACATCTTGCATTTGAGAGGGAGAGAAAGAGAGAAAGAGGGAGAAAGAAGGTTTCTCATCGCGGCCGCCGCCGCCATTCGCAAAGAAGAGGAGGAGATGTACGGAGGGCGAAGAGGAGCCTCCGTCACAAAGAGGAGCCACCAAACCCTTCTTCGAGCCTTTACGGTGAGTGCATTGTCCATTCTTGCTTTACTTTTGTATTTTCTCTCTCTCTTTTACTTGTTTTTGGTATAATTCGTGTGTTTTAAGAGAGGGAGAGGAAATGAGAGACAAAGAGAGGGAGAGGGAGAGGGAGGGAGAGGAAATGAGAGAGGGAGGAAATGGGAGAGGGAGAGAAAATGAGAGAGGGAGAGGGAGTTTTCTCTCTCTGTTTTACTTGTTTTTGGTATAATTTGTGTGTATTGAGAGAGAGAGAGGAAATAAGAGAGAAAGAGAGAGAAAGAGAGGGAGAGAAAATGAGGTATAATTCGTGTGTATTGAGAGAGAGAGAGAGAGGTGGAGGGAGAGAAAATGAGAGAGGGAGAGGGAGAGGGATTTTTCTCTCTTTCTTTTACTTGTTTTTGGTATAATTCGTGTGTATTGAGAGAGGGAAAGGAAATGAGAGAGAAAGAGAGGGAGAGGGAGAGGGAGGGAGAGGAAATGAGAGAGGGAGAGGGAGGGATACATTAAACATAGTAGGGAAATGAGAGAGGGAGAGGGAAACATTAAACATAATAGGGAAAGAGAGAAAGAGAAAGAGAGGGAGAGGGAGAGGGAGAGGGAGGGAGAGAGAAAGAGAGGGGGAGGGAGAGGAAAACAGAGAAAAAACATTAAACATAATAGCGAAAGAGAGAAAGAGAGGGAGAGGGTGAGGAAGGGAGAAGAAACGAGAGAGGGAGAATAAGAGAGCAAAAGGAAACGAGAGAGGGAGAGGAGAGAGAAAAAAATGAGAGGAGAGGAGAGAGAAAATATGTTAAACATAATAGGAAAAGAGAGAAAGAGAGGCAGAGGGTGAGGGTGAGGGAGGGAGAGGAAATGAGAGAGGGAGAGGAAGAAAGAAAAGGAAATGAGAGAGGGAAAGGAGAGAGAAAAAGAGAGAAAAAACTTTAAACATAATAGGGGAAGAGAGAAAGAGAGGGAGAGGGTGAGGGAGCAAGAAGAAATGAGAGAGGGAGAGGAAGAGAGCAAAAGGAAATGAGAGAGGGAGAGGAGAGAGAACAAAATGAGAGAGGGAGAGGAAAGAGAAAAAGAGAGAAAAAACATTAAACCTGATGATAGGGACAGAGAGAAAGAGAGGGAGAGGGTGAGAGAGGGAGATGAAATGAGAGAGGGAGAGGAAGAGAGAAAAGGAAATGAGAGAGAGAGAGGAGAGAGAAAAGAGAGAAAAAACATTAAAGCTAATAGGGAAAGAGAGAAAGAGAGGGTGAGGGTGACAGAGGGAGAGGAAATGAGAGAGGGAGAGAAAGAAAGAAAAGGAAATGAGAGAGGGAGAGGAGGGAGAAAAAAATGAGAGCTAGAGGAGAGAGAAAAAGAGAGAGAAAAAAAAACCTAATAGGGAAAGAGAGAAAGAGAGGGAGAGGGTGAGGGAGGGAGAGGAAGAGAGAAAAGGAAATGAGAGAGGAATAGGAGAGAGAAAAAACATTAAACATAATAGGGAAAGAGAGAAAGAGAGGGAGAGGGTGAGGGAGGGAGGAGAGGAAATGAGAGAGGGAGAGAAAGAGAGGAAAAAAATAAGAGAAAGAGAGAAAAGAAAATGAGAGAGGGATAAAGAATGAGAGAAAGAGAGAAAAAAAATGAGAGAGGGAGATGAGAGAGAAAAAACATTAAACCTGATAGGGAAAGAGAGAAAGAGAGGGAGAGGGCGAGGGAGGGAGAGGAAACGAGACATGGAGAGAAAGAGAGAAAAGGAAATGAGAGAGGGAGAGGGGAGAGAAAAAAATGAGAGAGGAAGAGGAGAGAGAAAAAACATTAAACCTAATAGGGAAAGAGAGAAAGAGAGGGAGAGGGTGAGGCAAGGAGAGGAAATGAGAGAGGGAGAGGAAGAGAAAAGGAAATGAGAGAGGGAGAGGACAGAGAAAAAACATTAAACATAATAGGAAAAGAGAGAAAGAGAGGGAGAGGGTGAGGGAGGGAGAGGAAATGAGAGAGGGAGAGGAGAGAAAGAGAGAAAAGGAAATGAGAGAGGGAGAGGGAGGGAGAGAAAGAGAGAAAAGGAAATGAGAGAGGGAGAGGAGAGAAAAAAATGAGAGAGGGAAAGAAAAGAGAAAAAGAGAGAAAAAACATTAAACCTGATGATAGGGAAAGAGAGAAAGAGAGGGTGAGGGTGAGGGAGGGAGAGGAAGAGAGAAAACGAAATGAGAGAGGGAGAGGAGAGAGAAAAGAGAGAAAAAATTAAAGCTAATAGGGAAAGAGAGAAAGAGAGGGTGAGGGTCAGGGTCAGGGAGGGAGAGGAAATGAGAGGGAGAGAAAGAGAGAAAAGGAAATGAGAGAGGGAGAGGAGGGAGAAAAAAAATGAGAGAGAGAGAGGAGAGAGAAAAAGAGAGAAAAAAAAATAAACCCAATAAGGAAAGAGAGAAAGAGGGAGAGGGTGAGGGAGGGAGAGGAAATGAGAGAGGGAGAGGAGAGAAAGAGAGAAAAGGAAATGAGAGAGGGAGAGGGAGGGAGAGAAAGAGAGAAAAGGAAATGAGAGAGGGAGAGGAGAGAAAAAAATGAGAGAGGGAAAGAAAAGAGAAAAAGAGAGAAAAAACATTAAACCTGATGATAGGGAAAGAGAGAAAGAGAGGGTGAGGGTGAGGGAGGGAGAGGAAGAGAGAAAACGAAATGAGAGAGGGAGAGGAGAGAGAAAAGAGAGAAAAAATTAAAGCTAATAGGGAAAGAGAGAAAGAGAGGGTGAGGGTCAGGGTCAGGGAGGGAGAGGAAATGAGAGGGAGAGAAAGAGAGAAAAGGAAATGAGAGAGGGAGAGGAGGGAGAAAAAAAATGAGAGAGAGAGAGGAGAGAGAAAAAGAGAGAAAAAAAAATAAACCCAATAAGGAAAGAGAGAAAGAGGGAGAGGGTGAGGGAGGGAGAGGAAGAGAGAAAAGGAAATGAGAGAGGGAGAGGAGAGAGAAAAAACATTAAACATAATAGGGAAAGAGAGAAAGAGAGGATGAGGGTGAGGGAGGGAGAGGAAATGAGAAAGGGGGAGAAAGAGAGAAAAAAAATGAGAGAAAGAGAGAAAAGAGAATGAGAGAGGGATAAAGAATGAGAGAAAGAGCGAAAAAAAAATGAGAGAGGGAGAGGAGAGAGAAAAAGAGAGAAAAAACATTAAACCTGATAGGAAAGAGAGAAAGAGAGGGAGAGGGTGAGGGAGGGAGAGGAAACAAGAGAGGGAGAGAAAGAGAGAAAAGGAAATGAGAGAGGGAGAGGAGAGAGAAAAAATGAGAGAGAAAGAGGAGAGAGAAAAAGAGAGAAAAAATATCAAACCTAATAGGGAAAGAGAGAAAGAGAGGGAGAGGGTGAGGCAGGGAGAGGAAATGAGAGAGGGAGAGAAAGAGAGAAAAGGAAATGAGAGAGGGAGAGGAGAGAGAAAAAAATGAGAGAAGGAGAGGAAAGAGAAAAAGAGAGAAAAAAAATCAAACCTGATGATAGGGAAAGAGAGAAAGAGAGGGTGAGGGTGAGGGAGGGAGAGGAAATGAGAGAGGGAGAGAAAGAGAGAAAAAGAAATTAATTGTTGTTGTTTGTAATAGTAGTAGTTTTTATTCTTTTCTTGTTTATTGTTGTTTAGTTTTCTTGTTTTTTTTAGTAGTAGTAGTATTTTTTTCTTCTTTTCTTGTTTATTGTAGTAGTAGTAGTAGTAGTTGTTTTTTTTTTCTTCTTTTCTTGATTATTATAGTGGTCGTAGTCGTAGTTGTAATCGTAGTCGTAGTCGTAGTCGTGGTAATGGTAGTGGTAGTGGTAGGTGTGGTGGTCGTAGTCATAGTCATAGTCGTAGTCATGGTAGTGGTAGTGGTAGTGGTAGTGGTAGTGGTAGTGGTAGTGGTAGTGGTAGTGGTAGTCGTGGTCGTGGTCGTGGTCGTGGTCATGGTCGTGGTCGTGGTCGTGGTCGTGGTAGTCATAGTCATCGTAGTCGTAGTCGTAGTCATAGTCATGGTCGTGGTCATGGTCATGGTCATGGTCGTGGTGGTGGTCGTAGTCGTAGTTGTATTCGTAATCGTGGTCCTGGTCTTTGTGGTAGTCGTAGTCGTGATCGTTAATGAAAACGAGAGAGGGGGAAGAAGAGAAAAAAGAAGAAGGAACGAGAGAGAGGGAATAAACATACAACATAATAAAGAAAGAGAAAAAGAGAGAGAGATGGAAGGAGAGGAGATAATGAATGGATAAAAAACAAAGAGAGAGTGGTGACGAGGTCTAGTGCAACACCACAAGATGGAAAACACTTCGACATATATATGTTAATCTGTGGGTGGGTGGGTGGAGACTTTACATACGTTAATTTTTGCTAAGTTACAAGAGAATAAATCCCTTCTCAAACAATTTAAGAAAGAAAGAAAAAAAGATAATAAAAACAAATTGTTTGTCGTAACGTAGGCAAAATGGAAAACGATGAAGGTCTTATTGTTCAAGATCTCGAGGTATATCTTAATCAGCGTGTCCCATGTCCTTGCTCTCAATGCAAGAAGTTGGCAATTAGACGAAAACATCGATTGTCTATAGAACACGTTGATTTCAGCTGTATTGACCGAAAGTGGGTGCATTGATTCCCACGGATGTCGAAACTTCTCATCTGCTTAGAGAGGAAGCATCCATATCATTATATGATGGGTGTTGAGTATCTCGCCTGAAGACACTGCTTGCACTCTTAAGTGTGCAAGCAAAATACGAGTGGTGCGATGCGAGTGTGACCAAGTTGTTCAGGTACCTTATACATACACTTCGTTGATCTCTTTTCGAGACTATCATTAAAAACATTTGTGCTTTTTCAAGGTGTTTTATGTTTTTTTTTAATTTACTAAAATATCATATATTACCACCTGCAAATACCATGCCTGAGTCTCGTGATGATGCACAACATGTTTTACGAAAGCTTGGCATGGACCACAATAGTATCCATGTATATATCAATGATTGCATACTGTTTCGAGGAGAATATGAGACTATGGAGACATGTCCAAAGTGTGGTGCTCACAGGTATCGACAGGACTTGCAAGGGCAAACCATCCCTCAAAAAGTTCTTAGACACTTTTCGCTTATTCCTCGCATAAACCACATGTTTCGTATGTCTGGCATGGCAAGCTTGACAACATGGCATGCGCAGAATAGGTCCACAGATGGAGTTCAATGAACATCAGTGAATCGCTTTTGTATGTTGCACCATGCCTCTATGGAGATGTGGCTCGCTAGGTACCAAATTGCTAGGCAAGATCGAGAGGAAGTGCAATCTAAATTTTGACATAGTACGCACCATCGACCGATTCGATATCCCGAGGGCATGGAGGAGATGCCGTGGTTTATGTCAATGCGATGGTTGCATGGAGCTTACCGTAGCATGTCTTGCGAAGGGGCGGAGTTCTCAATTGAGGAGTGGAAATTCTCGAGGGGATGTAGTCCAAAGGTGATGACGCGTTTAGGATTTTTCGTATCTATATTTTATATGCGACAAATAATTTGAGTGTTTCAATGTACAATACAAAATATATAGTACAGCATGGTCGCGCGAACGACATTTTTGCGTGGAGCGTATTGACAAAATGCGCTCCACAATGGACTGTGGCATCATGGCAAGGTTCAAGCAGGAGAGCCGATGACGAGCAATGGATCCGAACACAGTTATAGATGAGATGGAGTATTTTGGGAACTTGCAAAGTATTGTTATGGTGGATTATCATAGCTTCTCCATGATACTATTCGATATGTAGTGGTTCAAAGTGGTACTTGAAGAAGTTGGAGCAATAGTTTGACGAGGTCTATCGGGATTTCTCAAAATAGATTCCGAAAAAAAATGGATGAATTTGCGCGACACCTTTGTGTTGCCAGCCCATTGTGAACAGGTCGATGAACTCATTTGTTTGTTAATTGTATTATGCCATGGTACATGTCACAATAGTTTAATCTTTCTTGTACGTGTTTGTGAACATGCAATCTTCTATCTAAATCCCCGACAACCTCGATGGTGATATGTTATACCTTCAGCTCCGTGAAGTACGAGAGTATATGATCAAAGCAATGTTCCGAGCATAGATGAGGATAATATACAAATAGAGGGGTCGATATTGCAAGGGGTGGAGGCCACCGAAATCTTGGAGCATGTAGAGGAGCCAGCATCGGCTAACAATGATGGAGATACAAGAGTCCAAGAATTCTTTGAGAACGAGATGGACTCATCCTTTTGTGGTGACATGTCTATCAACCTTCCAGTGTATGCGGAGTTGTGTTAGGAGATTGACATGGGACCATAGGATACTTCGTACTTGGAGTATCCACTTACTCAATTTGTTGACTAATCGCTTATAAGGGTACATAAGACATGCATTTTAAGTGAGATCATTTTTTAAGGATTTATATTACCGTGCTTTGTATGATTTAAATTGATTATCATAACATAATTTTTTATCTGTGCAGGTGACCTTTTTGGATACTTAGATCATCAGGATGAGTCGAGGGATGAGCGATAAGGAGTTGCAGGATATCTTCACGCGCATGTCTTCAGATTAGATGGCGAGATTTAAAGACATGGCGGACCAAGAGCTATCTCGGACATCATCAGGCCGCTCTATTAGATCTACTTTGACGCGATCAGATGCTTCAGCTTCGAGCAGAAGAGGTCGACGCTCCAGACTTGGGCCAGAGGGAGGGAGTGCTTGAGGGTCAGGGGGATGCTGTAGAGATATGGAGGTAGTGTGCCTGCAATCGGCACGCGATATAGGTGCTACTCCTTGCTCTCATGGCCATTCCAAGGAGCGTGGCTTAGGTGGTTGCTGTGGAGGCACGGACATGGTGTCTCCGTTTCGTCATTCTGCTGGAGTTGCATCACCTCTAGGATTTGTCACACCTGTGGGTGTTGAGATGGCAATCTCAATATGTGCGGACATTGATGATGGACCGCTTGGCTAGATGGGTCTGCACGTCTACACTTAGCATGTTGGTGGTCTTTATGATACTCATATGGCCACTAACTTATCTCTTATTATATTTAGTTTGTTACACCTACCTACAGTTGGCAAAGACATAGCGCCAATCGATTAGTGTAGTCGGTTATGCACTGTTTGACTTAGTAGGCCACTTTCCTTTATGTTGTATCTTATCTATACTTTGTGTATATTGTATAGTGTGTGAAGAAAAAGAAAAAACTAGCAAGAAACGGTTTTGGCCTCCATCTCTCTTCTTGTGTTCTTGAGTGAGCTTCCTCTTGTGTATACAGTGTGTGTTCGGCGCCGCAGCTCAAGCAAGTCCCCCCACCACGTAATTTTTTATAATGGGGACGTCCACTCCAGTTACTCCAGCCATCTATAGGTGGCACCCCTATGGGTGCTACACCGATAGATACTATCTCGATCGGTACACCGGATGTATAGGGGCCTCCTAGATATGCTTAGGAGCATGGACGTAGGCGGAAGAGGACCCATCTTAGGCATACCCCAGAGGGATATGCCTACCTTGTCGATGATAGGTCAGGAGCCATCATCATGAATGATGAGGGGAGGAGGGTGATGGCTCGCATGAGAGAGTTGTGCCAAGAAGTTTTTCTGTACAACATCTTAGATCATTGGAAAAACATACCGGAGGGGAGAAAGGACTACATAATAGCATCCTTGCATGAGGAGTTTCCGGTTTTAGCCATAGCATATAGATTTTCTACGGGCTGGATGATGGACTGCATGAGTGCATATATGTCACACAGACGATCAGATGCAATCAAGGCACTCAAGAATGGGGCTATAAAGCCCGAGTGGCTAGACGCGGACGACTAGCACCGACTGAGGGAGGAGGCTACACATTCTCCAGGACGTTGGAGTCAGCAACGCGAAGCGGCAAGGGCACGACTAGAGGCCGGAGTGGTCCATCATCTTGGGAGTGGAGGCCACAAGACATATCTGGAGGACTTTGTAAGTTTTTCTTTTGTTTTGCTTACTTATTTTTTTGCAATATTCTTTGTACTGATAATCATGTTTCTAACAGTTAGTATTTTGTTTTCTTTGCAGGACTCCATTATAAATCACGATCTGACAGGCCTTGAGACTCAATATGCAGAGATGCACGGTTTCACTGTATTGATTGACTGATTGTATAGACGTAGCGGCCCTATAAGTCACTCATCTTTCTTGTTCGCAGTTACCATGTTTAATTATAATGCATTATTGTATGGTGGATTGATGTGTAGTTGTTTCTTTTTTTGCAGAGTCTGTTCAATGCTCCTTTACGACGGGATGAGCTTTGGATGGCGAGGATGTATAGCTCGCCCTTAGATCCCTGGAGCTCACACACCTTTCCTTTTTGGTTGCCTGATCTGTGTAGATATTTTCTTATTAGAATATCAAGCTCATAGTATGTATGACCGACATTAATCTTGTCCAGCTATATCAGCAAGTGTGGGATATTAAATAAGTTGGTGGTCTTAGACCCAGTGTGAATGGTCCTACGGACCTTAGTACTATTGTATACACTTACCTTTTGTGTGGTTAGAATGAATGAATGTAGAAGATGAGAGCATGCTTGCTTCTTACTCTCTGTCTCTCTGTCTCTGCCTCTTTGAATCTCAACATGGTATCAAAGCACCCATGACTGGGCTCTGTGGAGTGAAGAATTCGAGAGTGAAGACACAGGTTCTTGAAGTGAAGAGGGTTGACTGCCATTGACTATTATTGTCTGTGCAACAAGGTATGCATTCTTTATCAGATGGAGTCTGTGCTTCATGTTAGTGTTTGAGGCTTCTATGGGAGCTTTGGGGAGCACCCTTGAGCATATTTGAGTGCTCATCATCATCATTACCATCAACAATAGTTGTTGGAATAAGATCTACAGGCTGCGTGAACTGCGCTTGTTTATGTTGCTTTCCTCATGGTCTGCAAATCATCAACCCCATCATTCATGGACTGACACACAACTTGTCTATGCTCTCTGGAAGGTTATTGAAGTCCTGGATATGTCAGTACTTGATCATGAGCTCATCTATGTGTTGTAACAGTTGACCATAGATCTGAAAATAGTGAAGACCTACTGTAATCAGTGAGTATACAGCATACACTTAACTCTACTCAGGAGCCTTGAGCTTCTTGGCATGCTCAGGAGAACTTGTTGAAGCATATACATGATCTGGGAACCATATGCATTGTCTAACATGGTTGTAGATTGAAAATTTTTGACTGAAATGCTCAGTTTTGGGAAGCCAATGACAGGCTGAAAACTGTCATAAAACTGTCAATAATATATACTCATTGGCCGTGAAGAAATACATGCCTTTTGTTACCTACAGGGAGTTGTATGGTATGGGATATAATTGTTGAATGCTATGAGCATTGAGATGAGCATTGAAGGCTCTTAAAAACTGAAATCTGAATCAGATAACAAATGCTTTGACAGTGTATTGGCTGGTCATAAACAGTCCATGTACTTTTTGACATTACTTCTTGAAGACAGAGAGTCTGCGAATGCCCATATGGTTATGTATTGATCCCTACACACAGTGGCATATGTATGAAGTGGCTTGAGGTTCTCTTGGGCTGAAATACATCTTGGTTTCACAGTTTATTGGCTGTATACAATCTGTGAGTAGATTTATGTCACTTGTACTTGCTGGATATGCACTGTTTTGTGCCCATATGACTATGTCTAGTTGCCTACATATACTAGCAAATGTCTGGGAAAGTTTGGAGCATGTATGACATGTTTTAAAGTGGTTTTTGATAGTAAATTCACTGTTGGTTACTGAAAAATTACAGGTTTCAGACTGTCTATTCTCTTTACTGGAATAAGCTTGCATGACACAGAGCTACAATACCTGCAAAGTCTATCTACTGACTGATGTACCTACGGGTTATACTACATGGTTGTGGATGTTTTTGAGGTTGTAAAGGGCTGAAATACCATGGTTTTTTGCAGAGAATAGTTGCAGAAAACTATCATAAACATTCAAGGACTGAGGTTGGTCAGAGTGACCTGTTGGCTTGCAGGACGTCAGGCAGTGACTAAATAGTGTCTGGTACAACATGGCAAATGCAGAAAGGACTGACAGCATAACCCGGATAGTGGGGGAAAAGCTTGATAGTAACAATTATGCCATATGGAAGTTTCGCATGGAGAACTTCTTAATAGGGAAAGGCTATTGGGAGTTGGTGAGACTGGAGCGAAAGCTGAACCAACAAGTATCAAATGCATCCTATGGCAATAACAACCAACAAGTATCAAATGCAAGAAGTGGTGGAAACTTTAGAGGCAGGGGGAGATCTAGCCCTAGAGGTAGAGGCTCCTGGCAATAGTAGCGTCCATTTGACAATCCGAACAAGGATAAGGATTGTCATTATTGTGGGAAGTATGGGCATATTGCCAAGGACCATTGGAAGAAGTAGGGCAATCAGAAAGGCAAACAACATGGGCATTTTGCTATATCTAGTCAGGCAGATGATACTTCGGGAGATAGATTGTTTGCCATGCAGTATGTAAAAGACAGAGTTACTGAAAAATGCACTGATGATACAGTTTGGTATATTAACTCAGGGCCATCGAACCACATGACTCCTCATGGTGATTGGTTCACTGATATGGTGGCTGAAAAAAATGGTTATGTCTGTAGAGGTGATGACACGCAGCATAGCATTGAGCATAAAGGCAAAGTGCCTCTTGTGGTTCATGATGGAAAAAAGAAAAATTTGCATGATGTATTGCATGTTCCTTCAATTACGAAGAACATACTATTTGTTGGCGGAGCAAAACTTGCAGGTTAGATTCAACAAGCATGGTTGCTTTATTGAAGAGTTTGGTAATGGATGCAAGTTGATAGCTCGCGGTCACAGGAATGGCAGAATGTTTACTCTTGATGCTACCTTGCCAGAGCTAAATTCAGCCATATTTGCCCATGGTTCTTGCACTATCAAAGACTTAGAAATTTGGCACAAGAGAGTGGGGCATGTAAATTTGCAAAAGCTACAAATAATGCAGAAAAAACAGCTTGTTACAGGTTTACCCAAGTTCTAATATTCAGATATTGGTCATGTATGTGATGCTTGCCAGTTTGGTAAGCAGTCGAGATTGCCATTTGTCAGGCATGTAAGGCAGAGTACACGTTCGCTGCAGTTAGTGCACTCTGATGTTTGGGGGCCAGCCCATAATGCATCCATGGGAGGCTCGAAGTATTACGTGACATTCATTGATCATTACAGTCGCTATACTTGGGTTTACATTCTGAAGACAAAGGATGAGGTGTTTACTATTTTTCAGCAGTTAAAAAAGTAGGTTGAAAAGGAATTTGACTATTATATCTCTTGCTTGAGATCAAATAGTGGTGGGGAGTATGTATCAAATGAGTTTGACAATTTTTTGGCTCAAAATGGCATACGCAGGCAGCTTACCTGCAGCTACACTCTTCAGCAAAATGGGGTAGCTGAAAGGAAGAATAGGGTCTTGATGGAAGCTGCTCGTGCCATGATGAATGAGAAGAATATGCCACTCTATTATTGGGCTGAGGCTATTATGACAGCCATGTATATCTTGAATCGGGCTCCCACTGCATGTATTCATGAGATGACACCGTTTGAGAAGCTGTATGGCTATAAGCCGGATGTAAGTCACATGAAAGTCTTTGGCTGTCTTGCTTATGTGCATATTCCAGATGAAAAAAGGAAGAAGCTGGATCCAAAAGCGCATAAGTGTGTCTTCATTGGATATTCGCAAGAGAAGAAGGCATACAAATGCTATGATTCCTCTACCAGGGAGACCTTGGTGAGCAGGGATGTTATTTTTGATGACATGGATTCTTGGTATGTATCACCGGCAAAAGTGCCATCGGATATGCCTTCTACTCATGTATCTACAATTGATATGCAGTAGAGCACTGCTATGACAGGACCTAGTAGTCAGACAGTATCCCCATGGACAGGGAGATTGAGGAGCTCATCATCCACTGACACCAGTATGTCAGTGAGGGGGAGATATGATGTCGTGGACAGAAAGTTACTGAGGATGTATCTGGGATGATGACACCTGGTAGGATGACTTCTGGATATGAGTCGACTGACACTTTAGATAGTAAACTTGGTATTCCGACTATGTATATGCCTGACGCAAGGCAGAGCAGGTACATTCCGCCTCATGAGAGAGGGGAATCGAGCAGACACCATTGCTTAGATGCTCACAGAGGATCAAATACCCTGTTGACAGGTTGACATATAATGGTTACAATGCAAAGCATTATGCTTACATGACAAAAGTGATAGAGATCAAAGAACCAGGTATATATGCTGAAGCAATGGAAAATGAGAACCGGTGTGTAGCCATGGATGAAGAAATGAATGCCTTGGCTAAAAATAAGACATGGGATCTTGTGCCACTGCCTGAAGGGAAAAAGACCATTGGTTGCAAATGGGTTTACAAAATCAAATGTAAGTCGGATGGCAGTGTGGAAAGGTACAAATCCAGGTTGGTTGCTAAGGGATATACCCAACAGTATGGACTTGATTATGAGGAAACATTCAGCCCTGTTGCCAAGATGGCAACCATATGCACTGTGATTGCTTTGGCTGCTGCTAGAGGATGGAAATGACAACAAATGGACGTTAAGAATGCATTTCTTAACGGTGACTTAGCAGAGGATCTCTATATGGTTCAACCAGAAGGGTATGTTCACCCTGATTTTCAGCATTATGTATGCAAGCTAAAAAAGGCACTGTATGGGCTGAAGCAGCCTTCAAGAGCTTGGCATGCTAGGATCAATAACTACTTGCAGAGGTTGGGTTTTACTATTGGTAGGGCTGATCACAGCCTATTTACAAAGAAGACCGACAATGCTGGTCATATATGTTGATGATTTGATAATCACTGGTGATGATGACTTGGGCATACAGCATGTAATGAAGATGTTGAAATCTGAATTTGACATGAAAGATCTAGGTGAATTGAAATACTTTTTGGGTATTGAAGTAATCAAGGCTAAAAATGGTTTGTGGCTGATGCAGAAACATTATGCCATGGAAATGCTGAAGAAGTATGGCATGGCTGAATGCAAACCATTGGATACACCCCTTGATCAGAATGTCAAGCTGGACATTAGTGCTGGAGTTGAAATTCAAGATGTGACTATGTATAGGCAGATGGTTGGAAGTCTGATATACTTGACCATCACTAGGCCAGATTTGAGTTATGTAGTTGGACTCATAAGTCAGTTTATGCAGCAGCCCAGGAAGCCACATTTGGATGCTATTAGGCGGATTATGAGATATGTTAAGTCCACTGTAGATTATGGGTTGTTTTATATAAGAGATAAGCCCTTGAAACTAGTTAGATACACAGATGCGGATTGGGCAGGATGCTCATATGATTGCAGATCTATGAGTGGTAATGCTTTTGGCCTTGGAAGTGGCATGATCAGCTGGAGCAGCAAGAAGCAACCAACGGTTGCATTGTCTAGCACTTAGGCAGAGTACAAGGGTGCTGCATTGGCATCATGTGAGATTTCATGGCTGCTCAAGCTTATGGCTGATTTCGATATTCAGGTGGATGCTCCAGTGACCTTATTATGTGATTATCTCAGTAGTGTACTCCTGGCAACGAATCCAATTTACCATGCCAGGACAAAACACATAGAGGTACACTACCATTTTATCAGAGAGATGGTTCTTGCAGGGAGAGTAGATCTTATACATGTGAAGATTGATGAACAGGTTGCAAATATCTTTACCAAGTCTTTGGGTAAAGATAAGTTCAGTAGTTTTAGACAGCTACTTGGAGCTCATCAGATGATTTGAGCTTGAGGGGGAGTGTTAGAATATCAAGCTCATAGTATGTATGACCGACATTAGTCTTGTCCAGTTGTATCAGCAAGTGTGGGACATTAAATAAGTCGGTGGTCTTAGACCCAGTGTGAATGGTCCTATGGAGCTTAGTACTATTGTATACACTTACCTTTTGTGTGGTTATGTTAGAATGAATGAATATAGAATATGAGAGCATGCTTGCTTCTTACTCTCTGTCTCTCTGTCTCTGCCTCTCTGAATCTCAACATTTCTATGTAGTAGTGATATCTTGCCATGATTGTACCAGTCGCTTTCATTATGCGATCATGTATTTATTTCATGTATCAGTGTTATGATTTAAGTACACTTTGTTTTTGTTTACACGAGCATTGTACATAGTGTAGAAACTATTTTGTATGGCCCAAATAAAGCACACAGTGCTACCACAAATTTTTTTTTCCTGTTACCGTCGCCATTAGCGTCACAAATTTATTGCACGCATCATTATTGGCGTCGTTATTAGAGTCGCAGAGCGTCGTTATTTGCGTCGATATCAGCGTCGCAAATGCGACACTAATATCGATGCAAATAGCGACGTTGATACCGACTGTTCTATGGCGTTGCCAATAACGATGCTTTTTGCAACGATGGGGGGAAATTTTGTTATTTACATTTTCGTCACTTTTAACGTCGGTATAAGGCCTATATCTTGTAGTGCTCTCCCTCTCTTTCTCTCTCTCCCTATCATGTTTAATGTTTGTTCTCTCTCCTCTCTCTCTCTCATTTTCTTTTCTCTTTTCCTCTCCCTCTCTCATTTCCTCTCCCTCCCTCTCCCTCTCCCTCTCTTTCTCTCTTTCCCTAGTATGTTTAATGTTTTTTCCTTCCTCTCCCTCTCTCATTTCCTCTCCCTCCCTTTCTCTCTTTCCCTATTATGTTTAATATTTTTTCTCTCTTCCTCTCCCTCTCTCTTTCCCTATTATGTTGAATGTTTCCCTCTCTTTCCTCTCCCTTCCTCTCCCTCTCTCATTTCCTCTCCCTCCCTCTCCCTCTCCCTCTCCCTCTCTTTCTCCCTTTCCCTATTATGTTTAATGTTTTTTCTCTCTTCCTCTCCCTCTCTCAAATTCTCTCCCTCCCCCTCTCTTTCTCTCTCCCTCCCTCTCCCTCTCCCTCTCTTTCTCTCTTTCCCTATTATGTTTAAAGTTTCCCTCTCCCTCTCCCTCTCCCTCTCCCTCTCTCATTTCCTCTCCCTCTCTCATTTCCTCTCCCTCTCTCATTTCCCTATTATGCTTAATGTCTTCCTCTCCCTCTCCCTCTCCCTCTCTCATTTCCCCTCCCTCGCCCTCTCTTTCTCTCTCCCTCCCTCTCCCTCTCCCTCTCTTTATCTCTTTCCCTATTATGTTTAATGTTTCCCTCTCTCCCTCTCCCTCCCTCTCCCTCTCTCTCTCTTTCTCTCTCCCTCCCTCTCCCTCTCCTTCTCCCTCTCTCTCTCCCTCTTCCTCTCTCCCTCCCTCTCCCTCCCTCTCCCTCTCCCTCTCCCTCTCCCTCTCCCTCTCCCTCCCCCTCTCTTTCTCTCTCATTTCCTCTCCCTCTCTCTATACACACGAATTATACCAAAAACAAGTAAAAGAGAGAGAGAAAACACAAAAGCAAAGAAAGGATGGGCAATGCACTCACTGTAAAGGCTCGAAGAAGGATTTGGTAGCTCCTCTTCGTGACGGTGGCTCCTCTTCGCCCTCTGCACACCTTCTCCTCTTATTTGCGAACAGCGGCGGCGGCGGCGATGAGAAGCCTTCTTTCTCCCTCTTTCTCTCTTTCTCTCCCTCTCAAATGCAAGATGTTCACTCTCCCTCTCGCTCTCCCTTTCATTCTCTCTTTCGTGAATGCGTGCAAAATGAAGCGCTCGGGTTGCGGCCCGCATTTTTTTCGTCTGGGTACTGTCGCTATTTGCATCACTATTAGTGTCGCAAATGCGACGCCAATAGTGACGCAAGTAGCGACGCCGCTATTTCTCGTCGCAAATGGCCATCGCTATACCCTCATATCCTTGTAGCGAGCATCGCAAATTTACTAAATGCATTGCTATTAGTGTCATAGTTTGCATCACAAACTATTGCTATAGGTATAGTTATTTGCATGGCTATCAACGTCGTAAATTACGACGTTGATAGCCATGCAAATAGCGATGGTTCTATGGCATCACTAATACCGATGCCTTTAGTGATGACGGGGGCAAAATTTTTTATGAACATTTTCATCGCTTTGAATGTCGGTATGAGGCCTGTATCTTGTAGTGGGCCAAGGCATTTAGCATATCCAAAAAGATAGCTTCTCCCTTTGTCTCTCCTTTTGTTCTTCCTATTTCCTCGACCCATGTCTTTTGTGATTACCTCTTCATAGAGGCAAAATGCCTAGTTCACATGTCGGCTAGCATAAAATCAATGAAGTGATGTGCGGCCAACATTTTACTCTACCTTCTTCCCCACTTTCTCTCGTCGATCTCCCCTAATAGCTTCTAGTACCTACCTCACAAATGCTACTCATGAGGGACGCCACTCAGTCTCACCTTCAGGCTGGTACTTTTGGAGGAGCCTAGCTAGTCCAAATCCTAATCTAGACTCGATGGTGTAGTGCATTGAAGACCAAGTTCTCAAAAAAGAGGATGAGATATATCAAGATGCTACTAATCCTACACTAGTACATAATCACTTGCCCTAGGAAAGCCAACCTCCTAGCTCATCCAAGAAGTCTGCATTTTCCACCACTAGCCTCTCCGCCAAACTCGTCCTCCTCAATCCACATAATTGTTTACTGATGTCACCTATAACCTCACTAGCGAGTGCATCACCTTATTGGATTTGGTATGGGTGTGGATATGGGGTTATTGTAGTTAGACATCCATACACTGCAAAGCCTACATCAGCCCAAGTACATCCGTGAGGACCACGATATATCAACCATGCAACATCCAAGTGAAGATCCCAGTCTCAAGTATTCGAATGCTCAAGTAGCATAAATCACATGCTCAATGTCTGTCAAGCGTATCAAGACACTTCCACTGGCAGAAAAGCCATAAATATCAAGCAAAGAAGCTCCCCAAGGACATATGATAGCACCAGTGCTAGAAGATCCAAGATCAAGCATCAATAAGGCCTCATCAACATATAGGCCATGTAGCATCCATACATAGCATCCATAGACATCAATTACATCCAAACTGTAACTCAAGCAAGTTGAGAAATAGCCAAAGTAATCTCTGAGCAATCAAATGCCAAGCCAAAGCAAGGCTCAGTAGCATCCAACTCCAAACAATGTAACGGGCATGTAGTAGTGGCATAGGCCAAGCATGTCAAAACTGGTCAGACATAAGCAAAGTACATACCATAAGTACATCAGAGATGAAGATCCCAATGCTATGTGAAGCAAGATCAAGCTCAACCAATGATTCGAGAGAAAATCCAAGCTCTATGTCGATCCCTAAGAGTCACTACATCAATGCATACATCCGAGACATATCCAAAAATAAGAAAATAAGCTTCAGCCCTAAATATTCCAATAGCAAATAAACGTCCAAAATTGAGCAAACAATGGCTTAATTCAAGCTCAAAACCATAGGCATACTTGCACATATGTATAGGCACCAACTGGGCATAATCGGGCATCAAATAACCCATGCAGCATGAGCATAAAGTGTAATGATAGGGGCTGCCCTATTTTGGAATACTTGTGGACTGTGTAAAATAATTAATGAGTAAGAAAATTCAGCCCCAAAAGCATCTCATATCATAGGCATACATTCCCCTAGTATTCGGGACCAACCGAGCAACCAATGTCAATGCCAACCAAGCATAAACATAAAGTGCTGATGTAACACTGTTTGTGGCTACCTATGGACTACGGAAAATAGTCCTCGACTACGGTAATTTAGGCCACAAATCAATGCCAAGAATAACCACCAATGTCAAGCATCAAGGGGGTGTTCCCAAGTGCCAAATGAAGTGTTTTCAAGCTACCAATGACTGCCATGGGAGGGTTGAAGTAAAAAATGATTCTTTTGTAGGTCTTCAAGTTGGCCCAAACTGATGTGGGGCCTATGGAAGGGCTGGGCAAGGTCAAAGGCAAGGTTGGGAGAATAGTCAAGGACCCCTAGGAGCTCCCTCTTGAAGGGCCAAGTCACCAATAGAGAGTAGGTATCACAAGAAGCAAGAGGACATGGCTGCCTTGCTTCACAAAACATGTGGATTGAAGTAAAATAATAAAAGAGAGCTCCAATACCTCTGAAGGAATGCCTTAAGGGTGCCCAAATGGGCCGGGTAGGTGCTCGGGAAGCCGGGGAGTGATGGGAGCTCGAGAGAGTCGGCTATGGCTACTGGGAAGGAGACCCAATGAGTGTAGGTAATCAATAGGAAGCTAAAGGAGTCACGAACCACGCCGGAATGCTCAAGCAACCATGCTCTAATACCAGTTGAAAGGAGAGAAGGATCGAAGCTTGCTTAGAAGAGCTATGGCGAGAGAGCAAGAACAAGAAAGAGAGAGAGACCAAATGGGAACTCCAACAATCACAATGTGTGGCCGGGCCTTCCTTTATTCAAATTGTCACTAAAGTAATAAAGAATAAAGTGACGGTGACGGGCGTCCGCCACTTGAAGTGTGTAGTGGTGGGTACTGTCAGTGTAGTAATACATGGGCGGCTAGGTAGATGTGCCTTTTCCCCCAACACCAAAATGACAAAAATCTTACCAAATCTCACACGTGTCTTAATCAATCTTCCATCTATAATCCTAGGAGCAATCATCCAATACAAGGGCAGACTTAGAGGTTACCTATAGGGCTCGAAGGTGTGGTGGTTAAGATCGCTAAGTATGAAAAGGTTTCCAACCTTATAGCTCTCTCTCAACTGACTTCACACGAATCAGCTCTCTCTTTGCTCTCTTGGCTTCTTAAATCCCTCTTTGCTTAGTATTTTGCCTCCCTCTTTTCTCTCTTTGCCATCTTAATTCCTTGAAACTCTCTTAACCTTATTTTTTCCTTGTTTTGGGCCTACTATTACAACAAAAACCTTATTGTGTGTTTCTCAAATTTCCTTATTTTTTCCTTACCTAGATGCATCGAAAATCAGAAGTAACTACTCACACTACTCCAATCTACTTTCCTAAACCCAAAAATTTGGAAAAACTTACTTGCAAAGGAGATCGAAAACCTCTTCAACTCCTCATTTCCCACCTATCTTAAGCATCGATTTGGGGTAAACCCTACTTCAATGCTCGATTCAAAGTATGCAAGAACTCAGAGCTTGAATCTATTGGTCTCGACAATGAAACCAAAATGAGGAAGTTTCTTCCCTTAACTGCTAAGACCAATGGAATGCTTATTGTTTCAAGCATTTTAAGCCACATGCAATGACTATCTCTCACATAGCCATATGTACTCTCACACTTATGATTGTAGTGAGCTTACCTTCATGCTCAATCGAGTTGCCTTCTTCCATAAGCTCTCAGTAGCTCCACGATCCAAGATGCAAGCTCAATCCTCAAGCTCCAAGCTCCATTGCTGTGCGCGAGACAAGAGAAGAGAAGAGAAAAGAAGAAGAAGAGAGGAGAAGATGGAGAGCTTAGGAGAGCTAGTTTTGGCCACATACAAGAATGAGCTTCTTCATTCACTTTTTGTCTTTTATACAAGTCTTAGTGCCTTTTGGGCACCCATCCCTTTTTTACATGACCACCTATTTTAGCCTAGGTTTTCTTTTCCTATTCCCTTCCTATTACATTGTTCCTTCACCCATGCCAGTCTACATTTACAAATTGTACGAGAGGGAGCCTAGAGCTCTTGCACAAATATTTAGAGTGCACTTTTATATTTAAAATGTGACTTTCCTCTTAATTTGCACTTGCCCTGAACTTTTAAGGTTTCCTTTGTGCCTTTGGTCTTTTACCCTCCTATTTATTGAGTCGGGATGTCTTTTTCCACTTTGCCCTACATCTTTTTAAATTTCTTTTTGCTTTCTTTGCACTAGGATGGACATTTGATATGAAGAGTCACTAGAGCCAGTACAGTGTCCTTGAGAGCTCATTACTGTCATTGTCACTGTAGTCTACATTTCAAGTCTTTTTCAGCTACTCCTACTTCTTCAAGCTATTTTGAGCTTGCATTCTTCCTCTTCCAAAGATGAAAAAACATTTCGAAGCTAAATATTCATCTCACAAAACATTACAAAGGCAAACATAATAGAAATGGAGGCTCTATAAAAGCTCAACAACAAAACACTACAGATGGTCAACTTAAGGCATAAAAACCATGCAGCTTCAACCAAAACCATTTCAAACCATCCAACACATTCTCAATAATTCCTAAAAAAAACACTCATTCATAATCCCAACCTCACAAATAGAAAGAAAATAGATAAAAAAAGAGGCAAAACAAACCTTATCAAGACTAGATAGACTTATCACAGAACCTATCAGAACATCAGATCTCAACCAAAAACCATCATGAGCTTCTCAAACAAACTCAATCCATCCCAACATTCTAAAACACTTCCAACACATAAAAAATCAATCAATAAACCCTTAAAATCAACCATTCAGCTCACAAAAACAACAAAAATGAGCTTTTAAAAAACAAGTCTTTTCAGCCCTTGAACACTATCTCCCCTTTCGGTTGTAAGGTTCTATGATAAAAAGAATAATCTCGATTTTCAATATGGTAAATATATCCATCAACCTAGTAACAGTCCGTGGTTGGGCACATAAAGTAATTATATTTCCAATAAGGGCCATTCTTTACTCAAACCCCAATGCAAATTTAGGCATGGAAAGCATTTGAGTTCTTATAAAAAACTTTGCTAAAAATAGGTTTTACAAATCCAGTCATTGGAAACTAATCATGACAAATTATCCCATGAGTTTTCCCTACTCAAACTTGATAAATCAATACTTTTTTCTATGATAAAGCTAAAGGTGTGTACTATGGGACCTATACAATGACACATGGGTAAGCCATACTTGCCACCCATTATGCCGTAGTCCCATAGAGTATGGGTTGGGATAGTTTCACATACTCACTTGGAGAATAGGTCTTTATTCATTAAAATGCAGTATATAGTCATCACACCATGGAATGATAACATCTATATACTCCTATCCATCCCAATTTCTCTCCCACCATATTTTCACATTTCAGAGTAACCTACAATGGTTGGAACACATTTTGTTGGTTTATTTTCTTGTACATTGTCCCATTACGCACGCACGCACATGCACACGCACATGCACACGCACATGCGCGCACACACACACACACGCACACGCACACGCACACGCACACACACGACTACTTCTACCTTGTATTTGACTTGTCTAACCTTGCACACTTACATGTGATCCTCTATACCCTCTCACATTGACATGTATTGTCCTTATAACAATATAAACTCACACATATTAAAATTAGAAACATCCTATTATGTCTTCTTTTTCTCCTTTTCCTTGTCATGGAGTTTGTTTGCATAAGTAAGCCATAAGTCTTCACCGCCATCCCTACCCCTACTTTTCAATCACTAAAATTATATCTAGCTAGGTGGCTTTTCACTTAGTTCGACTACTTGTTGCTGCTAACTTAATTCCCGTAACAACTTGTCACATTGGATACTTTTCCAATAAAGGAAAATCATAATACTTGTCTAATTATCATCCCCCATTTTCAAAGTTAGCCACGTCTTTTTCCCTCCCTCTACAAGTGCCTTATTTTCTACCATTTATTTGTCCTATTACATTCTTTCTCTATTCATATAGCTTAACATAAAATGTATAGTATATGGCACTCATGCAGCCTAACATAAAATATAAACTATTTGTTATAACTTATGCTTTTCTTTACACTTTCTAGCCATTTCTCTTTATCTTTTTGTAGTTATGCCATGTATAGTGATTTAGATGAGTGAACAAATCCATTACAAGCACTTATTGACCAACACACTCTCAAGTAATTTTCCTAGCTTGCAAATGTTCAACAGTATTTCAACCTCTCTTTTAAAGCAATGTTGATGACATTGCCTATCACGAGTCTACTCAAATGGATCAATAAATTCCATCACAAATGCTCAATGACTACACACCCTCATGTTGTTTATCCAACTTGCAAAGATTGTTCCAAACTATTAACCTCACTTTAGTTTTGTTGACTATTGCACTACCCATTACAAGTTTCCCCAAATGGATCATTAATCAAGGCCCATGACCTTTTATAATAAGCATGGTCAAATCCAACCAAGCATGACTATTTCTTCAACCCACTTCATCTTCTTCTATTAAAAATGTTGCAAACGCTATGAATACATGTCAACAAGAAATGCTTGGATTTCTCTACAACCATTACAAAATCATGTGTTTATGAGCAATGCATATATAAGAGCTAAGAAACAAACCATGGACTAGCTACATTTGTTTGTAAATTTACTTGAATAACTCAAGTTACTTCTAGGCTAAATAAGGAACATGGAAGTTGGAAGTGTAGCTAGAACACACCAAATTGGATAAATGGCTTTGTGAGAATTTACATAAGGAATGTTCTTGTACTGATGCTTTCCAAGTCAAGTTCTTCGAGAAGATCCGGACTAGCAAATATGAGCTTCCATGCTGAAAATTGGGAAGATGCTTTAAGGCTACGTTGGAGTTCTCAAGAAGCATGCAAAATGGAGTGTAAAAGGCAAGAAGGTTGAAAATTCAACTACTAGTGGAAAAAGGTGTGCTATTATATAAGAGTGTACAAGTATATGATGAGTAACATTTTACATAAAAGACTTATTTGCCACCATTTCCCTTTAGGACCAATGTTCATGAAAAACATTTTTCATAGTAGATACAAAAACCTCTAACTCAAAATTTTGCAGGGATTTCTGAATCAAATTACATGTATTTGCCATTTTTATAACTAAAATTTTTCAAAAGTTTGAGGTTTTAAACCTTCTTCTTTAAAATTTGAATGGTTTTTTTTTTAAAATTTTGCAATTCACTTTACATTAAACCTCGGTTTTTCGTGAACACTGTTTAGGACATATGGTTATATGATGGTGCAATGACAAGTGGTGCAGGTCCTAAAAAAAATTACCCACTCTTGACATTAGTTAAGTGGTCCACTTAGACTTGAAATGTGTAGATGTATTGCTTTTCAAGGAAGAAGAATTTATTTTAGAAAATAAAAACAAAGGGATATTCACACACACACACACACACACACACACACACACACACACACACACACACACACACACACACAGACACACACACACATTAAGAAAAGGGCAATATTCTTGCACACGATAGTGTACCCTTGTATAGATGGCGCTGGTTTAACCTTTAACCTAGCATGAAAGAGGCGAGAGAGTTACACCCATTTTATTCCGGCGTATACATTCAGGCAATGATCTATTGAAGCTATCGATAGACGGGGTTGCCCCTTTGCTCCTTTGCTCCTTTTTTGTTTGTTGTAGTAATTGAGCCTCTTCTTTGAGCTCTGGACAAGATAGATTTATGGGGGGATGATCAGAGTTCTGCCTTGTGGATGAAGATTAAGTCTTGGCAAAACCCCCTAATTAGCTGCAATTAAATGCATGGTCTTCAAGGCTCCAGCTTATCCTTGAAAAGAAGAAGGAATCTTGGCAATCCCCTTTAATGATGAAAGCTCAGCACCCACTCAAGTTCTGGGCTTTTTACGATAATGGTGAAGAGCTTAGCTCAATGGGAGGACACGATGTATTCCAGTAGACAGACAATATGCTTTGTAGAGAAAGCCAGATTAAATTGGATTAGGAGGTTTCCTAATCATGCTTCAAACAACAGACCAGCTAATTTGCCATTTGTCTCCATATGTAATGCCTCAAGTCGAATTATGCCTTGGGAAGTTTCTTTCCCTTACAGGCAATGGGATGCTAGACCCCTTACTATGATGGTTCAATTTGTAGTATCCAAGTGCATAAGCATTGGATTTGTACTTGTTATTGTAGTCCCTTAGCAAGAGCTATATTCTACCATTGTACAAGGTCTTACCATGGTAAAGTTGGACATGGTAAAGTTGGACATGCTGTACATCAATGTGCTACTATACAAGGTTGAACCATTGTACTGTAGTGTAGAAGGTCTTACCATCAGAGAGTGTTTTAAGGTCATTAGCACTCTTTGAAGCGCTCCTAACTGCGATCCTTATCACCAAAATGTAGTGGATGCCATCAGCACAACTAGACTTGCTTTTCAACATTTTGTAAATTTTATGTCTTACTGTTCAAAATAAAGATGTGCCCTATAAATTTAAACCCTAGTGAATTAAGTTCATGAATCTAATCAGTCATGAAGTCACTCAGGGAACAACTCCTTATGTCTCAAGAAGAAAGGTTGGTGCCACATCTAGTATGGTCTCTCAAAGAAAGAAATTCAAAGTGGACTTGTGGAAAGGTGAGAAGCTTGAACAACCCTATTGAATTCATGAATGTAGTCAGTCATGGAGTTACAATTCACAGCCTAATTACCCATGTATCAAAGCTGTATCACAACTGCCAATCCACTTCCGAATGCAGCGTTAAAGAGTTGGAGGTAACTGATGATATTACAAGTGTGACCTTCCAAACAGGAGCTCATGTTTTATATGTTGCAGCTCTCCACAGATAACCTCAAAAGAAGGGCGGTTCTCTGGCATGCCATCCCAGCATTGATGGATGAGCTCCTTCAACCTGGGATGAACATCCACTGGTAAGATGGGCCTCTCCTGGAGCTTCACTATCCTCTCCTTCAAACCAGCAGTGCGAGCATCAGCGAAAGGCTTCTTTCCTGAGAGAATCTCGAAGCAGGTCATGGCGAAGCTGTAGACATCTGCAGAAAACGAGTATTTGGCGAGCCCCTCATTTAACTCTGATGCTCCTGCATCAGTAATTGCAGCATTGCCTTGCATTTGAGTGTCATCAAGCCCGCGATAGCTGTCATCATGATGACCTGAAGTAGATGAGGGTAGCCTAGTGATGTAGTATTCTGGACAAAAGACCTCAGGCGCCCTCCAATACTTGGTGCCCACCTTGTATGTGTGCAGAGACTGCCCTCCCACTAGTTTGGCCTTGGCCAGGCCAAAGTCAGCCACCTTGACATGAATGTACCCCTCTTTGAATGCATCCGGGCTCCAAGCGTAGTCCACTAGCACGTTGGCAGCCTTGAGATCCCGATGCATGACTCCCTGGCTATGCAGGTACCTCATGGCTTCAGCTATCTGTATAATGATATCCAGAGCTACAAGGGGATAGTTGAACAAACGCCCCTTGATGAAGTGGCCTTGTTGCTCAATAAATGTCTCTAAATCACAGTCCATCATCTCAATTAGCAAGGACAAGCTGTTATCTGATTCATAATCTTTTGTGTACCATATGAGTTTCAGAATGTTTGGGTGCTGTAGTCGTGCTTGTATGACGGCTTCACACACGTTCTCGATCGTGTTCAGACCTTTGATTGTCTTCATTGCATACCTCTCACCAAAACACACTACTTCTTCCACTTTGCCATATGTGCCTGCACCCAAGAACCTGACCACTTTCACGTGGTTCCTATCGACAAACAGACCTTCCTTCAGGAACTTCAATGCCTGGTCTTCTTTCTTCATATCATAACTGAGCCTCACAAGAAGATGCTTGGCAAGAGCTGACTCCTCAGCAACTGTGAGCTTGTTGGTCCAATTGATGAATCTCACCCAATTGTGGTATGGTCTCTGATGCTGCTGCTTTAATTCTACAAGCACAAGCGACCGGTCTTTCTGTGCTTGAAGGTGGAGAACGTAACCCACAAACAATCCAGGCGGCTGCATGCGGCAGTTCATCATCAAAGCGGGATCCGAGCCGAAACGCTTCATTGAATCAGGTTCATCTTGCCAGACGTCTCTGATCAATGCCTCCACCTTCACTTTAAGCAAATGGAAGCATTTGGTCAAGTCCAGGATGAGGAACTTGATTGTCTCCACACTCTCCAGCTTAGCGAACACTTTGCGGGATGGAAGATAACCAGTGCAATCCAGAACATACTGCTTGCACAGCAGCAACCACCTACAGAGTTCTTTGAGAGCATAGTAGCAGACAGAAAGACCCTCTGCCCACTTATTCTTAGTATCTGTGTTGTCATAGACATTATTGATAAGCTGGATGTTGTCCAAAACAAATCGCACCTCATTAAGGTAACTTGAAATGGAGGAGAAGACCTGCAACAAGACCTTACACTTGCCACGGTTCAGTGCTTGATCAAGCCTCAGCTTACAGGTCTGCGAAATGATATCCAGGGCCAGATTTAGAGGAGAACATAGAGTGTGCTGTTTACGAAGATTAAGAGCCAGAGAACTGCAAAAGAAGACCACAGAAGCATGTGATTGGAAGACCTGGCGGAGGCCATAATTGCTGCGTTTCGATGCATTCACCTGCAGTCTAAGGTGTTTTAAGTAGTGCTGTTTCAGCTTCTTTAGTTGAGGCAAGGTGATTCTCAACCTGATGATGGAAACCACAACATACACACAGACTCGAAAGCGGCCACCAGGGAAACCAAAGCCCTGCAGTACTCGACTTCTGATCAGGTGAATATGTCGCAATCTCACACATGACCGCACTGCCAATGCAACCACTTTAAATCCAGGCCTCATCTTCATCAATCCAGGCTGCTGCTGATCATGATTTTGTACCAGACTGACCGATGATGAAGCACAATTAGCAAGCCTAAAAGATGGTGATGGAGTTGATTGCCTCTCTGGACTTCCAAATTCATCATCATCCTGACTGTTATCCAATGGATCATCAATGATTGAATGTGGATAGTCATCCCATTTAATCAGCTGCCCAACTGTATTACACACTTCGTCATTACCATTATCATTATCACCATCATTATCTGCATGACGGAATACTCCAGCAAGAGTCTGACTGCCCCTCCGATGTATATCTGAGCTCATTCTCACCACAGATTTGCCATCATTTGGGTGCAGTTGTCTCGCCACATCGTCCTTGGAGTGGCTGAGTCTAATAAGTGGGTAGTAATTCTGAGCGGAATGGGTGCTGATGAGCTTGTTAGCATTATTATCTGGTTCATCAGGATTGATAAACAGATCTGCAGGATCAACGTAAGCCGTAGCTTCCTCAAGCCTCTGATTCATGACACAGGGTAATTAATTAGCCGATCACGTAAACAAAGGAGAAGGAATTATAGAAAAATGACAATATAATCTTGCAGGGATCAGAGCTGCACATAATGTAGCTATGGGGGTTAATACTTTGATCTGATTGCCTCCCTGGTTGCTTCTGTGTTGTCTTGATTATAATGTGCCCCGTTCCTCAATCTGCAAGCAGACGGTGTCGTGTGTGGACTTGCCTGGTCGATTGTCAACCAAGCAAGTCAAGGCACGGCACTGTTTGCTTGCAGATGATTCTCAAATGACTTAGCTTCCATCGCATTGATTCTATTAGTCACAACTTAGAAAGATCAGGACCGCCATGGCCCATGAGTGGGGAGGAAAGGAAGAACATGGCGCACGCAATTTGGTTACACACTTTCACTAGTAATGGAAGGGGCAAATTGAAACTCAACTTTGAATATCTCAGTCACGGCTAGTCACCATTCATGTTTGCCTTTATAGTCATTTAAATCCTCTAAAAGGGAGGGTCCACAATTTACTTGTCCATGTAATCCATTAAAAGAGAATAATATAACTTGCTTGGGAGAATTTTTATGTTTGCTATTGGAGAGAGAGAGAGAGAGAGAGAGAGAGACCAGACCCTATCCAGTGCTTGCGAGAAAATTTTTTTCCCCATCCAATGGGAAAAAAGAATAACTAAAATGCCAAAAAAAAAGTTGGTTTTCATCAAGACGAGATTTAATTTCAACCAGTTTTTTGGAGAACCTTACTTGGAAGAATACACTAAAGGATGGTTGTCTTTGAACATTGAATCCTTCCCCCCTTCCCTAACCCACACACACAGGCACACAAAAGTTTCATCCCATGTAACTCTTTCTCTACACTCTAAACATGAGTCTCACCTATCACTATCTATTTATTCTTGTTTCGGCTAGTACATAATCAATCAAAGTCACATTCAAGTGATGCACATATAATCTACTATTCTCAAAATATTTTCTCTTTTCTTGAAACTTGAAATGATCAACATGGCAACTGAACTCTAGGTTGCATTTCTCTATTGATATTATTCAAGAGTACATTGTATACATTTAATACAACCATACAATCCATATAATATCTTAATTATTGTATATTCAATAATCTTTTGTATAAAGAATTTGTTTCCTTTGAAATAAGTATCTCATACAAAATAGTGTTTGGTACCATAGAATTCTATTTTTTACAAAAGAATATTCTTTAGTACCAAAAAACACTTTTAGTATAAAATATACGTTTAACATTAAAGAATATTCAATATGAACTATGAAAACTAATATTCTTTAATATAAAAATATTTTTTCATATGAATAGTATTCTTTAGTAATCATGAATATTTAGTACAAAATTATGTGTCTTCTACCTAAATTTTGAGATATCCATCATACAATATCTTGTTATTTAACCAAGTTAAGATTTCAATTACTCCTTCATAATCACAAGCAAAGAGGCCGTGGATGTACCTGTGTAGTGGAAGAGGTTCGCTCTAGAGGAAGAGGAGGTGATAGGTAGGGAAAGAAGAGGATGGTAAGAGAGGAAGGAAGGGGAGAGGTATAGAGAGAAAAAGAGAAGGTGGTGAGAGCTTGCTTGAGAGATTGAGAGTGGCGCTTAAGATACTGAGTAGAGAATGGAGCTTACTTGAGGTGACTTCATAGAAGTGGAGCTTGAGAGATTTTTGCTCATGTTAGAACTATACAAACCATGTATAGATTGTATGAATCTAGTTGTATAAGACACATCGAATGAAATGGTCTCCTTCACAAATGGTATGCAACCATGGAGTTTAGGTAAATAAATTTTACCTATTCAATAATCATAGCAAATATAGATGTACACTTAACTTGCTAAGATCCCATTGTGGGAAGTAGCATCATCTCCTGCCTATGAGCCTCAATCTGAGTCAAACAAGGATATTAGGGGGTGTATGAGTGTCTTGTAGCATCATATACTACCTATGAGCCTCAATCTGAGTTAAACAAGGATATTAGGGGGTGTATGCATGAAATTGTGGTATATTAGCTACCAAGTTTTTAGATGGGAAGTAGTTACACTTGCTAGCTGATATTCCAAGTGGTGAGGGCATAAATATTTCGCATGCAAGAACATGATACATAATGTTTTATTTTTATCGTACCACATTGTTTTATTATTTTTACCACCTTTAAAAAAATATAACACGATTGAGGATACAACAGAGTAGAAGATAGAGAGAAATAGGGAAGGAGGGTTCACTCTCAAAGAAGGGAAAATGTAAGTTGATCGATAAGTAGAGAAACCTAGAAAGCTAGAGTGTTCTTTCTATAAACTCATCACTTTCAGAAGATTCCATCCCTTCTTTATTGGTCCCACAACCTTAGGCAAGCACACTAGCTTATGTGAAGAAGATGTCTAGATGGTAGCCTCCACATATAGCCTTCGATAGAAAGAGTGTTTTTTGCATGACAAAGGAGTATGCCCATGAGATCTACAACCTCAATACTATGGCTAGAGATCCAAGTATGCTTAAGGATGATGCCAAAGATGATGACTAGACAACCTTCTTTGTTGAGGTGCCTAGGAGAGGGACCAAAGTGAAATGCAAGTTAGTAAATAAGTCATTCTTGCCAAAATTCTACACATTGTTTATTTTAGTCTATCAGGAACCTTTTAGAAATTATGGCATGGGGGAAACAAAGGCTATTTTCCAAAGGGTTCCTCTATGATCTAAAAAGATGGGGAGGGGGAGAGAGAGAAAAGTTGAGCTTTTTCAAGACACAAAACACACAGAGAATGCACACAAGATAGGAAGTTGAAAGCCTTGGTCTTTCTTCTTCTTCTTCTTCCTCCACTATATCGATCTACCAAGAATAATGAGAGACTAAATTATACATAGTATACGAGTGATTTATAGTGTGAACATGCTAATTAGAAAGATGACTAGATAGATATCCCATAACTCGTGTAGGTGGACTAACTGATGTATAAAGTATCAGTAAAATGATATGCTGATGTAGGTATAAACCACATCAGTGGTATAAATGAAAATGGTCATCGAGGTATGTGAGTGTCAGCTTGTGTTGACCTTGACATCTCAATACTCCCCCTTAAGCTCAACTCCATGACATGTACTCTAAGTAAGCTTCAAAATCGTCAAACCTTTTCTACTCATAGGTCTTTAATGAAAATATCTACAACCTGCTCATCTGTGCTCACATATATGAGATCAATGCCAACTGCAAGACTCACTTTCTTATGAAATGGTAATGAAACTCAATGGATTTTGTGCATGCAAGAAATAGTGGGTTTATTGTGAATTGTATGCTGCTCATGTTGTCCCAATAAATGATAAGTCACCTCTCTATTTGCATCCCTAAATCATCAAGTAGCTTTCGCATCCAAGCTACCTCACATGCTACCATAGCACTACCCATGTACTTTGTCTTTATACTCAATAATGCAATAGTGGGTTGTTTCTTACTACTCCAAGAAATACATACCAATCGATGGACTTCTTATCAAACATAGTGCCTATCCAATCTACATCAATATGAAAAAGTAATTGCACCACCAAGTTAGCCTTATAAAGGATGCCATAATCCAATGTGGCCTTAAATAGGTAATCGCAGGGTACATCTCGCACTATCCAAAAGCAGCTTATAAGGCACCCAGATAAACAAACTCTCCAAGCCAACTCTGTAGTTATAATCTGGCCTAGTGATAGTGGTGAAGATCAAACTTCCTGTTAGCCATGGTTTCACACTTCATGTATTATGCCCTTAGCATGGTTTTACCTTTGTCATATTAGTTCTATGTGTGGGGCAACCCTTAAATGCATCATGAAGTTGTATGCCTCATCAAGTGTAGTTTATAGATAGTTGTAAAAACGTGACCTGAAGAGGCAAACTGGTGTCATTCTCATTTTTAGGATCATCTTTGACGTTCATGACCTATGTATGATGGATTTTCATTATTATATAGCAGATCTAACAATTGGTGCCATCATTCATTGTATTTTTGTTGTATTCTCAACATGTTCTCTGTGTTCTACTTCTCATTCTCTGATTATTAGTGCTGAAGTATGTGTTCTTATGTCACTATGTGATTATCTTTGGGTTTCTATGAGTTGCCTGATGTAAGATTAGGTATTTTTGCTATGAAACAATGTATGTCCTACTATGCATTCTATATAGATTAGGACAACACTTTGGTGATCCTGCCATGCTTTTTTGAATTTCTCATGTAGAAGTTTAATAGCAAAAAAACTTCAATTGATGCTAGAAATTTGATGCTCTATATAAAATGAACCTGTTTTGGGGAGAGAACCTAATTTGATGTATGCAGTTTGAAAGGCTTTTTGGGTGTAGAATTTGTGCAAAGACTTGAAGTACTCGAGATTTGTGAAAAATGACTTTGTTTTATGGATGAAAAATGATTTTTCCATTGATTCTCTGTATCTGTGGTTTTAAAAACCAGTAAAAATGAGTTTGTTTGACAGAAATTCAGATTTCTTCCATGAAGCAGAATTCCTGCTGCATAAAGAGGAGTTCTTATATGAAGCAAAATTCCTGCATGAAACAGAGTTCCTGTATGAAGCAGAACATCCTATATGTAGTAGTAGTATATTTCTAGAATGACAAATGCCTGAAAGAAGTAGTGACAACTACTTGAAGCAATGGCAACTACTTGAATTAATGACAATTTCTTGAAGCAATGATATATTACGTGCAACAAGATGGTACATCTCACAAGGAGGAAGATCATGAATATTTTCAATCCTAGATGAAAATAGAGACACATTGTTCACAAAGATATTTCAAAATGCAAGGCTATTACAAGAATATCATCTCTGTAACAAACTCTGACTAAATCTAGTGAGAAAGAGGAAACACTATCTATGGAGGATTAATGAGAGAGCATTCAAGTTTCATTTTCAGTTCCGAAGTTTAAATATTCAATTTGATTGATTGTAGTGGGTAAATCAATGGAGAAGAAAAAGTGGTGCAAAGTTTGCTTTGAGTTCGGACATACTTCAAAGCATTGTTCTTATATTCATGGATTTTGTGAAGAAGGAAAATCCTGCAAGTATTTTTGCATGTTTGATTTGTGCAATGAGTTTGATGGTATCTACAAGAGGATTTCATCATCAACAACAAATAAGGCTTCAAGATCGAAGATGGATAAAGCATGGGAGAAGTTGGATTCTTTTGAGGATATTCTTCATGATGATCATAAAGGCAAGAAATTTAGGTCTTGTTCAAGTGTTAAGCATATTGGGAGATTACTTACAGCAGTTGAAAAGCTCAAGGAAAGATATGATGATGTTTTGGATTTCGATTTAAGTTCAAGTGATAATGATGATGATTGGTGCTCTTTACCCATGGTCTTGCCAAAGATTGAGGTAAAGGGAGTGAGAGGGGACAAGAGCCAAAGAAGGCAAGAATCCTTGAGTGCTCCAAACCCCATAGAGCAACTTGCCAATGGGAGAGTGGATCATCACACACTTTGCATCAATAATCTCAAGTTATTTTTCATATTTTGGTATTTTGTAAACTACATAATCAATCTTTAGACAGCTTTAATCAAGAAAAAAGTAAGTCAGAAGTTATGAATAATGAAGAAGATCATATTGGTGATCAAGAAGACTAGATATATATTCAAGAAGATGATGATAGTATGGATGATAAGTTTGAGGATTATGATTGTTGCAATGAAGATGTCATTGTGCATGATTTTCTTGGTTCTTTTATTGATGCTTAGGAAGATAATGCAGCTATAATAAGTTGGATTTCAATGAAGGAACTTTGCCAGATCTTGAAGAAGTGCCACTACTCGTAGTGCAAAATGCATCATATTTGGATGCATTTGTTCAAGATACCGATGTTTCCAATATGCAAGATAATATTTCATATCATTGCATTTCTCGATCTAAAGAACAAGCAAGTGTTTCACTACAAGAATTTCAGAATTGCAAGATTAGTACTATAATCCCTTTGCAAGAAGAGCAAGATTACAAGATTTGCAATACATTTCCTTAAATGCAAGAGTTGGTTGAATATGAAGCATTGTAGAATGCAATCAATTTGCATGGTTTTTCTAAAGTTCCACATGAGGTACACTCTATGATTAAATCTCCAATTGAGATGATTCTTTTTTTTTTCTATTGATCTTGAAAGTAGAGAAATGTGACCAATGTTGCAGCAATTGAAGCTTTGTCTACTATTAATTGGCTTCAAGAGGAGAAAGAATTACTACAACAGGAGATTTCTCAACGGAGGAATGAAATGGATTTCCAAGTTTCTCATTGTTTTGAAGTCATTAATGCTCTTGAGAAAATTGTTTTACAGAAGGATAATGAAATTGCTAATTTGTATACACAGTTGGTATTTTCTCCTGATTCAAGTCAAGATGTTATTCTTGAGGATCTTTATGCATTGAATGATCAGGTTGTTGATATTTCGATTCAAACTTCTATTTCTAAAGTCTTTGAGGACTTTGATCAATCTATCACTGAAGTTGAAGTATTTGAAAGTATGCAAGTACCTACAATGGATATCTATGCAGTCTATATTGCAATAGGAATGGTTGATGTTGTTAATGTTGATTGGTTTTTAACAATGAAAGTGTTGATGATGTATGAGGTGGATGCTTGTAGAAGGTGTATTTCACAATTTTTTGTATCAAGAAAGCTTTAAAATGATATGAAGCACCTAAATTTCAGCAATTTCTATTGCCGAATTTTGAATTCCTACAATAGTATCTTGATTTCATGTAGCAGTACAATCAAACTTCATGCAGCAGCAACCAAACTTCATGCAGGAGCAACAAGTTGAATTTCCGCAATACGTATGACAAAAAGATAAATTTTTGTAGTACCTATAGCAATAAGTTAATATCTGTAGTACCTGCAATAGCAAGCTGAATTTTTGTACTACACAAGCTAATTACTAGTTCCGAGAACTTGAAAATCAACAGATGTAACAAGTTATTGTGGATTATCTTACATATTTCTTTTGGGATGCAATGTCTTATTGAAGATCCAAATTGGGTAGTACATTGCCATATCTTTATTATGATGAAAATGCTAGAGCATCATTGATATCTTTTCAAGTCAATGCAATTATTCTTTATAGTGGTAGTGCTAATATACTTATTTTGTTATGGTTCTATATCTTCATTAATTGGATATATTATGGATGTCATTATATATGATGAGTTCTCAGCCTTGGCATATTTCATTGAAATGGTTGTACTATAGAACCATGGCTTATTACCTATCAGTAGTTGCCAGCTACTTTCATTCTAGTTGCTATAATAAAAGGGGACACTGTTAAACTTGCAATTGATATATTTAGGCTCCAAATGTTAATTCAATTTGATTATCATGAGTCATAGGAGGATTCACATGTTCAGTAAGTAATTGGAATCAATTTTATGCAAGTCACAATTGCAGGAAGTAGCAGTAGTGCGAAATTCTATGGATATTATGGTTATTTGTGAGTTTTATGAGATAAATATTTCTCAAACTTTGACAATATCTCATTTTACTTATGTTGGTGATATTTTAGTGCTAGCAGTCATGTTATAGGAAGCTATAGTCTTGATGAAGGTGATTGCAACTTTGCTGCAAGAGACCATAACACCACTAAAGGAAATAGGGTTACTGCAACAAGAAGCAAGGTTATTGCAACAGAAAATAAGGTTACCGCTGCAAGTAACAAGTTTACCATTGTTAGTAAATAGGGACCCCATACAACAAGATGACACGTATCCCATATAGCAAGATAGGGATCCCGTACAACAAGACAGTGACTTGATACAGCATGATATTATATTGGTTGCGGAAAGCAATGGTATCCCTAAGGGGAGTAAGGGAATTGATATGGAGAGACTCAAGGAGTAGCAAAAGCCTTCATAAAAAATAGAAAAGGATTTTGATAGAGTCAAGAAGTTCACAGGAAGCCCACAGTTGCAGTTAATTTGGTTCAACCTTTCGTAGTATTGCTTCATATAACAGGTAGTGGGGTTTTGCCTCATAAGGCAGTTTATGATTTTCTCACTCTTTCTAGGTCTTATGTAGTGTTGCAGCGGTCATTTGTGTCTGAAAATATGGAAGCACTTATTCATGAAAAGAATGATCTTAAGGAGAAAATTTATGGGATGCAAGTTGAGTATCATAGACTTGTGGAAATGGTTACTAGTTTACAGAGTGTTAAGTAAATTTATCATGTTGAAAATTGGTCTTCAGATGTTGATGTTATCAAGGCTGATATAAATGATGTATTGCATGATATTCATAAATAGGTGCAGATCAGGGAGCTTATAGTGGTAGATAAGATTCATGATATGGATGTTTTACCTCTTGTATCACATGAATAGCATGCACAGGAGCAGTCTATCACAGACTCTCATGATGCTCATGAGCCTCATAGCCCATGAGACACTCTCTTGTTCCATTGTCAAATTTTATTTCTTATTTTCCATCATACTTACTATGTATGCCTTTATGTTTTGTGACTATCTTTTGGGGCGATTATGCAACCAGATTAAAGGGCTATAAGTATCATACAAGAGAGGCTCTACTTATTGTTTCTCTTTGTGGCTTACCTAACAGTGCAAGGCTATGAGTAAGGCATAATTTTTCTCACTAGGTATGTCAGTTTTTTGAATAAGGCATTTGACACCATGAATCATGAAAGGGTTTGACTCATGGTTGTGCCTGTCATCCACTAGGCTATGCCAGGTGTTAGCCATAGTTTCACACCATGTATTACTCCCTTAGCACAATTTTACCTTAGTCATTTTAGTTCTATGTGTGGGGTAGCCCTTAAATTCCTCATGAAGTGCAGTTTATAGTTAGTTGTAAAAATGTGACTTGAAGGGGCAAACTGATATCATTCTTTCATGATCTATGTATGATGGATTCTCATTATTATATGGTAGATCTGATAGTTGGCAGCATCATTCATTGTGTTCCTATTCTATTCTTAGCATGTTTTCTATATTCTACTTCTCATTCTCGGGTTATTAGTGCTAAGTATGTGTTCTTATATCTCTATGTGATTATCATTGGATTTCTATGAGTTTTTTGATATAAGATTAGGTATTTTCCCTATGAGGCACTATCTTGCTACTATGCATTCTGTATAAATTAGGACAACAACACTTTCCACCATCTTTCTATACATCGTGGGATCCTCTAATAGCTCACCCACATCAGCACTTAGCTTCATGTTTTAATCCAATGACACTGAGATTGGCTTATAATCAATCATACCATACTTTGTCAACATATCCAAGATGTACTCCTTTGTGGGAGCCATATTCCCATCGATATTCTTATTACCTCAATGCCAAGAAAGTACTTCATCTCTCCTAGAATCTTTCATGTTAAATTTTTTCTTGAGAAGACTCTTCACATGCTCCACCACTTGCACACTATCATCCCTAACTATCAAAACCTCCACATACAAGATAATTAAAAAAATACCCCTATCACTCTGACACCCATAAAGTGAGTGATCTACATTTTCAACATGGAAACCAATAGAGAAAATGCATTGTTCTATCTTGTCATGCCATGCTCTTCGTGCCTATTTTAGCCTACACACTTAATTGGAGTGAAATATGCGCTTGTAACCATTTGGAGACACACACACACACACACACACATACACACACACACTTCTTCTTGCAACTCACCATGTAAGAATACACTCTTTACATCTATTTGATACAAAATCCAACCATTTGCTACAACGAGTGGAATGATAGCTCTTTTAGTTGCCATTTTTTCTACTAGAGCAAATGTCTCCTCATAATCAATCCAATAAGTCTGTGCATAAGCTTTCGCAATCTAGTCTTGCTTTATACTTGTACATACTTCCATTTGCATTGCATTTTACTTTGTAAACCCACTTGTAGCCTAAAGCTTTCTTTCGCTCAGATAGTGGCACCAAATTCAAGTCTAATTTACATCCAATGCAGCCATTTTTTCATCTAGACTTACTTCCAATGCACATGACCAATAGCTCCCTCAAAATAAGTGGGCTCAATTGTTTTTATTGTGAGAAATGCGGGATCTAGAGCATGGTAGTGATTTATGGTGGATGGAAGGAGAAGTATGGACTCATGATGGAGAAGACAAAGACACTGTTTGTTACACAAGTGAATTAGGTTCCAAGATTGAGACTTGGACTCATAAACACAATCTTGTATATGTGGACAATGACATTGACACTTCACTGAAAAGAAAAGAGTACTATCATTGCATTAAGAAAAGGAAGCAAGTACAATGCTTTATAGGAAAGTAGGAAACTACAGTAGGCACCATTGTGCATATGGGATAGGTTAGCCTGCATATCCTTGACCCTGAAGCTCCATACAAAGAGGCTGTTTAGTGAGTGTGATTGCTGATTCTCAACACCCCTCCTCAATCACAACTAGAAAGGCACAAAGTGTGTAGAGGCTGTAATGAGAACCACCTGCAAAGTGTGGGCACACCACAAACATGGTAGACACCAGAGGCTGTTGCAGAAAAGGCTAAGTGTGGGCACCAAAACATGATGGACATCCAGAGGCTGTAACAGGGGCCTCACAAAGTGTACAGGGACTGTAATGCCAAGTTACATGAGGAGTTTACAAAGCTTATGGCAGGAAGCATTAGGGCAAGGAAATACAAGGCTTTTAAAACAGTCTATCAGAGTTATGAGAGTAGAAGGACTGATGAGTCTTGTCCTTCCGATCATGGTGGTCTTCATCTTCATCTTCTTCTTCCTTTGCTCCATTTTCTTCTTCTTCTTTGACTGCGACTAGATAGGTCTTTTGGGATCTCTTTCTTGCATGGCAGAACTTCTCGGTGTATCCGGTCCTTTTGCAGAAGTCATAGAAGAGCTGATCCTTCTTGCCTTTGTACCTATTGCCAACATATAATGCATGCTCATCTCTAGAGGTACTTGGCTCTTCCTTAGTTTTTAGCTTCTTTTCTTCTTCTAACAGTGATGCCTGGATATCAACAAGTTCAGGATTTGGCATGTTGATTAAAGTTGTTGATACATTATTATATTCAGGAGGCAAACTCTTAAGTAGAACATCGATGCAAACATCTTCATCCATTTTAATGTTGATTCCTGCAAGTTGGGTTAGGAGTCCTTCCATGTAATTGAGATGTGTGGGAAGTGATGTGCTGGACTTCATTTCAAGCCTGAAGAACTCAATCAGGAGACCATACTTTGATGATTTAGATTGTGCACCGAAAAGGGTGTCAAGTCTTTTCCATGTGTCCTGTGAGGTCTCACAGTTATCCACATGGTGGATATAACTGTCGTCTAGCTCCAGTTTGATAATGGCCTGGGCTCTGTCATCATTCTTTTTCCAAGTAGTTGCAAGGTCCACTGTCGTATTGCTGCGCATTCGAGGTGTGAAAACCACCCAAAAGTTGTGCGTGTGATTTGATACTTTGTACATACTTAGTTGTTATGTTTGCTCTTTCATTCTATGCTGAAGACGGAGAAGAATAGGGAGTTTTGGTAGACTGGTAATTCGAGATGCAATCTCATGGGCTACACTTATTTCAAGATATGCCGATTATGGGCTTTGTGAGGATGTTTCCAACATCTACAACTGGATGGTATTTCTGCTGATGCTAGTACATTTGTTTACAGCCTGAAATCATGTAGCATCATAGGAGCTTTAGATACAAGCCGAGAACTTCATGTAGAGATATAAAAAAGGGGGCTAGATAATGAGTTTCATAATGGCAATACACTTGTGGACATGTATAACAGATGTGGACGGCCGGCTTCAAGCATGTGGGATTCTTTGGGCATGGCTGCAGCATATTGAGCTCATCAGTGGTGGAAGAACATGTTAAGCCATATGTTTCTCCTACAGAAAGCGGTATTCTGGCATCTTCTATGCTCTGCTTTCTTTTGAAGCATCGGCACAGTGGAGGCACCCACAATGCATACGGGTCCAACATGTCAGCTCCCATCTCTTGAGAAAACTCTGAAGGGATCATCAAATCAAACACAGGCCTGCCTGAATCCAGCAGTTCAACAGAAGAGCTTGCACCAATCCTTGGATTGATGCTGAAGAGAGATTTCAGCCTTTTCTCTTGCAGTTGTAGGCAGGTATTCTCCATCTTCAACTTTCTGAACAGGTCATTCACAAGTAAAGAAGACGCATCTTCGAGCTTGTTGGCATTATGATCCAACTTTACTTTCTTGAACGGATTATTGTTAGGAAGAGGTGCAGAAACTCGCTTCTTCCCAGGGTGACCTACTCAGACAATTCTCTTCAACACTTCTGGAACTGCCATCTAGGGTGCATGGTCCCAATTCATCAGATGCTCATAATAAGCTTGTCCTAGCAGCAACTTTATTGAGGTGAGTGAGGAAAGCCTTATCAGTTTTGACTTTGGAATGCTGAATATCGGTACCCTTGGAAAGCTCAACACCGAGGTTTTCCTTATCATCCTCTGCAGTCAGAAATGCACGACCCTCATCAACCCACAAATCACTTTGATGGATGCCCAGCTTGACATTACCACTGTTAATGTCATGCGTCTTCTCCATTTGACACGAAAGACGCCTCTCACGAGGGAGCTCATCGAATGCACTCATGGAGATAGGATCTAGGCGACCCTCAGCTATGGCTATGGCCCTGGAAGGAGGTAGGTCACTGTGCAGAGTTGTCTCATGGTTAAGAAAGACAATAAAAGAACAGGAGCACAAAATTTTCATGCCAGCCTCATGCAAATTTCTTGAGAGAGAGAGAGAGGAAACAGGGAGGGGAAGCGGCTGTTGCTTTGAGGATTACAGAACAGTAACTTCAAGCTTTTAGCAGCATTGCTAAATAGGGAACAACCATGCTTTTGCCACAAGCAATGCTTCTGATCCATCTAGCATGGTGGCGCAGGCTTGGTCGATATAAAAAAGTGTGATTAATGCTGAAATTGGCCCGCTTTCCTGGGGAAAAAGAGGCTTTTCTGGAAAAAGGGGGGATCGCTGTCTTTGGGAGAGAGGGATGACGAACTTCTGCTAGGAGAACAGAGAAAGGATTTTCCCCCCCTATCTGCAATCGGGATAAAAAAAAGCCGACGCTGCATAGTATGTATCAATGACTGCCTGCATCCACAAGGTACCCTCTGACGAGGATGTGCGTAGTCTTGAATAATCCTTTCTTCGAGCAGGAGACAATCATTCAGTTTTGGCGTTCCGTGTTTGATTTATCCGCTAGGCATCCACTTTTAGCTCAAGGTTGAGGGGAGCACTCACGGGACCTGGTGCGTCGGCCATAACACCTGCTCGGTGTTCGAGAAGGAACACTCGGTCCTGCTATTGGCAATGCCTCTCCTGTGGGAAGCTGATGAATAGAAGAAAGACTATGTGATACAATCAGAATGTTAAGCATATCCGCGGGGTATTGTTGAAGCAGTGGCATGCGAAGCTCCTTGGTTTTCACTGTATCTGATTATGGAGGTGCAGACCTGTGGAAAGCCTATCGATTCCCTTCTGGAGAAAGTCCCATGCATGAACATACCATCGTCTGACTATTTCAAGGAACAATACAGACTGAAGACTTACCATGAAGTCATCGATGATATTTACAATCAGGTCGACCATGTGGAACCTTGGATGACTGGAAAACATAGGAGTTGTGATTAGACCACGCTTTCCCTTTAAAACAAAAGGAAATATGCCAAGGAGAACTTGAGAATCAAGCTTTGATGAGGTTGCATATGCGAATATTCCGACAACACCATAGGAGGTACTTGATGGACAAGTAATTGAGATTGGAGCTAACCATTTCAAGATTCCAGATCTGTTGTTCAATCCTTCATTGATCCAGAGATACAATAAAAAGTATATGCAGATTATGCTTTTGAGACAGAGCCTCAGAATTGAAGGAATGCATAAAAACCATGTACGATTTGCAGAGCAATACAAAGAACTGCGCTTTACCTACGATCAGAGAGAAGTATAGGCAATGTAAGAACTGAGGCAAAGGTCTGATGTATGGATGCTCGTTGACTCTGTAAGAGGGATACATCATGTCATTGATTTCTTCTGGAATGAATTTGTGATTCATTAATTGTGCTGATGGATCTTTGGTGCTCTAAAAGGCTGTGCCCAAGATACTTTCTTCCACATAGCCTGTCAGTAAAGGTGCACACAGGGTCAAGCAAGTCTTCAGCTATGAGAGGATTGAGATAGGTATAACACTGACATGAGATTTATTGTCATCATCCTAATCTCTTCTAACACCTAAGAAAGTAAGCGCCTGTATTTGAAGATCTTCGGATTTGAGGAGTCTTCTTTCTTGGAATTTCTCAAGAACCTCTGCGGTTGCGACTTTGCTTTCGAAAACCCTTCGACATCTTTGGTGAACCCGACGTGAAAGCGTCGCATAAATTTCAGGATGGGAGATACTTCAGCCTCTATTTCAGCCTCTTCTACAACTCCAGCTGCGTTTACTTCAGCTCCATCAATGACTGCTGCGTCAAGTACTTCAACAGAGGATCTAAAGCAGATTTTGCAGAATATGTCCATGTATAGCTCCAAAATCAGCAAACACAATTGTATATGCAGCAGCAGCAACAATTGCATCAACAAAAGTTGTCTCAGCAAAGGCAACTCTATTCGGAGCAGGAGAATGCAAACAACGCGACTAAGGCTATTGAAGCAGTTGAGAATGAGAAGAAGCTATTTGATGGCCGTAATGTTTCAGCATATTTGAAGACATATGAGATCAAGATGGGGTTTTTTGGAGTTCCAGCTGGACTTATGAGTAAGTACTTCCTTCGTCTTGTCACACCCGCTTTGAGGACAAAAGTGACTGATCTTTTTATTCAAAATACACATTGGCAAGATTTTAAGAAGGCCTTGAAAGAAGAATACTTCCTTGAGGACTTTGGTATGGCTACTCGGCGATCATTCCGAGAGTGGGTCTACATGCCAAACAAAGGTCTAGCTGCTTCAGAGTTGATTCGAGAATTTGAGGAGAAGTATAGTCAGCTTGATGCCATTGAACAAAGAGCATTGGATGTTGAAAAAGTTAAACTTTTCTTGCAAGCTGCAGATCCTGCTCTTCAAGAAGAATTGGGTGAGCTTCTTGAGGATCGCACGAAGCCTATGGGTCTTAAAACTGATTGGCAGGATGCTCAGGATGTAGTCTCGACTTTGACCAAGAGGAGGATATGGAAGACTCGCCTACAGAATGGTTCCATGACACCTACACCATCATCAGCTCCTATGCCTGCTTCTATCCCTGTTATTTCTTCTCCTCCTCAGCCAGTTTCTTGGCCTATGCCAATGCCTACTGTTTCCACTCCACCTATTCCTCCTGTTCCACGACCGATGCCTACACCTTCTGCTCCAAAACCATCCGCTCCATCGGTGCCTACCTCTCTTGATGACATAATCAAAGGCATAACAGATTTGACACTGGAGTCAGTCAAAGCGGAGTTGGTGGGAAAGTTGAAGGAGAAGTTTGCTTCGACTGCACCTACTACTTCTTCTAGTACTCCTACTGCACCTAGGAGTGCTCCTAGTGCACCTAGGAGAGATCGGAGATGTATTTGGTGTGATAGTACGGACCATCAGCATTGCAGGGATTGTGAATCTTTTCAGGATGCAAGGAGGAAGAATTTGGTATATTGGGGGCAAGATGGTAAGATTTGGTTGACTAAGACAGGAGCTCCACTTGCTACCAACTTTGGTAAAGGTGGAATGAAGAAGTTAGTGGATGACATGGCTGCGCGTACTTCTTATGTGACAGCTAGAGGTGATGCTTCTGCATATGGAGTCCAGATTGAGAAGGGATCAGAGACTCAGTCAGCGCTATGGACTTATGCTATGGAGACTGCAAACAAGGGAAAAATTCAACAAACTGTTTTGACTAGTGCAAGCTCTAGCATCAGATCAGAGACAGGTTGGGACTCGCCTGTTGACAGGTATTCTATTTATGCTTATTTGGCTAAGTCTCATGGTGCAGATGTACTTGTTGAGAAGCGTAAGAGGGATGAAGAAAATCCAAGTGCAGCTAAGAAGACTAGAGGGGGTGCATTTGTTACTCCACCTACTGCAGGACCGTCTTCAAGACCAGGGCCAGATCGACAGATGAAAGATGCTCAAAAGAGAGAAAAGAGGCAAGAGCCTAGAGAGAGAAAGCAGCCAGGGTTTAGATTGATGTCCGATATTGAGACATCTACGGACATGAAGAAAATCTTTAATGACAAGATACTTGGCAATGAGGTGACTTTCACTATTTCTGAGATTCTGGGCATCTCGAAAAGAGAGTTTCAGGATCAGTTTCAGGAGGTCCTGAAGAGGAAAAGGCATGCATTGTCTACCACTGATACACAGGGAATTTTGATTGGGGAGTTGGATGAGGACGAGGATGAGGTTATGGTTGAGAATGCTTCTGTTTTTCCGCAGGTAGAGAAGAGGGTTCAGCCTATGCATTATGCTGAAATTGATGAGCCTGTCATGATACCGCGTAGTCACTTTTCGCGGAGCCATTGGGCTAGGGCGACTACAGAGACGATGGTAAAGATTGGAGAGAAACAGGTGCCTTATGTTGCATTGGTGGATCATGGTTCAGAGATTAATCTCATAGTTCATGGAGTTTATGAGAGTAACAGATGGCCTATGGATGTAGAGCATGGGTGGCGTATGAGAGCCGCCAATAACACTGCAGGTGATTTATATGCTACCTGTCCTAGTGTCAGGGTTTCTATTGGTGATGTAGAGGAGGATTTTCATTTCTTTGTGCAGGATTCATGCTCTTATCCTATAATTCTTGGACAGCCATTCATCACAGAGATGCGCATGGAAACAAAGGTCATGGATGATGGATCTGCTTATGCACGGATTCGCAGTAAAGATGGTATGAGAGCAGTTCAGTTTATGACTGTATGTGTGAACCATGTTAGAAATAGGGATACTCTCAGAGATGCACCTTTGCCCACTGTGAGGGATTCGGGTTTTAATTAGGTACCGCCGTTTCGCGAGACGACGGTGGTACAGAGGAGAGGAGATTGGAGTTCTCGCCTCCTGGCAGCGGTGTTTTCTCCTCCGGTTTTGTTGGGATTTCAGCAAACAGTTCGATGAGTTATCAGAAGACTTCTAGGTTGCCTAGAGCTGCCAGGCAGTATATATGCAGGAAGGAGAAAAATTTGAAAAATGCAGGAATTTTGGAGGATGATGAGCACATAGATGGGATGTATGACAGTGTGATTTGTGTAGATACGATGACAGAGATGGGAGATATGCTGAAAACTGATATGCAGAATTGTCACAGTAATGTATTAGTGCAGTCCCTGGACATGTTTCATGAAATTGCAGATTTTGTGTCACAGATTGAGTCAGAGGCTGAGGTAACTCAGCAAAGAGTGTTGAGTGCTGAAGAAATTCAGCAAACAGAGTTTCCAGCTGGTTATGATCAGCTTTCAGAGACACAGAGGGCTGAAAATTTTCAGCCAACAGAGTTTACTGCTGAAATATTTCAGCATCCAGAGTTTAGGGCTGTTTCTATGCAGTCCATAGAGCAGAGGGCTGCGAATATTCAGCCATTGGTGTGCACAATTGCTGATTTACAGCAAGATTTATGTAATGCAGAAGAGCATAATGAAGCCAGGGTTGACACGAAATACAAAACTGTGGATAAGAAGGTGAAGCCGGTTGCTGTACCGCTTCCACCTGACAGTGATCAGCAAATAGAGAGGGCTGCTAAACAGCCAATTTTGAGGAATCCGGAGTATATTGGTCATAAATTTTCAGCAGAGACTCTTGCTGAACTGAAAATTGGAAATGGTGATTTCTTGCTACCCATAGAGAAGCAATGCTTTCAGGATATGCTTGAGCGACATGGAAGGGGATTTGCTTTTTTCCCACATGAGATTGGATGTGTGAATCCTGATATTGTTGCTCCTATGGTCATTTTTACTATTCCTCATATTCCATGGAATCTCCGACCTATTCCAGTGCCTAAGGCACACCTGCCAAAGCTGATTGATTTATTGAATGAGAAAATCAGGATGGGAATCCTTGAGCCTTCATCTGCACCATACTCAAACAGGTGGTTTATAGTTCCAAAGAAGAATGGTTACTCTCCGATTTATTCAGGACATGCAGCCAGTGAACAGAGTTACTATCAGGAATGTTGGTATAGGTCCAGTTGTGGATGAGTTTGCAGAGGCATTTGCTGGACGTGCCATCTATTCTTTAGGTGATTTGTATTCAGGATATGATCAGTTTCAGCTGGCTTTGGAAAGCAGGGACATAACCACCATGAGAACTCCTATTGGGCTTGTCAGGATGTGTACCTTGCCTCAAGGTGCCACTAATTCTGTTGTGCATATGATGAATGCCATGCATAAGGTTCTTCGTGATTACATACCTCAGGTTATCATGCCTTTCTTGGATGATGTGCCCATTAAGGGGTGTGCAGAAGAAGAGAAGCATGAGAGTCTAAATGAGCAGGGATGTAGATACTTTGTGGCTGATCATATTTCAGCATGTGAGAAGATTTTGGCCAGGTTAGAAGAAGTGAACTTGACACTTTCAGGGCAAAAATCTGTTTTTGGAGTGAATGAGGTTGTCATTGTTGGACATATGTGTGGATATTATGGCAGGAAACCCTCACCTGATAAGGTGAATGCTATAGGCAAGATTGCGGAGTATTGTTCAACCACTTCAGAGGTACGGAGATTCATTGGAGCTTGTGTGTTTTATATGATTTGGATACCTCATTTTGCACACATAGCAGATTGTTTGTATCAGCTGCTTCGAAAGGGGCAAAAATTCTATTGGGATGAGAGCCACACTAGAGCTATGCGGAAATTGAAGAAGTTATTGCAGAATGCTCCTACTCTTAGGAAAGCGAATTATAATTGTGGAAGGCCTATTGTATTGACAGTTGACACCAGTCCAATTGGCATAGGTTGGGCTATGGGTCAAGATGATGTAGATGGAAATAGGTATGCTATTCCGTTTGGGGCAAAAGTCCTAAATGAGAGACAGAGGAGATATCCGCAAATCAAGAGGGAGCTATTGGGGATTGTCACGGCTCTCAAATGTGACAAGGAGTACTTTATTGGAGCTTCAGTTGTGGTAGAGACAGATTGCTTGCCATTGATTGGTATGATCATGAGTTGCTCTACTCCGGATATAGCTATGCTGAGATGGATTGCATACATCAAGTCATTAAATCCGGAATTTAAACACATAGCAGGGAAGGATAATCCAGTGGCAGATATGTTGTCTAGAGCCAGATATGATGATGAGGAGACTCTACTTACAGAAGAGGATGATGCAGAAATTTCAGCCACTATGGTTGATCATGTTTGTCATGTTTATGATATTGTGGCTTTCATAGAAGAACTCTATGTTGGAGATTGGTTGCAGATTGGCAGGTACCTTAGTACATTAAGCAAAAGAGATGAATGGACAGATGAAGAGTTCAAGAAGATCAGAAGGAAAGCCTATGGTTATTTTCTCAAGGACGGATTTCTTTGGAAGCATCCGAAGAAAAGAGGCGGATTACCTTTGCGGGTTGTCTACGATAGAGAGACACAGTTACAGGTGATGAGGGAGTTTCATGAGAGTCCTTGGGCTGGTCATAGAGGAGTGTGGGCTACTTATGAGAAAATCAAGGAGAAATATTGGTGGAAAGGCATGTATAGAGATGTTTCTCACTTTGTTGAGACTTGCAGAGACTGTCAGATGTATTCAGTAGTGCGTCATCGAGATGAGCTTCATCCGACCTATCCGCTATGCATTCATTATAAGTGGGTAGTTGATTTGGTTACCATGCCTATGGGTCTATGGCAGATGAGGTACATTGTTTTGGCTAGAGAGGATCTTACCAATCATGTTGAGGGCAGATCTTTGAGAACGAATACCACTAGTGCAGTGTGTAAATTCTTATTGGAGGAAATTTTCTGCAGGTATGGTTGTGTGGGTAAGATCACTGCGGATCATGGTGAATTGGATGCAGATGAAGCTAGGGAGTTTTTCTCTCAGCTAGGAATCAAGTTGGCTCTAACTACAGCATATAATCCAGAGGGAAATGGGAAGAGTGAAAGAGGGCATCCGCCGATAGTGAAAGCATTAGCCAAAGCATGCAGAGGACTGTCGAAGGGTTTGTGAAAGCAAAGTCGTGTCTTCAGAAGACCTTGATAAATTTCAGGATAAAAGATCAAATAGATGAATAAGCAAGATGAGGAAATAATGTCAAGACTCTGTTTTATTTCTGCCAATAACAAATACAAGGTTCAAAAAGAAGAAGTCTAAATAGCCTCTGGGCATAGATCACCAACATGGCAGCGACTATGATTCAAAAACAATTATTCTGATTTAAAGCAATAGATCCGTTCACTGAAAGACCAAGCTGATGTACAGCATGCAGTAATGGAAGTTGTTTTTATCTAACAGATTGTGTCAGGGAAGTATCTTGGGTACAACCTCATAGAACACCAAAGTTCCATCAACACAATTAACGAATCACAAATACATTCCAGAAGAAATCAATGGCACGATATATCCCTGCACAGTATATCCCTCTAACAAAGTCAACAAGCCTCCATTCATCAGACCTTTGCTTCAGCTCTTGCCTTGCCCACACAAAGAACAGCCTTTACATTACTGATGATACAGAAATATATCAGGTAAACTTAGTGCACAGCAAATCAAACCTATCTTCTCAATGGAATTGTGTCCTTATCAAACCAAGCTGTTTAGAACCTTGTCATGACTGCACACAGGTAGCTGCATCCCACAACAAAAGATTTATTGTAACTGCTGCTCAGAGATGCAATCCAATCGAGTTCTGCGTCACACTTCTTATAGCAGAGTTCTCATAGCAGAGCCAAGAACTCCAGGGGGTTCTAGCTAAGAAGCTGGAACAGAGAAGGTTGTGCTTCAATCACTGGGATGTCCTCCAAGGCGATGGAATAGAAGTCGTGTGTCTTCTACATCACCTTCTTGTCTTCTTTGCCATCATCTTATGTCGTACCTTTAGTTACGTCCTCTGCAGCTTGTTGATTGTTATCGGCTTCTCTGTCTCCGTTGTTCATCATGCATCGCATCTCTCTCTTTACCTTTAGTCGTCAACACTGCTGCTCTCCATCGTTCGTATCTTCCACTTTCGTACTGGAGTAACTTAGTTGCCTCTTTGTCTTCTTCCGCAACTTAGTTGCCTCTTTGTCTTCGTTGTCGTTACTGCAGGTCCCGGTACCGCACGGAATTTGACTGCCTGTCTGTCGATCGATCTTCCCCTTGTCGACACTAGTCGTTGTCTTTTGTAGCTTTCGTGGTCTTCTCCTTGTGCATCAAACCGATTAACAGCATCGCGCAACGTTTAGCAGCATCGCGCAACGTTTAGTAGCATCGCGCAACTCTCTGGTTCCATGCCAATCAAAATTGTCCTTAATTGATTGAGTTTTTCTGGATTACGATACGCTCCTGCAAATCCATAACACGATCATAACACTTCTGAATCGTCTCCTTCATGTCTTCCCTTATTTGGCCATCTCGGTTAAGTCCTTCCTCCTCTGTCACTGCAACATCCTCCGAACAAGACGAAGCAATGTCCTCATCCTCCACTCTCTTCTCCCACAGTAGTGTCCACGTAGCTCTTTCTTCTTCGTCGCCTTCAGCTGCCTTCCGCTGTGTCAGCTTCTGCAGTACTTCATTCTTGACAGCATCCGCCGGCAAGCGTCCTTCTCTCTCTTCATCCTGTTGCAATCTTTTCCGATCCCAGTATTGTCGCACTCCAACTTCTACGTTGATGCTCCTCTGTTCTTCCCTGTCCTCAATTTCCTTTTCTTCCGATTCCTCTGCGTCCCTTTTTTTTTTCCCAATTCGATCTCTCATCCTTTTCGAATCTGTTTTTTCCCTCCCAAAATTAGCCTTTTGCTTTTCTTCCCTTTTTAGACCCTGTTCCTCCTCCGAAATATAGGTTGAAGGATAAAAAAAACAAGCACTGTCATATGAGCACGGTCCGAACCAAATCTTTTTGGATTGTCATTACATCACAAGATGGTGACCAAAGGGCCAGTCGTCAACCAAATCATTATCCTTTGCATCAAAGCAATTTCTTAGTCACAACAGCATATACCAATGAACTTTGACAAGAAGCAGCAGAACCACGATATGACCAATTGGGTCACAAGTGAGGTCTTCTTCTATATCTTCCTCGGACTACCAGGCAGCCCATTGGAAATGGTGGAGTCTGGCTCAAATACAGTCCATCCAAACAGCACAAGCTTGCATAGTTCCCTCTCCATCCAATTAGGGAGCGCACCATGACAAGTAGGGAGGAACAGATACAGGAATGATGTCCCAACTTCATTAATTTTACCTACATGTATGGCATTCAAAACCAAACTGGCTTCGTTCTCCTGTTCTGAAAGTCTGTCAAATACTTGATAAGCTTCATCCAGTTGTAGATATAGGAAACATCCTCACAAAGCCCATAATCGGCATATCTTGAAATAAGTGTAGCCCATGAGATTGCATCTCGAGTTACCAGTCTACCAAAATTCCTTATTCTTCTCCGTCTTTGGCATAGAATGAAAGAGCAAACATAACAACTAAGTATGTACAAAGTATCAAATCACACACACGGCTTTTGGGTGGTTTACACACCTCGAATGCGCAGCAATACGACATCCACCCCCTCTAATCCTGCGCATCCTCCGGATGGGCCAACTACCCATGATCATTATCATCAAGATCCACAAATAGTTCAATCTCTTCGTTATGCATTTCCGGTAGATCAACAACAGTATCTATCATATCATCTGTCTCTTCCATTGGAGTTTCTTGTCGTTGCTCTTCTCTTGAAAATTCTTCCAATGCATAATCCTCATCATCTCTTTTCTTGAAAATCTTGATTCTTTTTCCAGCAATAGGCACTCTAAGCACTGTCCCATCCAATTCTGTCAGCTCATATGTTGCATTATCAAAGACATGTCTGACTATGTACGGCCCAAACCATCTTTTCACCATCTTTCGAAGTGCAGTATGCTGATTTTCAAGGCTGCTATCAAAGACCAATACCCAATCTCCCTCTTCTATTGCTCTAGGCCGCAAGCGATGTCTGCTGTCAAACCTGTCCTTATTCCTTAGTCTAGCAACCTTCAACCTGTCAATAGCTAGCTGAATATCCTCTGGTCTCCTCTCCAACTGTTGAATCCGAAGAGCTAAGAGCTCCTCTCACATCAAATCCTCCTGCCAATGTAAAACTGACCAAGTCAAAGCACAAGTCTCAGTCGGCATAACAGGTTTCTGACCATACATCAACTCTACAGGAATATATCCTGTGGTAACACTATGAGTCGTACGATCAGCCCACAAAGCAAATGGTAGAAGTCTCGGCCATTCTCCAATCCGTCCTCTGCATGCTTTGGCTAAAGCTTTCACTATCGGCGGATGCCCTCTTTCACTCTTTCCATTTCCCTCTGGATTGTATGCTGTTGTTAGAGCCAATTTGATTCCTAGCTGAGAGAAAAACTCCCTAGCTTCATCTGCATCCAATTCACCACGATCCGCAGTGATCTTACCCACACAACCATACCTGCAGAAAATTTCTTCCAATAAGAACTTACACACTGCACTAGTGGTCTTCGTTCTCAAAGATCTGCCCTCAACATGATTGGTAAGATCCTCTCTAGCCAAAACAATGTATCTCATCTGCCATAGACCCATAGGCATGGTAACCAAATCAACTACCCACTTATAATGAATGCATAGCGGATAGGTCGGATGAAGCTCATCTCGATGACGCACTACTGAATACATCTGGCAGTCTCTGCAAGTCTCAACAAAGTGAGAAACATCTCTGTACATGCCTTTCCACCAATATTTCTCCTTGATTTTCTCATAAGTAGCCCACACTCCTCTATGACCAGCCCAAGGACTCTCATGAAACTCCCTCATCACCTGTAACTGTGTCTCTCTATCGCAGACAACCCGCAAAGGTAATCCGCCTCTTTTCTTCAGATGCTTCCAAAGAAATCCGTCCTTGAGAAAATAACCATAGGCTTTCCTTCTGATCTTCTTAAACTCTTCATCTGTCCATTCATCTCTTTTGCTTAGTGTACTAAGATACCTGCCAATCTGCAACCAATCTCCAACATAAAGTTCTTCTATGAAAGCCACAATATCATAGACATGACAAACATGATCAACCATAGTGGCTGAAATTTCTGCATCATCCTCTTCTGCAAGTAGAGTCTCCTCATCATCATATCTGGCTTTAGACAACATATCTGCCACTAGATTATCCTTCCCTGCTATGTGTTTAAATTCCGGATTTAATGACTTGATGTATGCAATCCATCTCAACATGGCTATATCCGGAGTAGAGCAACTCGTAATCATACCAATCAATGGCAAGAAATCTGTCTCTACCACAATTGAAGCTCCAATAAAGTACTCCTTGTCACATTTGAGAGCCGTGACAATCCCCAATAACTCCCTCTTGATTTGCGGATATCTCCTCTGTCTCTCGTTTAGGACTTTTGCCCCAAACCGAATAGCATACCTATTTCCATCTGCATCATCTTGACCCACAGCCCAACCTATGCCAGTTGGACTAGTGTCAACTGTCAATACAATAGGCCTTTCACAATTATAATCCGCTTTCCTAAGAGTAGGAGCATTCTGCAATAACTTCTTCAATTTCCGCATGGCTCTAGTGTGGCTCTCATCCCAATAGAATTTCTGCCCCTTTCGAAGCAGCTGATACAAACAATCTGCTATGTGTGCAAAATGAGGTATCCAAATCATATAAAACACACAAGCTCCAATGAATCTCCGTACCTCTGAAGTAGTAGAACAATACTCTGCAATCTTGCCAATAGCAATTACCTTATCAGGTGAAGGTTTTCTGCCATAATATCCACACATATGTCCAACAATGACAATCTCATTCACTCCAAAAACAGATTTTTGCCCTGAAAGTGTCAAGTTCACTTCTTCTAACCTGGCCAAAATCTTCTCACATGCTGAAATATGATCAGCCACAAAATATCTGCATCCCTGCTCATTTAGACGCTCATTCTTCTCTTCTTCTGCACACCCCTTAATGGGCACATCATCCAAGAAAGGCATAGTAAGCTGAGGTATGTAATCATGAAGGACCTTATGCATGGCATTCATCATATGCGCAACAGAATTAGTGGCACCTTGAGGCACGGTACACGTCCTAACAAGCCCAATAGGAGTTCTCATGGTGGTTATGTCCCTGCTTTCCAAAGCCAGCTGAAACTGATCATACCCTGAATACAAATCACCCAAAGAATAGATGGCACGTCCAGCAAATGCCTCTGCAAACTCATCCACAACTGGACCTATACCAACATTCCTGATAGTAACTCTGTTCACTGGCTGCATGTCCTGAATAAATCGAAGAGTGCCATTCTTCTTTGGAACTGTAAACCACCTGTTTGAGTATGGAGTAGATGAAGGCTCAAGGATTCCCATCCTGATTTTCTCATTCAATAAATCAATCAGCTTTGGCAAGTGTGCTTTAGGCACTGGAATAGGTCGGAGATTCCATGGAATATGAGGAATAGTAAAAATGACCATAGGAGCAACAATATCAGGATTCACACATCCAATCTCATGTGGGAAAAAAGCAAATCCCCTTCCATGTCGTTCAAGCATATCCTGAAAGCATTGCTTCTCTATGGGTAGCAAGAAAGCACCATTTCCAATTTTCAATTCAGCAAGAGTCTCTGCTGAAAATTTATGACCAATATGCTCTGGATTCCTCAAAATTTGTTGTTTAGCAGCCCTCTCTATTTGCTGATCATTGTCAGGTGGAAGCGGTACAGCAACCGGCTTCACCTTCTTATCCACAGTTTTGTATTTCGTGTCAACCCTGGCTTCATTATGCTCTTCTGCATTACATAAACCTTGCTGTAAATCAGCAATTCTGCACTCCAATGGCTGAATATTCTCAGCCCTCTGCTCTATGGACTGCATAGAAACAACCCCAAACTCTGAATGCTGAAATATTTCAGCAGTAAACTCTGTTGGCTGAAAATTTTCAGCCCTCTGTATCTCTGAAACCTGTTCATAACCAGCTGGAAACTCTGTTTGCTGAATTTCTTCAGCACTCAACACTCTTTGCTGAGTTACCTCAGCCTCTGACTCAATCTGTGACATAAAATCTGCAATTTCATGAAACATGTTCAGGGACTGCACTAATACATTACTGTGACAATTCAACATATTAGTTTTCAGCATATCTCCCATCTCTGTCATCGTATCTGCACAAATCACACTGTCATACATCCCATCTATGTGCTCATCATCCTCCAAAATTCTTGCATTTTTCAAATTTTTCTCCTTCCTGCATACATACTGCCTAGCAGCTCTAGGCAACCTAGAAGTCTTCTGATAACTCATCGAACTGTTTGCTGAAATCCCAACAAAACCGAAGGAGAAAACACTGCTGCCAGGAGGCGAGAACTCCAATCTCCTCTCCTCTGTACCACCGTCGTCTCGCGAAACGGCGGTACCTAATGAAAACCCGAATCCCTCACAGTGGGCAAAGGTGCATCTCTGAGAGTATCTCTGTTTCTAACATGGTTCACGCATACAGTCATAAACTGAACTGCTCTCATACTATTTTTACTGCGAATCCGTGCATAAGCAGATCCATCATCCATGACCTTTGTTTCCATGCGCATCTCTGTAATGAATGGCTGACCAAGAATTATGGGATAAGAGCATGAATCCTGCACAAAGAAATGAAAATGCTCCTCTACATCACCAATAGAAACCCTAACACTAGGACAAGCAGCATACAAATCACCTGCAGTATTATTGGTGGCTCTCATACGCCACCCATGCTCTACATCTATAGGCCATCTGTTACTCTCATAAACTCCACGAACTATGAGATTAATCTTTGAACCATGATCAACCAATGCAACATAAGGCACCTGTTTCTCTCCAATCTTTACCATCGTCTCTGTAGTTGCCCTAGCCCAATGGCTCCGCGAAAAGTGACTACGCGGTATCATGATAGGCTCATCAATTTCAGCATAATACATAGGCTGAACCCTCTTCTCTACCTGCGAAAAAACAGAAGCATTATCAACCATAACCTCATCCTCATCCTCATCCAACTCTCCAATCAAAACTCCCTGTGTATCAGTGGTAGACAATGCATGCCTTTTCCTCTTCAAAACCTCCTGAAACTGATCCTGAAACTCTCTTTTCGAGATGCCCAAAATCTCAGAAATAGTGAAAGTCACCTCACTGCCAAGTATCTTATCATTAAAGATTTTCTTCATGTCCGTAGATGTCTCAATATCGGACATCAATCTGAATCCTGGCTGCTTTCTCTCTCTAGGCTCTTGCCTCTTTTCTCTCTTTTGAGCATCCTCCATCTGTCGATCTGGCCATGGTCTTGAAGACGGTCGTGCAATAGGTGGAGTAACAAACTCACCCCCTCTAGTCTTCTTAGCTGCACTTGGATTTTCTTCATCCCTCTTACGCTTCTCCTCAACAAGTACATCTGCACCATGAGACTTGGCCAAATAAGCATAAATAGAGTACCTGTCAACAGGCGAGTCCCAACTTGTCTCTGATCTGATGTTAGAGCCTGCACTAGTCAAAACAGTTTGCTGAATTTTCCCCTTGTTTGCAGTCTCCATAGCATAAGTCCATAGTGCGGACTGAGTCTCTGATCCCTTCTCAATCTGTACTCCATATGCAGAAGCTTCACCTCTAGCTGTCACATAAGAAGTACGCGCAGCCATGTCCTCCACTAACTTCTTCATTCCACCTTTACCAAAGTTGGTAGCAAGTGGAGCTCCTGTCTCAGTCAACCAAATCTTACCATCTTGCCCCCAATATACCAAATTCTGCCTCCTTGCATCCTGAAAAGAGTCACAATCCCTGCAATGCTGATGGTCCATACTATCACACCAAATACACCTCCGATCTCTCCTAGGTGCACTAGGAGCACTCCTAGGTGCAGTAGGAGCACTAGAAGAAGTAGTAGGCGCAGTCAAAGCAAACTGCTCCTTCAACTTTCCCACCAACTCCGCTTTGACTGACTCGAGTGTCAAATCAGTGATGCCTTTGATTATGTCATCAAGAGAAGTAGGTACCGATGGAGCAGATGGTTTTGGAGCAGAAGGTGTAGGCATCGGTCGTGGAACAGGAGGAATAGGTGGAGTGGAAACAGTAGGCACTGGCATAGGCCATGAAACTGGCTGAGGAGGAGAAGAAATAACAGGGATAGAAGTAGGCATAGGAGCTGATGATGGTGTAGGTGTCATAGAACCATTCTGTAGGCGAGTCTTCCATATCCTCCTCTTGGTCAAAGTCGAGACTGCATCCTGAGCATCCTGCCAATCAGTTTTAAGACCCATAGGCTTCGTGCGATCTTCAAGAAGCTCACCCAATTCTTCTTGAAGAGCAGGATCTGCAGCTTGCAAGAAAAGCTCAACTTTTTCAACATCCAATGCTCTTTGTTCAATGGCATCAAGCTGACTATACCTCTCTTCGAATTCTCGAATCAACTCCGAAGCAGCGAGACCTTTGTTTGGCATGTAGACCCACTCTCGGAATGACCGCCGAGTAGCCATACCAAAGTCCTCAAGGAAGTATTCTTCTTTCAAGGCCTTCTTAAAATCTTGCCAATGTGTATTTTGAATAAAAAGATCAGTCACTTTTGTCCTCAAAGCAGGTGTGACAAGACGAAGGAAGTACTTACTCATAAGTCCAGCAGGAACTCCAAAAAACCCCATCTTGATCTCATATGTCTTCAAATATGCTGAAACATTACGCCCGTCAAATAGCTTCTTCTCATTCTCAACTGCTTCAATAGCCTTAGTCGCGCTGTTTGCATTCTCCTGCTCCGAATAGAGTTGCCTTTGCTGAGACAACTGCTGTTGATGCAATTGTTGTTGCTGCTGCATATACAATTGTGTTTGCTGATTTTGGAGCTGCATATACATGGACATATTCTGCAAAATCTGCTTTAGATCCTCTGTTGAAGTACTTGATGCAGCAGTCATTGATGCAGCTGAAGTAGACGCAGCTGAAACTGTAGAAGAAGCTGAAATAGAGGCTGAAGTATCTCCCATCCTGAAATTTTCTGCGACGCTTTCACGTCGGGTTCACCAAAGATGTCGAAGGGTTTGTGAAAGCAAAGTCGTGTCTTCAGAAGACCTTGATAAATTTCAGGATAAAAGATCAAATAGATGAATAAGCAAGATGAGGAAATAATGTCAAGACTCTGTTTTATTTCTGCCAATAACAAATACAAGGTTCAAGAAGAAGAAGTCTAAATAGCCTCTGGGCATAGATCACCAACATGGCAGCGACTATGGTTCAAAAACAATTATTCTGATTTAAAGCAATAGATCCGTTCACTGAAAGACCAAGCTGATGTACAGTATGCAGTAATGGAAGTTGTTTTTATCTAACAGATTGTGTCAGGGAAGTATCTTGGGTACAACCTCATAGAACACCAAAGTTCCATCAACACAATTAACGAATCACAAATACATTCCAGAAGAAATCAATGGCACGATATATCCCTGCACAGTATATCCCTCTAACAAAGTCAACAAGCCTCCATTCATCAGACCTTTGCTTCAGCTCTTGCCTTGCCCACACAAAGAACAGCCTTTACATTACTAATGATACAGAAATATATCAGGTAAACTTAGTGCACAGCAAATCAAACCTATCTTCTCAATGGAATTGTGTTCTTATCAAACCAAGCTGTTTAGAACCTTGTCATGACTGCACACAGGCAGCTGCATCCCACAACAAAAGATTTATTGTAACTGCTGCTCAGAGATGCAATCCAATCGAGTTCTGCGTCACACTTCTTATAGCAGAGTTCTCATAGCAGAGCCAAGAACTCCAGGGGGTTCTAGCTAAGAAGCTAGAACAGAGAAGGTTGTGCTTCAATCACTAGGACGTCCTCCAAGGCGATGGAATAGAAGTCGTGTGTCTTCTACATCACCTTCTTGTCTTCTTTTCCATCATCTTATGTCGTACCTTTAGTTACGTCCTCTGCAGCTTGTTGATTGTTATCGGCTTCTCTGTCTCCGTTGTTCATCATGCATCGCATCTCCCTCTTTACCTTTAGTCGTCAACACTGCTGCTCTCCATCGTTCGTATCTTCCACTTTCGTACTGGAGTAACTTAGTTGCCTCTTTGTCTTCTTCCGCAACTTAGTTGCCTCTTTGTCTTCGTTGTCGTTACTGCAGGTCCCGGTACTGCACGGAATTTGACTGCCTGTCTGTCGATCGATCTTCCCCTTGTCGACACTAGTTGTTGTCTTCTGTAGCTTTCGTGGTCTCCTCCTTGTGCATCAAACCGATTAGCAGCATCGCGCAATGTTTAGCAGCATCGCGCAACTCTCTGGTTCCATGCCAATCAAAATTGTCCTTAATTGATTGAGTTTTTCTGGATTACGATACGCTCCTGCAAATCCATAACACGATCGTAACACTTCTGAATCGTCTCCTTCATGTCTTCCCTTATTTGGCCATCTCGGTTAAGTCCTTCCTCCTCTGTCACTGCAACATCCTCCGAACAAGACGAAGCAATGTCCTCATCCTCCACTCTCTTCTCCCACAGTAGTGTCCACGTAGCTCTTTCTTCTTCGTCGCCTTCAGCTGCCTTCCGCTGTGTCAGCTTCTGCAGTACTTCATTCTTGACAGCATCCGCCGACAAGCGTCCTTCTCTCTGTTCATCCTGTTGCAATCTTTTCCGATCCCAGTATTGTCGCACTCCAACTTCTACGTTGATGCTCCTCTGTTCTTCCATGTCCTCAATTTCCTTTTCTTCCGATTCCTCTGCGTCCCTTTTTTTTTTCCCCAATTCGATCTCTCATCCTTTTCGAATCTGTTTTTTCCCTCCCAAAATTAGCCTTTTGCTTTTCTTCCCTTTTTAGACCCTGTTCCTCCTCCGAAATATAGGTTGAAGGATTAAAAAAACAAGCACTGTCATATGAGCACGGTCCGAACCAAATCTTTTTGGATTGTCATTACATCACAAGATGGTGACCAAAGGGCCAGTCGTCAACCAAATCATTATCCTTTGCATCAAAGCAATTTCTTAGTCACAACAGCATATACCAATGAACTTTGACAAGAAGCAGCAGAACCACGATATGACCAATTGGGTCACAAGTGAGGTCTTCTTCTATATCTTCCTCGGACTACTAGCCAGCCCATTGGAAATGGTGGAGTCTGGCTCAAATACAGTCCATCCAAACAGCACAAGCTTGCATAGTTCCCTCTCCATCCAATTAGGGAGTGCACCATGACAAGTAGGGAGGAACAGATACAGGGATGATGTCCCAACTTCATTAAGTTTACCTACATATATGGCATTCAAAACCAAACTGGCTTCGTTCTCCTGTTCTGAAAGTCTGTCAAATACTTGATAAGCTTCATCCAGTTGTAGATATAGGAAACATCCTCACAAAGCCCATAATCGGCATATCTTGAAATAAGTGTAGCCCATGAGATTGCATCTCGAGTTACCAGTCTACCAAAATTCCTTATTCTTCTCCGTCTTCGGCATAGAATGAAAGAGCAAACATAACAACTAAGTATGTACAAAGTATCAAATCACACACACGGCTTTTGGGTGGTTTACACACCTCGAATGCGCAGCAATACGACAACGGATTGGAGAATGGCCGAGACTTCTACCATTTGCTTTATGGGCTGATCGTACGACTCATAGTGTTACCACAGGATATATGCCTGCAGAGTTGATGTATGGTCAGAAACCTGTTATGCCGACTGAGACTTGTGCTTTGACTTGGTCAGTTTTACCTTGGCAGGAGGATTTGACGAGAGAGGAGCTTTTGGCTCTTCGGATTCGACAGTTGGAGAGGAGACCAGAGGATATTCAGCTAGCTATTGACAGGTTGAAGGTTGCTAGACTAAGGAATAAAGATAGGTTTGACAGTAGGCATCGCTTGTGGCCTAGAGCAATAGAAGAGGGAGATTGGGTATTGGTCTTTGATAGCAGCCTTGAAAATCAGCATACTGCACTTCGAAAGATGGTGAAAAGATGGTTTGGGCCGTACATAGTCAGACATGTTTTTGATAATGCAACATATGAGTTAACAGAATTGGATGGGACAGTGCTTAAAGTGCCTATTGCTGACTTATTTTCACATTTTTGACTAGCCATTTAGATGCATCCATAGGACCCACTATTAGTAAATGGGATATAACTGCTAGTAGAAAACTCTGATTAGTGAGATTTTTTATTCAAATCAAAGGGGAGGAAGTCCTCTTCAAGATGAGCCATAGAATTCAAAAAGCATCATAGAATTCAAAAATTGGAATTTTGTGCATGTCCTGGAATGATCGTGCACCTTATCTAGAGTGACCTCACTGCACAAAAATGACCATCCATAAATTATAGATCATATACTCAATTGAGAAGGTTTTTAATTCAAATAGGAGGAGACAAACCCCTCTTCAATATGAGCTAGAGGGTTCACTCCCAAGTGCAATATAGAATTTTCTATAATTGGATTTTTGTGACTATCTGGTGCGCAGATCGGTCGCAGATAGCTCATGTGGTGAATCTCGGAAGGTCCCCAAGAACAAAGTACTCTACCTTTTTACACAAAAAACCATGTAAAAGCATGCAGGACAAGAGGCAAAAGACAAATTGGGTTCAATCTCCCCCATGCCTTGTGTGAGCGCTTCACAAAGCATGTATTTAATGTATATTTTCAATCTTCATGCTCAATAATAGCCCAATTACAAAAATATGACAAGCTTTTTAGCTTTTGAGTTTGCTTTCTACAAAAATAGGAAAATAAAGCTAATGGACGGTGCCCATAGAGTCTGGCACGCCCAATCTCAATGTCCAAATAGAAATAACATATCCGGGCGCATAAGCGCATACAAAATAATAATAAATAATCGATGTCTCTATAAACATAACAAAATATAGGCGTGGCGCCTATCAAAATCTAATCCAAAAGTCGAAAACCCGCTAGACTCAATGCTTTCCTCCGCCACTGCTGCTATCTCTATACATCAACTGAAGCATTCACAATCGTTAGTAAAATAATACAATTAAACCGACAAAAGTGAATACCTAGCAGCCTTCAGCTACATAAATAAATCAACTGGTTAGAAATAAATCCTAACCTTAATTTATTACGAGTGCGCACTCTAACTCATAAACGTTTATTAATTTAATATGCATTTTGCGGAATCACCCGCTATGGAATCACCCATGTACACACTAAATTAATGAAACGCCCGAAAAGGACAGGCGTCCCCATCAACTTATCGCACAAAGAATCCTCTTTGTGTATGAGCCCCGGTCATCTAAGTTTACGGAATCCACCGTAAAACCTCACGGAATCCACCGTGGAATATGCCTCCTGGCATCATACCCCCGGGGTGGGATAGCAATTGACCTCAATTGCTATTAGCTCAATGTGGAGCTAACAGAGTGGGGAAAGCATTTAAGTCTCTAGCGTGCATCCATTGTGCTTCCTCTACAGGATGATTCTTAAATTTCACTAGATATCTAGAATACTTTCGGCTAGTTCTAGTGGTCATGTAGTCAGTGTCTATGATGGCTTCTGGTTCAAGTATTTCAGTCTCTTCTTCTAGTAAAGGTGGGTTTTCATAAACAGGGTGGATAGGTAATTGGCCTCTAAATGGTCTCAATAAACTAATGTGGAATGTATTATGAATTTTCCAATGAGATGGCAATTCTAACTTGAAAGCATTATCATTAATCTTATGAATGATTCTAAATGGTCCATAGAATCTAGGGCTAATTTGACAACTGGATGTCTATCGACACTTTGCAGTCTACGCTTTTCTATTCTAAGCCAAACATAATCATCAATTTTGAAATTCATGGCTTGTCTTTTTTTGTTGGCTTGTTTGGTATATGATTGTTGGGCTTTAGCAATCATATCCTTAACCTCATCAAAAATAGTGTTATGCATAGTAGCAATATCATCAGCGCTCTGAATTCTATTAGACAAAGATGCAACAGGTGTAGATAATCTATATCCATAAATAACTTCAAAAGGTGCTTTCTTTGTAGATGTGTGCGGTGTATTATTGTAAGCAAACTGTAATAAATGCAAATGAGTATCCCATGTCTGAGGTTTAGAGATAGTGTATGCACATAAAAGATCTAAAATAGTGCTATTTGTGGCTTCTGTTTGTCCATTTGTTTCAGGATGAAATGCAGATGAGAAATCAATCTTTGTGCCTAGATTTGCAAACAGTGTTATCCAAAAATTATTACAAAATCTAGAATCACGATCTGAAATAATCACTTTTGGCAATCCATGGTTAGTAAAAACAGTTTTCAAAAATAACTGTGCTGCTTGTGATGCTGTTAAAGTTTTCTTACATGCAATGAAATATGCTTGCTTACTAAATCTATCTACAATTGTCCAAATCATATCATGGTTAGATTTAGTATTTGGTAAACCAGTAATGAAATCCATAGATATATGTTCCCAAGGTTTAGATGGAATAGACAAAGGCATTAATAATCCATACTGTTTACCATGATGTCTCTTTATTCTTTGACAAATCAAACATTCAAAAACGAAATTAGATACATCTGCATCCATATGCGACCAATAAAAATCTTCAGTTAACATGTTTAATGTAGAAATGATACCTCTATGACCTTGATATGGGGGACAATGAATTTCATTCAAAACAAAAGATCGGAATGGAATAGTAACACACAGTCTCTTTTCAAAGAACATAAATCCATCATTATATGACAATGAATCAACAGGAATGAAATTATTTTGAACTAATTTTTGCCAATCAGAATGAAAAGTAATATCCTGGTGATATGTGTCTTTCATAGCAATCAAAGAATCAAAAGATATGATAGAAATATTATGAATTGCAGGTCTTCTACTCAATGTATCAGCAACTACATTTTCTTTTCCAGGTTGGTATTGAATGATAGGATGAAAGCTTTGAATGAAGGAAGCCCATTTGATATGACGGTCAGAAATTTGGGGTTGGCTAAGTAGATGTCTAATGCTTTGCTGGTCGGTCTTTATCATGAATTCTGAACCCATTAAATAATGCTTCCATTGTTTTAATGCTTGTACAACTGCTAATAGTTCCTTGTCATAAGTGGAATATTTGAGCTCAGAGGGTTTCAGCTTAGAACTAGAATATGCTATTGGATGGTTGTCTTGCATTAATACGGCTCCTATTCCTGATCCGCTAGCATCAGTCACAACTAGAAAGAATGGTCTATTAAAGTCAGGCAATTGTAGAACAGGGGCATTAGTTAATGCACGTTTAAGTAAATCAAAGGATTTCTGCTGAGTTTCAGTCCATTGGTAAACAATTCCTTTCTTAAGAAGTTTGGTTAATGGTAAAGCAAGTAATCAAAAATTACGTACAAACTTCCTATAGAAACTAGCAAGACCAAGGAATGAGCGTAATTCATGTACATTTTTAGGAACAGGCCAATGCAATATTGCGTCAATTTTCTTAGGATCAACTTTTATTCCTTCTTTTGATACAATATGACCTAAATATTCTATTTCTGTCTTAAAGAATTCACTCTTTTCAGGATTTGCAAACAATTGATTTTCTTTCAGTAATTGAAAAACTAATGATAAATGCTCATAATGCTCTTTTTCACTTTGACTAAACACCAAAATATCATCAAAGAAAACAATCACACAATATTGATATTTCAGAAAAATACGGTTCATCATTCTACTGAAAGTGGCAGGTGCATTAGTTAATCCGAATGGCATAACTAAGAATTCGTAATGGCCAAACTGTGTCCTGAATGCAGTCTTAAATATGTCGGATCTATCTAACCTCACCTGATGATATCCAGACTTAAGGTCAATTTTACTAAATATAGAAGATCCTTGCAGTTTGTCTATAAGGTCATCAACTCTAGGTATAGGATACCTATTCTTTACAGTGATTTTATTTAATGCTCGGTAGTCAATACACATACGATAAGTATTATTCTTTTTCTTGACTAAGAGCACAGGTGCACCGAATGGGGAACTGCTAGGTCGAATTAAGCCTCTATTTAGTAATTCTTCAACTTGACTCTGGATTTCTTTTTGCTCTATTTGATTGTGCCTATATGGTGCTTTGCAAGGTGGTTGTGTGCCAGGAATTAGATCAATCTTATGGTCTTCTGGACGTGATGGTGGTAAACCTGGTGGTAGGTCTTCTGCAAAACAGTCCTTAAAATATGCAAGAAATTCCTTATGCCTAGGGTGCATATGATTTTCCTTTGCGTGCAATTCATTCACCCAAATGAGATATGATTTAGTATTCTTGCGTAGTGCACGTTTTGCTTGAGTATGCGAAAGCAGTGGAAAAATATGAGATGCATGCATACCGTATAATGTAATAGATTTTCCTTGAAAATTAATATTCATTGTGTGCGTAGAATAATCTATATTTGGATTATGCTGGTGTCTCCATGGCATTCCTAGAATAATGTCGCTTGACTGTAATGGTACAACTAAGAAATTTATTTTTTCAATATATGTACCAATTTGAATTTCTAAATCTTGTACTTCTTGTGTGCCATTGTACCTAGTGCCTAAAAATGCAGCTTTTATGCGATAATGCGTAGGTACTGTATGCAATTTTAATTCCTTTACCAATTTTGCTGAAATAAAGTCATGGGTACTACCGTCATCATGCAATATAGTTCTTTCTTTTCCATGCACCATACATTACATAGTCAACAATGAATGTGGAGTAGGCATACCTGGTAAAGTGTTGGAAGTAGTAGTAATATCATCCTCATCTTCAATGAAATCTGGCATATCCTCATGCTCGTCTTCGTCCATGGCTCCAAGGTAGTTGATATGTGCTGGTGGCTTCTTTGAATGACAATTTGCTGCGAGATGCCCTGGCTGGTGACACTTGTAGCATACTATTGGCTTAGCTTTGGTTACATTATTTGCAATGGCTGGGAGTCTGGGTACATTTGGATTTGCTTGTGGAATAGGCTTAGGATTTGGATTGACAGTGGATGGTAATGCAGGTGGTTTAGGCCAATTCTTGCGGAAAGATGGTGATGAGAAACGACCTGGATTAAACCTTCTGAAATTGGAATTGAATTGTTTAGATCCATAATTACCGTTTGCTTGGAATTGCTGTGGTCGTCGATCTCTTCCGCGTAACTTATCTTCAGTGTCGTGAGCTAAGGAGATGGCGTCTTCAAGGGTAGCAGGCTTGAACATGTTCACTTCAGCGTAGTAATGTCCAAGAAGTCCAGACATATACTTCCGCTTATGTGTCGTCTCTGGTACGTCTTCAAGCATGCGTAGCTGTAGGAGTGCATTCCAAAAACGCTCTGTATACTGTGGGATAGGCTCACGATCTCGCTGTTGAAGTAAATCCCATTGCTTGATAGCCTTCTCATGAAATTGCGGTGGAAGGAAATTTTGCATGAACTTCTTCTTGAAATCTTCCCATGTAGCAGGACATTCTATTCTCTTGCGGACTACAGTCCACCAAAGTGATGCTCTATCTATCAGATGATTAGTAACACACTTGATTTTATCTTTTTTGGGATAAGTTTCCTCATGGAAATAGTCATCAAACTGGCTAATGAATGATAAAACAGTCTTTCCTTCTCTTATGCCATTGAAAGTGCGAAACTTGAAACTTCGTTTACTTATCTTGGATTCCTTGCGAATGGTTTGTGCTTCAAGGGTGGCATCGATGGTACGGCGAATCAAATCTTCAGCTTGAGGTTCTTCTTTATCAGTGGACGCTCCTTGTAGCTTTGTCAATTGCGCTTGCAAGGCTTGCCTAGCTCTTCGCTCTTCTTCCAATTGTAGCATGATTAGATCCAGCTTTTGTTCCATGGTAGGCTCAGGTAGGTCGTCTTCAGCCATAGGATCATCCATATGTGGGGTAGTCATCCTGTAAAACTCAACAAACCTTTCTCACTCAAAATCAGGTTAGCGGGATGAGCGTAGCTCAAATTTGGGGTTACAAGGCTGTGTATTTTTGGGTATTTCTTCTTCAATTTTCAGAAATTCTGCAATATTTCTGTCTCCGTTTGTTGAAAGTACTTCAACGAACTTGTAGATAGGTAGAACAGCTTGCTGCGAATAACTTTCCAGTTCAGAGTTTTTGCATACGAACAAGTCTTCTATGAGTTTTAAGCACTAGTTAGTTCTGATTTAGTCTGACTTGCAGAGTTGTTGACTTGCTGGACTTAGGTCGACTTGCAGAACTTGCAGAACTTGATTACTGTCAACTTGCGGAACTTGACTTCAGAAGTGCGAGACCTGGAGTTACTGAACTTGTCTGCCCAGTGTAACTTGATGAGAGTTGTGTGACTTAGCTTATTAAGCTTAGTGACTTAGGCTTTGTGAGGAGGAAGAGTCGTCAGAAAACGGCGCAAATCGTGGAGGACAAGAATATGAATTTGATGCCGTCGCGGAAATTTCGGACCCACTCAGTTACTTCGTTGATGAATTTTGTGGAGCTTCTTTACTTCCTTAAGCCTTTAAGCTTGTAGACTAAGATTTTTTGAAGAAAAAGATATGAGCTTCTTACTGTTTATCCACGACTTGTTTGTGGAGATGAGGGAGTGGTCCTCCGCCTATAGAGCCTGGTCCTTCGCGATCTAACAGTGGAAACAGGGGTTCTTGATCGCCCGAAGTCTGCATGTATCGACGGTTCGCGATGAGATTGACTGTAGAGCCCGTTTGTTCCTGGAGCTCCGCCTTCGCCCGAGATTGGTAGCGATTGGAAGCTCTTGATCTCTGCTCCGCTCTGATACCACTGGTGCGCAGATCGGTCGCAGATAGCTCACGTGGTGAATCCCGGAAGGTCCCCAAGAACAAAGTACTCTACCTTTTTGCACAAAAAACCATGTAAAAGCATGCACGACAAGAGGCAAAAGACAAATTGGGTTCAATCTCCCCCATGCCTTGTGTGAGCGCTTCACAAAGCATGTATTTAATGTATATTTTCAATCTTCATGCTCAATAATAGCCCAATTACAAAAATATGACAAGCTTTTTAGCTTTTGAGTTTGCTTTCTACAAAAATAGGAAAATAAAGCTAATGGACGGTGCCCATAGAGTCTAGCACGCCCAATCTCAATGTCCAAATAGAAATAACATATCCGGGCGCATAAGCGCATACAAAATAATAATAAATAATCGATGTCTCTATAAACATAACAAAATATAGGCGTGGCGCCTATCAAAATCTAATCCAAAAGTCGAAAACCCGCTAGACTCCAATGCTTTCCTCCGCCACTGCTGCTATCTCTACACATCAACTGAAGCATTCACAATCGTTAGTAAAATAATACAATTAAACCGACAAAAGTGAATACCTAGCAGTCTTCAGCTACATAAATAAATCAACTGGTTAGAAATAAATCCTAACCTTAATTTATTACGAGTGCGCACTCTAACTCATAAATGTTTATTAATTTAATATGCATTTTGCGGAATCACCCGCTATGGAATCACCTATGTACACACTAAATTAATGAAACGCCCGAAAAGGACAGGCGTCCCCATCAACTTATCGCACAAAGAATCCTCTTTGTGTATGAGCCCCGGTCATCTAAGTTTACGGAATCCACCGTAAAACCTCACGGAATCCACCGTGGAATATGCCTCCTGGCATCACTATCATTGAGTAACTATGACTAAAAGACTCTATCTCTGTCGTCTCGATTCCCAATTGTACTATATGAATGGGTCATGGCTGAGGGACTAGAACATCATCAAAATAACATATTGTGCATACTGAGCATAATCGGAAGTACATTTACATGTCCATCTACTTTGGCATAACTGCATGAGTGGATCTTAGTGCCATACATCTCCTTTGATTGCATATATGTCAAGTGTCACTATGGATACCATGATAATTGAAGGTGTGTCCAAATAGGGATATTTAATTGGGAATCGGGTGATCATGGAATGTACCTATACCTACATACAAGTATTGAGCTTTGGATCACCGTGAAGTGGGAAAAGTTCCCTTAGGCCAGGTTGTGCACTTCTTTAGGGTCTTAAGTGGTAAGGGATGGTCATCTTGCTTTTGGGTTACCATCTCACTTGGTATCAGCTTTTTTCCTCAAGTTGAGTATACATATGGTAGAAAATTTTAATTTAGCAACCATCATGAGGTGCATTGGATCTTTTTGTGAGATGTATACATGAATTAAACAAGAGCTTGGTTAGGGCTTACCTTGGCAATCCAGTGACTCACTTGATGTTACTTACCCTTTTACAATGGTTTATTATCCACTTGGGATTAATCCAAGAAATACATGATCAAATAAGAGGTAATGTTAGCGAGAAAAAATGATGAGAGTTAATCATGATCCATGGGAAGGAAAGTGGGTCATTAATTTAAGGTAGGTAATATGCATATAATGAAAGATTCAACTAAGAGGGCATATGCAATTGTAATATCTCCAACAAAAGGGATTGAGCTGAACAAGTGGATTAAAATGAGAGATTAAGATTGGATTGATATACCTCTTCAGTGTTTTTGGAGTAGATGGATGAAACATGATCCACCATGATGCCAAGTTCTCCATCAAGTACACCCGGCTGATTAGAGCACTCCAATGGATGAATGCTTCAAAGATTTAATTCTTCCTCTGATAGTAGGGACTCCCATGCTTGTTCTTGAGGTTTATATTCAAGAATGGAAAGCTTGAAATGGATCTTTCATGGCTACCCATAAGAAATCCTTGTGTGTTGAGCTCCATGTCTTCAATTTGGGTAAGTGAGATAAAGAATGGCTAAAGGAGCTCCTAGGGGGGCTGAGATTTCAAAGGTGGAAAAGCTTGAGTTGAGCTTTAATAACTAAGATAGCTCTAAATGAAGATTCCATAGCTACCCAAATTGTCCACTAGCTATTGTCCACCCGCCAGCGTTTGTTCAAGGATAGGAGTGCCAAAAGGGGGAAAGGGAGAGTGCTGAATGAGTGATCAAGGTTTGCCAGAGCTTGGGTGAGCAGTAGAAGAGAAGCAAGAGAGCTAGAGGGAGTAGGAGCAACTAGCGCAAATTGCACCACAAATTACATGGATTGTCTTGTAGGCCAAAAGGGGCAACCACTAGCCAATACACTACTTGATTTCAAGCCCAAGGTGCAATAAGTGAAGTTTTAGTGTTGGTTGAGGACTTGGGGTAGGCTAAACCTTAGAGTGTCTTGGGGCTCATAGCCATAGTAGCTTGTAGGAGGAGAGAGAGGGGGGAGGACTGTAATAAAAAGTAACTGGGACTTTTTCCTCTTCAAATTCCCGAGTCTCCAACTTTGGTCCTGGAACCCCTAAAAGTTGCATGAAAAAAAGTGATGACTTGCTAAGTTAACCAATTTACCTCCAAATATATCAAGATTACTAGCCATACCTCTTGCTTGCTCCAAGAACACTCTAACTAACTTAGTCCTGCCTACTGTACATGTACTTGTGACCTAAGTAACTAGGGTTTCATATTTGAAAAAAGACTAGATAGAGAAAGAGAAAAGGAAAAAAGGACTAAAGCTTGATGCTTTGATACCACTTGTAATGAATGAAGTTGAGAGAAGAGAGGAGAACGAGTCAAAGAGAGAGAAATAGAGGAAGAACAAGAAGAAGAAAGACTAGAAGAGGAGAGAGAAAGACATGAAAGAGAGGAGAAAGAAGGGGGAAACCGTGGAAGCTTGAGATGAAGGTGTAGAGTCAGTTCTTGATAATATTTACATGCCCTAAATTTAGTTTCTTACACCTTAAGTCAGTGTGACTCAGCAATCTAACCCCTAGTTCCCCTGTAACCAACTTGTTACATCGAATTCAACTTGTTTCTTAGCTAATCAAGAACATGTACATATACAACACATCCAAGTACTTTAACATGTGATAATTCTTGTTCCTTGCTAGTAAAATTCTCTTCTGGTATCACATCATGCATTGAAATAGTGAGAGTATTATCGATAATATACATAGCTTTAGAAACAACTTCAATTCAATAATAATGAGCCATCATCTTTGTAGCCATCAAGGCTCATGCTCTGCAATGTGTTTGTTCTATCTTTTAATAATACCATTTTGTTATGGAGTGTACCTACATATACATTACCTTTGAATTCCATGCTACTTCAAAAAATTATTGAAATCATTAGAGAGGCACTCTTCCCCTCCATCTGAATGAGGCACTTAATTTGCACATCTATTTGTTTCTCAATGAGGTTTTTAAAATCCTAAAAGTGAGAGAACACATCACTTTTCTCTTTCATGAAACACACCCATACCTTCCTTATATGATCATCAAATAAATGTTACATAGTACTCCAACCATTGATGCATTATTTGTGGAACCCCACACATCCCAATGTATAACATCAAGTAAATGCTTTCTTACATGTTTATCATGAGAAAATGCATGCCTTGTATTATTTTCTAGCTTGGCATGCTTCACAAACTTTATGCATATCAACCACTATGAATTTTGGCAAGACAATCACAATTTTACATGACTACGTATGCTTCAACTACTACACATTTACATGGCCAATAAATTTACACCAATTGTCAATATTAGCCATAACTCTTGAACCTTGTGCAAATATAGCAACCTTCAGCTCGAGTGCATTTATAGTGAAGATAAATATCATTTCTACACCCTTGCCTCTTGCAACCAGTTTATATCCATTCCTAAAGTCTTCTACAAAGCAACCATTCTGATTGAACTTTACTTGCAATCCTTGCTCAACCATTTTCCCAATAGAAATCAAGTTCTTTGTGATGTTAGGAACATGCAATACACGAGCCAAACCATTACCTTTTCCATCTTGCATAGATAATGGGACACTCCCAACATGAGCAATAGGATCCATTGTGTTGTCACATGTTTTCACAAAACCAAGTATTTCAAAAATTTTCATTTTTCTAAACCATTCTCCATAAGATATCATATGGTTAGGGGCACACGAATCAACATACCATACATCATCAGTTCCATTACTACTCATGTATCTATATTTATTGTATTCATCATGTGCTGCATAACAAACAACAACTTATTATCAATTTGATTATTGGTAGATGCATAATTGTTATGTTTTCTTCTCCCGTTTTTGCTATCTTCACTTCTTTTCTTATCTAGATAGTCATATGCAATATAACCTTTCTAAACACAATTATAGCATTTTGTGTTATTGTAGCCTATATTTTATTAGGTACTTTCTTTATGGCTCTCCCTACTTTGATATTGGCCTCTACCATACCTGTATGTAACTACTCCTCTGAGCCATGATATTGTTCCTCATTTTACCAAGAATGACCACCACCACAGCCTCTACCACCACGATCTCTACCTCTACTTGTGTTAGAATAGAGCTTTTTTTTTGAACTATTATTGCTTTGTGATGAAGACGTAGCAAGACTCAACTTTTTCTCTTCCAACATTAATATACATAGTACATCTACAACATTATGGATGGTGTCTTTGGTGTTGATGGAGCTTCAATGCTACAAAATTATGGATGGTTTCAATAATGCACTTCATCTTCAATGAATAGTCATCAATAAATAGATTGATATGCTTAACATTCTTTAACTCAAACTTTAATTCCAACTTTCTAGCTTCAACAATGCTCTTAATCTTCAATGAATAGTCATTAATAGATATATTGCCATACTTAACATTGTTTAACTAGGACTTTAATTGCAACTAAATTTTAGCTTTGATATTTGTAATAAATAGTTTGACCAGGTTATTCCATGCTTCTGCATCTCGTATATGCCTAATCTTTGAAATACTGATGAAAGTTGAAGGAGTAACTTTCCAAGCACCTTACTTCCATTCCTTAAATGTCTTAGCTTGCTTAGGCATGACAATTTCCTCCAGTGACTTTGGAGCCTTAGCATTATCTCCTTTAATGTAATCTCGATAACCTTTATCCATAAGAAAATTAGTCAATCTCAACTTCCAGGCATGAAAGTTATGCTTATCAAGCTTATAATTGACAATCTTATTAAATTCCTCAAACATTGTGCAATAGAACCCACAAATGTACTTTTATTAACAACTTGCTAATCTAGGTAAATTGTCACCCTCAGTACATAGGCATATCCTAAGAAACACTTGTAATGTTGGTCTAACAGTATCCAAATATTGTCTACCACACCCAACACCTATAACCTGCTTGTGAAACTATGAGGTTTGTAGAGTTTATGGACCTTACCAAATTTGTATACAAACAACCTCTAACTTCAAATAGAGGTTGAAATGCACCCATAACATGAATCTAACCACACATGATTAGACCATAGGTCTTTGATTGAAGGTCTATAATACTCGAGCACTCCAAGCTTGTGATGAAGACAACTCATCACAATCGAAGATCGTGTGAGAGAGATCTTGTAACATGTCCCCCTGTTCACTTGCAGGACACGTCTTAGCAGCCCATCGGGAAGAGAGTCTAGAAAGTGCCGCCTGGCACTCCCATGGAATGTCACGGGGTTTGCAATCTAGGTCTTCTCGAGTCTGCCGCGAAGCGGAAGCATTCTGGCCGTTCCCAGTTAGGACCAACCTGAATTAGGGTTTTCCTAATGGTCAAGTTCCTAGAAAGTAACTAGCGTCCCCAGTCGAACTACTTTACACAAAAACATCAGGGTCGAAGCAGATTTATACTGCACTTGGTTCAAGGAGAATGGGAAATGAGAGGGATGCGAAGCTCGACCTCTCTGCCCGTAAGGCATAGTCCCATTCCGTTCCCCTAAAACATCATAAATCGGGACTCTAGCTTTCTAGTTTTTTAGGTCATTGTTACCTTGTCATCAATTCTTTGAGAAATGTTCCCGGCCAACCGGGACCACCCTTCCATAGGACAGACCCAGGGTCACATCCACTACACTTTCCTCGAGTTGCTTTAGTTATCTGATTACCTACCACATTTAGTTCGACAAGAAAAATCGGCTTCCTTAATTAACCAATTAACCAATGGTTCCTTCACATAACTTAGGCACTGACATAGAAAAACAATGTCAAGCAAGTTCCTTTTCAACATTTGATCTTTATTTATCAGTCTTTGGAATACATCATATAATCCAGCCCGAAGGCTATTCCATAATCTGCATTATATTTGATCATATGGCCATATGAAACAAGAATGGGGGATTCTTGGATGCTAGCATTGATAACAAAATAAAAGATTTGACCATCTCTCCAATTTTTATTTTGTAGTGGAATGGACAAAGTAGCTATTTTGTGGCAAAATGATATGCTATTTGTGTATGACCATATAGATAGGAAGTTATGAAAAATTGAGATGAAACAAATGGTTTATGGAAACAATGTGGTTCGTTTGATGCATGACAAGTTTTGACCACATGGCCAAACTTCCTATAAATATAATAGATAATTAAGGAGTTCCAAGTAGAATATGGTCTTCATTTTTGGAGATAATCTAGAAGGTGTTTGTCTTAGAAGATTTTGCCATACGGCCAAATCTAACATATCCAAAATTTGTGTGATCAAACCCATCATAGATTTAGTCTTAATTTTTTAGGATCAATTCCCAAAAAAGTGATTTGTTTGTTGGAAGGCAAGATTTGACCATATTGTCCAATTATAGAAAGTAAGGAATTCTAATTAGAAAATAGGCTTTCCTGTTGGAAATAAGTAAGAGTTGATAATGTAAGAAACCATTTGACCAATTGGTGAAATGTCATTCTTATAGTAGAATGAAAAAAACATGGTGGGCCACGGCCTCAACAACTTTGACTTGGCCCTCCACCTAGCCACCTCCTTTGACCTCCTCGACCCCCAAAACACAATAGCTTTGTTGTTCCCACTAGTGGTTGGGCCGCCCTCCACTTCATCACAGAAAAAATAGGTACTTCTCCTTTTCATCCCTCTCTCTCTCTCTCTCTCTCTCTCCACATGCTAAATTCTAATAGTGCTTAACACATCCGGCTTCCATCTAGTGTGTACGTAGAAAATTACATAACTATTGTCATTACAAAAGAATAACTCAAAAACTAATATTGATATATCATTGCTTTACTTCATTTTCTAAGATATAACACACAAAAGCACACTTCAAAACACCCACATGTGTTTTGGGGGGGGGGGAGTGGGGAAGGTGGGGAAAGGTACCTACCTAAATCGAGAGAGGAAGACCACCATTGCTCCTATACACAAATAGGATAGCTCACATGCCAAATGAATACAAAGCACTAGAAACCTTCTTCTTGTTGATTGCACCAACAACGAGGGCCAATTGAGTATTCCATTTGGCAAAACTTCAATAAACATATTACGTGAATATAGGTCTCCAACCAAGTGCTACACAAAGCAATACCTAAATTGATAAGTTCACTAACATTAGACATGATGAGCATAATGACACTTGCAACTAGGTTGTTTCATACCAATTACAAAATTTGTACATATATTCAAGGAATGTGAGGGTTTGAGATGTGCCAAAATCACATACATAATGAAAAATGCATTGGAGGATTATGTAACAAGGATTCTAAGCAAAACTTGGACGTCAAAATTCACTCATAGTCTTGACACGATAGAGTGTCGAGTCACAACAAGGGACATGGCTTTCAAGTAAATTTTTACTCTCTTGGTTGACTATTTTCTTACTTTGGGATGGATAAACTAACTTTCTTTCCCAATTGTAGGTGACTTTATGCCTAGTGTTTAAGTATCATAGATATAGGATACTCAAGGGTGAATAGTTATGCCTTGATCAAAGCATATGTGCAAGTACAAATATTGATGTTACTATCACGTGTGAGGGTTGCAAGCCCCAAGTGTTACAACTAGAGAATGATTGGCCCTTGAGTATAATGTGCCAAGAAATCACAATGTTAATGGAGAATCCACCTACTAGCTTCTATTTTAAATTAGATGGTAGAAAGATTCAAGGCCAAGATGAGAGTACTATTTCTAGTGGAAAGTGCGTGGCTCCGCATATTTTAGAAATTTAGAGCCTCCTTAAAATTCCAATTCCACAAGTTGTAATATCCAATGCTTATAAACTTTTAGACATTTTTGGCTAATTTAATATTATCACTTTGGAAAATCATACACTTGTAATATTTTAATTTTTTTAAAAAAATAACTAATGTATTTATGTGATTATATTCAAAACTATTTGAACATATATATGCATAGACGTACTTTAAATTTTTAGATAAGATGCATGTGTCCAACTATGCATTGGGGGAGAGAAACACCTATCCTAACCTTAATTCTTCTGAATATGTATACATAGTTTTTAATTAAGATAACATGGTGAAATGGATAGAGGACACTTCAACGGAGACACGATAGCTCGCAAGGTGCTGCATTCTCAACTATGGTTGTCTCTCATTGAACACCTTGAAGTGCCAATTCTAGGTGTAGCATGGATGTATCCTAGGGCACGTGGTGTCCAAGAACGACATTGCTACCAACTTCTCAAAAGTTACAGTTATTGTCAACAATAACAACCGATTACAAGGGAGTTTAGTGCTTCCTAAGCCATACTGGATACTATCAATGATTCGTGTTGACTATCCACCTAGGAATAGGGAGAAAGTGCCTCTCTTTCCATGTTCATTGACAGAGTGTGTGTGTATTCTTGCAATTTACAATGAAATTTTTTAACATATATAACATCCTTTTATTGACATCTGATACACATCTGCACACATCATGGGCAAACTTTCAAGAAAAGGGAAGCATTGGAGTTTTCTCCACACAAGGGATGGAAAAATTCACATTGGATAGCACATAATGCATACCAAAGAAAAGTTAATCATGTTGGAGGGTGAAAGGTAGAAATCTAGTGATTCAATTGCTATCTTGGTGATATAGGATCACAATAGTTGATGAAGCTCAACTCTCGCAAAGAAAAGAGCGAATGAAAGTGGTGATAAATCAGTTGTAGACTCATGTCATTAAAAAAGCATGTTATGATGCCTCAACTGCCAATGAAAACCATGCCAAGTGGCTAGAAACAAGGCTTTAAGAAGGCAGTAAATGGGCTTAAAAAGTGATAAGGAAGTAAGATGAAGAATGTGTTCAGTGTGAACACAATTCATTATTTAAGAGAAAAAGAGATAGTGCATCTATAGTTTAAGCACTATATAAGAGGGTTTCACTTTCTATATTATTCACACAGATTTAAAATCTCTTACTATGTAGGAAAGATAGCTAGATCTAAGGTAGGTGTGAAGAAGCTTTCTCTCGTAGCCCTATATCTTTAGCTTCATGGAATATCTATTAGCTCAGATATAGACTTGCACAACACCACTTCACAACCTACAAATGGATCCCCCCCTTCTCAACCTAACCTAGCTCTGTCAAGCTGCCCTTAGGCCCTCCTCAACATCCTCACAAGAAACACGTGGAAGCCAAGTATAGTGGCCGTGATACAAATTAGGAAGTATCAATGTTCTTTTGATCTCATCATTCTGAAGGTGAGTTTCTCGAGACATTCGCACGATTGTGCAAGTCCTCTATTACATAAAAAGCACGAGGTGGTTTTTGGCATAGGGTTTTTTACAATAATAAACTAGAGAGGAATATGTAGAGACATTGAGATAGACACATGAAGGCATTAATGGAAATGGTTGGTTTGGTGTCTATATGGAGATAGGTTGGAGAGAATGTATAGGGATATTAATAGAAATGAAGAGCCAAGCTTGGTTGTCTCAGGAGATGAAGTAGAGATGCACACAAAGGTATCAAGGGGAAGGAGGTAGCTTAGTGTAGTGAGGGAGGATAGATAGACAAACATAGACAGATCGCATATAGTAGTTATGGATGAGTAATTGTGATCAAGAGAGGTGTGAGTAGTTCTCTATGTTAATGAAGGTTGCATAATCATAGAGAAGAGGTCACGATAGAGCTATGAGAGAGTAAAGAAATTGAAAACAATGGCGAAGAGATTAGGGCTATCTTAGAGTTCTAGTATTTTAGAAAATTCAAATTTACCTCCAAAAACATCTCCAAAAATGGAAATTTTGACCAACAGGTTTGTTTTTTGACCAAAAGCTATGATATTACAAATCCCTAAAATATCTTAAAAGGAACTTCCATTTTTTTTTTCTCATTTTCGATTGAAATATCAATTACTTCATTATCTACTAATCATTTTGTATTGAAATCCAAGCACCAAAATCCTGTAACTAACTCCAATTTGAATATAAATTTTGTTGAAAAAAGGTTTTTGAATTAGGAGAGAGAAGGAATTGGAGAAAATCCTTTGTTGATAATATAACAAAGGCAAAATGAGATTGTAAATGTGGAGAGAGAAGTGGATTATTTTTTTAAGGGGGGGTTCTAAGGCCCACTTCTGAGTTAAATTGTTTCCTAATGTCCAATGTTTCCTTGGGAGTTTGAGTTGATGGGCTAAAATGGAACTCTTGCATCATTACTTGGCCAAGCCTTTTCTTTATTCTCCTTGTCCCTCGGCATTTCAAATTAAATCCATTGTGCAAATGGCAACATGATTTGAGTGTTGGAATCAACAAGTTATCAATTGGAGATCGCATTCACACATTTGATCCAATAATTTTATCTATGAAAGACTTGGTTTGGTTGCTAAATAATACCATCTACTCCATTCTTGATAATAGTTTAGCATGCTCATGAGCATATTTTGTTTCATATTCAACAGATGATATTGTTAAGAGCACTACTTTTCCCTTGCATTTTGATGTCTTTGAGGTTTTTTGGGGTGTTTTTTTCATCATTGAATCTCTTATTTATTGTGTATTGTAACATGCCCGTGCTCCCCCCCCTTAATTTCAAAAAAAAAAAAATTATTGTTAGTTCAAATTTTTTTAACTCCCCCCTCTCTCTCCCCATCGACAACATGTCGAGGAGAGAGAGAGAGGGAGTGATGTGGTGGTGATGGGGGGCATGCAGCCCCCTAGGTGGGAGGGGTGGCCATGCCATCCACCTCCTCCCCCTCCTATAAAAGAAGCACCCTCCCCCTTCCACCTGACAGAGAGAGAGCACCCCCTCCCTGTTGCGTCACCTTTTCCCCCTCCGGTCGGTAGTTGCATGGCCCCCTGGGCTTTTGATTGTGTCTCCCCCCCCCTCCATTGGGAAAAGGGCCCCTAGTGGTCCGTAGAGGCAGCGACCTCTCTCCCTCCCCCCTGTGCTTCGTCACCCTCCACGTAGTCTACAACAATGGCCCGGGGCCTCTGTGGGGATACTCCACCATTCCTCCCTCTCCTCATTTTGCCAGACGACTGCTCCCGTGATCAGCGAAATGGAAGATGGAGAAGGAGAGTGAAGGGAAGAAGAGGAGGAAGAGGGAGAGAAAGAGAATGAGAGAAGAAGAAGGAGAGGGAGAGTGGAGAGTAGAAGAGGAGGAAGAGGGAGAGAAGGAGAAGGAGAGGGAGAGAGAAGAGAACAAGAGAAGAAGAGGGAGAGAAGGAGGAGAGAAGAAGAAGGAGAGGGAGAGAGAAGAGAAGAAGAGTTAGAGAAGGAGAAGGAGACAAGAGAAAGGAGAGGGAGAGAGAAGAGAAGAAGAGAGAGAGTAGGGGAAAAAGAGAAAAGAAGAAAAGAAAGAGGAGAGGGAGAGAAGAGGAGAAGGAGAGAGAGAGAGTAGGTGAAGAGGAAGAGAAGAAGAAGAAGAAGAGGTAGTAAGAGATGAAGAAGAGAAGGAGAGAGAGAGAGAGTAGGAGAAAAAGAGAAAAGAAGAAGAAGAGGAAGAGGAGAGGGAGAGAGTAGGTGAAGAGGAAGAGAAGAAGAAGAAGAAGAGAAAGAGAGAGAGTGGGAGAAGAAGAGAAGAAAAGAAGAAGAAGAGGGAGAGAGAGAGAGAGGGAGAGGGAGAGAGAGTTGGTGAGAGGTGAAGGTTCGAGAAGCCATACTAAAACCACCCCCCTCAAGGAAGGACCCCCATCCAACGACCTTTTCTTCCCGAGCCTATCATCCTGAAAGCCGTTAAGGTCCGAACTGTCTCAGCTCCGCGTGGCAAATGGCTCCCACAAAGAAAGTCGTAGGAAGCGTAGGTGCCAAAGCTACTGTTGGTACTGGTAATGCGGGAGAGGCAAGCGGAGCGACCAACGTGAGGAATGCCCCTACGAACACAAATCAAGCCTAGGTTCTTTAAGCTTTATAATTAATTATGTATTATTTCCTGAGGAAGAAATGAAGGGGTTAGCTGCGTGCATGGAACAAGAACGAGTCTTAGGATTTTCGTTTACTCTAAGAGTTAGGTTGCATGCATGAAATGGTAGAGTATGAAGTTCACATAAGTTTATATGCATGAAATAATAGCTTTTACACACATAAAATGATAAGGTTTTTGCATACATAAAATAATAGCTTTTAAACCAGTTTAGTGCATGAATAGTCATTTAGAATTCATGTTTCGCAATCATGATTAAAAGAAACACATGAAATGTTAGTTTCCGCTCGTGAGATATATTTGCACCGTTGGAAAGAAACCTAGACTTTTATATACACAAGTCACATGTGATTCGGTGCATTAGGAATAAGTATTCGTTACCAGGTATGAAGAGAGTTAAAGGCCATTTAGGATGTACACATACACTAAACGCACCATGTGCATGATGGGTAAGGATGTTTGGAAAATTCTGCATAGTACCAAGGGAGATGGAAGGGACGCATGCATCTAGACTGTATCCTGAAGGCCTAGATGAGGAATCTTGTGTTGCCAAGTGTATTAATTGAACTTGGTTAGAACTGGAAGAATAAAAGACCTTTGGTTGGGTTGCGAATAAAGGCATGTCCATTGCCTTGATTGACCAGTTAATGCTTGGGTTAGGTTAAGATACCATAAGGTAAAACCCAAGGGAAAGGGCAAGTCAAAATAAGTTAACTTACCAAGAACATTTGCTTGCATAATCTTTTTTGAGATTATTGGGATCTCACCAAGTTGTGAACGATCCAAGATTAGATGCTAGGAGCATCCGGGAAAAAGACCCAGGATCGGATGTTGGGAGCATCCGGGGAAAAGGAGTCACACCCTAGCAGTTGGTCGTACAAATGACCTCCGAAGTGTTTGTGATTGTACACTTAGGTACATTAATTGATCTCTTAGTTCAAGGAACTAATTCAGGGAAAAACACTTGATGCTTCAGGTTGAAAGCCTAGAGGGAGAGGCAGGAACATTTACCTCCGACTGTCTGCTTGGCCCTATCCAAGGGGGTTGTTAGCCACGCCAGGTATATGGACCTAACCACCACAAGAGGTCTCTCAGTGGGTGTTGCTTGGAGCGGGAGGACGCTTGGGTTCCAGGGGAGGCTCTTGTTGTAAATCCCTTGCCTTCGGATCCCGCACAAGAGGCCAACGTGACTCGAGATGGGATCTCGAGGCCTATGTACTAGTCAATGGGCGGAACTTGGAGCAGCAATCCTATAGATTGCTGGGACAGCCTTCGCGCATGATATTGGATGTACTCCAGGATTATGACAAATAAAGAACATATATTGGAGAAAAAGGAACTTCCTTGACATTGTTTTTGTGTTAGTATTGCCTAAGTTACGTGAAGGAACTCCTGATTAATTTGATTAATTAAGGAAGCTGCTTTTGCATGTCAAACGTAATGTGGTAAGTAATTAGATAACTAAAGCAAATTGAGGAAAGTGCGGTGGATGTGAATTAGGTCTATCCTACAGAAGGGTGGTCCTGGTTAGCTGGAAACTTTTCTCAAATGACGAGATAACAAAACTATGAAGACCTAGTGTCAGTAAATGTAAAATCACGGTTTATTCTATTTTTACGGGAAAGGAATGGGACTATGCCGTATGGCAGAGAGGTTGAGCTTCGCATCCCTCTCATTTTCCATTCTCCATGAACCAAGCGCAGCATGAATCCGTTCGACTCTGTTATTTCTACGCAAAGTGGTTCATTTGGAGCTCGACGCTAGCTTCTTCCTAGAGACTTTGCTGATAGGAACAGAACCCTGACCTCAGGTCAATCCTAGGTGGGAACGGTGGGACACTTTCGCTCAAGGTAGACTCGGGAAGACCTAGATCGCAAACCCTGTGTCCTTCCTGGCGAGTGCCAGGCGGAGCCTTCTAGACCCTCCTCCGGATGGGCTGCTAAGACGTGTCCCACAAGCGGACGAGCGGACACGTTACATGTACAAGCAGATGAGCAGGCGTTAAATATACACTCATATATAGTTTGAGGTAGAAAACTCCCATTTGACAGATTTTCATTCAAATTGAAGCCCCTCAATCCTTCCTTTGAGAGAGAAATTTAGTGCTATAACAAGTTAAAAATAAAAAGTCCCACAATCAAAACTCAGAACCTAAACTATGTAGTCCTACACCCTGTTTACACATGTAAGTGTATGCTTCAACTCTATATCACCTATAAAGGGTATTTCAAACCACCAAACCCCAATGAGTAACCTATAGCACTTGTATATCACCTTCTACACTAAATGGTATACCTATAATGACTTGTAAGAAGCCTATAGCGCCCTATAACATGTTTGATCCTATTTTAGTCTTTAAGAGTCTTGAATCTTCATGGAAGCTTGAATATTTAATTCTCCATACATGATATCTATGCGAATTGTCTAATAGGAGAGGAAAGGGCTCCCTACATGGGGTCAAATCACTAGTGGTGTGCAAAGTTCCCATTAGGAAAAAAATGAACTCACAAATGGGCCTTTTAGTCCCCCCTCTCTCCTCCTTAGAACAAGGAAAAGAGGAGAGAAGAATAGTACAATAATCCTCCTCTCTCTCCTATTTTGCAATCTCGTTTTACCTTTTTTATATTATCTACAAAGATATACTCAGATTTCTTCTCTTCCTCATTGAAGAAGTCTTTTTCAATCAAATTTTATATTAAAAAGGAGTTAGTTACAGGAGTGTGGTGCTTCGTTTTCAATGCAAAATGATTAGTAGATACGAGGTAATTGATTTTTTAATCGAGAACAAGGAAAATGAAATTTCATAAGTTCCTTTTAAGATATTTTGGGGATTTTTTATATCCTAGCTTTTGGTAAAAAAACAAACCAACTGGTCAAATTTCAAGTTTTTTGGAGATGTTTTTGGAGACAAAATAGAAATATCTAAAATACGAAAAGTCTTAGACATCCCTACCCTCTGAGCTATTTCCCCCCATATCTATACTCTCTCATGGCTCTATTGTGACCTCTTCTCTGAGTTTATGCAACCTTTATTAACAGAGTGAATTACTTACACACTCCTTTCCCTTGGCACATTTGTGTGTCTCTTTGTGCATCTCCACTCTACCTCTTGTGACAACCAAGTAGGTTTCTCATTTCTATTAATAGTAAAATGAATACAGGAAAGAAGGAGCTGCATATTAAGGTAGAGATTGAATATGCTCCATTATTCAAAAGAACCCAGCGTACCAGTGTCAACCCTCAGGTTTTGCAGAGTTACAGGCAAATGGGATTGAAACATGTGGATTTGTGGGTTGATGGGGGAATCTACCCAATTGACCCCTTAAACAATAGACCTCCAACTTTCTCAGGAATCACAAATTTACTGAAGTATGTGTGTAAGGGTGAAAATGGGTTACTTGGTTATACTAGGTAGCTCAATGATCAGGCATTCAAAGTATTTACAACTTGCCAGGCAACCATAAAAAATTGCCATGATGTGATCGCTGCACATCAACTTCATATACAACAGCTCATAGGACAAGTGGTACAACTGAATGACATTGTAATTCAATAAAACAATCAAATTATTTCAATGCAGGACACTATCCATGACATTGGTATCTCATATGAGGAGGCAAAGGCACAATTGGAAGACTTGAGAAAGATCAACAACAAGCTAACAGAGGAGTGCAAACGAAAGAAGAAGCCAATCAATGAGTTAATTGTGAATAGTGGCCAGTGGAAGCGACATATCAAAGCATGTAAGATAGCTCAGAAAGAGAACCTAGATGAGGGTGAGGTTGGATCCTGTATTAGTGGATTGGTGAAGGCAAGTACAATGAAAAACGCTTTGAGCAATCGTAAGTTTAAGGCTGTGAAGGAAAAGGTGATTGAGTGCACATTAAAAGATGTGTCAAATGAGTTCTCAGCTGTGGATGCACAATCTATTTGTGACAGGGCCGACATTAGCACAACGACTTACTCAAAGATATTCAAAGGTGTGAAGGCTGGGTTTGGTCGTGTGTTGAAGAGAAATAGAATTATGCCTCTTCCTCAACCTCCAAAGTTAATAGAGGTCCAATGGCAACTTAATACAAAGGTTTTGGAGTTGATAGGAGATCCCATGCATGTTCAATGTGTGGAAACACTAAAGGTTGGGACCAAAAATGCATATGAGGTGAAGTTCACCGAACTCAAGAATTACTATTTAGATTTGAACAAGGTGCAGTCGGCAATGGTAATGTACTACAATATGTCTGTTGAGGAATGTAATGGTAAATTGCAGTTTGTTATAAAATTAGATGAAAGTGAGGTCGTCAAAGGAGTAAAGCTTGAAAGAGTTAGTGTAACTCTTATGAATAGAGCTTTACAATTCAACAAGAACAACCCAGGGAACTTTAGTGTTCAATCTGAGTGCCATGTGTGGTGGCTCACTGCATTTGAAGTTCCTAAGGAAACATTTGAGGTGTTGCAGCTATTCTTTATGCACACAAGCATTCCAAGCATTATCGATCGTCGTGCTCTCGGTTGAAGGGTATGGTCAATACTTGGTTGAATGGCATCTTGCAGGAGACTTGAAAAATTTAAAATGCATGTGTGGAATCTCCAATGGTATAAATACAAAGAATCCATGCCTATATTTCTTGATAGAGAGGGTGGAAGGAAAGGACAGAAAGAAGAACTGGCGAAAGGTGACAAGTGATGCACCGACACGCAACAGAGAAGATCCCACTTGGAAGCCCATCTTCAACAATCCCTTAGATCGTATTTACATTTTTTCATTGCATGCTTCTGTCAGAATCATGAAGAAACTTGTATATGAATACATTTGCTTTGCTTATAGGATGCAACTAGAAAAAGAAGCCATTGCAATGTGTAGGAATGTGGAGCAAGTGCTATCAGAAATTGGGCTACACAAGCATCAAGTGACGATTGAAAAAGATGAGAAGAGATCAGAAAATCTGGTAACTTGCCAAACAAGCCTTATTTTGGAGGAGCAAAGGCTAGGAAGTTTCTCTCAGTACCCATCAACGAGGAAGGGAATGTCATGGTTCGTAGGCCGCAGGACTACGATGGGTGGAAAAAGTTACATTTTGCAATTCCTGATCGAAGTAATGGAGGAAAAACAAGATTGGCCAAAGCTAAGGTTTGCATAAGTCTTAACAAATTGGCTCTCTTACTTTGCAAGATGGTGTTTAATAATGAAGATAAACAAGAATTTATCAAAGTTGTGTATAGCTTCTACGAAAACATGGTGGAAGCATGGGGCAAAAGCTCTATCAAACATTACATGGTGTGTACTAAGTTAATATTTTAAAATTGTATGAATTGTATAAAATATTGAGCATAGTTTTACTCATGTGTGATATGTGTCTTTATAGCATATCCTTGAGGCACATGGGCCATATTTTGCAGAAAAGGAAAGCATTGAAATTTGGTCCACACAAGGGATAGAAAATTCACATTGGATAGCGCATGGTGCTGCATACCAAAGAAAAATTGATCATGGTGGAGGGGTGAATGGTAGCAATCCAATGATCCAATTGCTATCTTGGTGGTATAGGATTATAGTAGCGGATGAAGCTAAACTCTCGCAAAAGAGAGCAAATGAAAGTGCTGATGAATCGGCTACAGACATGATGGAATCACATCATGTCACTAAAAGAGTGCGTTATGAAGCCTCAAGTGCCAAAGAAAACCATGCCAAGTGGCTAGAGACAAGGCTTCGACAAGGCAACAAATGGGTTCGAAAGAGCTAAAATAGTAAGATGAACAATGTGAGTCAGTGTGATTGCAATTCATAGTTTAAGAGAGAAAGAGAGAGTGTGCATCTATGTGAATGAGTCTCACAGTTTAGGGTTATAATAAAAGAGGGTTTCCCTTTCTATCTTATTCATTGAGTTCTCACATCTCTTGTGCAGGAAAGATGGCTAGATCTAAGGCAGTTGCAAATAAGCTTCTGCTCAGAGCCCCATATCGTGTTCAGCCCCTTGGAGCATCTACTAGCTCAGATGCACCCTGTTCTAAACCTAATCTACCTTCCTCAAGTCGCCCTCACAAGGGTCCTCCTTAGCATCCCCACAAGAAACGTAAGTGGAATCTAGCTATAGTGGCCTTGAGAGAAATTAGAAGGTATCAACGCTCTTTTGATCTCATCATTCCAAAGGCGAGCTTCTCGAGACTTGTTCGTGAGATTGTGCAAGACCTCTACTGCACAGAAAGTAGGAGGCGGTTTTTGGTACAAGGTCACAATAGACCTGATCGCTTCACAAAATAATGTCTTCATGCTCTATAGTGTGCTGCAAAGGCCTTTTTAGTTGACTTGATGATTGATGCTCAACGTTTTGCAATACATGCGAAGCGCATCATTGTAACTCCCAAGGACTTCCAACTTGTAAGAAATCTTCAAGTAGTGAAGGATGCATTCATTCCAATGGAATGAACACAGTTTACAATGTTATCTTTTTTGGCATAGTGTTATCCTCGCGCATTGGGCATATGACTATGTCCCAATGCAAAACTATTGTATGCACCCTTAAAATATGAATTAAAATTTTACACTTGTCCTTCGCTCTCAACTTTGACTGTGCATCTTCGCTGTATTTTCAATTCTTACTTACAGTTTTTGTTAGCACTGTCAATTTCAATAGGAATAATATGCAAAATTTTGACATTTCTTGTTGTAGACTTTACTCCTAATGCCTCTGTATAGTTTATGTGGTGTGAAGTTTCTAAGGGCCAGTAGTCGCAATGTTGATTTCTCAATTATCAATCATTCCATAATTTTGGTGTGGGATAATTTTTAAAATACTAAACTGTATCATTGCGATGAAAATTCACATGCGCACTCATTGGGTGGCCAAGAGTCCTTTTTTTTTGAAAAAAAAGTGCCTGCAGACCCCTGGTCCGAAGTCTGGCGTCTAGAACCACCTTTGGCCCAGACACTAGACTTCGGACCAAGGGTCTGCAAGCACTTTTTTTCAAAAAAAAAAACGGCTCTTGGGCACCCAACGAGGGCACGTGTGAAGTTTCATTGCATTCCGATACAAGGTTATGGATTTACAATCACACGATAGACAGTGCGTATGAAGCTCCATTAACCTGGTTTTGGGGTTTAAATGGGTTAAAAGTTCATTCTTATTCTCATTTTCACATCTTGATTCCTTGCTTCCTCCATTTTCACATCCCCAACCTCTGTCTCTTCTCCATCTTGCCCTCCTTGCATGGCACGGTCCAAGCAAGCATGTCGCCATTTTAGCCCCGGGAAGACATCATGCCAAGGCCTGCCACCTAGAGCACAAGGTGGAGCCTCCTCAAGTGCAAGAACAGGTGCTCCCCGTAGAGCACAAGGACCACCATAGAAGAAGAGGAGATGGAATTAGGGCACTGTCGCTCTTTGAGAGATAAGGAGAATCCAACGCAGATACGAGCTTCTCATCCCAAAAGTTCTTTTCATAAAGTTGTTCGAGAAGTCATGCAAGACTTGGACCTGAAAGGGATGGGAAGATTTTGGGCATGAGTGCGGAATGGCCCACCAGCAGGAAGGTGGACTGCTGCAGCCATGGAGGTCCTACAAACCACTCCAGAGGGGTTTCTCATAGACTTGTTTGATGATACACAGCTTGCAGCCATCCATGCAACGTGTGTTACAATCACAGACAAAGATATGAACTTTATCATTCGGCTTTGACACGGCAAGTGTACCCCGCCATAGTTTACTAGATTAATGATGCAAGGTTTGTAATGGGTGTTACAGCACCATAACATCTTGGAAGCCCAAAAAATTTTGTACTTTGCCACATTGGAATATTTATTTATATATACATAATATCTCGTGCGATGTGTATTGAATTCAAATAATTGAGTAAAGTTATTTTGTTTTGTTTCTTGAAACACATGACTCTTAATTTTTGTTTAACATACGAATGTATCAAAAGAAGTAATACGCATTGAATTATGTTAATATATGCAGATGTATCATTCACATACCACACATTATCGTCACACTTACACAATCGCAAGTGTAGTACTACGCGTTGAATTATGTCAACGTATGCGAATGCGTCATTCACGTACCACACATTATCGTCACACTTATATAAACCACACATTTATTTAATAAATATTTATTTGTAGGGACAAAGTAAAGTATCTTATATTCATCAAGAAAAATACATGTGATGGTTGTTAGTGATGGTAGATACAAAAAGTCGATAGCCAATAAGAACTCTCAATTGTTCCTTGGCTTTTTCTTCGGTGGAGAGGAGGGGCCAGCTTTCGATGAAAATATAAGTTCCTTCTTTGCTTCAAAAATGATGCGCTCCCCCCTTCAGCTCTTTCTCCAGGAGAAGCGGATCCAACACTTTAGCGAGGTTGCCTAATGTCACAAGCACACACATAGCTCCACCCCGCGTTTGATCAAACAAATAAAGAAGCTTTGACCGCTTGATTAGCACCACCTTCTCTAAGCTAGATGTCATAGTATCGCTCAAAAAGGTCCAAACTTGGTCAAAGCTCAAATTTTCATAATTATTTCTTGGCTTCCTAGTGAGCACTTCTTATGGAAAATCACTAAATCTATAACAAGGTTACGGATATACTCCTTAAGAGTTGAATCCTTGCGTCGGTCCGCATATCAAGCTCCTTCTTGTCTTTATGCAAAGTCATCTATATACAGTATATCCTGAATGACAAAGTCAAATCAAACAATATGTTTAGTGACTAATCTAGAGTTATCAAAAAGTGATGAAACTTGATGGTAGGGTGTGTTAGGTCGCCTGGAGTCCATTGATGAAATCTTGGCAAAAAATGATGCCTGCAACTGTCCTCTCCGAAGTCTGGCATCTAGGGCTACTTTCTGGGCTCTTGGCAAAAAATTATGCCTGCAGCAGCTGCCTTGTCCCAGACGCCAGACTTCGGACAGGGTAGTTGCAGGCATCATTTTTGGCAAAGATTTCACCGGTGGACTCCGAGGGATCCGACGCACCCTACTATCAAGTTTCATTGCATAAAAATATATGGTAGTTAGAAATCTCACCTTCTCCAGATCATCTTGTATCTTCATTTTCTCCTATGTCAGGGAGGCACCTCTTTGGGCAGAGGGATCTACAAACTCCTTGATAGGAAGCTAGGGCCTTGGTCTGAATAAATCATACTGTAGTGCTTCAAATTCAACATCGGGAATAAGGTAATCTTCTTCAACCAAGGTTATATGCTCCTGTGCTGCTATGATCGCACTCACAGTATCTAAGCTTGTGCCATCATATCTTCCAATCTCTACCATTGTTGGATACACATCCGTGTAATCATAATCAATCAGGTCTTCCATTGAATCTCTGACTAGGATAGAAAAAAAACTCTTCTTCATTCATTTTCAAGTATTGCAGTACATCTGATAGAAGTAAGTATTGTACACCATCTATTTCAATGGGTGTCAAGGAGACAAGGTTGGGTTTGTCAACTTGTGGCTGTTCTGAAGAAGATGGCACCATGAGAACCAACCCTTGCTCTGTCATCACCACTCGATGTTCCTCTTCAACATTTATGAGCTCTTCAATTGGTTCTTCTCCCATGTATGTGATAGAAACAACATGTGGAGTTGTATCTTCATCGCTCTCCTCCTCTAGGGGTGTATCCAATGCAAGGAGGTAAATTGCCAATGCACAATCACACTCCACGAGATCCAAAGGTGATGTACCTGGTGCACTTCCCATGGGAATAGTGTATACTCTATGAGAAGGATCCACATGGGCCAGACACCTACTCACCACTTTTTGGTGATTTCCCTGCCTGAAATACCATGAGTTGTTCCAGAGGCACCCAAGTCATGTCGGATCCCTCGATGGAGTATGTGCATGTAGCTATGGTGCTCACAAAGTCTTCCAAAACCAGAAGGGGAGGATCCAGCAATGAGAGCATGCTTTCAAAGTTGAACTTCTTAGAGAAAACCTGGAATATATCGTCACCCAATAGTCTCGTGGATCCACTCATCAAAGTGTGCGCAAGCATCCATCGTAGCAGGTAGAAGGGATGTGGTGGATATAAAGAGATGAAGAGAGAAAGTGTGAAATGAAACAATGAAACAAGAACTAAACTAGTTCTACCTTAAAAACCTTAAGTTTTAAACCATTAAGGGTTGTTTACATACGATATTTAGTTATGACTTTACTTATATCTTTGTAAAGTTTACATGCATATGTAAATGTGTTGATGTGGAAAGTGTATAACAAGTGTATGAGTTTGCATAAATACCATAATTTTTAAATATGGCAAGTTTATAAGTGACAATATTCTATTGGCCAAAAAAATCCAAAAATTTACAAGTGTTGGATATTACAACTTGTGGTGTTGGGATTTTTAGGGAGACTCTACAATTTCAAAAATATGTGGAGCCACACACTTTTCGCTGGTAACACTATCCTCATCTCGGCTTCGAAATTTCCTACCATCTAGTTTAAAATAGAAGCTAACAGGTGGATTCTGCATTAACATTGTAATTTCCGGGCGCATTATACTCAAGGGCCAATCATCCTCCATTTGCAACACTTGGGGCTTGCGGCCCTCACAAATGACAGTAACATCCACAACTGCACTTTTACGCATATCTTGATCAAGGCACAACCATTTACCCTTGAGCATCCTCCATCTACGATACTTGAACACTAGGCATAAAGTTTTTCATGCAACAAAGTACCTATAATTGGAAAGGAAAGTTAGCCGATTCATCCCAACGTAAGATAATAGTCAATAAGAGAGAAAATTTTTACCTGAAAGCCATGTCCCTTGTTCTGACTTGACACTCCACTGTGTGAGGGCTATGAGTTATTTTTTATGTCCAAGTTTTTCCTAGAATCCTTGTTACATAGTCCTTTGATGTATTTTTTATGACATACATGCTTTTGGTATATCTCAAACCCTTACATTCCTAGAATATGTGTGCAAAAATTACAATCGGTATGAACTAGCTTAGATGTACATTCTTTGAGCCGGTGCTTGGCTTCATAGAATTCAATATGTTTGCGGAAATTTTTATACTACACATGTGCAAAATATCGCTACTACACAATGGCCATTCTATGCTATTGAGATTCGATATGTGCATATACTCAAGGGTTCCATATTCTCGACTCCCCTTGGGTAATATGTACTTGGAGTCATAGAAAAAAACAAGGTCCTCTGTGAGTTGTTTAGATGTACGCCCCTCAAAGAGCAATCTACCAGTTTCGAGGTGGTAACACTTAAAAGAACCAGTGAAACTCTCAACATTTTGCCACTCATAGCAATCCGAAGGGTATACTTCTGTAAATATAAGACAAGTTGTTACATAGGTATCATGAAAGTTCTCATTCTCAATGAGTTGCAAATACTTACTGTTTGCAATGTTTGATTGAAAGGGCACAGTGGGCGCAATGTGTATTTGTTTTTGCATGAATACATGTTGTAAAAACACATCTGTTACAAGGTGAGAATCAACATTCCTTTGTCTGAGAGCTAAAATTTTACCCTTCCAGTGCTTTGATACATCTGCAATTGCAGATGCTTTCACCCTGAAAGCTCCCTTCATACTTGGATGCATATGTACCCAAGACGAGCAATGATACGTATCAATGATCCAATTCCCTTCTTCATCTTTTCTGTTACGTTGTCGAAGGTTTTCAAAAGCAAAGTCGCAACCACAGAGGACATTGACTAATTTCTGGATAGAAGATCAATCATACAAATAAGCAAGATGAGAGGATTTGTGTGCAGTAATAGATCCGCCAAGCTTCCAACGAGACCTCGTCTATGCAGCAATGATAGGACCAAAAGCAAGTTTTCAGCTGAGCATAGAATTCATCCTTCAACATAGGAACCTTCAGTACAAATCTGGTTATCAACTATAGAAATAAATTTTAGCATTGTCCTTTCAGCAGCATCAGCCACCAAAGGATGGATCTATGGATCCACAGACTTAACAATAAACCCATAGGGAACTTGATTTCAAATGATGAGGAATATCTCGAGCAATAGTCAATGTTGCAGGCATGTTTTTCAGAGGTGGCTCCCTTCCAAGAACAAGAGGGTTGGCCAGGGTTGATCTAAAACCATGTATTCATTTGCATTCTCCATAAGCTGACAAATTGACTTGTGGCAATGTATGGCACATCTTTCTCTTCCATGTTAGCAATGTCAACATATGAACAACAGCCATAATCATGTGCAAGAACTACTGCATCACCTTCACAGACATACCACCAACAGTTGCAATCTGACTTCTGAAGTAATGTAGCTGACCAGCAACGAGTTAGTACAACAAATTAGAAATTGGCAGCTTTATCTGATAGATGTGAAGTAGCAAAAGGTCTATTGATAGTACTCACTTTCCACCTTGCCTTGGTCACATTGTTGTGCAGGTATATTGCTGCATTATGCTATTCTGGTGCAGCAAGCAAGCAGCTGTTTAAACTAAAAAAAATAGATACAGAATGACCAACACTCTCAAAGACCATATAGGATCTTCTTGGAGAAGTTTTTAATGTTTATAAGCATGCATTATCATGGCTTCTAGAACAGCTTGTTGATTGGCTGCAGAGTTATGACAGGGTACTTTCAAGAGTTGAACCAACACTATACATGTGACTGGCTGTTGGGGTAAAGGCACCTCCGCCGTGCCGCCCCGTGTATTACTACACTGACAGTACCCGCCACTGCACACTGCAGGTGGTGGACGCCCGTCACGTCACTTTATTCTTTACATTCATTTTTTAGTGACTAGTAAATAAAGGAAGGCCCGGTCACACATTGTGACTGTTGGAGTTCCCATTTCTTGTCTCTCTCTTTCTTGCTCTTGCTCTCCCGCCATAGCTCGTGTGTAAGCTTCGATCCTTCTCACCTTTCAACTGGTATCAGAGCTTGGCTTCCTCTTGCTCGAGCTTGACTCGGTGCTTCTCTACCTTCGCATCGACTCCCTTCATGCATTGGATCTCCATCCCGGCAGCCATATCCGATCTCCCCGAGCTCCCGTCACTCCCCGGCTTCCCGAGCACCTTCCCGGCCTATTGAGGCACCTTTAAGGCATTGATACTGAGGTATTTGATCATTCTTTCAGGGTTTTATTTCAGTCTACAGGTGGCAAACAGCAAGGGAAGCCATGGCTTCAAACCCTTGAAGCTTATTCCCCTCATATTGTGCCTTACACCTATCAAGGCTCAAAGAGGCTTGTCGTAGGCCTTTGATAGGCCCTTCTTGAGCCCCCCATTACCCCCTTTTCAGCCCATGTGGAGCAGCAGCAAGTTTAGCACCAACAGGGCAGATTGCACCATTTTTTTCCAGGCTGCTAGCACTCGTCTACTTCAGCTCCACACTTGGCCATTGCTTCTTGCTCTCTACCTTGATCAAGAGGGCTATCGACTTCATGTTTGATGTCATTTAAGCTTTGGGCATTGGTCTTGATCATTCGGGGCTGATTTCTTCAGATTTGGGACTGTCACAAACTGTCATAATAGGCTGAAAACAGGGCAGCACCATTGGCGTTAGCATTTGTTGCTTATACTCCATTCGGGTTGTGCTATTTGATGCCCGTATGCGGTCTACATGATGCCTAGTGCCTTGGGAATGTATGCACATGATTATGCCATGATTTTGGCCTGAAATATTGACTGATTTGGGACTGTTATTTACTGTTATACAGTGCTGGAAACAGGGCAGCCACACTTGGCATTGGCATTTGATGCTTATACTCTACTTCGGTTACCTTGTTTGATGCCCGTATGCGGTCTACATGATGCCTAATGTCTTGGGAATGTATGCATTCGATTTTCCCATGATTTGGCATTGTTTTTGGGCTGGAAATTGACAATTTTGGACTGTTTAGAGCTGCTGTACATGAGCGGGCTGAAGCTCATTTGTCACATGTATTGCTTCTCTATCGATATCGGATGTATGCTATGGGTTATGTCATGATGTATTACACTTTGGGGATCAACTTCAAACTCATGATCGTGATTCGAGAATGCTTTTGAGCATCGCATTTGCTCCGTTGTTATTGGTTTGTCATTGGCAGCTTGGTGACTTGACTGGCATTTGGGCCGCTTATGCCTATTGTCTGTACTTGAGGATAAGCTCTATGCATTACATGCTTTGGTCCGTCGTTGATGCCTCTTAGTTCGTCCATGCTTGACAGATATTTTGGAGCTCCGATTTGGATGTTTTGAGCACTTCCGACTCACAGGGATATTGACTTTGGCTTGCTACTGGATGTATTGACTTGACAGAGATCTTGCCATTGGGATTATGTCTTGCTTAGTGGTTGCTACATCAGTTGCTTCATGTATGTCATGATCTTGGGAAGCGTATGACGCATTGACTTGGTCACTTGTCACTGGTACTTTGTCTTGGGTTGCTTGAGCCCTTAACTTGATTGTACGCCTTTTGTGCCAGTGGGAGCATCTTGCATGCTTACTTGACCTTGAGCAGGGATTACATGCTATTGGAGCAGTCTATGTCATTGAGCAGTTATGGATGTATTGAGACTTTGGGATTATACTCCGACAATTGGATATTGCATTGAGTATATGTCTTGGTTCACAGGATGCTTATGAGCTGAGTCTCAATTTTGGATCCACTTTTTTTTTAGCAGACACCTATTTGTGTCAGGTTTTGGCAGTTGGTTCTATATTTTGCCTAGATTGTCTGGGGTGTGCCTCTTACTAGCAGATACTATTTGACATCTCTCGGTGTTATGCTCAGGCATTTTCACTGTCATTTGGCTTTGCTTTGTCCTCTTTATGCCGGCTTTGGACCTAGCATTGTTTAGTTGACATTAGATCCGGTTTTGGGACAGTTTGCTCTCATTATTGCAATTGTGAAATTTATTACAGCAAGCATTTATTGGTGGACTGAGCAGTATTTTTTATGCTGAAATATCCTGATTTGGTGTACCGCACCTAGTACTAAGTGGGCAGCATCTTTTGGCACACTTTTCTCGCCATTTGGAGCTCATTTCAGTGGATTTTGGGCATTTTCTGCAGTAAAACAGCCAGCAGTTTTACATTGTCTGTGCATTTCCAGCCTGCATTATGGCATCCTCTTCGACTGATAATGCCATATTTAACTCACAAAGTTGGATGGTACCAACTACTCTTATTGGAAGAGTTAAATTTGGCAGGTCTTGGTGCAAAAATCTCAGATTAAGCTACTTCGGTTGAGTGGGGAGCAGCCTGAAACTATGGACAATGACGATTGGCTTGAACTTGATGAGCTATGCAAGTCCACGATTGTATTGTCTCTCACTGAACAGGTACATTATAATGTATTTGAGGAAGCACAGAGTGCATGGAATCTATGGAATAAGATCAAGAATCTTTATGATAAGAAAAGTCCGGCGAGTCAGATGTACTGGTTGAAGCAGCTTATGGATCTGCGCATGAAGGATAATGCGACTATGTTTGCTCACTTGAGCCAGTTCCATGCTATACTGAAGAACCTGAGCTTGGGACTCTGAATGAGTCATGGGATGTATTCCGCATTGCCCTATGTGCCTCTAGTGCTACTCTGAAACTCAATGATGTTGAGAGTGCTCTTCTACAGGAAGAGGTTAATCGCAAAAACTTGGATACCTCTTGTGTTTCACATGCTTTGACAGTTAGAGGCAGGAATGACAGGAATGATCGTGGTAATAACCGTGGCCGTGACTCGCAGAAGGGTCGGTCTAAATCTCGTGGAAAGTCGCGTGGGCGCAACGCTAATGTCATTTGTCATCATTGTGGGAAAAAAGGCCATATCAGACCACAGTGTCATGAGTTGCGCTATGAGAAGCACAAGGATAAGGGCAAAGAGAAAGTGCAGGAGAAGTCCTCTGATCGCAGCATAGTACCTGTGAAGTCCAGCGCCATGCGATTCAATAACTCATGATCAGTGTCATAAATATAAAGTTGTGCAAACTTTGGTATTTGTTGTCCATCCTCACTTGGCAATAGGGAATCCATCCGGTGATATATTGATCCATGAACTCGAAAAGTATAACCATTTCCATTTTGAGACAAAAGCTCATCAATTTTTGCACCCATTGAAATAAAAGCCAATGCGCTATTATAAGCACGAATATTTTTTTTGAACTCTCTGCTTTGTGGATGTGTGCCATCAAGCAAATTACATAGAGGTTGTGGTGGTTGCTGTAGAGGTGGCAAAATTACTTTCCCTTCTCTACAACAATGCTTTCCAATCGAAGTTGTACGCATTGTTTTAGTTTCATCATGCCACAACTTAGCCATGCAATGGTGACAAACCTTGCAAAGGATACCAATTGCATGCAAATTTGGTTTTTGGAAGAGCAAAATTGTTACTGATGGATGAATATCCAAATTAGGTGGCATGTCATGGAGAATTGAACAAAATCCACCATTTTGAGGTAGAAATATAGGAGCTTGAATATTGTACTGGTCATGTAGCATCTCAGTAGTTGCACCTGCATTATGGATAGCTTCATTCTCTTCTTGAATAAGGCGAGGCAATTGAACATCTAAGGACAGTAATGGTGCACCAGGCATTTGAGCACTTATATCAATTGTATTTGTTGTAGTGCGATGCAATTGTTGTAATTGCGTTCTTGCTCTTGCCATGTGTCTACGTTCAGCTCTAGTAACATCAAGCATTTGCCTACAATTTCTTATTCCACCATCTGGATTATTTGTGTTTCCATTTCTTTGTGGACTTGTGCTACGTACCCCCACTCCGAAGGGTAGCAATTCATGGTTATCCAACTTCTCAACATCTGTATTGTGGATAGTTGCATTGTCTCCTTGACGAATAGGAGGTGGTTGAACTTCCAATGGCAACAATGGTGCAACTGGCATTTGGTCACGAACATGTACTTCAGTCCTAATTCTTGCAACGTGCCTACGTTTATGTCTAGTAATTTTGAGCATTTCCCTACGTGCACATAATAGACGATCTCTAGGCACAGAATGTGTTGGAAGTACCATTGTCGAGAAAAACCTGAGATAAAAAGAAAAAGGTACATTGATATTAGTAATTGCATACTTTTATGACCTAGGCATACTAAATTTTCTTCCTATCTCCTAGGGAAGACTTTAGCAAAGATATACCTCAAGATAAATTTGTTCTAAACACTATTTCAATATAAAATTTGAAGATTATAACATCACATAAGAGACAATATAATCTTACATGTGCAAGAATATAAATTGAAAGAGCATATTATGTCATTATCATGGGGCATACAAAAGTCCAAATGACATGAAAATTCTCAAACCCAATAATAGAATGACATATCTATCAGAGGATCCGACAAAAAGTTATTGAAATCCTTAGATATGCTAAGAGAACTATGCATTGGATGATGAACTCATGCGACAATTCAATAGGTTTAACATTGCAGAGAACCTATTGAGGCAAACTTTTAGAGATGTGACATGCACATCGAGGCAAATGCTCTCAGGTGCAAGCACACTTGCATTCTTTTGAGCCAGTAATTCACACACTCCATCCTCTATACGATTATTAACACCATATTGGAGAATATGGGAATTTTCCATAAGTTTGGGACACGTGGTCAAATCTTTGGGTTTGTCATAACTTGAACACTATAACTCCAAATCGAGCACTCTATAGCTCAATAGATTCAATTTTTCAAGCGCTTTCCAATGATAGGTTACATCATATGGTTTTGAGAAACTTATGGGCATGTTATCCGGGTGCCACCTTTTTAGTATTCAAAAAATGGGAATTGGGACATTCCCAAACTCACTAATATTGTGTTTATTGCTCTTAGCAAGGTCTCGTAACTTTTCTGCATGGCCTTCCAAAGCACACCCTGGCCAGTGCTTGCGAACCAACTCATAGATTTCTCCTATATAGCCCTTTATTTCATCTATCTCATCTTGCAACATTATCCCATTAGCCAAGCCTCCTTCATATTTTTTTGCCAGGATTTTTTCGATCCTTTGAAGGCGATCACCAAAGTTTTGACAGAAGGAGTTCGAAGCTCTTTGACGTTTGTTTAAACTCTTGATTTGCTTCTCAATTGCATCCAACCGATGCAGGATCTTTAGGGATACAACGGAAGTGTTGTGTCCTTTGACACGTTTGAGGGCACGCCGTACTGACTTCCTACTAGCCATGTCTTTGGCTTTACGCACATTCATTCGTGCATTGGGAGTACACAAAACAATGTCTGGTACATGGACATTGTTTCTTGCATCAGATGTTTCAGCATGCTCCATATTGCCATGGTTACACAAAGTATTAAGAGATCACACACACACACACACACACACACATACACACACACACATAGAGAACATATTTAAAAAGTAATTGAATACTTTCATGACGTAGGCGCACCAAAGTATTACAATATTTATGCATACATGAGAGAGACACAATGAGACTATGTCGAGAAAATATTTGACACAACTTTTTCTCCACATCAAAGCATGAATATCCATACACACATGAGGGACATCATACAAGCATGAAACAATTAAAGTATTCAAGCATTGATTACAACTTAAATAAATAAAATATTAATTAAAATATTATTAGCACATATATACATATGAATACACACTACAAGGATTTAAGCTTATAGCGACGGTGAGCAGCGACGGCGGATAGCGGCGTCGCAAATAGCGATGCTCTACAGGGAAAAAAAATAGGCCGAAATCGAGCGCGGCTTTATTTCGCGTTTTTGCGTTTGATGTTTTGAGAGCGAGAGTGAGGGAGAGAGTGACCATCGTGAGAGAAGGAGAGGAAGAAGACTTGCCGCCGTCACCGCCGCCGTTGTTCGCGAAGGAGAGGAGGAGCCTTCATCGCGAAGAGGAGCCACCCCACAATCGCTATATCTCATCGGTGAGTCTCCCTCTCTCCTTCTTTTGCTTGTTTAAGGTTTAAATCACTTTCTCTTTTGCTTGTTTAGGAGAGGAAATGAGAGAGAAAGAGAGGGAGAGGGAGAGAGAGGGAGAGAAAGAGAAAGAGAAAGAGAAAGAGAGGGAGAGGGAGAGGGAGGGGGAGGAAATGAGAGAGGGAGAGAAAGAGAAAGAGAGGGAGAGGGAGGGACGGAGGGAGGGAGAGTGCATTCTCTCTCTCCCTCTCCCTTTTGCTTTTGGAGAGTGTTAGGATATATTGTGAGAGGGAGAGGAAATGAGAGAGAAAGAGAGGGAGAGGGAGAGGGAGGGAGAGAAAGAGAGAGAGAGAGAGGGAGAAAGAGAAAGAGAAAGAGAAAGAGAAAGAGAGGGAGAGGGAGAGGGAGAGGGAGGAAGAGTGCATTCTCTCTCTTCGTCTCCCTTTTGCGTTTGGAGAGTATTAGGATATATTGTGAGAGGGAGAGGAAATGAGAGAGAAAGAGAGGGAGAGGGAGAGAGAGGGGGAGGAAATGAGAGAGGGAGAGAAAGAGAAAGGGATGTATACTCAAATGGATAGCTTTATGGAGATGTATGTCTACTCAAATGGATAGCTTTTGTCTACTCAAGATGTAGTCCACCTGTGTGTGTATATATTGGAACGATAACATATCCATGATTATGGTAATGGTATGTTGTTTGCTTTTTTTATGGGTACCATTACATCGACTCCTTAAGAGGGCTTAAAATTGGTCATACACTTTATAAAGTCTAATTAGGAGATTTAAGATGCACGATAATAGACTTGTCGATAATGGTATGCAATGTACTTTACCATGGGCCACGTACATTGGTGACTCTTTAAGATCGCTTAAAATTGGTCATATCCTTCATAATGTCCAAGTAGGGGATCTAATTGTGATATGCATAATTCCTTGTTTTTGTATTAACTTTATAGGCATAACAAATTAGTAATCATACCAACTAGTCAACGGAAGGACTAAAAGAAAATGATCCCCTAGCTAATGGTCATTATGGTACTTTATCAAAATGAACCCAAAAGTATTGCCATAGAATAAGAATCCCTTAAATTGAGCATATGATATTTTCTTCAAATGTTATGACTATGAGTATAATTGATTGGAACAAATTTTATAACTATGGTACACACACACACACCCCCACACAGGCACAAACATTTTTACTATTTGATATTGTCTTTGATATGGTAACCTTGTATTACATTGTTGCATTTGATGTCTACCAATCATTACAATAAAAGTTTATAAATTTCATAGATGGCATTAATTTTTATACATGGACCTAGGACAAAAAAAAACACATTACTAAGATGCTTTTTGTTGAGACTGATTTATTATTAGACTAAGAGATCCTCAATGATACTCATAAATTTTGTTGACTAGGATTACTTATACTCAAAGCCCTCCAGTGCAGTTGTATAAGTAATCCTAGTAGAGCCCCTCTAAGATACTCAAAGTACAGGTAATCTTCTATCCAAACCGTCGACAATCTCGATGGTGGTATGTTATACCTTCAACTCCCCGAAGTGCAAGAGTATATGATCAAAGCGATGTTCCGAGCATCGATGAAGATAATATGCAAATAGAGGGATCGATATTGCAAGGGGTGGAGGCCGTCGAAAGCTTGGAGCCAGCATCGGTTAAGAATGATGGAAATACAGGAGTCCAAGAATTTTTTGAGAATGAGGCAGACTCATTCTTTTGTGGTGACATGTCTATCGGCATTCCAGTGTATGCGAAGTTGTGTCAGGAGATTAACATGGGACCATAGGATACTTCATACTTGGAGCATCCACTTACTCAATTCGTTGACCAATCTCTTATAAAGGTACATAAGATATGCATTTTAAGTGAGATTTTTTTTAAATGATTTATATTGCTGTGCTTTGTATGATTTAAATTGATTATTCTAACATCATTTTTTATCTGTGCAGGTGACATTTTCAGGATGAGCAATGAGGAGTTGCAGGACATCTTCGCACACATGTCTCCAGACCAGCTCGCGAGATTCAGAGAGATGGCAGACCAGGAGTTGTCTCGTTCTTTGTCAGGGCACTCTGCTAGCTCTGCTTCAGCGCGATCGGATGCTTCGGGTTTGAGCAGACGATCTCGACGCTCACAACTTGGGCCAGAGGGAGGGAGTGCATTGGGATCAAGGGGATGCTACTGTAGAGACACGGATGTGGTGTCTCCGTCTTGTCGTTCAGCTGGAGCTGCATCATCTCCAGGATTTGTTACACCTGTGGGGACGTCTACTCTAGTTACTCCAGCTTTTGCGCAGCCGTCAGCAGAGCAGGTGGCACCCCTTTGGGTGCCAGTCCGAGAGAGATTACCCCCATCGGTACACCGGATGCAGAGGGGTCTCTTGGATATGCCCACGAGCGTGGACGTAGATGGGAGAGGACCCATCTTAGGTAGACTCCTAGGGGTTATGGATATCTGGTTGATAGTAGGTCAGGAGCCATCATCATGAATGATGAGGAGAGGAGGGTGATGGCTCGCATGAGAGAGTTGTGCCAACAAGTTTTTTGACACAACGTCTTGGATCATTGGAAGAACATACCGGAGGGGAGCAATGACTACATAGTAGCATCCTTGCACGAGGAGTTTTCAGTGCCAGTCGCAATAGATAGATTCTCTACGGGCTGGATGATGGATTGCATGCGTGCATACATGTCACATAGATGATCCGACGCACGCAAGGCAATCAAGAGTGGAGCTGCAAAGCCCGAGTGGTTAGAGTGAGGCTACAGATTCTCCAGGACATTGGAGTCAGCAGCGCGAGGTGGCGAGGGCACGACTCGAGGTCGGAGTGGTCCATCATCTTGGGAGTGGCGGCACATGACATATTTGGAGGACTTTGTAAGTTTTTCTTTTGTTTTGCTTGGTTGTTTTTTTGAAATATTCTTTGTACTGACAATCATGTTTCTAACAATTAGTATTTTATTTTCTTTGCAGCACTCCATTACAAATTGCGATCCAACCGGCCTTGAGACTCGATATGCAGAGAGGCACGGTCTCAATGCATTGATCGACCGATTGTATAGACGCGGCAGCCCTGTAAGTCACTCATCTTTCTTGTCCGTAGTTACCATGAGATATTTGAATGCATTATTGTATGGTGGATTGATGTGTTGTTTCTTTTTCGGCAGAGTCCGTTCGATGCTCCTTTGCGGGGTAGGACGAGCTTTCGGGGGACGAGGATTTGTAGCTCGCCCTTGGATCCCTGGAGCTCACACACCTTTATTTTTGAGTTGCCTGATTTATGTAGACATTTTTTATGTATTAGTGATATCCTATCATGATTGTACCAATCGCTTTTTATGCGATCGTGTATTTATTTCATGTATCAGTTTTATGATTTCAGTATACATTCTTTTTGTTTGCAAGCGCTTTGTAAACAGTAGTGCAGAAACTATTTTGTATGGCTCTCATAAAGCACACAATGCAAGCTGCCCTGCCACAAATTTTTTTTTATCCCTGTTACCGTCGCTTTTAGCGTCGTAAATTTTACTGCTCGCGTCGCTATTGCCATCGCTATACGCGTCACAAAACGTCAGGATTAGCGTCGCTATTGGCATCGCTATTGGCGTCGCAAATGCGACGCTGATGGTGACACCAATAGCGACGCTAATAGCAACGCCAATACCGACGTTTCTATGGCATCGTTAATAACGACGCTTTTTGCGACGACGGGGGCAAATTTTGTTGTTTGTATTTTCGTCGCTTTAAACGTCGGTATAAGGCCTATATCTTGTAGTGACATACTATTAACATAAACATAACAATGTTATCACACATTTTTTATACTAAAACACATACACACATTAATTAATCAAACACTTAAAACATGTAATACACCTTAACAATGTAATGACACACATAACACATTAATTAATAACACGCATAAACACATTAAGAAATAATATTAACACACTTTCATATCAAAAGACTTTAATGTAGCACAAATCTTTAGTTATGAAAGATGCATTTGCTATTTTGAACTTTGACCTATTTAAGAAAGTTATAGAAATGGCTACCATTACACAAAAGGACTCACCAAGGAGGTTGAGGTGAGTGATAGGTTGGTGCAAGGAGAAAAAGTGATTAGGTAAGCTGTACTCAAGCTACTCTCTCTCTCTCTCTCTCTCTCTCTCTCTCTCTCTGTGGCTCCACCCCCTTAAAAAATTCTATTATGGAGTAGGGGTCTCTCCCTCTCTCTGCTGAAAACAAAGACCATCTTCAAAAAACAAAAAAAAAGATGTGTGTGTGTTGGAATCATTGTGTTTGAGGAACGCAAAAAATTGGTGTAAGCTAAGTTTTCTCTAGGCATGTACGAATTTAGTGTGGTAGTGGCTCTAATGTGCAGCATCTAACTATAAACTATCCCTTTGCTGCAAGATACTGCTTTTTTTGTGAAAAGCATATCCTATTCTTGGAGAATATGAAGCATAAATAACTTGTTTTAAAACATTATTATAGACCCTTGAATAGCAATCTATGTGGCACTCCAAATGGCAACGACTCCAAATCTCTCTTAAATTATAATGTTTGGATCTACCTAACATCACTCCTATCCTATGTGACACTCAAACAATGACTCAAAACATCTATTATATATTATAATGTACAAATCCACCTAATCCAACTCCTATCCTATGTGGCACTCAAATGATGACTCCAAGCTCGAGATAGTACTTAAATTTAATTTTCTTATTATATTATGGTATAATATTCTATTACATTATAATGTATGGATCTAACTAACCTAACTCCTATCTTATATGGCACTCAAATGATGACTCCATACCTCTATTACATTATAATATACGAATCTACCTAACCTAACTCCTACCCTATGTGGCACTCAAACAATGATTCCAAACCTAGAATATTTTTTTAATGTATGGATCTAGCTAATCTAACTCCTATCTTATGCGGCACTCAAACAATGCCTCTACACATAAAATATTTTTTTACGTTCTTTTAATAAAAACTTTTCCTCCCAGATCCCCTCTTTCTTTTTGAGGAGCATGCATTGTGAATTTAAATTTACCAATCTATCTCAGTATGTCATGACAACATGCATTGAAAGGGAAGGTGAGTATGTATACCTACGTGTGTGTGTGTGTATGTGTGTGCGCGCGTGCTATGGAGGTTGAGCTGAGTGAAATTTTATTTCTTTCACTCTCTACATGATGAGGAGTTTAGTATAGGCAGAGGATAATGAGATACCTGCAGCAGTCGCTCGCTGAAGTCGGTCGCAGCAGTCGCTGCCAGCAATGGCAGACGTGGATACTCGCAGCAGTCGCACAGTTGCAGACGATACTCGCAGCAGCTCTTTATATAGAGCTGGCTGCTACACCCGAAGATCCCAATTCGCCACACAGCTCAAGCTCGCCATGTAGGCCGAGGAGCTGATTCGCAGGAGAGGGGGCGACGGGTGCCACGCAAGCCGAGGAGCCGATTCGGAGGAGAGGGGACGGGAGGCGCCACGCAGCCGAGGAGCCGACGCCTGAATCGCGGGTGAGCGAGGGGTGCCGAACGCGTGGCACCCCCCACGGAAAGCGAAGGGGGGGTTGGGGCTGCCACGTGGCAGCAGTCCCCGACCTCCCCTTAATATATAGTAAGGATGGCTTGGAGATGTATTTCTCTTGAACTTGTTCTTTTCTTTCAACTTGGCATTCCACTTAGACCTTTTTTAAAAAATAATGAAAAATGTATTAAACAATAGACTTCTATCAAAAAATACTTATTTCCAATGCAAGTGCTTATAGGCTACTTTAAACACATGTCTCTTAGGCCTTAGAACCTTCAAAAAAGCCGAAATTTCTTCCTTACAAATCAAGACTATGGAGTTGTTGATCAAAGGAAATATTGTTTAATGGTTTTAGTAAAGGAGGATAAAAATCCTGAGGATGTAATCTATGATTTGAATGATTCATTTTTCGAAATATGTCCTGGATTCTTTAAAGATGAGGAAGAAGGTGACCTTGGGGATGCATTTTTTGCATATAATAAATCGGAAACCTTTTCCCCTAATGATTTAGAAGAAGAAGAGGATGAGGCATGAACATCCGACCTAGATGGAAATTCAACAAGGTCCTCAGTAACTATGGAGGAAGTCGATACTATTGAGAATGATCATGAAGAATCCGAGGAAAGTTTAGTTACAACAATTCTTTACGAGGTAAATATTCTGCCTTTTGGGTTCTAATAACTTCCATTTGTTGCTAAAAGATCTTACTATCGTCAGTTAGAAAAGAAAGAAAGAGAGAGAAGAAACAGGGATAGTTGCAAACCTTTACAACAACTTATATTACATAATGATAGAGATGACCCATCCCTAGCCTTAAATAGATTTGCACAAACTTTTAATGAATGTCATGGTAATTATGATAGGATAATCAGATAATTAAATGAGGCTTTGGAAATCGAGCATGAGGCAGCACTGATGACAACTGTGAATGAAGTTACAAAAAGAAAAGTCAAAATTCCAATATAAGGAGAGGCACTATCTAGAAGAAATTTTACTTCTAGAGATGTATTTAGAAGATCAAGAATCTAAATTAAATAATGATGTGCAACAAATGGAACAAATATCGCCTATTCATAGGAAATGCTTAGTTGAATGTGAAAAAACTAATGAATTTTATGAAAGGAGTAAATATTTCTCAGATGATAGGTTCCATAAATGCCACGTCCACAAAAAAGTATAATATAAATTTGAAGTCTATCTCGCATAGCTCGAGTAAAAGACAAGGAAGTTATATTGGTAAGCTAATGTCACATATTGGACAGACAATGTGTTTTGTGGAGAAAGCTGGACTTAACTGGATTAAGGAGGTTTCCCAATGATTCGACAATCTCCATATGTGATGGCTCGAGTCGAGTTATGCCTTGGGGAGTTCCTTCGCCTTACTAGGTAATGTAATGCTCTGCAGATCCCATCCTTGGATGGTGGTTTGATGTAGTTTATTGCATCAGTACTTTGAATTGTAGTGTGCAGCTAGCACGCACAGGCGTATATACAGTGGTGCAGTTGAACAGGTTGTGCATGATTGTGCTATTGTACCGAGGTTGAGCATTGTGCTGCAGTGCAGAATGTTTTGCCACTGCCACTGGGATAGCGCTAATACGACCTTCCAAAAAGGAGGTCATGTTTTATATGTTCCAGCTCTGCACAGATAACCTCAAAAGATGGGCGGTTCTCCGGCATGCCATCCCAGCATTGATGGATGAGCTGCTTCAACCTGGGATGAACGTCCACTGGTAAGATGGGCCTCTCCTGGAGCTTCACTATCCTCTCCTTCCAACCAGCAGTGGGAGCATCAGCGAAAGGCTTCTTTCCTGAGAGAATCTCGAAGCAGGTCATGGCGAAGCTGTAGACGTCTGCGGAAAACGAGTATTTGGCGAGCCCCTCACTTAACTCTGATGCTCCTGCATCAGTAATTGTAGGATTGCCTTGCCTTTGAGCGTCATCAAGGCAACCATAGCTGTCATCATGATGACCTGAAGTATAAGATGAGGGTGGTCTAGTGATGTAATAGTCGGGGAAAAAGACCTCAGGTGCCCTCCAATACTTAGTGCCCACCTTGCGTGTGTGCATAGACTGCGCTCCCACCTGTTTGGCCTTGGCCAAGCCGAAGTCAGCCACCTTGACATGAATGTACCCCTCCTTCAATGCATCCGGGCTCCAACCATAGTCCACGAGTATGTTGGCTGCCTTGAGATCCCGATGCATGACTCCCTGGCTATGCAGATACCTCATGGCCTCAGCTATCTGTATGATGATATCTAGAGCTACAAGGGGATAGTTGAACAAACGCCCCTTGATGCTGCGGACTTGTTGCTCAATAAATGTCTCCAAATCACAGCCCATCATCTCAATCAGCAAGGACAAGCTGTTAACTGATTCATAATCTTTTGTGTACCATATGAGCTTCAGGATGTTTGGGTGGTGCAGTCGCGCTTGTATGATGGCTTCGTTCACATTCTCAATCTTGTTCAGTCCTTTGATCGTCTTCATTGCATACCTCTCACCAAAGCACACTACTTCTTCCACTTTGCCATATGTACCTGCACCCAAGAACCTGACCACTTTCACTCGGTTCCTGTCCACATGCAGTCCTTTCTTCAGGAACTCCAATGCCTGGTCTTCTTTCTTCATATCATAACTGAGCCTCACAAGAAGATGCTGGGCGAGAGCCGACTCCTCCGCAGCCGTGAGCTTGTTCATCCAATTGATGAATCTCGCCCAATTGTTGTATGGCCTCTTATGCTGCTGCTTTAATTCTGCAAGCACAAGTGACCGGTCTTTTTGTGCTTGAAGGTGAAGAAAATAACCCACAAACAATCCAGGTGGCTGCATGCTGCAGTTCATAATCAAAGCAGGATCTGAGCCAAATTGCTTGATTGAATCAGGTTCATCTTGCCAGACATCTCTGATCCATGCCTCCACCTTCACCTTAAGCAAATCGAAGCATTTGGTCAAGTCCACTATGAGAAACTTGATTGTGTCCTCGCTCTCCAGCTTAGCAAACACTTTGCGGGATGGAAGATAACCAGTGCAATCCAGGACATACTGCTTGCACAGCAGCAACCACCTGCAGAGTTCTTTGAGAGCATAGTAGCAGGCAGAAAGGCCCTCTTGCCACTTCTTCTTAGTAGCTGTGTTGTCATAGACGTTATTATTGACAAGTTGGATGTCGTCAAAACCAAATCTTACTGCATCAAGGTAGATTGAAATGGAGGAGAAGACCTGCAACAAGACCTTACACTTGCCACGGTTAAGGGCCTGATCAAGCCTCACTTTAGATGTCTGCAAAATGATATCCTGGGCCACATTTAGAGGAGAGCATAGAGTGTGCTGTTTATGAAGATTATGAGCCAGAGTACTGCAAAAGAAGACTGCAGAAGCACGTGACCGGAAGACCTGCTGGAGGCCATACTCACTGCATTTCAACGCATTTGCGGCCTGCAGTCTAAGGTGTTTTAAGTACAGTTGTTTCAGCTTCTTTAGTTGAGGCAAGGTGATTCTCAACCTGATGATGGAAATTATAACATATACACAAACTCGAAAGCGGCTAGAGGGGTTACTTATAACGCCCTGCAGTACTCGAGTTCTGATCATCAGGTGAATGCGTTGAAATCTCACGCATGACCACACTGCCATGCCTAGCACTTTAAATTCCTTCAGCTTGATCAGTCCCTGCTGCTCATGATGTTGTACCATTGCTGATGATGGAGAACAATCACCAACACTAGCAGATGATGATGGGGTTGATGGCCCGTCTGAGCTTCCGACTTCATCATCATCCTGACTGGTATCTAATGGAGCATCAATGCTTGGACGTGGAGACTCATCCCATTTAATCACCTGCCCAATTGTATTACACACTTCATCGTCATCATCATAATCATCATCATCATCATCTGCAAGACGAGATACTTCAGCGCCAGGTATCTGATTGCCACGGGGATGCATATTTGTGCTCGTTATCATCACAAATCTATCATTTGGGTGCACTTGTCTGGGCACGTCGTCCTTGAAATAGCTGAGCCTATTAATGAGTGGGTAAGTATCACTGTGATGGGTATCATCGATGGGCTTAACATTATTATCTTGGTTCATGAGGATTGATAAACAGATCCGCAGGATTAATGTAAGCTGTGGCAGCTTCCCCAAGCCTCGGGCTGATGACAATAAATGGCAATAAACAAATGGAGAAGAGGGAATAGATTGCAATTAATGGGCAACAATCTTGCAGGGAATCAATAGTTAAACAAATGAGAAGATGGAATTATCAATTAATGATTGCAGGGAATCTTGCAGGGATCAGAGCGGTTAATGTGCCTATGGGGGTTTGTTGCCTCTCTGGTTGCTTGGGTAATGTATTTGATTATAATGATGATGATGGTGGAAGTGCCCGACGGATATTGTTCCGTAATCTGCACGCCAACTCTTTCGTGTCTCAACTTGCTTTGTTGTTTGTCGACCCTGTCAATCTCGTGCTTGTCACTTGTAACTAGCTATCTAATGTTTGACCTCCATTTTGTGATCCGTGGTTAATTAGTAGATCATTATCATCGCAACTAATATGTAATGTTTGGCCTTAGTCTTGTAAGTAGCGGTTGATAATTAGGTCTAAATCTCTTCACGCCATATATACATTCTAGAGAAAGCTATGCTTGACTCTTGACGACTCCACACAAATTTGCATTTTACTTGGGGGACTTTCTAGATTTGGGAGAAAGTGAAGTTTTAAGGTCACAAACTCCTTAATTTATTCAAGCCAAAGATTTTAAGACCACCATGATTGATATTTTAGTGAGTTTCATGTATTTGCATCCTTGTAAAAACAATGGGTATGATTCATTCTTGTATGAAAAGAAAGGTGATAGAGGTTCACAAGAGCATTGATAGGTTAGAAAGAAATGACATTTTATTGGGCACGTATGATTTGAATCTAGCCATTCTTTATCTTTATGTTTGGAATATTGATTTTTCTTGGGATATTTATCCTATACATTCAAGAGAAGGTTGCAGTTGATTCTTAAGACATTTGTATGTTCGAGATTGACCTCTTATAGGAATTGACTTGATGGCTTATTCGTAGAAGTTTCCTCCTCAACATTGTGTATCCCATGAAGCTTCTCCTTGTTCTTCCACTACATTGACCAACTTTAGAGAGGGAACCTGATTTGAGGCGAGAAAAGGAAGAAGATGATGCATGAAGTTAATCCTAATGTGTAACATTATATGTACCAAAATGTTTGACATTAATGTCATAATAATCGGTTGGTTAGTGCCAACAAGTCTTGAGGGGTTTGGAAGTTATCCATTCAAGAGAAAGCTCTCTTACCAAATTTTGACCTCTTCCAATCATCTTTAACATTGTTAGCACATGAAACATCTCCTTTGCTTCCATTGCATCAACAATTTTAGAGAGAGAATTTGACCATAGGGGAGAAAAGGAAGAACATACTACATGCAATTGGTCATCAATGAGAAAAAGATCACTAGAGTTTGGCTAGGCTTTGAAAAGTACTAGACTTTGGTTACACTTTCAAAAGTAAAGAAAGGAGCAAATTGGAAAAGAACTTCAAATATCTTAGTCACTGTCCATATTTGCCTTTATAGTCAAAGACTCTTAAGAGGGAGGTCCACAATATGCTTGTACATGATTCCCATCAAAGGGCATAACATAACTCCTTGGGAGAACTTTTACATAGATTTACCATTGTGGCATGTACAATACGGACAATGAGAGAGAGAGAGAGAGAGAGAGAGAGAGAGAGAGAGAGAGAGAGAGAGAGAGAGAGAGAGAGAGAGAGAGAGAGAGAGAGAGAGAGAGAGAGAGAGAGAGAGAGAGAGAGAGAGAGAGCACCCCCTTGCAATACACAAATCCACCACTTTCACCTATTAATCTACTATTGTTGCTTCAATTGACAAGTCTCTATTGAAGCCACATTCAAATGTTACACATATAGTCTACCATTGTTCAAAAGATTTTCTCTTCTCTCTAAACTTGACATGATCAACTCGGCAATTAAACTCTAGGTTGTATTTATGTGCCCACATAATTATTAAAAAGTATATTTTATGCACTCATTGTAGCCACATAGTACATATAATACCCTAATTATTGTATACTCATTAATCATTTTTACAAAAGAACTGTTTCCTATGAAAGAAGTATTTCGTACCATATAACACTATTTTGTTCAAAAGAATATTCTTTAGTACCATCATATATTTTTGGTATGAAATATGTCATTAGCATTAAAGAATATTTAATGTAAAATAGATGAAAAAACATTATTTAATATAAGGGTGTCATTTTAGATATGAATGAGATTTTGTATGTAATCACTAGAATGAGACTTAAATATGAATGAAATTTAAATATGAATGAAAATGTACTCCCTATGTAGATTTTGAGATCTAATCATTTAAGATGTTAGAAGTAAATATCCTAAAAGGTATGGGAGCACAATACAGAAAATAATGAAACATTAAAAAATATATTAAATAAGGATTATCAATTCCAATTTGACATAAGAGCGAAATATTTTATGGGCGCTAGTTATTGCAAATTAAGATATCCCCCACGAAAACCCTAGTTTAATATATGTTTTTTTCATTTGAAAATCTTCATGGTTGTAATGTAATATTATAATTCGTATTAGCTTGATATATTATTATTTAAACAATATAATATTTCAATCATTGCTTAATAATTGCAAGCAAAGAGGTCATAGGTGTTTATGTGTAGAGGGGAAAGGTGGACTCTAGAGGAAGAGAAGGTGGTAAGAGATCTAGAGAAAGGGAAAGAAGAGGTACATAGACAATAAGAGGACATCCTAGGAGCTTGCTTTGAGAGATAGAGCGTGGAGCTTGAGAACTTGAGGAGTAGAGAATGGAGGCTACTTGAGGTGAGAGCATAGAAGTTGCAACTTGAGAGTTGTTTGGACATGTGTGAGTTGTATAAAGCCTAGATAGATCATAGAATCTATTTGTACTAGATATATCGCATCCACAAAAGGTATAAAACCATGGAATTTAGGCAAATGAATCTATGAGAGATCAAAGAAGTAGAAATCAAGTTTTACTTTAATTCATTGTTAGAATGAGCTTCTTGATCAAAACAATGAAAGTGAAGTCTCTTGTAAGCATTGTTGGAGTTCAGTTTGGCTTGAATCTTACCTAGGAAAGCTTGATTAGGAGTGATTTCAACTCCGCAAATGTTATTGCTATTTCCCAGCCTATTCTTAATTCATTCTTGATAAAATTCATAAAAGAGAGTAAGGATATTGTAATGGATAGTGACTCACTGATCCAAGAGGTACTCCCTACTCCAATCCTCGCTCCATTTGATTGATAATTTCCTTTTCAATCACAATTTCCAATTCATATTTGCTTGGGGTAGCATGTGGTTGCCATATTGACATTTACACCAAGGAAAAAGGTGGCCAGGGGAGATAGCGGGAAAAAAGAGAGGTAACCCTTTCTCACTACCAAAGATCCTGAAGGGATGCACACTCACTCGGGACATTAGGAAAAAAATGAACTCACAAATGGGCCCTTAAAAATAATATAGTTTAAGGTGTGGGCCTTTTGGATTGTCCAATAGGAAGGCTAGATGTTGACATCCATGGAGGGTGAATCTTCTCTCTCCAAATCTTGGGTTTTCTATTAAAAAAAAGGGGTTTTCTATTAAAAAAGGGGTAATGGTAGAAATAGTACACAAAATTTGAGTTTCTCTGACCTCGTATTTCCCCTTGGAGAATTTTCAGTTTCGGCTTTTTTCCCTCTCACGAAATCAGTTTGACCCAAAAGTTGAGCAACAGACCACTTTCCCTCTCTTCTCTATACTCGTGAATTTTTGTCTCCATTGAAGCTCCCTGCTGAGATTAATTAAGGTTTTGATCGTTCTGCTTACCTTTGCACTTTCTTCTCCACGCAGCTCCAGATTTTGGGCAAAACACAAGTGCCCATCTCTCTTTGCATTTTCTCTTGTTTGCTATTTTTTCAATAGGGTTTGATGTCGTTTCTTACTGTTGTTGTTGTTTTATTGTAGAGGTTGTTTGGGGTAGGAGACAGAGGTGCTCGTCTCTCTCTCCTTTCTTTTCCCCCTCTCTCTATGTGTTGTTTCTCTTTTATGTTCTGTTTCCAATAGAATTTGATGTTGGTTCTAATTGTTGTTTTCTTGTAGAGTTTATTTGGAGCAAGAGGCAAAGGTGTTAATCTCTCTCTCTATTTGGTTTTTTTTTTGTTGATATCTTTTCAATACAACACAATGTTAGTTCTAACCCTTGTTGTTATTTTGTTGCAAATATCATTTTGGGTGACATTACATAAGTGCTTATCTCTCTCTCTCCCTCTCTCTTTCTCTATGTATGTTTTCTCTTTTCTACTGTTTTTTCAGTATACCTTCATGTAAATACTAACTCTTGCAAAATTTTCTTTTGCAAAGATCAATTTGGGCAAGATTGGATAGGTGCTCATTTCTTTCTCTCTCCCGCTTACTCACACAAACTCTCTCTTTCTTCCTCTCTGCATTATCCCTTTTCTACTATCTTTACAATAAGGTTTGATGCTAGTTCTAACTTAAGGATCAATTGTTGTTGCATCACTTAACACAAGGTAGAGCAAAGATTCTGTAGCTCAATTTATAGGTAAATCTACCATATTTTGTGGTGCCAAAATTTATTCATTTAATTAGTGACTTTTATATTTGATGGGATTGATGTTTTGTTATGTCCATCATTTACAATGGGTTTTGATTAGCAATGATTCAATCTTATCTTCAGTAAATCAACTTATAGGTAAATTGACCCTGTTTTATATTGCTTCTATTCATGCAGTTATCTAGATATTTTTTGTTAAAAGGGATTCATGCAAGTATTTTTGTTAAAAGGGATTCATGCAGGTGTTGTTTTGTACATGCAGGTATTGTACAAGGTTTAGGTAAAGCATATAATTCTCCATCAACTATTTTGATGTGGTGAGTGATTCCTTTGTGTTGGATGATATGGATCTGCTCGAAGTCAATGGTTCAAAAATCCTATGCTTTATTGGTCTTATGTGTCCATTTGGATCTCCATGCCAATTGGCAATGATCCATGAAACTCTTGTATCATATCATCCATATAACACACAATGTGTTGAGTCTTAGAATATCTCAGGTGTCAATCCAATGTGCTTATTAAGATTTGCATGCCATGTGGCTACTATCCTTGTAGCAACTACTCTATAATACCCACATTTCATACAATGTATTGAGTCAAATCAAACTCCTCTTCATTATAATAAAATTTATTTTGGTGAAATTCTCTGAGTATTCTTGTGCTAGTCTTTTCATTATATTTCATGTAAATGGTATGATTAAAGTGATGTGTCGAAATTAAGTCTATACTTTGTGTTGCTATATATATCCACATGGATTTCGATATCGATGTTTATGTCTGTTTACAAAAGTGTAAACATCTCTTAATGCCATGTTTAATTGTATGGCATATTGGTGATTACTGGACAGACTTAAAATGCTTATTATTTAGGGGTTAATAGATACTTCTTTACATCTAATCCGTAGGTTATAATACCTGAGAGAAGAACAAGCATTCTCTCGATAGAAGTACGTTGTCGTACTGCTGCGCATCCGAGGTGTGGAATCCACCAAAAAGTTGTGTGTGTGGGATTTGATACTTTGTACATACTTAGTCGTTATGTTTGCTCTTTTATTCTATGTGGGTAATATAGTCAAGAGGGGTTTTGCTAGAGGAACTTATCCGTAATGCTTTGGTTGACATGAACGCTAAATGTGACATGCTTGTAGAAGAACAGGGAGTTTTTGATAGATTGGTAACTCGAGATGTAGTCTCATGGGCTACACTTATTTCAGGATATGTAGAATGTGGGTTTCGTAGACAAGTGCTAAACTGTTTGGAACAAATGCAAGTGGAAGGTCTGACTGTGAAAGCTGTCATGTTTTTCAAGGGGATTAAGGCTTCTGGTGCCAATGGAACCTTAGAAATAGAAGAAGTCTTGCATGCTGAAGCAACCAAAAGAGGTGGAGTAAAGTGATGGATAATTTGAAGTTTCATTGTCTTCTACTCTCCAAGTACTCAAGTTCATTGAAGAAAATCGCATTGGATGGCGACAAAATTGTTTGCACCAAAGTACTCGAGGTTCCAAGGTAAAGCACTCTTGGCTTAGACTTGTGATGTGGGTTAGAGCATCAAGATGAAGGCTTGTATGCTTTTCTAGAGGCCACTTTTCTAGGGCCTATTGTGGAAGGAGCTTTTTCAAATGGGGCTTTTCGGGGGGAAAGAAAAAGCTTGAGGATCTCTGCAACTTCGAAGGAGCTACGGAAAAAAAAGGGAGATTTTTCGCTAATCAGATGGGGAGTTCTGCAACTTTGGAAGGAGGAAAAAAGTCGAGGAAGGACGCTGAAGGAAATCAGAGGAGGAGGGCTACAGAACAGGAAGAAGAAAGGAAGGAGTACGATGCAAGGAGGGGAGATCTATCAAAAGGGGAGCTTGCAGAGTGTGACTGAGGGGACTAGAATCCATCAAGGGTGCTCGACTGAAGACTTGCTGATCATCATTGCGAAGATGCAAAGGGGAAGCTGAACACCAGGACAAAAGCTGAAGAAGGAGGTCGTTGACGAAGCTCCAAAAAGGCTACACAGGGTGTCGAGTCGAAGGGAAGCAGAAGAAGAAGTTGATCATAAGGAGGACGATCAACGAGCTTTTTGGGAAGTAGAAGGGATACATGAAGAAGAAGCTGAAGATCAGAACGTGAAGACGAAGAGCAAATGCTGCTGCGACATCACAAGAGATCAAGGAAGCTGCATGATTGAGTGAAGATGACCAAAAACGGCGGACTGAGAATGTGGACAAAGAGAACTGTAGCGCTGGCACCCAGGTGGCAAAGATTTTGATCGGAGTTTGACAAAGCTGATCGTGAGAAGAAGAATGCAGATGCCAATGTCACATTATCTTCAAATTTTGAACATTATGTAGGGTGATAAGAAGCAGGAGTGATCTGAGGCCACAAGGAAATCAAAGGAAAATCAGCCATCGAAGCTCCATGCAAGGATTGCCAGCCCAAGGCCTGTAATCACATTAGCCAACTATGCTTCCTAATTTACAAACAGATTATATTGTGATGGAAGCATCTCTGCTGTCCAGCATATTTGACAATTTGAGCTGGAGACTTGCCAGTGAAAGGTGAGAAGGATCGAAGCTTGCACACGAGCTATGGCGGGAGAGCAAGAGCAAGAAAGAGAGAGACAAGAAATGGTCTTAGCCAACTGAATGGCACTCATAGAATCCGAATGCAGTGTAGGTATAGCATCAATCCCAAGGTCAACAACTAGACGGCCTAGCCATATGGCCTCCTTGCAAGCCTCAGTGGTGGCTGCAACATACTCGGCCTCAGTGGTAGACAAAGCCGTACACTTCTGAACCCTGGACATCCAAGAGACAACACCTCCAGCATAGTGAATACATAGCCAGAAGTGGACTTCCTACTATCTGCATGTCCTGCATAATCGGAGTCAGTGTACCCCATGACCCTTGTATCCTAGCTGCCATAGCAAATACACATATCTGTTGTGCCCTTCAGGTACCTCATGATATCCTTCACGGCATCCCAATATTTCCTACCAGGTGTAGCCATATAGCATGCCACAACACCAACTGCAAAGGCAATATCTGGACGAGTGGCTATCATGGCATACATCAAACTACCCATGGCTGAAGCATAAGGGATCTGGGCCATCTTGGCCCTCTGCTCATCTGTCTGCGGACAATCGGCCTGTGATACCTTCACATAAGAAGGCAATGGACAGCCAATAGGCTTTACGTCCTGCATGCGGAAGCGCTCAAGGACTTTATGAATATACTCCCTCTATGACAAGTAGAGGAGTCCTTGATGCCTGTCACGTCTAATGCGCATACCAAGTATGTGAGAGGCCTGTCCCAAATCCTTCATCTCAAAGCTCTTCTTCAGTTGAGATTTAAGAGCATCTAGCTCATCATGAGCTTTCCCTGCTATCAGCATATCATCCACATAGAGTACCAAAATAAGCAATGAACCATCACGGGCTTTCTTCGTGTAAAGACACGGATCCATAGCACTCCTGCTGTAGCCCTTTGACTGCATAAAGGCATCAAACTTATGATACCATTCCCTAGGTGCCTGCTTCAAGCCATAAAGACTTTTCTTCAACTTGCACACTAGGTGCTCCCTGCCAGGTTCTGCAAAGCCCTTAGGCTGCTCCATATAGATCTCATCATGCAAGTCCCCATGTAAGAAAGCTGTCTTGACATCCATCTGATATAGATCTAAGTCAAGCTGAGCAACCAAAGCCAAGACCAAGCGCAGGGTGGCCATCTTAACCACAAGAGAAAAGACCTCATCAAATTTTACACCATGCTCCTGCTTAAAACCCTTTGCTACCAATCTAGCCTTGTATGCCGGCTTGGGGTGTCTAGGGGTACTTTTCAGCTTGTACACCCACTTGCATGGCAAAGCCTTCTTGCCCTTAGGTAAGCAACCAAATCCCAAGTCTCATTCTTATGCAAGGAGTCGATCTCAGACTGCATAGCCCTCTCCCAGGAGTGACTGTCACCCCTGCGCATAGCCTCATCATAAGTGAAAGGCTTTGCTGCATCTGTAACCAAAATATAATGCATAGAGGGCTGAAATCTATTAGGTGGACGTCTATCTCTAGCAGACCGTCTCACTGCAGGCGCTGCTGCCTGCCTAGCTGCCTGTCCAACACCCTGACCATGAGCATTTGCTGGAGCTGTAGGATGTCCAACTGGCTGTGCAGGAGCTCTAGGCTCCTCCTGAAAGATCACTCTGTGGATCTCAATCACTTTCTCAGGCTGCCTGTGTATCTTGTCTTCATGGAAGACTACATCATGGCTGCATACTATTTTCCGCGCCTGCAGATCCCATAGGCGATAGCCCATCTCTCCTGAATCACCATAACCAAGAAAGATGTATTTAATGCTCTTTGGATCCAACTTACTCCTCTTGTCCTTGGGCACATGGCAGAATGCCTCACATCCAAAGACACGGAGATGCGCATAAGAGGGTGGCTTATCAGCCCAAACTTCCTCTGCAACCTGGAAATCCAATCCAGTAGAAGCCGATCGGTTTATGACATGCACTGCCGTACTAACTGCCTCAGCCCAAAAGCTCTGTGGTAGGCCTGCATGGCTAAGCATAGAGCGGATACGCTCCTGAATAGTCATGTTCATGCACTCAGCCAAACCATTCTGGGCGGGGGTGTAAGGGGCGGTTAACTGATGCTTAATAAACCTGTCATCACAAAACTGCTCAAAAGCACGTGAGACATATTCTTCCCCATTGTCAGTCCTAAGGCATTTCAGCCTATACCCACTCTGGTTCTCAACAAGAGCAAGCCAACGCTGAAAGACTGCCAAGACATCGGACTTTTGCTTTATGGGATAAGCCCATACTTTCCTAGAAAAATCATCAATGAAGGTAACAAAGTACTTCGCGCCACCCATAGACATACACGGCATGGGCCCACAAACATCTGAATGCACCAAAGCCAAGGGCTCACTCATGCATGGCCTACCCGATTTCTTATGCGTAGACCTATTCTGCTTACCATAAAGACAATGATCACACGAGTCAAAACGTGCATAGTCCAAAGGCGGAAGATACTGCAAACCAGATAACATTTTCATTCCCTTCAAAGACATATGCCCCAAACGGGCATGCCAAAGTGATACATGTGGGATAGAGCCCACTTCCAAAACATGGTCTACAGAAGACCCAGATACAACAAGAGGATAGAGGCTGCTAGCCTTGGTGCCTTTAGCAAGCACAAGTCTGCCTTTGGTAATCTTCCAGGTAGAATCCCCAAAACAGACATGAAACCTTGCATCATCCAACTGTCCTGTAGACATAAGACTGCGCGTAAGCGCAGGTACATGACGTACATCCCTGAGCAAAAAGGAACTGCCAGTGGAAAACTGCAACTGAATATCTCCACAGCCCACAATATCAAGAGGCCTGTCATCTCCAAGTCTGACTGATCCAGATACAGTGCGGTAAGAGTGAAATCACTCACGGTAAGGCGTCACATGGAAGGACGCACCTGAATTCAATAACCAGCACTGTGCATACATACTAGGTGTCTCAGTCAAGTGTGAAGCATCAGAAGAACTAGCTGCAAGTATGAACTCATCACTACCATCAAAATCCTCGGTCTGCATGACATTAATTTCTTCAATCTTGGGGGTTTTATCTGGGCTTTTGCCAGACTTACTACAAGAGCTTCAACAAATGGTGCATGATCACAATGCTTACGCACAGGCCTTTATAGCAGTTAGTGCAAGCTTGCAACGCAATCCATAAGTAGAAATAAGAATGTCCATTTTTCAAAATCGATCCACCTCTAGACGATATTCAGTTCCCACTGCAAGTGAGGTTGTTGCGATCATGCCTGGACAAGGTGATGATGATACACTTGATCATCGTAGCATTCAAGTTTGCACACGACAAGGCCATTTGATTTATATTTCTAACTTACACAAGGCATATATGGCACTGTTATATGTTCTTCTTTTTCTAAATGGAGAGAATGGATGGCATATTAAAGTTCCATATGCATTTATGGATGCTCATATTAATGCCAATAATCTTGCAAATAAAGATTGTGTCACTCAAATGCAATATTACACTTTTCGACTTCAGATTTGAGATGATACTAATGCATGTCTTTTAAGGGGTGGTCGCTTGCTACAACAATACATTGTCGATGCTTATTGTAGCATTGAACAATGTAGATTGGCTTGGTGTCGTCGTAATCAAGCAACATTGCGAGTTGATACTAATATCATTGGGATTGGTGTGGGTAGGAGAATAGCATTGCCATCTAGCTTTATAGGTGGACCAAGATTCATGTACCAATTATATCAAGATGCTATGGCAATTGTGTGTAGCAAAGGTAAACCTGATTTGTTTATCACCATGACATGCAATCCTAAGTGGTCTGAAATTACAGATGCTTTGTTGCCTAGTCAAACTGCACATGATCGACCAGATTTAACTGCTAGAGTTTTTCATTTGAAACATAAGGACATGATGCAGTCGATAGTGAAAAAGGAGTTGTTTGGTAAAGTTGTTGGATATGTGTCCGTCATAGAATTCCAAAAGAGAGGCTTGCCTCATTCACATACGCTCTTGATATTAGAACCACGCTTTAAGCCACTAGAAGCACATCATTATGATAGACTGGTGTGCGTTGAGCTACCTGATAAGGAAAGGTTCACGGATTTGTATCGAATTATTGCTAAATGTAACATACATGGTCCGTGTGGTGAGTTCAATCCAAAAAGTGCTTGCATGGTGGACGGAAAGTGTATAAAGGATTATCCAAAAAAGTTTATACATACAGCTACAGTTGATAAATCTAGTTATCCTTTATACAGATGTCGAGAGGATGGAAGAACTCATAATGCTAATGGTAACCTCTTGGATAACCGACGGATAGTGCCTTACAATCCTTATTTGAGTTCCAAGTATAGTGCTCACATAAATGTTGAGGTTTGCTCGACAATTGCAGCTGTCAAATATTTGTATAAATATGTATATAAGGGCCATGATCGAGCAACCATTCGGTTTACAAGTACGCATGGTTCCAGATCCAATGATATTGACACAGAAAATATTGATGCACAAAATATTGATGAGATTGAGAGGTACTTAGATGCACGATATATTTCAGCTTCTGAAGCATGTTGGCGAATATTTGAATTCAAACTTCATGATGAGAAACCCGATATTCAACGATTGCAAATACATTTACCTGGAGAGAATAATGTTTTCTTTCGTGACTGTGATAACATATGTGATGTGGTGCAAAATGAAAATGCTCAAAAAACAACTCTCACAGAATGGTTTACATGCAATCGTTTGCACCCTGATGCTAACACAGTTCTCTATCAAGACTTTCCAATGTTTTGGGTTTGGAATGCACGCAAAAAAATGTGGACAAAGAGAAAGCATGTGGTCGAATATACTTTGTTTCACCTACGTGTGGAGAAAAATACTATTTGCGGCTACTACTCACTGTATGCAAGGGGTGCACATCCTTTGAGGCATTGCGTACGGTTGATAATGTGGTATATTCAACTTTTAAGGAGGTTTGCATTGCAAAAGGAATGTTGGAAACAGATGATGAATGGCAAATGTGTTTGCGTGAAGCTGCATTGATGCAAACCGGTGCTCAATTAAGAAATTTTTTTGCATCCATCTTGGTATTTTGTTCGCCTGCCTGACCTGGGGCTCTATGGTAAGAGTTCTTAGGTCCACTGACAAAGGATATAAAACATCGACTCTCCTTGCAAAATAGGCGAAATGTTGATATGCAAGATGAGGCCAATAATCATGCATTGATGCATATTAAAAAACTTTTAGATCAACATGGTCACAATTTGGCAGAGTATCATGGATTGCTTGAGGTGACAATGCAAGAGTATACAAGTCCTTTGATCCTTGATGAACAACTATATGATAAGGTAGAACAAGAGAATACCTTCTTAACAATGCAAGCTTTGTTGAATGATGGACAAAGAAATTGTTTTATGGCAATAATGAATGCTATTGATAGTGGTTTGGGTAAACCATTTTTCTTAGATGGCCCAGGCGGTTCTAGAAAAACATTCCTATACAAATGTTTGCTTGCAAAGCTTCGCAGTCAAGGTCGCATCGCATTAGCTACAGCATCCTCTGGTGTTGCTGCATTGCTTTTGCCACATGGACGTACTGCCCATTTAAAGTTCAAAATTCCATTGCAGGTAGATAATAATTCTATATGCAATATACCTGTTCAAAGTCATCTTGCAGCACTGTTAAAAGAGGCAAGTCTTATTTTGTGGGATGAAGCTCCTATGCTTCATCGTAATACCTTTGAGGCACTGGACAGAACTTTAAAGGATATAATGCAATGTGATATGCCATTTAGTGGTAAAGTTATTCTACTAGGTGGATATTTTAGGCAAATATTGCCTGTTGTACCAAAGGGTACCCATGAGGATATTGTCGGTGCTTCTATATGTTGTTCCAATTTGTGGCAATATTTCAATGTTTTGAAACTTACACAGAATATGCGGGTCGCATCAGATCACGGTCAGTTTGTTGCATGGTTGCAAGACATTGGAGATGGAAAAGTTTTGACACATACTAATAATATATTGCAAATTCCACCTGCATTGTTGTTAAAGGGAGGATCTATGCAAGACTTGATCAATTTTGTCTATTGTGAAATGAATTGTGTAATTGATTACAAAACGTTCTTTAGTGGACGTGCCATTCTTGCACCTCGAAACAATGATGTGGAAATGATAAACAATCATGTATCAGCTGATGCCGGGAGAGGTTAAACAATACTACAGTGCTGATTCTATGGATAGAACCGAGGAGAACTCATTCCTCTATTATGTGGAATATCTAAATTCCCTTGACCTCGGTGGAGGTATTCCTCCTCATATCTTGCTGCTCAAAGTAAATGCTCCAATAACATTGCTCAGGAACTTGAATCCTTCTAAAGGTTTATGCAATGGTACTAGGCTAGTATGCAAGGCTTTCAATAACAAGGTCATTGATGCAAGGATAATTACGGGGGCCAATATTGGTGACAGAGTTTTTATCCCAAGGATAACTTTCATCCCAATTACACTGGAACTTCCTTTCTCAATGAAACGCTTGCAATTCCCAGTCCATTTGGCGTTTGCAATGACAATCAACAAATCTCAAGGCCAAACGTTATCATGTTTGGGAATATATCTAAAAACCCGAGTCTTTACTCATGGTCAACTCTATGTTGCTTTCTCCAGAGTAAAGTCTCCGGATAGATTGAAAGTCTTGATTAATGAGAAAGAGGACATGGTAAATGGTACCATCAATATTGTATATAATGAAGTTTTACAGAAGTATTGTAACCTCTATTTTTTCAAAAGTGTAATGTTTGTTCTCTCATATTATATTTTCATAATGTTTTTATTTCAATACAATCGAAGCGTTTTTTTCTTCTTTGTTCACATATCTATAAAATGTAGTGTTGTACTTTCTTATGCTCGTATGTTTGTTTTACTATATGAGAACATTGTGTTTAAATTATTTCTACCATAAAAAGTTATTTGATCTTTCTATCATATTATATTTGCATAAAATTTTTGGTGCAATATCATCAAAGTTGATTTATTCTTTTTTAATCATATATTTTCAAGAAATGAACTATTTTACTGTCTCCTGTTCTTTTTAAGTATTAAAGTTTTCAAAGAAAATTTCAAAGAAAAGTAAGTTCAACTTTTTTTCTTTAACAAAAAATGAAATGTTTTAATCTCTCATGCTCTTTTGAAATATTATATTCCTTGAATAGAACCATGTTTGACTTATTTTCTATGAATTTTATTTTGCATTTATACAAAAGTAAGTTTTGAGAAATTATCATGTATAAAGTTATTTTATACAATATGCATTACAAACTCTTTTTCCCTTCTAAATTGGTCTTCTAATTTCAATATTGTAAAGTCATTTTTTTTCCTTTTTTTAAAATTTAATCAATATTACTAATTTTTATGTTTTCTAATTTTTATTGATAGATGGCCCAAAACATATTTGAATATTATCGTGCCTCTCCTTATCAAATGAGACTTCAAGAAGCATTGCGAACTATTGCTACGGATGCTAATATCCAGAGAACTTTGGCTAGGATAATCGAAAGATTACCCAATGATGGATTTACTAATGGAAACACTCCTTTATATGTAGAAATTTTATATTTTGGATGGATCCAATGCTACTATGTTAGACAAACAGATGTTGAGTACTTCATATCTCGGTCCCATACTAGACACATATCGAATGACTGGAGTAAATGGGAGTTTAAAGATTTATCATGTTTTGTAACTTTGCATCAGTTTCATCCAAATTCCGCCGACTGCTCTACTAATGTGAGAGCCAATCATATCACATCCCCAGGTAATACTTACCATTTTCATTAATTAATGTTTTGCTTTATAAATTTAATATCCTTATTATTTTATTTTTTTAAAGATGTTGCAGCACAATCTGGGGCGGGGCGTGTCACAGCTTCGCCCACACATGTTCCCCGTGCTAGATCCACGGTTGATAATTCATCTAAGAAGAGAAAGCTTTCTTTTCGATAGTTGATTTTCTACAGTACAACTATCTTTTTGAAAACATTTTATACTTTCTTTTCCATTTACTTGTTGTTATAGTTGGAATTCTTTTAGTGATATTTAAAAATCACTTTTGCTTCAGTTATGTTTTCCAATTATTACGGTTGAGATAATCAATGTTATTGTATTGAATTATTAGATTTTATAATGAAGTTTAAAATTTGCAAGACTACTTGATTCATTACTAAGTGGAAGAATGTGTGAAAAAATTAAAACATTTGTGCTTCACATCCCGACGCAAAGTGCCGGGAGAAAGCTGGTACGTAGCGTTGGCCCCGGTGTGAAGCGCCGGGCTGAGTCTAGGCACCGGGCTGAGTCTAGGGGCGAAGCGCCTAGTATTACATAATAGATTGTTTATATAAGAGTGTCTGCAAGTATATGTTAAGCACCATTCTTCATAAAGGAGTTTGTTATTCACATACATGACATTTTTTACCCTAATAGAAAATAGTTGCCTTGAATAGATGGCTCTTTTTTCAATATGAAATGAGACACCTTTTAAAGCCTAACATGAACGAGGCAAGATAGTTGCATCCATTGTATCCTAGCATGTACAATTAGGCAATGATTTACTTAAGTCGGCTATCGATAGATATGATTGCCCCCTTACTCCTTTGTTTTTTGCTATGGTAATTGAGTGTTTTATTTGATTGTGGACAAAACGTATTGATGAGGGACTAACATGAGTTATGCCTTTTCCCAGAGGTGGTTATTGTGGCTCTCAAATGTTTGTCGGTGGCAACTCCAATATTATGGAGGTGCATAAAGATTCAGCCAAAAACATGTTCACTGTCCATGATCAATTCAATCCTCAAAGGTCTCTGGATAAAGATCAATTCTTGAGAGAACATAGCTTGTCCCTCTTAGCTGTGATTGACTCACCAAACTGGTTGAAGAAGTATGGTTTAAAAGAGTTCAAGGTTGGAGCTTATCCTTGAAGAAAAGGAGGAATCTTGGCCATCCTCTTTAGTGATAAACACTGAGCACCCATTGAAAGTTCTAGGCTTCTTATAATAATGATAAAATCCATGTTTAATTGAACACAATATTAGTGAGTTTGGGAATCTCCCAATTCCCATCTTTTAATACTAAAAAGGAGGCACCCAGATAACATGCCCATAAGTTACTCAAAACCATATGATGTGACCTATCATTGGAAAGCACTTGAAAAATGGAATCTATTAAGCTATAGAGTGCTCAATTTGGAGTTATAGTGTTCAAGTTATGACAAATCCAAAGATTTGATCACGTGTCCCAA